>NW_024100552.1:1737500-2337500 GCF_016545835.1 Crotalus tigris | reverse complement strand
GGCCAGGTTGGTCAAGTGATGCTTTCGAAGTTCTGTGCAATGTCTGGAGGCTATGCAGGTTTGGATGGGGAGGAATTGTCTCTGTCTCAATCCTACAAAGATCGAGTGGCTGTAGATGTTAGGGTCAGCTAGATAAGGGATTTGTCATCTTAATTTTGGATGGATAGCCCACCCCAGTCAAGAGTGGTATGTATTCTGGGGTCTTTTTGAACACACAGCTCCCATTCTATGAGAGCTTCATTTTGTGCATCTGTTGTACCCTTTCTTAGATCAAGAGGCCTTTCAGACAATCACTCACAACCTAGTCACCCCATGATTTGAATATTCCAATCCATTCAAGATAGGGATGCCCTTGAAAATTACTGAAAAGCTTCAATTGGTCCTGAATGCAATGCCTTGGGCAGTAACAGACATGTCTTGTTATCAGTTTACTTACAGGTGCAATTTAAGGTGCTGGTTATGACCTCTAGAATTCTGAATGGCTTAGGACATAGATACTTGAGGGAACATCTATCTTCATGATACAGGCCAATCAATTTGATACAACAGGGACATTCTAGGTTCCCTCAATCAAACAGTGCCATCAATCAGGACTCTCTGTCATGGTACTTGCTCTCTGGAATGAGGTACCCCCTGAGATTCAAGTGGCTGTCACCCTGATGAAAGACCTGGCTCTTTCCCCAGACCCTAAGCTAAGTGGGCTGGATTGTTGCTGTTGACATTTATACAAGAATCACCACCTTGTTTCATTGCTTATTTTATCTTCATTGCATATTTGTGTTGATTTTTTATGCTATGCACCAGCAAGAATTGATTGGATTTGGGTGATGTCCAATTTGAGTAAAATAAAATATGTTTGCTTAAGAACTAACTCTTAATAAAATTTAATCTCCATTCTCCATCTCCAGATCTGAGGTTGTGGTTTAAATTTTCCTCAATTACTAATGAATTTGCAAAGTAATATTTTAATTTTATCAGCAAGAAATAAAAATAATTCATAAAATGACAGACAGTGTCTCATTATATCTGTCATCTCCTGTTTCCCACTATGACATGAAAAAATGCCATTTAACTTTGATGCATTATGACATGACACATAACACTAGTTATTCAATTTGTAACTCATTAGAGAAAACATTGAAGATATAAGACAGCAATAAAGTGGGCTTTACTTATCTCCTTGTTCCTTTTGCTATTTTTATTATTTCCATCCTTTCTCTCACCCCAATCCCCAAATAATTTCCTATTTCAAATGAAGTAAAAGGTTGACAAGCCAGCTTGCTCTTCCTTTCATAGTAAAGCAGACTTGGGGTAACTCATTATTCTTGCCATAAGAATCCAGCTTTAATGGGCAGCATGCCTTGGTTGCACATACGTCATCATTCCTTGTTTGTAAATGAAAGCATATGATTGGCTTCACCAACAAAATGCTCTACTAAGATGGCCCTTGGCCTGATCGGTAAGACAAGCCTGTACTTATTACCAGTTTTAAGATCAAATACTTTTATTTAGCTTCTCCAGCTCTAAAGATATATTTACTCATTCACTCTAGAATCCAGAAATTAAAACCAGGGGATTTTTAAAAAGAAATAACCATTTTGGGCTACTGTCATCTAAAGAATCACCACTAGATAAATTTAAATATCAATATTATAATTGTTCATGAATTAAATATACAAATTAAAGAAATATCAAACATGAGAGGTCATTTTCATTCTGCTCGTAGAAGAGAATCATGCTCAGAGATTCTAGAAAAATAAAATAAACAAAATAAAATCAAAACAAAACAAACCTGTGTTTTCTTTTAAGAACTTGATTTGTTCAGTTTGACACATTGCTGCAAGAACAAGCCTCCATTCCAATTCTGTTCCAAACAGAAAAATTAGGCAACATAATGTTCCAGATCAGAGAGTGGGAGTGGAAACAGCCCTTACTCCTAGATTCTAAAAGTTGTTTGGGTTAGGATAGAGTAAACTATGCAGGTTAAACCATCAAAGCATCCAAATCACAAAGAAGCTACAAAAGAGTCAAGTTGACAACTATGATTATGTGATTCAAGTCCTGTTTGTTTTCACATTCAGTGCAAATAAAACACTCTGGACAGTGGTGGGATTCAGCCAGTTCGCACCAGTTCAGTAGAACCGGTAGCTAATTTTTTGTTGCCCAGGCCCAGAATGGACTTCTGGAAGGGACATCCACACAGAGAACTGGTTGTTCACATATTTGAATTCCACCACTGACTCTGGAGCTTTAATCACAGACATCATTTTGACATTTTTAAAATCCCCTACCCTTACATACTCTATATCCCAGCTAGCCTGTCCAGATGCATGGGAAAGTCTCTAAATTATTTTCTCAAGTAAAAGAAGAAATATAATTAAAATAATTAATTAATTAAACAATACACATTACTCTTTATTATTTTAAACATTTTTACTCAGCTCTTCAGCTGATAAATCCTACAGGAAGCTTTCACAATAATATATTAAACTGCTGCAACAGGTAATTCCAAGAGTGAGTAATTCTATGTGTTCATTTTTTTCTCTTCAGCTCACAAGATAGTTTTGATTATTTTGAAGAGTAGAAACAGGGCAGTACAAGACCAAAGTATGATAGGCAAAGTAGAAAAAAGATGTGTGGGGAGATAGAAAAAAAGGTAGTTGTGTAGAACATTCTAAATAAAATAATGTCATTGTAACGTGGGTAATCTGTCTTACCAGAGCCAGTTTGGTGTAGTAGTTAAAATATCAGACTAGTAACTGGTGGACTGTGATTTCCAATCCTGCCTCAGGCAGGAAGCCAACTGGGTGACCTTGGGCCAATCACTCTGTCTCAAGGCTAGGAAGAAGGCAAGAGCAAGCCACTTCAGAAAATCTTGCCAAGAAAACTGCAGAGATTTGTTTAGGCAGTCACTAGAAGTCAACACTGACTTGAAGGCAGACATGCACTCACATACACGCACACACATGCACACAAAATGCTCATTACCTGCTTGAAAATACTGTACTAACATGTGGCCAGTTTCTTTGTAAATAATGTTACAGGCACTATCCCCAAGAAGTCTATCATTTTTGTGCCCCCTGAATGTTAATCAAGTATGTGCCATTTGCAAAAGTTTCTAACTGTAGCCAAGGCAATTTGCTCTGGAGGCTAAATAAAGATCCTAAAGGTTTCACAACAATAGCAGATCACAGCAGCTGAAGAAAGCAAGGAAGACATGGTCAAGGCATTACGCTTAAAGGATGTCCATTAGATGCAGCTCTACAGTAACCAAGAGTGACATTCTTCATGTTGTATCAGTTTAAAAATCCCAATAGATATAGATATAGATGTCAGCTATCAGGACAACTAGGCTTCCGTTGCCCATAGACATCCACACAGCTAGCACCTGTCTACTCAGCAGGTTGTTTGCCTTGTAGTGAAGGAATCAGTACAGTCTGCTTCTCCTCCTTAGGCAAATGTACCAGTCATACACAGTGGAAGACGTGTGCCCCACCAGTAAGGAAGGCAATTTTATCATAATTTGCTATGAGTTATAGTTTCAGTTCATCAGCCAAATCTACCATATGTATTACTGATTTAATGCATATTTTTAATAATATTCCTTTATTAATTTTGAATCCCTGCAATGAAATGTTAGGGGATTCAGCCCCACTTAAATGCAGGAAGACATGCAGTTGATATACTGCTGTGTTTTTAGCAACTGCATGTATCAAAGTATTTTAAAAAAAACTGAGAAAGAAATCAGTACATCTATGCTTTTTTTTAAAAGAAGCATTGCTTTATTATATTAAAAGATGATGGAAATTAAAAAAATAAAATAAAATTCAAGTAAAACACATTGTGTTTTATAACATTATAGAAATAGTTCAGATTTTCTCTACAACATTAAGCCTTGGCCACACAGAATATTATTATTTTCCCACTGTATCAATAAAGAGCCAGTTCATAAGCAAAGACCAAATATACTTACATCATTAATCCAAGAATCTGGATTTGGAGTCATGCTTTCTTTTCATTGTAGAAGAGTTTGTTTATTTGATAATCCATTTTTGGGAAATCAATAGTCCTTCCTTCCTTCCTTCCCTCCCTCAGTCAATCTAAAGGGACTCCAGGTAGCTTACCATTACAGGTATGTAGTGATACATTCCAAATTTTTAATATCAAAGTCACATTGACTTTTAAACATTGTATTATTTTTCCCAAAATCATATTAACAAACTTAGGGATAATAAAACAAAATTCCCCTCTGAGTTTAAGAGGCAATAATTGTCTATGTATGGGGGTGTGTGTGTGAGGGAGGGAGGGAGGAAGGAGGAAGGGAGGAAGGAAGGAGTGGGACAAGCCCATATTATATAGTTAAAAATCCCCCCTATTCATTTTATACTTCCAGCATAATATAGTAGATAGACAACCTCTAGGATGCCTGGTAAACATGAAAAAAAATATTGTGTTGAATTAGTTAATTCTTAAGTTCCTAAGAAATATACTTAATGAAACTAAGTTCCTAAGAAATATATTTAATGAAACAGATTGCACTAGATCAGTGGTTCTCAACCTGTGGGTCGGGACCCCATTTGGGGTTGAATGACCATTTCACGGGGGTCGCCAAACAAGGCTGTCCGCCATTTTTCCCCCCTTTTCTTTGGCCACGCCCCTGGCACCCGGTGATGTATAAGTGGTTGGGGGTCACCACAACATGGGGAACTGTATTATGGGTCACGGCATTAGAAAGGTTGAGAACCACTGCACTAGATGGACATTCAAATATAATATTGTTTGCAATCTGCATGCCAGGGTGTCAGTCAAAACTATATTTGAAAATGGACAATAGCTCACAGTTGGACACCTCAAAACATTTGACAGGAAAAGTCCTTTTGTGAAACTGAGACCAAACAGGGGTCTCAGGTTCACAGAGAATTCAAGTAATTATAGTGACAAAAGTAATATTTTGCACTTTCTGCTTAATTGTTTTAATTAGAGAATACTTGGAAGGGTAGGTGAGAAAGTTCTTTTTTATTATTGCAAAAGTACAGCAAATGAATAAAAATTAAGAGATCGAGTAATGGTCCCTAAAAGAAAAACATTAACGATTGTACCTACATAAAATAATGGAATTAACTTGGAATGTATTATGTGAACAGCATTTGTTTACTTGTTAACTCCCTGTCTTTTTATTCAGTCTAGCTTCTTGGATTCTTTCACCAGTCAAGTCAACATTACTGTCCTTTTAAAACAGCTGTAAATCTCTTTGATTGGGACTTGAGGCTGGAATCATTCAAGTTGTGTTAAACTAAACTGTCTTATCTCCTTGAGTGCCATGAAGCCACTGGCATGTCCAGAGTTGTGTATGTACATGGCCTAGGGATGCTAACATTTGAAAGCTATTAGGAGAGACATTTGAGAAGGAAATAGAAACATGACTGCTATTCCTCTATCTGCCTTCCCCATATAGTGCATTTTGTTCACATAAATGCACACAAAACATACATACATTTGAGAAGGAAACAGAAACATGACTGCTATTCCTCTATCTGCCTTCCCCATATAGTGCATTTTGTTCACATAAATGCACACAAAACATACAATGCACAAATTATATATTATATTTATAATATTCCAGGGTACCAAACTGAAATGCAATAGGTTTTATTTCTTGTTCTGTAGATATTTTTTTCTTATTTCATGCAAAGCAGACAAATATAAATGTCAGCATCTCTTTTTATGTTACTGCACTGGACATATAAAGAGAGACATGCACAAATCCTACCTTTTGTTACTCCAAAGTAACACCCATTGTTACTTTGCAATATGAAAGTTAAATTACTTCTTGAAGTTAAATTACTCAGTCTTGAAGTTAAATTGCTTCTATTTAATCTTTTGTCTATGTGCACACTCTGTTATATTGCAGAGCAGACAAATATAAGTTGAAGGCTTGCTTTTCAAAAGTTCAATTTGCTTTTTCTGTGCAACAGATTTTGGCTGTGGAGAAGCATATAGGTTCAAATAACTGCTTTTTGGTGTTGTGGGTGTGAAACAGAAGTGGGGACACAATGGCCTTCCTGATGCTATTGAATAGTTCCCTCCACTATTGATCTATCTGATTGGGGATGACTGGAAGTGCACTTTGACAATCTGTGGAATTACACAGGTTTATGGCAATTTCCCACATTTTTTCCATATTGAAATCAAATTGGACATCACACAAATATTCCAACTCCACGTATATACTATATATTCAAAGTATATCTACTATATACTATTTTTCGGTTAGATGCTATATAACTAATGCATGGCAAATGCTTGAGGGAAAGATAAAAGGCAAGTGTATTTAGGGGGCTTTGTCTATTGTGATTCAGATTTGGTGCTTCCTGATTTAGTCCTTGATTCTGTAAACCATTAAGGAGGCACAATGGCTCAGCAGCTAAGACACTGAGCTTGTCAGATGGAAAACTGGCAGCCAGGTTCAAGATCTTATCACCATATGACAGGGTGAGCTTTTGTTACTTACCCAAGCTCCTGCTAAACTCACTTCAACTAGGTTCAAAAGCATGCCAATGTGAATAGATAAATAGGTATCTCTTCAAGGGAAAGGTAAGCACATTCCGTGCACCTCAGCATACAG
The DNA here is from genome assembly GCF_016545835.1 of Crotalus tigris. Classification (NCBI taxonomy): domain Eukaryota; kingdom Metazoa; phylum Chordata; class Lepidosauria; order Squamata; family Viperidae; genus Crotalus; species Crotalus tigris. Next base: position 2,330,875 of record NW_024100552.1, on the reverse strand, counting down.
TCATGCTGGCCATATGACCATGTAAGTGGCTCTATTGGCTAAGAAACGTAGATGAACAATGCCCCCTAGTAACAATTGGACAGAGAAAACCTTTATCTTTTCTGTCAATCGTTAGTTTCCCTAAGTTCCAGTGGACATCAATCTATACTTTATCAGATATAGGATGAATTTAACTCAGTATAATGACAAGTTGTAGAGACTTGTTGGAAATCCAAATACTATGTTAGTCACCAATTAATTTTCTGCTGCTACTGTATCTACAGCAAGATCATCCAAGCACTCTAGAATGAAATAGAAGCCCAATGATTATCACATCCATTAAGCTGGGTAACTCATAACTTGTGTGGATGTCTATATCCATTCCAAATATGTTTATAGAGACATCTTATTGATTTCAATTGTAATTAATAGCTGTCTCAGACTTCAATTTTGATGGAAAGGCAGAGTATAATTTTTTTAAATAAATAATTCAAAGCAACAGAATTTCATTGTTGTCAAATCAATTAGACAGCTGGAACTGGAAGAAGCAGCTCATCACCCCACATCTGCTATAGGACGTAAAAGTGTTTAACTAGTCTTTTTTCTATATTTCAGTTCTGAGCAATAAAATGAGGATTATTGCCTGTTTCCTAAAGCTCTTACTTGCAAACACTGTAAATAATCTTGCAGGTTTTAAAAACGTGTTCTACAATAAGTTGTAATGCTGAAAATAAAGAGCAGTTTTTCATGTCATAACATTTGAGGACCTAAAATTAGTTATTAGGCCCAAGTGATCTGTGGATTATCTAGTAGAATGTTATAAATTCAAGGTATTAATGGCACAGTGATCATCTCTCTGAACTTCTCACTCTCAAAATAACAGTAAAAATATAACAGATAAAAAGGAAGAAAGACATAATAATATCATTTTCACCCTTTTCTTTCCAAGTTACATTTCCCAACAAGACTTCAGCATTTACTATAAACAGTCTCAGTTACAGCAGCCAAACAAAACTCCTTTTAGAGATCAGGTAATTGTTGCTTCAAAGAGAAATTCTATGCCTTAATTTTAAAGTTAGGCTACAAAATTATTTTGCCACTGTTGCTGAAATTCAAACGGTGGAAAAGCTAACAAGCTGTGACCTAAAACCCAATTAGGAGTATACTTGATTCATTTCCACAAAAGAGAATTTAAAATAAGGTTGGTTGAATAGTGAAATGACATGCTTTGGTTTGTTTTTAAGCAGTAGCTCTGATAGTTATTTGACAACTATTTCACTGATTGCAAATATTACATTTTGATGTAGTGACACCAGAGTAGAAAATAAGACATCAGCCAACTGGGTGACTGTGGGCCAGTATGCACTCTCTCAGCCCTAGGAAGCAGGGCCTAGTCATGCAGTCATCTGGAGTCAATAATTTAAAGCAAAGTCAAAATGACATCAAACCCTTGCTCCTTTTTTGCATATGTTGCATACATGTAAAAAGGGGCACAGATTTTATCCCATGGTTATATCTACCAGCTTGACTTTTTGGACCTACTGCTGAACAATACAAAATACAAAAAGATGAGAAAAAGTATATTTTTAAAAGAATAAATAATGGAGGATTAGTAAAGGAGGACCAATTTATGTTTATTTTAAAAGAGCTGATCATTTAAAGTGCTCTGGTTTTAACTATTCACAAATAATTTCAATAAGCAAATCAAAGAATTTATACCTGGTGTACATGGTATTTGAAGATAAGGGTTTTTTTATCTAACTTTCAAACTCCTTTAAAACAAGTATCCATTGTTTCATGATATAAAACTCTTACTGGTAGATGTCATGTTTTGAATGAGCTTTCTGCCTCATATAAAAAAGCCTTTCAGAATATAGATGTTGTTTTATCTATTTTATGGTAAAAACCAGAAAGTTTCTTTTCAAAATATAAGCACATTTATCTCAAAATAATTTCTGGGAAGCATTTGCTTCTGTGTTATTCTTTCTTCACTGCTTTCCCTATTATTTGTAGCCTAAAAGTATTGCTTGACTCCCAACTAACTTTGCTCTTCAGATGGCACCAACAAATAATGAGTTGGTATACCAACTCTTTATGCTCCTGAACTAATCAAACCTATCTAAAGTTATCTGTGACTTGATTACTGTTACATCCTGAGAGTAATGAAGAGTGAGGAGGCTCATCTTGAACACAGCAGTCTTTTATTAGTAACAGCTTTTTCCAATCTGGCAATCTACGAGGCACGCAGCCTCTCTTAACAATTCAGAGACCCGAACTTAATGGCAACAATTACTGAGTGCTTTCGTGCCTTGCGTGTGTGCACAAAGCCGGCATCACTCAGTCTGGTCCCGGGCAGCTTTTGCAATTGCCCAGGACCTTGCAACATCCTGAGCCTGCTTTTGCAGGCTCAGGACACAACACCCCTTTCCCCCGGATTAAACATTTCTGCTCATATATGTGACTTCACTGACTGGACGTGTTCCGGATTCATCACACCCTGTAATAATTCCCGTAAGATTTATGAGTGTGTGATTGATCCGTTGTGACCTCTTCGGACCTGAGGAACACCCTTGTCCTGCCACATGCATGACAGACATCCTAACATTTTGGGAATAAATGTATCAGAAATCAAAAGAACTCTTCAATACTAAACAGTCCCTTTACTTGTGGAGTCTTCCTTCAGTAGTTTCCTTCAAAACTGGTCTGCAGATTAATATATTCCCTGAGGTATTTTGGGGGGTATCTGGTCCTTTGCGACCTTCTCAGACCTGGCGAGGGTGCAGGGCTCATTTGCTCTCCTGCTAGGTTAGGTGAGCCCAGCGGTGGCAGCCCTACATTTCCAAGCACCTTTGGAGCTGTGGCCTGGCCTGCCTGCTCGCCCACTAGGTTCAGCCGGCCAGGACTTTGTTGCCCCCCATACCTGGTCAACCTGCTTCCCGGCTGGCTGGCTGGACCTTCTCTGTCCAACCCAGCATACCTTGGAGGGGTATGGACCTTCCCTGGGAGCACTGTCCCTCGGCCCCAAGGCCAGCCAATACTGGATTCTGGGCATCGGAAGTTTTCCCACCTGTGGGAAGCTCGGAAGTTTTCCCACCTGTGCCAGAAGTGCTGGAATGAGGAGTCGCCTCCCTGGTCACCCCCCCTTCCTGCTGACCTCCTTTGTGAGGTAGTTGCCGGGACGTACCCTTGCCCTTGCTGGAATTCCTAGTCACTGTTCCCTTGTGAGATATGAGGATACCCCCTGTCAAACTCCCTGTCTGGAGTGTTATCAGTTGAAGGTGAGTAATGTGAACACCCCTGGTATGTCTCCCCATTAGCCTTTAAAGGCATTACTATAGAGGTTTCCCATGGGCTTGAATCTACAGGTTCTAAAATACCTTGCTGTATCAGCTTGTCCAGTTCAGCATCAATCTTGGCCTTGAGGGCAAAGGGTACCCTCCTTGGCTTAACCCTGATGGGGGTTATTGTTGGGTCTAACCTCAATGAGACTGGAGGCCCCTTGAAGGATCCAAGCTCTGAACTAAACACATCTGCAAACTCCTTGCAGACTTCTGCCAGGCATGATGTTTGCAAACTGTGCAGCCCAGTGATTTGGATGCCCAGAGCCTCGAACCAATCAACTCCAATAAGTCTCGTGCATTCCCCCCCACTACCAACAAGTCTAGAGGATCTTCAAAATTCTTATACTGCATGTTAAGGGTGGCCTCCCCCTTAACACACACCTTAGAATTTTGAAAGTCTGTGAGAATTATGTTTGATGGCTTTGTTTGGCTCGAATGCCACTACTGTTGCAAATTTTTCTAAATGTATTGTTAGAAATAATAGAGAGAGCGGACCCTGTGTCCAACTCCATAGCTATAGGAACCCCTTGCAGCCTTACTTTTAAAGACAGTTTTTTCTTTAAGGGTTTATATGTTCCTGTCCTCAAAATACTCCTGTGCAATGCACAGAAACCCACCCTGTTTTGGCTGGGGACCCTGGTACCTTTCAGACGCAATTCTTCCTGAGGTTGTAGCCTTCTATTGACTCAAGCATACGGCTGCAATGTGGCCTCGCTTTCCACACCCTTTGCATATGGCGGACCAGAACCTGCACTCAGTTCTCTTGTGGCTTCCACCACATCCAAATCATTTGATGGCGGTAGTGGCCTTGTCCAGATGCCCCTTCTGCTTCTTTCCCAATGGCAGGTAAAGTCTATTTGCCTCGTCTTCAGGATCTGTGTCTGACTCATCTTTCATGTCTTTCTGATGGACAGTTGCCGTTTCAGGAATGTTTCTGGTAGGCCGTAGAGACCTTACAGCTTCTCCAGCTGCTTCTTTAGCCATCACCTCCCTTAGAGCATCTTGGAAGGAAATATCTTCTCTGGCAAAAAGTTTCTGCTGCAAATCTCTGTTTCTTAAACCACAAATGAAACGATCTCGCAGCCTCTCTTCCAGATCCTTGAACTCACATGGCTTGGCTGCTCTCCTTAAGGCTGCAATAAAGTCTTTAGCAGATTCACCTGTCCTCTGGTCTCTTTGCTCAAATGTGTGTCTCCATGCAATCACAGACAATCTGGGCTGGAAATGTTCCTTTAACAATTTCTTCAAGTCAGTAAACGTAACTGACTCTAGAGGTGCAGGGGCCACTAGGTTCTCAGCTATTTCAAATGCCTCCTGACCACAAACACACAACAGTGTTGCAGCCTTTGATCCATCTGCCCTTATTTGGTTTACTCTACAATAATTTTCCACCCTGGCAACATAAGAGTCCCATCTTTCTGGATGAGCAATGTCAAACTCAGAAATACGCCCAATCTTCGCCATTTTCTCTCTATTCTTTCTAATGTGGGGGGAAAGAGTTATTCAGCCGAGCTCACCCTTCAGCGATGCTGTACTGATAGGCCTAAGACTCTGCTTCCAACTCCGACTTCCCCCTCTTCAGGACTTCAAAGTGAGTTTTTGCAGAATCCCACCTTCGTCGCCAGTGTTACGTCCTGAGAGTAATGAAGAGTGAGGAGGCTCATCTTGAACACAGCAGTCTTTTATTAGTAACAGCTTTTTCCAATCTGGCAATCTACGAGGCACACAGTCTCTCTTAACAACTCAACTTAATGGCAACAATTACTGAGTGCTTTCGCGCCTTGCGCATGCGCACAAGGCCGGCATCACTCAGTCTGGTCCCGGGCAGCTTTTGCAATTGCCCAGGACCTTGCAACGTCCCGAGCCTGCTTTTGCAGGCTCAGGACACAACAATTACCTTACAGTTAAGTTCAATGGGGATTGTTCAGATGTTTCAATGAATGCACAACATGCTAACTTGAGTACATAAATACCCTTTTTTTAAAAAAAAATTCCTGCATTGTTTACTAATTAGTAAGATATTATTGCTAGACATTAAAGTCAATCAAAAAGTTCTTTTGAAACCTCCCTTTCTGATTGTAAAGCATTAAACCTATGAAGTAAGTCAACTCCCATTTTTCCAACTTCAGAGAAATTTATCCAATTCAGAGTTAGAGAAGTTCATGGGACAATCTGGTAAGACTTTTCTTTAAGACGCCATGTTTCTCTAACTTGGAGCTTCATTCTTCCAAATATCAGCTGCAATGGACCAATGGTGGGTGATAGGTATGTATGTTTTCATCTCCTGTTTAATGAGCATAGCCTTTGTAGGGGAAAAAACAACAACCCCAGAGCCAATATGGGCCTTGAATTGATCAGGCTGGGACATGCTTATATTATTATGTAGTAATCAAGACCTTTCTCTTCAGGCAGGCCATTTCAATCAGATTTAGGTTAATGATTACTTTAACTGTTTGGGGGGGGGTTGTAGGTGCTTTTTTTAATTACTACCCACCTTGAGTGCCTATAGGCATAAAGAAGGGATATAAATTGTAAACTAAATAAATGATCCCTTTATATCATTTCTCATGCTATTCCAGACAATCCCTATCTTTCAAGTGTACATCTACTTAAGGTTGCGGAAAAGAAGAAACTGCATAGATTGCATACATGTGTGCACACATTTGTGTATGCACACAAATAAACATACACAATAAATGCACATAATGTACTGCCCCTTTCTTCTAATGTAGCTGAAATTCTGTTAAGCATTATTTTGGTCAATCAATAAATAACAAAAAGAATCAAACACAGAGAAAGTTTATAATCCAGAAGGGATGTTATATTTAAAAAAAAAGGGTTAGAGTGGTTTGATAATCTCAGTGTTATCACAAAGATCATCAAAGAACTTAGAAATAGGGTTCTCTATTATTTGTGAATTGTAGTTCAATTAGCCAGAATTAACATATCATAGTTTAACTCAGTTAGGTTCTTACTGGTTTATAATTTATTTTTATATGTATTATATTTATTGGAATATTTTTCATGCTACATTCATTTGAAAAGAAAAGTAATTTTCCCCCAAATAGTTTATTTTCTAAAGAGGAGGGTCTTCCTAGATTCACTAGAAACAGAATGAAGGATGAGATTTTTCTCTGTCTCATTTTCTGTTAGGGAATAGGGCAGGAATTATCTTACATAATTTCAGATAAATAATGCATTGTGATTTTCCCCTCTCAACTGTTTTTGCTATAATAATCACAAACATACCACATAATAGGCAGAAATAATTCTGAGCATTTATGTTCTGTTGTACACTGTCATATGTTTTTATATATGCTGTTTTCTTCTGCATAAGTAGATTCAGCAGCAAATGCCTGAAGGCATGTAACACATGTTCAGGTTTTGTGGCACACAACAGGATAAAGGAAGGCTAGTAATATCAACTAAAAGAACATTACATCCCACAAGGGACTAGAATTTCTTTTGTGTCCCCTTTCTACACATGGTCTAAACTCTTCTCTGACAAGAAAACATTGATTCCTATAAGGTAGGAACTATCAGGACACATAATCTGTCAAGTGGAAGTATTTACTTCCTTGTTGACTTTCAGTTAGGAACAGAACCATTCTGTTCTGCAGTTCCTGTGCCCTGACTTTACATTCAAAGTCATCTATCTGCCTGATTAAAGGAAAGTATACCATAATCTAATACTGTACTTTTTTGTTTAAGAGCTTCTGCACTGGAGACAAATTGTATGTCCTTGTATGTCTAATCATACATGGCCAATAAACAATATTCTGTTCTGTTCTATTAAACTTGCAGCCTCAGAGTACAATTAATAATACCAGTTAAGCTGGAATACCTGTATTTAAACTTTAGAGCAGGTTAAATTTCCAGAGCACCATACTTGTTTATATTAATCCATCTTGAGGGTTTCAAAGAAATAATGGAACAATATAAAACAATATTTATTTTAGTCTGCAATTTTGTACATCATGGAATAGCATAAAGGCAGGTTTTTATAAATACAGATAAATGTAATTGGATAAAAATTCATGGACCCTGTGTTCTGAAACTTCATAGAGTACATTTATTTAGAAAGGGCTATCTGAGAGTTTAAAATTTTCTGAATATATGTATCAATGTTGCCAAAAAACAAATATCAAAATAATAAGGATTTATTTTAGCAGCTGAAGAAAGGAACAAAAATGGCTAGGTTGAATCATCATCCTGCAATCAAATTGTATACTAAAATATATTAATGAGAGGAAGGTCCTTGAAACAAATTTTTATCTCAGAAGAAATCAAATAAACCAACTTATAATGGAAAAAAAGTCTCAATTATTCCTATCCACTCTGAGAAGGAAAAATACAAGTGAATGAATAAATTGTTGTCTTAGAAAATACTTCCTTTTGCATGTGATTCCATGGTTCATTAGATGTCATGTCTTCTGATGTCATGTCTTTCTTGCTACATAATGAAGCTGGTCCAATCTCACTAGTGCATTTGGTAATGCCTGAGATGTGACACTCTATGCTAGATTTATGCCAAGAAAATTCTGTCTTATAAATTTAGACAAATCTCTCTCTCTCTCTCTCTCTCTCTCTCTCTTTCTCTCTCTCTCTCTCTCTCTCAACTGAATCTTACATCTGTACTCATCATTCTAAGCAAAGGGAATACCAGCCACCTATATATGTTGCTATCATAATTAGCATTGCTGAGGTTGGTTGATACTTTAAAGGACATATTGACATATTGATCCTTTAAGACTGGGGTGTCAAACTGGCGCCCGCAGGCCAGATGCATCATGCACAGGCCATGCCCACCCCGTATCGGCAAAGGCAAAAAATGTTGCGATACATCACAATATGTCATGTGATGCGATCTGTTTGACACCCGTGCTTTAAAGTATCAATGAAGCATCTTTGGTAATAATCAGGATTCAACTTATATGCTCTTCCAATCTTTCAACAGCAACAATAAAGGAGTCCCTGCCTGCTGAGAAAACATCCTTAATAATTTCTTGTAAATACTGTGGTGCCCATTTATTTATATGCCATATGTTTGTCTGTTTTGGAAGTGTTCCTTTTAATCGCCCTAACATTTGTTTTCCTTTGTGATGGTGTATTTGACTTTCTGGTTATCAGAATCAATTTGGACAAAAGTATAGAGTGCAAAAAGTGAAACAGCCAAATCAAAGCCAAGGCCAGCTGAGTGGTTTTTCTGCTTTTTCCTGAATTTGGAAGAAGATCCTTTGTTTGATTTTTAAAGAACCCTGAAGCAGTGTTAAGGGTTATTTTTAGTTTTGTGCATCCTATGCATGAGAGCCATGTTGACAATTTTTGACAATTACAGTTGAAAGTTTTCTCCATTCCATTTTAAGATTATGGTATGTAAAGAGAGAAGAAATTGACAGTTTAATGCAAAGCTGTATGTCTGAAAAAAGCAGAATTGTGTTATACTCTTAAACAGCTGAGTAAATAAGACTAAGAGACATCATATGTTGACAATCTTGCCAATAGCCAGTCAATGTTCATCTGGCATGAATCTTAGTCAAGGTTCTCACCCTCCAAACACAGCACACTGAAGTACTACACTGATGCTTAAATTTATAGGACACAGTGAGTTCAAATCCATATCTTTATTGTAGTTTTAATGCATCCAGTTGGCCTATCCCTCAATATCCTTTGCTACCTTTAATATACTTCCAATAAATACCTATTTTTTCTCTTAAGATTATGAATTGCAAAAATGAGCAAACTTTTTAGGGCTACATTTTATTTCTGTTTCTTTAAAACAACTCTACTGAGAATTGAAGCTTGTATGCCATAGGTGATGTCATGACATCAGTTAATGGACTGAGCCAAATATTTCAGCCTCGTTTAGAAATTCTGTTCTCCTTATTGCCTGCAAAAATAGAAAAATTATCAGTTTTCGTGGACTTTGGGGATGATTTGGAAACTCCAGAAACAGTGCTGGAGACCATGCAACCCACTAGCTGTTGGTTTATTAGAGTAATAATGAATGTATACAAAAAACAAAGTAATAAACATAAAAAGATAAATTAAAAAAGAAAGCATCTGGGCAATGGCTAAGATTATGAAATACATTTGCGAAATGCCTACCATCCACATCAATAGCCAAAGTTACTGCCTTTTTAATGAACTATTCATTTCTATGAGGAAAACAAAAACATTCAACCAGAACAGAAACAGAACTTCAGACAAGGTATCCTCTGCATTGGCTAGTGTGATCTGAATCCTTATGAAAAATAGCTGTTCTGACATTTTCATAGTTAAAACAATTAATCATAGACTGTTAATCATGGCTTTCTTAAAGCTAGATAATCCTCAGGACATACTATTCAGTGAAAATGTATAATGTACTGGAACAAATAGCACAATTGTGAAAAATACATTAAAACTAGTTTCATTCCAGGTAAATTGCACAACACTCTGGGTGTACTCCTCAGGAAACTTATGTGTGGGAATTTATTAATGGGTTGAGACTATCCTAAAAAGAAAGCTTGCATTTCCAGTGCAATTGCTACAGATCTGCAGAGCCAGGCCTTGTTGCAGGAGTTTAAAAGAATCAAAGACATTGTAGCTTCTGCTACTTGTTGACAGATCATAAACACAGCTGAATAAACAAACAAGCAAAAAAAAAAGAGAGGGGGAACATGCTTTGGGTCCTTCCGTGTGCAATTCTGGACTCCAATTCCCAGGTGAGGCCAATACTTCTTTTAACTAATTAAATATGTTCCATTTTGAAAAAGTTCCTTTTTTACTAATAAGATTTACATCTCATGCTGAGAGGCAATGAGCCATACTTCTTTCAATCTTCTCCAAATCTTGCCTATATTCTGACAAATTCCAGAAGAAAATATTCATTAGTCTGTTATGGACAGTACAAAAGTCTTATGATACTTTAACACTTTGTTGTGCCATACATTTCTACAGATGTTTTAGAAACCACACATTCTGTAGCCTATGAAACTGTTGCTCAGTTATTGAGCAAGATTCATTCAATAACTGGATTTGTATGTTTTTGAAACTAGCATATTTCCCTGATAATAATAACCATGTATTACAGAACAAATTAAAATGTTCACAGAAAAAAAATGCATCAAATAACAATTAGAACCAAGCAAATAAACATATACAGTAATGTCTCATCAATTCTCAAGTGACTTCCAGAAAACTCTATTTTAATCAGCTTCCTGAAATTAATCATGGAAGTGGCTAATCTAACTTCAAGAGAAAATCCCGAAGAATTGGAACCATTGAGGAATAACATTGTTTAGACTCGGCCCTTTTAGGCTCAGCCCCTCAGTTTAAAAAATGAAGTATTTTCTCCTGGAAGATACATTTTAGACAGGTTGACTCTGGTTTGACAAGGTGATACTATATGTACCTTGGCAGCAAATATAAAGCTTTATAAGATTAGGCATTCTGAATTGCACACGGGAACTGATTGGCAATCAATGCAGAGTTTACAATATAAATGTGATTTATTCATGGCAATGAGCTTCAGCCAAAAAGTGATTGTGAGTATGTAGGTATTCTTCAAAGCAGCACAGTGTAAAGTTGTGTCCAGAGTATCAAGGCAAAAGTCTCTCACGCCAAATGGTGATGCAACTCCAATGATATTTTGGAGACTAGGCTAATGAGTTTGGGACAGTCTTTAACTGGACAGCAGGACAACTGGCACACTAGAAGGGTTATGATGGCCCAACTTAATATGCAGGTATTTGTGTTCCACCAGCTTGGCAGTAAGGTGTCTGGTAAAGAAAGTGTTCCTGAAGATAAATGCCACTGCATTTCTCTTGCCTTGATGTTGAAGTTTTATGGGGCCTGAAAAACAGACATGCAGCTATTAGGTGGACAGATAAAAGAAAGGGCCTCATCACTGCTGTTGTCCATCTGGATTTTGATCATCCATACCAGGTCTGCCTATCCCTCCATAACTAAATCCTGGGTGAACTGGTCTTGTTACAAATGGACTTAGCATTTACCAGTAGCAACCTGAAGCCAATATGAGCAGCTCTGCGGCCACCAGATCACAAGGTTGGGGTTTTTGTGCCAAAAGCAGAAATCAGTCTCAAACTGCTGATTTTCCTTTTCCTGGAATGGCAAAGATCCAGATTCCCCTACATTGTGTTTCTATCGCACAGTTGTTTTTTCCTTCTCAGAGCTACAAAATTTTGACATAGGGAGAAGTTTCTTTCTTTCTATAGTTCTAAGTACAAAACAGAACATGAACTCTAACTATCTAGAATAGAATAGAACTGGAAGGGACCTTGGAGGTCTTCTAGTCCAACCCCCACTCAAGCAGGAGAACCTATACCATCTCAGAAAAGTGACTGTCCAGTCTCTTCTTAAAAACTTTCAGTGACGGAGTGCCCATAATTTCTGAAGGCAAGCTGTTCTACTGGTTAATTGTCCTCACTGTCAGGAAGTTTCTCCTAAATTCCAGATTGCTTTGTTGTTTCTTGACCTGCCCTCCGGTGCTTTGGTGAATAATGTGACCCCCTCTTCTTTGTGGCAGCTCCTCAAATACTGGAATACTGCTATCATGTCACCCCTATTTCTTCTTTTCTTTAGACTAACCAAACTCAAGTCCTGCAGCCATTCTTCATATGTTTTAGTCACGAGGCCTTAGATCATCTTAGTTGCTCTTCTCTGAACTTTTCCTAAGGTCTCAACATCTTTTTTTGTGTGTGGGGGGTATGTTGTGCTATAATTTCTTTTTGTGTGAAGACTGATGCAAAGAATCTACTACTCTGACTATTTATACAATCCCTGTAATGCATTTGGTGGCATGGGATACAATTCCTTCCTAATGTATGTATCACGTTTAACTCCTGTTTGGAGTTATTTTATTCTTGCTGCTATTATTATTTAATAATGATGTCTACCTTTTTCCTCATCTGATACAAGTATAAGTAGGGAAACTCATTTAGAAAAAGAAGTTGCACACTATCAGCTAATTTTTCACAACATTGTCTTCTCATATCAAGCAATATATCTGTTTATCTGTCTAAATTCTTGAGGTGTTTCTATCCAACATTGCTTTAAAGAATACAATTACTTGGGATAATTATAGATGTACTAAACAATTAACTCCTACTTATATATATATATCGGTAAATCATGTAAATAAACTTAGCGTTTAAATTTTATTTTAAGTTTAGATTGAGGTAATATCCATGGTGGAGCTCACATTGAATGGGCTTTGTGAATGGAATATATGTGATGGTACAGGTAGTCCTCGATGTATGATGATAATTGAGCGCAAAGTTTATGTTGCTAAGTGAGACATCTGTTAAGTGAGTTTTGCTCCATTATGATCTTTCTTGCCACAGTTGTTAAGCAAATCACCACATTTATTAAGTTAGTAACATGGTTGTTAAGTGAATTTGACTTCCCCGTTGACTTTGCTTGTCAAAAGATTACAAAAAGTGTTCATATGACCCCAAGACACTGCAACTGTCATAAATATGAGTCAGTTGCCAAGCATCTGAATTTTGATCATGTGACCATAGGGATGCTGCAATGGTCATAAGTGTGAAAAACGGTCATAATTCACTTTTTTCAGTGCCGCTGTAATGGTCACTAAATGAACTGTTGTAAGTCGAGGACTACCTGTATATAACATGTTGAGCTGATTGAGCTATTTTCTTTATGGGATGCTAAATGGAGTCTTATAGTAACTGTACTAGTTCTTGAAATTGGAGAACACTGTGGGCTTATTGAAGCTTCTGAATATATCTTTCTTTTGTCTCACTGAAAACATTTAAATTAGTCTAATATATATTGCAATTATCATATTGGGTATTTTAATATTGTATGCCATAAAATGTTACTTAAATGTGTTTGTTGCTATAGTTTTGCACAAAATAATGAAAGCTGAGATGATGCCGTACTCCTCCAAATCAACGTTTCTCCCATTGCTGAAATGAACTGGCCTGTAGGCTGGAATGCAACTGCTAATATTATTACATAGCAGAACTGTTGGAGAGGAACTGAAGACTACTTTATCCAGCTGAGATGGCCAGGGGGATTTTCAGAAGGTATTAGTTTTATTTCTTTCAGTTTGTTTCTGAGTCTGATTGACTTTTCTATAAGATTATCAGGTAGAAAGTCTCTTCTTTGGGGCTGGCCTTTTATTTAGCTTGTTTTTGGAGGCTGCTGCCAAGCCAGTCATGGTCCAATAAACTATTTATTGCTTACATAAATTAGGACGTACAAAAAAAATGTCATAGTTAAAGCCGTATCTCTATTATTTATCTGGCAATTTTTCAGGAGGAATATTCATTCCAGCACTTAAACCTCTCATGAATTCCTGCTAAGGATTTTTTTTTCTTCAAGGGAGACTGAAGTTTGCAGAATGGGCCTCTTTTAGTAGTCTTTTAGTAGTCACATGGTAACTAGTTCAAAAGAGTACAGGCTGAAGAATGCAGGCTCCTTTTGTTATGTGTTAGTTATTGCTTTAGGAGTTCATAGCTGTAATATCATGCCTATAATATGGCTGATAGCAGAAACAGTTGGGGGGATTTATTTATGAATGGAAAAACAAGGGTTGCATATTAGTAACTTTCCTGGCAATGAGTGAAGTCATCTTGCAGAGGCGACAGGTATGGGAGCATCTGGGCTGGAGATAATACTATTTGCTATGTTCCTTTGAGCCAGCTTCATGATGGCTGAAACGTATAGCAATGTATTCTGCATTTCTTGAACAAACATTTTAAACTTCCTACTAATTTGAGGTAAATTAACAATGTAACACACTTCTAACCTTTGGGATGATATGTTGGAAGAGAACTTTGAATGTCAAGATCCAAGATTGCCCTTAACATGTCCATTTAAACGTTCTTTTTCCGTGTTGTAATGTCAACTGGAACTACTTCAGTAACACAGCTACATTCATAGAGCTTCCCATAGATGTATAAGTCTCCTTTGATGACTTACTTGTTACACAGATTCTCTCTGCAAATGGAGTAGCACTTCCATAATAATACAGCCTATTAAAGAGCAATTGGCAGTTGTAGGTACCCTTTCAATTTAGTTCTTTTCTGTCATCTGCAAATTCAGCTTTTTTGTACCCAGGGGAGATTTAGAAAACTACTTCTTGTTCCTTTCAAATTTCCTTTACACTTTATTAAAGATGTTGTAGATACATTGAAAGCCAACCTACATGAAGCAGATGGCTCAAAATGTAAGCAAAACAGTGGTTGTTGTATTTTTCTTACTGTTATTTAAAAGTCAATCTTTTTAATTGAAAAATCTTTTTTAAGAACACATAGCTGCTGAGTTAAAAAAAAGATAGATTCAATGATAATCATGCAGTTTACAATTAAATTATTATAAATATGCAATTGATCAATACATTACTGACATCCAGCATTGGGAATTCATCTCAAAAATTGGCAACTAGTGCCAAGCAGCCAATGAATTATGGCCAGGTTCTTTCCTAATCATTAAAAACAGAAACAACCCTATCATAACCTTTTAGCAGTGCTAAAGTATTGGTTTTTGGTAATGAATTGGAAAAAGACTTAAAACATTTTCATGCAGTAGTGAATAACATGCTATATTATGCAGCATTGCCCTTTTCTATGGACAAGTAAATCCTGTTCAGCAAAGGTTTCTTTCAAAATTATTATTATACTTTTCTATTAGCAAAATTGACTTGATGTTACTGCTTCCTTTTGAACATGGTTTGGGAGTTAAGAATGAGTGGTTTATCTCAAAGTTAACATTACTTCAGGCTACTAGTATATATCTATTTCTCTTCAGGGATCTAGAGACAATTGTTTACACTATCATCATCATCGTTATCAACATCATCAAAACTGTATATTTTGGACATCTGCATCTTTTACTTAACTATATCCCTGAAGAATGGGAAGATATTTTATTTAGCAATTTCCATTTATATTATTCTATAGGAATTTTCCTTTCCTTAAAAAAGCACAGCTGTTGGAGGTCAGTTAGTATATACAGTTTTCTTTAATAAGAATGTCCTACCAAGGACATCTCAAGTGATTGCTCTATTCACCGCCAACAGTTTTTTAAATCTTCATAGATTTCCCATGCCGTGTCTCTTTTTGTCAGTCAAATTCTTTGACTGAGTGAGAATGCCAACAGTGGTGCATCGCTATACAAAATATGAATTTGGTCTAGAATGGACTGTGGGCTTCTTATTTCATTAATGCTATATACTTCCAATACTATCCTTTGCTGCCCTCAGGGACCCACTCAGAGTTTATGAAGAAATGCTCAATCCCTCAGTTACATCCATGCAGAGAAATTGAAGCAGCTCTTTCTGGATACTTTCTTTTCATTTGAGCTGCATGATCCCAAGACAGGCATGAAACAGAATAAAGCTGCTAAAGGCAGCCATTTGTTGCAGTTATAAATGCCTCAATATTAATTACTTTTCCTACACTGACATTCATACTTACGCCTTTCACAGGCTTAATATACATTTTGAAGCAGGGCAGGTGAATTTCATTTGAGTTTCTATTTAAATCTAGCATTGAAATGCTTTGACCTGTATTACATTTTAAGATTCTCCTCTGGCTCTATAGTCAACTGACTTGTCATGAAGTCTGGTGAAAATTCAGATAAGCAAATACAATGTTTTTCCATGGAGAAAGGCTAAATCTGCTTCAGAATCGTAGTATTTTGCTAATATTTTGAGTCGTCCATGTTTCTCAGCTATTGATTTAGCCTTCCTTAACTTGGTGCCCTCTGAATATATTGGGATTGCAATATATCAAATGGCACAGCCATGGGAAAAGGCTGCTATAGAGGAACTTAAAATCCAAATAACAAACAAATGAGTTTTTTTGAATCGCACTGGGTATGGAATAAAACCAAATTTTAAATCTATACCTAGAGTACAGTAGGTATCGTTTTGCATATCTCCAATCTCCCCATATGCATAACTTTTAGATACTTACACACATCAATATACTTCTCAATATTTCTGTCCTTTTTTTTTTTATTGAAAATTTTTATTTTTTAAAACATACGACTTCCGGTGGTTCCAGCGATGACGAATGGCGGCGTTTTACAAAGCCGCCCGTTCCTGGTGCGTGTAAAAGCCGCGGGACTTTGACAATCAGCTGGCCCGCGGCTTGAATCTCCTCCCTGGGAAAAAGGGAGGAGGAGAGCTCTCAGGTAGAGGTAAGAGCTCCCCTGGATTCCTGTTATTTTGGGGATCGGAGGGTAGAGCTCCCTCGGAGCCTGAGCAACTCCGCGTTCCAGGGAGACTTCATTCCGAAGTTTTTGGGATGAAGCAAGTTGCCGCTTCCACATCTGCTTTTTTTTCCAGCTGCTTGTGAGTATTTGAAAGCAGACGGAGCAGACCAGGAGAGACTGTGCTTAAGTTTGATGGTGCCTTTAACTTCAGCAAGTTTCCTCTTCCTTTTCTTTTGTTCACTTTCCCTTTAGAAGAAAGGGAAAGTGAAAACTAAAATGGCGATCGTCTTTCTTGCCTGATTTGCATTACAGAGTAAAACCTGGATACAGATTAACTCTTTAAATACAGAAGTAAGAATTTGGCTTTTATTCTTTCCTCTTTTTTTCTCTATTTTTTTTTCTCTTTTTTTTAAGAACACTTAAAAGAACTGTGCCCTTTTTTTTTTTCAATAAGAATCTTTCTTCTTGGAACTTAAGAAAATGGCTTCAAAACGTCTGCCTCCCGCCCCTAAGGTTCCTATTTCTTCTCCAATGCCTCAGCCTGCATCTCAGAAACCAAAATCACCTCCACCTTCTCCTCCTCCTCCTGCAATTTCTCTTAATGATTTACAAGATGCTTTAAAACAGCATGCCTTGGATATTAAGGAGGAGGTAAAAGATCTTATAATTGCAGAGAGGGCTAATACAGAAGAATTATTGGAGAAAAAGAATAAACAAGTAAGAGACCATATCCTTCTGGCCTTTCAGGGCCTAGCCCTGCACATAGAAAGGATTGATGACCAGATGGAAAAGATTACTGAAAATGCATCAAGGATGGAATTTAGAATGCAGGAGGTAGAGAACAAGATAGAAATTACACAGGATGAACAAATCATTTCACAATATAGGGAGATGGAACACGCATTGCGTATCAGAGGCCTGAGGGAGAACCCTCAGGAAGACTTAAAGATGCTTATTGTGAAAGATATTGCTCCTAATATTGGTTGGCGGCCTGAAATAATTGAGAATGAGATAGAAAAAATTTTTAGAGTTAATTCACGGGTTGCTAGACAGAGAAATCTACCAAGAGATGTGGTTATTTATTTTTCTAGAAGATCTATCCGTAATGAAATTATACAGGCTTTTTACAAACAAAAGTTTCAAATTGCTGATCAAGACGTGATAATTTTAAAAGAGATACCTCCAAAAATTTTAAGAGCCAGAAAAGATTTTACTTTCTTGTCTGATGAGTTGAAACATCGTCAAATTCAGTTCAGATGGGAGATTCCAAGAGGAATAATAGTAAATTATGAAGGGATACGTCACAGATTAACTACTGTTTCCAAAGCAAGAGATTTTTATCAGTCTATCTTAAAAGCAAGATTGTCACCACCTCCACAAATAAGGATGACGGAAGAGTCTCTTATGGCAGGAGCCTCATCAATGATGGTTATGGAACAAGCTGCACCGAATTCTGACATAAAAGAGCAAAGGATGACACGAGCTGCCCATAAACGTAAAGAAAAAGAGCAGTTGCAGAAGAGTGGTGAAAGTTTGGTTGTTACAGAGCCTGTGGGAGGGGCAAGACCAAAAAGATCTTCGACAGCAGATCTGCAGGCCATGCTCCAGAGGCTCCAGGCCGGTGGAGATGGTCAGGTTCCTGACCTGGAATGTTAATGGCTTAAACGTGCCCCAGAAACGAAGAAAGATTTTCCATTATTTGAAACAACATAATAATGATTTGATATGTTTGCAGGAGACTCATATAACTTTAAAGGATTCTAAATTTTTGATGAATTCCCGTCTGGGCACACATTTTACTGCTCCAGCCCCTGGGAAAAAAGGGGGAGTGGTAATTTATGTGAAGAAAACTTTTTCAGCTAAACTAATTGAGGCTGATTCTGAAGGAAGATATCTTTTTGTGGAATTATTATTACAAGGCCGAAAGGTTCTTATTGTTGGACTATATGCTCCCAATCAACAACAGAAACAATTTTATAAGTTGCTGCATGGCAAGATATCTCAGTTGGATTATAAATCGGTAATTTTGATGGGTGACTGGAATGGGGTTTTAGACCCAACTATAGACAAAAGAAGTTCCTCTAAAACTTTTATTCAAACTAAATTACCTATGACTTTCTTTGATTTGAAGGAAGAATTGGAGCTTATTGATATTTGGCGAGAAAGGAATACAAGTGATAGAGACTTTACCTTTTATTCTGATAGACACCAGTCATTTTCAAGGATTGATTTTTTTTTTATTACTAGTGACTTCCTCCCTAGAGTGAGGAAGGTGAAAATTTTTCCTAGAACATTGTCAGATCATAGTCCGGTGTGGATGGAGTTATATTCGGAAGACGGGAATAGAAGATCCTGGAGATTGAATGAGAACTTATTTAATCGGGAGGAGTTCGTACAAAAGTGTAAAGAACATTTAAAGGACTTTTTTACTATAAATATGAATAAGGGAACATCGATGTCTATGGTGTGGGACGCTAGTAAAGCATATATGAGGGGAATTTTGATTCAATTGAATAAAGTTTTTAGGGAAAAAGGGTCACAAAGACGTAGAGAAATAGAAGAAGAGATCAAATCAAAAGAACAAGAGTTGGTTCTTAACCCTACTGATAATAATTTAAAGTTATCTATAAAGATGCTTAAGGAACAATTTAACATGTTGATGGCAGATCAGGTGGCTACCAATCTGTCGTATATGAGACATAATACTTTTTGCAATGCGAATAAGCCTGGGAGGTGGTTGGCTTATCAGTTACGAAAGAAACAGAAAGCTAGAATTATAGAGAAAGTAAAATATAAAGGTACTGAGGTTTTTCAGCAAGATTTGATTAAAAAAAGCTTTTTGGACTTTTACACAAAATTATATTCAAGTGATAATATAAGGGGTTTGGATATAGATAAATATTTACAATCAGTACATTTTCCTAGACTTGCAGAGGAACAACAAAATGGGATGAATAGTTTAATCAATATTTCTGTCCTTGATACTGTTGGTTGTGGGAAAGATGTGATGAAAGTAGAGAGTTCTCCTTTCTCCCCAGAAAGCAGTCCACTTCAACCCATTGCTCAGCTTTTCAATGAGCAATATGGAACCATGCTGCTGTCTTCAAAATTCACAGTAGGGTGCATGGGCTGTTCTGCCTGCATGTCTGGAAGCCATTGCATCTCAGAGTAGATGATATGGAGCTTGAAAGCCTTGGAATGTCAGTCTCCTATGGTTACTGTTTTGAAAAAAATCAGAAAAAAGCATCATGATGGGATTTGATTCTTACATTAGTGAATAAGAGCGATTCTCTTTTAACTGCATGCATAATTATGACAATAAGTACATTAATGAAACAGCTTATGGAGTTGACCTTTGAGGATATCTATACTTGCAAATCAGGCCACATCAAAAATGCATCAAATGCACCAAGGACCTTGCTGATCTGCAGCTGTCTTGTCGTGCACAGGAGTGATACAAATCTATAGGTTTCTTTGTAGATATCTTTCCTGTTTAATAATGATGTACACTTTTACAATATATAGCATTGTATACAGTGAAGAAAAAATATTGTGAGATTCTCTCAGAGGCAACCCATTTTTCAAAGGCATACCTGAGAACTTGATATATGAATCCCATTATTTGTTAGGCTGTACACCTGTGGTCGGGCTATCCCTTGGGTTGTTGAATACTTCAGAGCTACCATATATTTATCAGGCTGCTGGTTCATTTAAGTAGCATCTTCTTATCTGCAGAGCCTAGCCAGGACCAAAAAAAGGCAAGCAATTACAAAAAGAAAGCTGTCTTGTATACTGCACTCCAAACTTGAGTCTCTCTGCAATTAGGAATTTACAAGCAGCAGTGCAAAGTTGTTCTCTGCATAAGAAAAATGGAGAAATTAAAATTAAGACAAGGATATAGTATGATACATTGTTCCACTAAGTCTGTAGATCAAACTAGGGTTGCGTTAAATATATAGAATTTTGCCAAAATGGTGGAAGAGTATGTCTGTCTCTCTCTGGTGACAAATTATAACTGATGAATTGAGATTTACTAACCAAACTGGCTGTGTTTCTGAGGGCTACAGCTAGAATAATGGATAACTTCCAGACAATGATCTTTAGAAAATAAAATACATTATTTTATTTATTTAATATATTCAGTAGTTTGTAATAAGAGAACTATTGATTAGGTTTCTTTGTCTTTTGTTGTTTTTATCTATTATCTTGCTTTATTCTTCTGTGCAACACAAATATAATCAAGGCCATATTGCATATGTTGCATTATATTATTTAGATTAAACAGATTTTGTTAATATATACTGTAGTTTACTAGCAAGAAATCAAAAAATTAAGAAGCAAAGCAAGATGGAAACAGCAACAGTAGCAAAATACTAAAAATGTTTTTAATAAGCAAATCAGAAAAAGCTCAGTCATAAAAGGGAACACTTCTTCTTTCTCACAACTACCATGACCCAAAAAGTGATATGTATAAAATATATATTTAAACTGTTACCTATAATCTTAATTCATCAATTATTTATAAAAAAAGATGTTCTGCAAAAGAAACATATGTGCCCATCAATTTTAAGGAGCCATACAGTATTCAGAAGGAAGTCTCAGTAATTTAAAAAAGACTAAGACTCCATTCTGTATAGAAAAGGTTTCTTTAACAAGCATAATTGTTCATTTTTACTTTTCTTTGACTTAGCCTAAACAATTATAGTTAATTTACAAAACTCTTCAAATCCACCATATAGGATTTCCCCCCCCCCCCAAAAAAAACATAGCACACTAGCAATATAATTTTTCTTTAGTGCTTGGGAAACTATCTCTTTTTTGTTTACAATTAATTCTGTTTGACAATCTTCACCTGTTTGCATTTTGTATGCCTGCAATGAAAATTCAAGGCATATGAAAACTTTATACAGTGTACAAATAATTCTCTTCAGTATCAATCATATATTAATAACAATCACACTTGGAGAAACTAGAGTTGCCTTATCAGGGAGATGAGTGGTATATAAATCTATTGGATGCCCTGTTCCACCACCTATAAGGATTCAGAACAGGACCTTTATAATGGCCTACCCTGAATTTGAACTTGGATGTCCTTCACCACTTAAGTGTGCTGTGCTTAAAAAAAAAAAGATAGCAAAGGCAGAAGTGTTTTTGTTATTGTTGCTACTATTGTTAAACTTTCAGAGGTGTATGAGTTCACTCCAGAATTGCTACTATTACTACTTATCATCATCATCATCATCATTCTTATCAGTATACCACCTTTTGTTACAACACATGCAAGTTGCTTATGGCAATTACAAATGCAAATTATAAAATGTGATAAAGTGTACAATACAATTACTGTAAATTGAAGGCAACATTAAAATAAAAATATTAAAATCAAAATCACTCCAAACAGCAAGGAAAATTGGTAAAAATATTTTTTATTATTTTCATAAATTCTGAGAGAGTAGGTATTAAACTTGCCTTCATGTTCTAATATGAAGGGTGACACAGGAAAAGAGCCTCTCCCATATACCAGATAGGTAAGCTCGTAGCACTGTGAGGAATTTTCAAACCAGCGCTCTTACTGAATTGGATAAGTTTCATGTCCTTCCCTCATTTTCCTTCCCTTTAAATTTTTCCCTAGAATGACTTGATGATGTTCAAATTTCTGTATTGGTTCAGGCCCTTAAAAAACAAAAAGGCATTCATATGTGTATTAAATAAATATGCAATTCAATTCGAAGTGCTTTGCTACAACTCAGTATTATGCCAAATGTCAAAAAGAGCACCAAATGTCTGCAATGTCATTTCTTTCCACATTTTAAAATTTGGCTGCACTCCAAACCAATGGATCATGGAAACCAGATTGTCTGTTGGAACTGTGCTGCCAAGGCCTGTTCATTGCAAGTTTTCCAAATGCTGAACTACTGTGCTTACTGAAGAAGAAAAAAAAAAATTCCATTGCCTTTGGGCTATAAGGTTGATTTTCTACAGCTCAAATTCTAAAGCTTCCCTTAGGCCATCTTAGCACAGATGCTTAGCCCTAAAGCTGGTCTATAAAAACTCAGTAGCTAATGTACTGCAAGGAGCTGGGGGACATCTCAAACCAAGCCATTATATTATAACAATAGATTAGGTGTTCAACTGCTGGACAATAGTTCTCAACCCCTTGAAGTCAGACCCTTGACCTATAGACAAAGTACCACATCTTCCATCTTTATGGAAGATTAAATAAATACAGCTTATCCTACAGATGGATCCTTGACTGACATACAATAAACAAAGTCTTTCAGTTGAATTCAGACAGATATGGGTTTGTTTATTTATAATCCTACTCTGTGGATTTATGAAGGATACAAAATCAACAAAATTTTACTTCCTTTTGTACATAAGTAAAGAACTATCCCCAAGGCAAACTGAAATAACATTCACCAATTGTGCCTTGGGGTAGATCCATTAAAAGAAATCATATAACCAGGCCGGGCCTAGAGTCTAATGTGGTTTGTCTTGGAGGGCTTTTCTTTGCTTTTTGGGATGTGGAGAAGCTAAAGGGAGACATTGTTACATAAAGCCATCGGAACAGTTAATGCTTGTATATAATTTATACAATAAACGAAGTCATATGTTCTCTAATAATTTAGATGTAAGCAAATGTTGATTTATTCAGCAAGGCTATTGCCAACAGCCAAGCTTGCAGCAGTGAAATTTGAATTAAACTAGGACAGAAGCAGGCTACTCTATAATAACATTTGGATAATTTTATTTTTGCCCATGGCTCAGTTCATTTCCTTCTACAGTAGATGCATGAAATTGGTTCTTCAGCCACCTTTAGCTGATGTTCATTGATATTGGAAGTAGGAAGAGAAGGAAGAGAATGTAACCTTTTTAAATTTGTTGCAAATAAAAAGACCAGAAAATCCTGTGCCATTTTTAATTCCGACTTTCTCCCCATCTCCTCCCCATGAAACTGACTAAGTAATATTTATTCTTGTTCACTTCTTTTTATTCTTTCTACAGATTTCCTTTAAAACTCTGTTGTTGTTGTTTTACTTCCTTTCAATAGCTGGAAAGGTGAAAGTAAATATATATATTGTGTCTGCAGTTTGAAATGATTCTGAAAAATTCACATTATATAACAAGTGTGAGGAATTATTCTTAAACTAAATTTTTATTTCCTATTCTGGAATCATTGTCATCATCATCATCATTATCATTGTTGCGTCCTTCACGAAATGGCAATGACACGAGAAGCAGTTGTAGTTCTCAGGAACTTCTTTATTTCTGTTCAGCATACTGGTTACAAGACGCCGACAATGTCCAAAACTCCCAGCCTCTTATATAGGCCATTCCCAGGTCAATCTGCAACTTTTGGCGCGCCAGCACTCGCGCATGCGCACGAGTACTGGCGACAGCCTGTCTGGTCCCAGGCAGCTTGCACCTGCCCAGGACCGCTTGCAATGCCCCGAGCCTGCTTCCACAGGCTCAGGACACAACACCCCTTCCCCCCCGGCCAAGACTCCGATCATGCAACAATAACATCCAACCTCGTGCGAGCATAGTGCCCATACTACTTAATGCCAGGTATTTCCCCTGCTTCTATCAGTCTCAATGTTCTCTTTCCTTTGTGTACAGGAATGTTCTTTGTTAACTCTGTTTTGCCAGTAGAGTTACAAAATCTTCTAAATACTTAGGAGATCTTCTGGTTCTCTGTGACCTCCTTACTTCTGGGGGTACCTGCCAAGTGCCCCTTGACTGAGGGGTGATGCATACCTGTCCCCCCTGTTAGACCCTGGTGATTCCCAAGGACTGTGCTCCAATGCCTGGCCTTCTTGCTTGCCCACTGGGCTCGTCAGGCCAGGGCTTCTTTCTCTGTTTGACCTGGTTGTCCTGCCTAGCTGCAGGCTCTCTGGCCCCTTTAAGTGACTGTCACTGTTGGGCGATTCTGTAAAACCTCCCAGGTCCGTCCAAGACCTGTCAGGAGGTTGTCTG
Source organism: Crotalus tigris (assembly GCF_016545835.1). Lineage (NCBI taxonomy): Eukaryota > Metazoa > Chordata > Lepidosauria > Squamata > Viperidae > Crotalus > Crotalus tigris. Next base: position 2,306,387 of record NW_024100552.1, on the reverse strand, counting down.
TCCCCTTGTTCCCGTTCTGTCCCTGGGCTTGTGGGGGTTTCAGTGCTGTCCCAAAACTCAGTTGCCCCCTGAGTGAAGTCAGAGGTGTTGTAGTCGGGATTTGGTTCCTGGACCACCTCCCTGTGTGCTTGCCCCCTTCTAGGGACAGGGTTAGTGTCGGGCCAACTAGAGGGAATGTGTGCCAGCTCTCTTGCAGGGTGTGGTTTGTTTGGACGCTTCTGGATATCCTCCCTGACTGGAGTACTGAGTGATGCGGGTGAGTAGTGATTATGCCCCCGGGGTGACTCCCTGGCTGGAGTAGGCACTGATGCCTGAGTTCTAGCTGGGCTCTGTGAATTCCTGTTTGGAGCACTCGTGGAATTTTGGGATGAGCTGTTTGTAGCTTCCTCAGTAATGATGGGCAGCAGCCCGTACTCTTCCCTTTGCCCAGAAGGGTCCCCCTCCCCCCCTGGAAAAGACCCAGGAGTCTCAGTGGGAAGGTCCCGTCTAGGGCGGAGCTGGTCGATGTGTCGACGCAGGACACGACCGTTGTCCAGGAACACCTCGTAGGACAGAGGACCTGTGACCCTGGATACAGTAGCGGGGACCCATGAATGGCCAGGCCCATAGTTACGAGTCCAAACTGGGGCAACCACAAGCAGTTGTCTAGGTGCCCTGGGGTGTGTGAGTGTGGAAGGAAGTCTATCCGGATGCAACCGGTCAAGCTTGGTAGTCAGTTTGCGCCCCCAACGAAGTTCAGCTGGGCTCCTCCCGGTAGAAGTGGACGGTGTAGTGCGATAAGAAAGGAGGAAGTCAGCCAACCTGTGATGCCCGTCTCCATAGGTAATTTTCTTCAAGGCGTCCTTGGTGATGCGAACCATGAGTTCAGCCATACCGTTGGTGGACGGGTGGAAAGGCGCAGAGGTGGCTTGACGAATCATGTTAGCCTGTAAGAAAGCTTGGAATTTGGAAGAAGTGAATTGAGGGCCGTTGTCAGACACGAGGACGTCTGGAAACCCGTGTGCAGCAAAAATCCCCCTCAATACTTGAATAGTCTTTGCAGTGGTGGTGGAAGAGACAGGTACAACCTCAAGCCATTTTGAATGGCTATCAACTAGGACCAAGAAGAATTGACCCTGAAAGGGCCCAGCGTAGTCAATGTGCACCCTAGACCATGGAGACTGTGTTTCCTCCCATCTATGTACAGGAGCTTGGGGCATTTCAGGGCGCGAGCGTTGACAAAGGTGGCATGCATGCACCTTAGCTTCAATGTCTCTATCTAACTCAGGCCACCATAAATGGCTGCGCGCAAGCGCCTTCATGCATACAATGCCAGGATGACCCTCATGGAGGGAACCTAAGATCCTAGTCCTCATTGAGGTAGGAATGACAACTCTGCTTCCCCAAAGCAGACAACCCTGGAAGGTGGACAATTCGTTCCTTTTGGACCAGAAACTCTGAAACTCAGTGCCAGGACAGCTTTCTGGCCATCCAGATAAAACCCAAGAAAGGACACGTGAAAGTGTGAGATCTGATTCAGCGGCCACATCCCTGGCATCTAAAGGAGACTCAGGCAAGGCCTGAATTGAAAGGAGATTGATAGTTGGTGCAGGGTCAGCTTCTATTACCGGCAGGGGTAATCTACTGAGGCCATCAGCATGGCCCATATCCTTCCCAGGTTTGTGAAGTAAGGAGAAATCATAGGCAGACAGAAAGATAGACCATCTCAGCATTCTGGGGAAGATGATCTGGGGAGTTTGTTTACGTGTGGTAAACAGTCCCAACAAAGGCTTATGGTCAGTGAAGACCGTGAAGTGCCTGCCATATAAAAAATCATGGAATTTTTTGATTCCAGCAACAACAGCCAAAGCCTCCCTGTCTATTTGAGCATAATTTCGCTCAGCAGAAGACAAGGTTCTGGAGTAATATGCAACAGGAACCTGAGTTCCGTCTGATCTGAGGTGGCTTAGTACTGCTCCCACCCCATAAGGAGAAGCATCACAAGCGATGCACACAGGAAGGATTCATTGAAATGTGCAAGTACGCTGTTAGACGTGAGTAAGGCCTTGACCTCATTGAAACTTGCTTCGTGTTTTTGTGACCACTGCCAGACTGCCTGTTTGTCCAAGAGCCTGTGAAGAGGCTCAGCTACACTAGCCTTGTGTGGGAGAAAGGAGTTATAGAAATTCAGAAGGCCCAGAAAAGCCTGTAGTTCGGCCTTAGACTTTGGCCTAGGGGCATGCATAATGGCTTTCAGTTTGGATTCAGCAGGGTGAATCCCAGTAGCATCAATTTTGAATCCCAGAAAATCTGTAGAAGGCACCCCAATTTTACATTTGTCCTTCTTAAGTTTGAGGCCCGTTTTCCTGAACCTTAACAGGACAGCCCTTAATCTCTCAGCTAAGCTGTGTGTAGAGTCTCCTGCAATTAAGACATCATCAAAATAGGGGCAAACCCCTGGTATACCCCGTAGTGTGTTTTCCATTACGCTTTGGAAAATTCCAGGAGCGACATTTACTCCAAATTGTAACCTCTTTACCTTGAATGCCCCCCTATGGGTCACAATGGTCTGAGCTACAGCAGCATCATCATCAACAGGCAGCTGTTGATACGCCTGAGCTAGGTCAAGCTTTGCAAAAACGCGCCCCCCCCCCTTGAGGGAGCCCAGAATATGACTGACCACAGGGACAGGATAGGCATGTTGCTGCAATGCCTTATTTAGAGTGCATTTGTAATCTGCACAGATGCGAATGTTCCCATTTGCCTTGAGAGGCGTGACAATGGGGGTCTCCCAAGGACTGGAGTCGACAGGTTCTAGAACTTCTTGCTGAATCAATTTGTCCAACTCAGTGTCAATTTTACCCTTTAAAGCAAAAGGGACCCTTCTTGCTTTGATTCTAATAGGGGTGACATTGGGGTCTAACTTCAGTGACACAGGGAGTCCTTTGTATGTGCCCAGCTGAGGGCTGAAAACATCTGCAAATTCTTTGCAGACTTCTTGTAGGTCGAGTGTTTGCAAACTATTGAGCCCTGTGAGGTGTATCCCCAAGGCCTCAAACCAATCGAGTCCTATGAGACTCTTCGTTCACCCCCTACTACTATTACATCTAGTGGACCTTCAAAATCCTTATACTGTACGTTAAGGGTGGCCTCCCCCTTAACACACACTCTGGAGTTTTGAAAGTCTGTTAACACAATGTCGGAAGGCCTCAACTTGGCCTGAAATCCGCTGCCAGAACAAATCTTCCTAAACGTGTGCATGGAAATGATCGAAAGTGCAGACCCCATATCCAGTTCCATAGCCAATGGAACCCCTTGTAGCTTCACCTTAAGTGACAGCTTTTTCTTAATGGGCTTGTGTGTGCCTGTCCTATAAATGCTGCTTCGCGAAGCGCAGAACCCCACCCTGTTTTGGCTGGGAACCCTGGTACCTTTCAGGCGCAATTCTTCCTGAGGTTGTACCTTCAGACGGCCCAGACACATAGCTGCAATGTGTCCCTGCTTTCCGCATGCCCTACAGATAGCGGAGCGGAATCTACAGTCGGTCCTCTTGTGGCGACCTCCACAACTGAGGCACTTGGGAAGAGCTGAAGAGCTTCCTTTCTGTTTTCCTTCTTTCGTGGGGTAGAGACGGTCTACTTCATCGTCAGGATCCTCTTCTGGGTTCCTTTGGACTCCTTCCTGGTGCACGGACGCAGACTCTGGAGTGCTTTTGATCGGCCGCATGTTCTTGATGGCGCCGCCCGCTGCCTCTTCTGCAGTAACCTCTCTCAAGGCATCTTGGAATGATAAGTCTTCTTTGGCAAAAAGTCTCTGCTGTAATTCTCTATGCCTTAGTCCGCATACAGATCTGTCTCTCAGCCGTTCTTCTAGATCCTTGAACTCACAGTGTTTAGCGGCCTTCCTCAGCGTGGCAATGTATTCTTTGGCTGATTCTCCGGGTCGCTGATCCCTCTGTTCGAAGGTGTGTCGCCACGCGATGACAGACAACTTGGGCTGGAAGTGCTCCTTTAGTAGCTTTTTGAGATCTGCGGAGCTGACAGATTCTAGAGGTGCAGGTGCTGCTATGTTCTTAGCGATTTCGAATGCGTCTTGACCGCAAACGCACAGCAGGGTGGCAGCTTTTAAACTATCTTCTCTTACTTGATTTACTTTGAGATAGTTTTCCACCCTGGCTACGTAGGACTCCCATCTTTCCGGATGCGAGACGTCAAATTCTGAAATTCTTCCAATTTTTGCCATTTTTGTAGAAAAGGAAGGGTCTATCAGCCAGCCTACCTCTGATTGCTCGCTGGATTGGCGGGTAGCTGCCAAGTCAACGCCGTTCCTACCGCTCAGGACTCTCTCGGGTAAGCTTACACCTGTCTTCGGTTGATGTAAGGCAATCCCACCTTCGTCGCCAGTGTTGCGTCCTTCGCGAAATGGCAATGACACGAGAAGCAGTTGTAGTTCTCAGGAACTTCTTTATTTCTGTTCAGCATACTGGTTACAAGACGCCAACAACGCCCAAAACTCCCGGCCTCTTATATAGGCCATTCCCGGGTCAATCTGCAACTTTTGGCGCGCCAGCACTCGTGCATGCGCACAAGTACTGGCGACAGCCTGTCTGGTCCCGGGCAGCTTGCACCTGCCCGGGACCACTTGCAATGCCCCGAGCCTGCTTCCACAGGCTCAGGACACAGCAATCATCATCACCACCACCACCACCATCATCAAGTTTTCATCAGTAAAGTAAATCCATAGGGAGGGACTTTAATCTCAGAAGCTTTTAAACCCTCCTTTTATTACAATCCAAAAATAAGATGTATTTTGCTCACTCTCTTGGATACATTTAAGATCCAATGGACTACTGGCTAAAATGTTTACAGGAATCATATTTTTTGTTTTCAGACTTGAAAGATCCTGAAATGAAAAGGGTTATACTTTGCTACCATGATGTATTGGGCTTCAGGTAGTGTTCTTTTGCAATTTTCCCCCTGCAGTTTCCAGGCATTCTGGCAAGAGCTTTCTATTCTCATGAGAAGCTTTTGCTTAGCTTCTCTGAAGCCACAGCATTTCCATTGTATTGAATGAGGCCTCAGGGTCAGAGTGGGAGTGAAAATTAAACATGGAGTGCTGCAAGGGAGGAGGAGGAGGAAGAGGAGGAGTTTATTTAGATTAGAAGACTGACCATTATAAAAGACATAGACTGAGACTTGAGCAACAGGTATGATAGAAGACAGAGTCTAAGAGCAAAACTTGACTCAAATTACTTCATTCCAGTTTAAAAAAATCGTAGAAGAAATGGAACAGCAATGGTAGAAAAGTTTCAGGAAATGACCATTTTATGCTACATTCATGCCAGGCAACTGTCCCAATGTATCTATCAACCAACCACCTCTAGCTGTATATTTATATCATCTTTATTCTTAAAATATATCTGATTTTACAGAGCACAGCACTGTATTTGAGGAGCCATCAAAGGACTGTTCTTTATTTGTAGGCACCTACTTTATGAAGGAAAATCTTATAAGACACTCTGCCTTTAAGAGGGAAAGATGGGTATCTTGATCAAAAATTAGACCTGGGGCAGAGGAGACTTTGACAGGGCAGAATAGTCAGTTTGCAGCTCTTCTATGCATGTAGATTGGGTTCTGCAAATATCGTGGCTTCAAAATCTAAGTGATCAGTTTGGACAAAACTCAGCAGCACTTTTTCATGTGGCTGCTGATAAAAATAGGATCGCCAACATAATCGCCAACGTCCGATAACGGATATGGCACAAGAAGAAAAAGAAACACTTCTCAACATTGTTTCTCCTCAGCTAAGCTAATTTCTGCTTTGGAGCATGACAGAAGTAGTAAAAAAAACAAAAAAAACAGAAAGTGAGGCATATGGAAGAAAATCAGTACACAGGATCAAGGCTTAGTTTTTTCTTCACTCACTGAACTTATCCTAAAAGAGTTTTTGAAATTCTCCACTTTGGTGTAGCAGTTATCCGGAAACTGTGAGTTCCAGTCCCACCTTAGATACAAAGCCAGCTGTGTGACCCTGGGCTAGACAGTCTCTCTTATGCCAATCCACCTCCAGGGTTGTTATTATGATGAGGAAAATAGAAGGAGAAAGGAGTAGTATGAATGTTTGTTGACTTGATTATTTACAAAGTAATAAAGGTGGGATAAAAATCTAATAAGTAAATAACCTTATGAAGAAAACATACACTCTGCTTCCCTTGATTTTTTCTTCTGAGAGTGATGTTGAATAAGTCAAGTCATAATTTTACAGCACATTTCTTTCTCTTTCTCTTCCTCCTCCTCCTCTTCTGGTTTCTGACTAAAGCATTTCATAATCTATCACTAGATTATCAAATCAACAGACTGTAACATTTGTGACATTGGAACAATTGATTATGGCTTTTTATATGACTCACCATACAATTAATGTGCTCATCCATTTGTTACCCATTATTCTCCTAGAAGAGCTTTGAAAATAAAAAGGAAATGCGGGATAGTAATTGGAGGATAGTAATTGCAAGAGTATCATCAAATTGTCATAAAAACAATAAAATCAAAATGCCTTTACATATTGCTAGCTGTTTGTCAAAATTCCGTGGCAGATGCTTCTAAATGCATGTTTCAAGGTGACAAGATTTCATGTCCTTGTGAAATAAATCCAACCTTCACTATAGGGTGACATAAGACTTTTTGTTATATTTACTTCAATAGTCACATGAGTTATTCTATCCATCCATATAGTAGAATGATAACATAATGATGACATAATAGAAAGCTCTGTCTGTACACATGGTATGGTGATAAGACATACAATAACAAGTGGATCTTTCAACCCAATTTATATTTCCAAGTTTAAGGTCTACTTCTTGGTGTGATTTAGAAACCTAGAGGAATTCCCTGAAAGATAAGATACAACATTCCCAGATAGTAATATAATATTACAAGTGTATCTAAAGTTTATACTGCAGTTCTTTGAAGGTTTGTGCATAATTAACAAAATGCAGTTTGGCATGGTAGACCTATTTTTTCTTAACAGTATCCCAAAATAAAAAGAAAAGAGAGCAGAAGTTTAACCAATTGTGATTATTAATTTTAAGGCCTTTGTTGTTCCTAATCAAATGTAGGAGGCAAATTTACATTTTTAATCACAGCATTTGATACAAAAAAAATTACTCGAAGCAATAAAATGTTCTATTAATATTGCATTTCATTCACGATGTCAGCTAATATACATTTACCATAAGAAAAATAAAAAATTATATTACTTTATTACATTTTTATTTATTGATATTGTTAGAATATCATTCATTTCCTCATATTTTGTTAGATAACTATTGTTAGCATCTACCTACACAGATATTTACCATAAGTTTATGATGTCTCCCCCATATATCTAAACCACAAAGATTATGAAACAATAACTGAATTATATTTATGGTTATCAGCACTAAAGCATCAAAATATACTACATAGCTACAGGATATATAAGCCAAAATAACTCTGTGAGGGTAGAAGCTTTCATTATTTATCTTGACAAACAAGCATATTGGAAATATTACAAGTATATAGATGTAATCTGATCTTATATATTCCAAATCAATTTGTGATTTTAATATCATTGTAATGACCAATCATGTATATAATTTAGTTTCAATGAAGGAGAATATTTGTAGCTCAGGGTTGAAATGAGAAGTCCTTGGTGCTCTCTGAGCTTGCTTATTTTCTTGCAGACATTTCATTACCCTAACTAGGTAACATCATCAGTGCTAGTTCTGAGGATGTTACCTAGTTAGGGTAATGAAACATCTGCAAAAAAAAAATAACAACAAGCAAGCTCAGAGAGCACCAAGAACCCCTCATAATATAGTTTCTTTCATGAAACCTAGGGTATGGTTATGTTGGTCTTATCAATTGCAACATCTCCTGTATCAGCTATCACAAAGAGAATGCTGTGTTACTCTATTCAGTTCGAACACATTGAAAAAATGCTAATGCCACAGCAACTAAGACTAAGAATTGACCACAACTTCAAGTAAAGAAGCAGCTTTCCAAAGATAAGGATACATAATACCATGTTTCAGTGGTGAAAGATTATATATATATATATTAAAACATTTATAGCCTCCCATCATATACTGAACTCTGTCTGGCTCCCAATCAGCAAATATCCCAGAGTTTCTTTATGTTGCTATGTGTATGAGTTTATTTTTAGATTTATCACATTAAAGTATGCATCCAAACAGCAATCTAAGAAAGATAAGGAAATTATCATGTAGATATCTGCAGCAATTTTTGTTATTATCAAAAACCTATGGCACATTAAAAACTAATACATTTATTGCCACATTAAGTTTATACAGATAAGAAAAATATTGTCAGTGGTGAGGGAGTGAGTCAAGAAAAGCATATAGTTAAATAAAGCATAATTACTAAGGGACTTTGGTCTAACAATCAGCCTGAAAAAAACACAAGTCATGTGTCAGGACATGGATTCACCTCCCTGTATTACAATCTCTGCACAAGAACTGGAGGTTGTCCATGACTTTGTGTACCTCGACTCAACTATCTCCAACACTCTCTCTTTAGATACTGAGCTGAATAGACGAATTGGTAAAATGACCACATTTTCTAGACTTACAAAGAGAGTATGGCTTAATAAGAAGTTGACAGAACATACAAAGATCCAGGTCTATAGAGCCTGCGTCTTGAGCACATTCTTGTATTGCAGTGAATCTTGGATCCTTTACGTATGGCAGGAGAGAAAGCTGAACACCTTTCATATGCGCTGTCTCCGACGTATTCTCAGTATCACCTGGCATGACAAAGTCCCAAATAGCGCAGTCCTGGAATGTGCTGGAATTTCTAGCATGTATATATTATTGAAACAGCAATGTCTATGTTGACTTGGGCATGTCGTGAGAATGGCTGATGGTCGGATTCCAAAAGATCTCCTGTATGGAGAACTAGTGCAGGGAAAGCACCCCAAAGGGAGACCTGAGCTGCGATATAAGGATATCTGCAAGAGGGATCTGAAGGCCGTGGAAATGGACATTAACAGCTGGGAATCCTTAACCTCTGATCGTTCAGCCTGGAGGCTAAAGATGCAGCATGGCCTTCTCCAATTCGAAGAGACGCTTGTGTGGCAGGCTGAGGCAAAGAGGCAGTCCTGGAACCAGCGAAATCTGGAGGTTGGACAAGGGACAGATTGTATCTGCCCTCAGTGTGGAAGGGACTGCCACTCTCGAATTGACCTTTTTAGCCACACCAGATGCTGTTTTAGGACCTCTTTCCAGAGCACGATACCATAGTCTCTCGAGATTGAAGGATGCCAATGATGATGACTAAGGGACAATTGGGTAAACTAATCCTGATCCTGACTGAATCTCTTTCAAATCACACTTGATTGATAGTGGGTTTCATGGACAAAGTCATGTTTTTTTCTTGCCAACAATACAGAATAGAATAGAATAGAATAGAATAGAATAGAATAGAATAGAATAGAATAGAATAGAATAGAATAGAATAGAATAGAATCTTTATTGTCACTTTAAATGTACACTAAATCAGCATACATTAAAATGAAATTTGGTTGCATTCTCAAAAAACCCCATTATGCATATACAACTAACCTCTTCTGGATTTTGTTTTGTTTACTTTTCAGTCTTGTTTATAGTCTTAGTACTACTACTACTTTCTTGTAAACTCCAATACAAATACTTCCCAAGGTTAGCCAAGGTCAACTAGATACTGATTACCTTAGCAAGGGCAGTCATTATTTCTCCTATGGATTGCAGCAAACGATGGAAGATTCTTTTAGGATAGTGTTACCTATTATGCTACATCAATTTTGATATTCCTCAGGCTGGATTTTTTTAATTTCCTAAAATATATATATTTTCTCAAAATTGGAAGAAGACTCTAACCCGCCTAATAACAAAAAGCTTAGTGATCCAGACCTACCTCCTGCAACATAAATGCTACTTAGCTGACTGAGAGTTTCAATAGATGCTGGAGTACATTAATGCACAAGCAGAGAAAGAGACAATAACCAAACCTAGCTTAGAAACCCACCTTTAACTTCATCTCATTCATATGCAGGCCTAGCAACATTATTATTGTTCAGCTAGGGGCATATTTAATTGCTGAATATTCTGCAGATGTCTTGCAGGCTACAAAGATAAAGGCCATGAACTTGCTGGCTTGCTACAATGTGTCTTTCCTTTCAATATTTCTCTTAATTTAAGAATCTCTCAAATTAAATGCAGAAGGAGAAATAACACTATATTGTTTGATTCCAGTATTTCAGAGAATTTTAGCAGTGTGAAAAATCACAAAGTATTTTCATTTTAAAGATAAGCTTTGATTTGAGGAATGTTGCACTTAAGCATCGTTAGGATTCATTATTTAAAAAAGCAAAAAAAAGATGACTTACTATTAAATGTTGACAGGCACCATCCCTGCACAAAATTATATGCAGATGTTACCACAGACAAGCATCTAATTTTATTTCTTCTATTATTGAAATTATTGAAATATATAACCTCCCAGAACATGAGAGAAATAAAATATGGCTGAGAATGTCTTGATTAAAGGAGAGAAAAGAGAGCTTTGAAACTACAGATTTTGTTGCACAAGAATTTGGACGTGTTGCCTGCCTGGCTGCGTGGCACCTTGTTTTTTGTTTTTTTTTCTTTTCCTCAAAAATCCAATTCTTTTTGGAAACAACTGCAAAGCCAGTCACTTTGGTGACAGCTAGGAATAAGAGTTAAGAGTGTCAGAAAGATTCTGAACTTCCTATTTTTATTAATTTGCAGAGATCTATGCTTCTTGCCTCCATTGACCGGATTAAAGAAAAATATTTCATAAAGAACTACTGATAAGGATAAATTCTATATTGACTTCCAGGTCACCATCAGCTGATTGAAAGGCACTTTGTATTCTTTTCTTGGAAGATTATAATTGCTTTAGATTCAAGATATCAATTCTCTAATTTGTTTGCTCCCATGCATAGAGCACCAACATATTTATAGATTTTTAAATCAAGATTAATCCAGACTTGTATTGTTTTCAAGCTCATTGCACCTGGCTCTACTTTAGTGCTGAATGTTGTTTTCAGCGCTAAAGTGACTTATTTATTTTCTTATACTATCATGTCCCTTCATTTACCTATTGTTTTCATTACTATTTCCAAAAGCAAGCATCCACTAAGTATCAAAGTGAATGTTAAGTCCAAAACCTGATTGTACATATCTACGGTATAGCATGATATTATCATCAACTTTTTTCATTGAATAAATCCTTTCCATGCACTACACATAAATAACACTATTTTATCCCATCAAATTCCTTGCTAGTAAGTTATGAAATGAAAAAAGCAATGAAATCATTGGGGAATGAATAGAGGAACAGCATAAGTTCCCAAGACTGCACTAATTGGCTTCTTTGACAATGGAGTTGTGGCCAATCCCCACCTAGCATTTCCTCCTTCATTGTTTTTGGTGGTCAGCAGCTTTCAATTACAAATGCAAGCAATGGCTGCCAATATGTTGCATTAACCACTGGAATTACATTTTGGGTTCCAAAGATGTGTTAGCATATTGTCTGGCAGCAAAACCAGCAAGATAGTCCTTGGTTTGGATTTAATTTCTGCTGTGAAGTGCCTATGCAACCTAAGAAAAATAATGCTTCTTTCGTTTCTGTCACTCCTCCTGAACTATTGGAGGTGATCATAAGGGTCTCTATCAGGCAGTGATAAAACTTATCAGCATATCTGTGAAGAATCTGGAACATTAAGCACAAATACTTTTTTAAATTAATTATCATGACTTTGCAGTTTTCCTATTAGGAATGAACTGTGTCAGAGAGATAGAGATGGTAGATGAGAGAGAGAGAGAGAGAGAGACAGACAGACAGACAGACAGACAGACAGACAGACAGTCAGACAGACAATTAAGCTTTTGACAAATTAAGATAGGTAAATATTTGATTTAATGAGAAATTATCATGGAGGGAGAGTCTTTGTTTAGTAGTACATAAATGACAGCAAGCTTTTTTTTCTTCATGTAGCAGATTGAGAAAAGAAGCCTTTTGTTATAGTTACATAGGTGTCTGAGGATTTATCAAAAAGCTAACCATAACTTAGGTAGAAAACTGGACTCCATTAAAAAAAACATAAAAGCAGAGGGAGGGGGAGTGAGAGACAACTTGATGTGGCATGGCTCCTAGCAATGAGGAAACATGAGTGCCTACTGAAGCTTCGAAATATAAAGTGATGTCCTCATAAAAATATGGCTCCAGGCTGGTGTGCCACTAGAAATTCTTCTGCCAGTTTAGAATTATTTAGCTCAAAGGGATCTCTACTTTCAAATGTATCTTTTGATGCAAAATAGGCTGCATGGAGTGAGAGAAATAGTGTTCAAGATGAGAAAGAGGTATTTGCTTTCATTTGCCATTTGGGTAAACTGAAAGTATTTGTGTTTGGCTTATGAAGAATGGAAGGGGCAGGTGGATTACCTTACTGGTGTGATGTGGGTCTCCTCCAGGTCCTTGCCTTACAGTCAAGTGACACTGATATGAGAGTAGTTAAATAATATTGAAAGCTTCAGTGCTGCTGGCTATCAAGGGAGCCTCTTAGCCTAATTTGAAAGCTCAGAGCTTCAGGCAACTGCATTTTTTCACCTTAGTCCCAGCCTGTGTGTTATTTCAATGCAGTATATCGAATCAGTGATGGAATATCACATACAATGTCTATTTAATGGGTTTATTCTCTCCCCCTTTCTGCCATGTGGTTTATATTTGACTTGTTAAGCTGCCCTTCCCCCCCCCAAGAGCTGACGATACAAAACAGAAGGAGAAGGAGAAGAAGGAGAAGGAGAAAGGGTAAGGGGGAAAAAAAACACCTCAGGTCCCTTGCTGCCAAAATTTCAAACAACCAAACACATAAGCCTCAGTGCTCAAAGAAATGAAAACAGTGGAAAGTAGAAATACATACATATGTATAGATTTGAACAAAAACATGAGCTGCCGCCATGGCAATCTGGGCTCTGATGTACCAAACAAAAGAAGTTATTACTGTGAGCAATCTTCCTACCCTATAGCTTGGGCAAAACAAGAATGAATTCTGATCACATTTGCAGATTTGCTGTGGAACTCTACAGAAGCAACATAGTATATTCAGCTTGAGATTAAATAAAAGAGTATTCACACACACTCTTTGGGGTCATCAGTATATAAGAGGGATCCTTTGGTTCATTTTAATAGAATGATAGATTTTTTAAAAAAATTAAATGGAATGGGGGGTTGCCTTGCATTCAGTTCCTCCGGAGTAAATTCATTTATTAAAGCAACCTTCAATTTGGTGCCTTTTTATAAGGTGACCAACCGTCCTCCTTTAGGGAGGATCCTCCTTTTGTAAGTTCTGTCCTCCCTCAAAAAGTGTCCTCCTACATGTCCTCCTTTTCGATATTTGAAGACTAATCTGCAGGGTTTTTTTTTTCCCTCATAGAACGCTCAGAACAGCATTCCAGCACCTTTTTTTGATGGTTTTTTTTTTCAATTTTTGCATGAGCTGTGCTACTCCCACTATTGGCTTTCAAAAGCCAATAGGAATTGCTGCTGAGCGTGCCAAAACACCTGGCTGGCAAACTTTGCACATGCAAGTTGTCTGTATTATTGTTGCAATGAATAAAATGTTTCTTTTATTTATGATATTTTTTCTTCAATTTATTTGTGTCCTCCTTTTCATTGTAAAAAAGTTGGTCACCTTACTTTTTAAAATGTTACAACTGGAAGTCCCAGGATTTCTAGCCAGGGCACTCAACAGATGGGCTTTTTGAGTATAATTTTTTTTTTGCTCTCTTACTGGGATTCAGATTATTCATTCAGGAAGCAAATGATTTGGGGAACAATGGCCCTTTTATGACCTGTGGACGTCAACTCCCAGAATTCCTGAGCCAGTTCCCCACACTTGACATAGAGCAGGGGTGTCAAACTGCCGGCCCATGGGCTGGTTGCATCATGCAGAGGCTGTGCCCACCCCAGCTCTGGCAATGGGAAAAAAGTCACGATACATCATGACACATCACGTGACGCAGCAAGTCTGACTCCTTGACATACAGGAACAATTTAACACAAATTATCTTCCTCACCCCAATATAAAAATGTGCAGTATATTTTATTCTTTAAAGATTTGAAGTTTTTTCCTCAATTTGTATTGCTTCTATCTCCAACATAGAAATTATCTATAATAGTTTTAGGGAGAAAATGCCTACAGACCATATTCACTTCCCCTGCTATAGACATGTGAACTTAGTGTGAACCTAGTGCTGTCTGAATTAATATGATCCTTTAATTTCATGTTAATTATTGATGGAAAAAGTAGTCTTCAGAATCAAGTATAAATCACTCCAACATTTAGAAACAATCATCCCTTTGAGTTTAAGCTGGGAAAATATTTAAGAAAGATCTTCTACTTCTAGTTTTCTTCTAAGATTCTCTGTCAAATCCACTTGAAAAAGAACCTGAAAATGCAAATGGCACCTCTGGACCAAGACTTTTTGCAGCTTAAGATAAACATCATAGGTGGAACTTCTACTTACCAACCTACCAAGAGACTTTCCAACTTAATCTGATTTCAAGATTATCAGTAACCTAGTATTTTTCACTGCAGTTCAGGCCAGTATATCTGACACTAGCAGTGAAGGAAATGTCATAGTTTTGTCTCTTAACATCTTCCCCAGTATCTACCTCCTGAGAAGTTATCTTATTTATCTAATGATAGTTTATTATTGAACTCTCCTTAGTTCTTGCTCAGAGATCAGTCATAAACTGGAAATGATATGTGGAAGGAGACTACATTACAACACAATTGACAAAAAAATCCAAAATTTCAAAACTTATTTTTCTCACATCTATTGTATAAAAGAGTCATAGGATTCCTAAACCTGGATCCAGAAAAAATATCTATTGTTATAGGTCAATGGTGGCAAACTTATGGCTCATGTGCCAGAGGCAGCACTCGGAGCCCTCTCTGTGGGCACACGTATTGTTGCCCCAGCTTCACCTCCCCATGCGACCCCCTCACCAGCAGCCCCCCTGGAGGAGAGTTGCCCCACATGGAGCAACACAGCCAAGGACATGGCAGCCAGGCAGAGTAGACAAGACTCTGCCCTCACACCCCATTGTGCACAGTTGATGCTGTGGGCCACGGGCAGAGGCATGGCCGTCATGGCACTGCTGGGCTGCCTGGGCAATCTGCGGTGGGCCCTGGAGGCGGTGAGTGGCCCTGTTGTCAGGCAGCGTGGGGGACAGGGTGGGGCAGAATGGCGGCAGGGCAGGGGGTGGACCAGGGACGGGGCCAGTTTTGGGGCACTCAGTCTCTAAAAGGTTTGCCATCATTGTTATAAGCAGGGCTTTTTTGTCATAGAATGCCCAGAACGGAGTTCCGGCATCTTTTTTGGTCGAACCTTGTAGGATAGGCAAGGCGGGTTGTATGACATGTGTGAGTTCTGGCACCTCTTTTTTATATAAAAAAAGCACTGGTTATAGGTAATACAAAAATTACCATAAAATGTAATGAATAAGAATAAAATGAAACAATCATGATGAGCCAATTAAAAAACTTTGAATCTATTAAAGTAAAACAACAGAGTTTTTTGAAGGATGATATTGATAATAATAAACGCCATCTTAGAGTCCTGTGGCCACTCTATTGCTCTTGACAGACAATCATCACTCTACTGATGGCTAATCACCACCAAGGGCATCCTGGGGAATGGAGGGTCAAAAATAAAATCAGGATAGAGGCCATGATCACACAATTGCTCCTGAAACAACTGAAATCTCACCCTTTTAGGGTGCCATATGTACCATACATCTAAAAAGTGGGGGCCAGGGTTTCTATTATATGATTGTAGCTGCCATTTTAATGTTTTTAATCATACTAAGGATGTTCTGATCATCATATGGTTTGCAAGGCATCTATGCAGAGATCTGATTGCAAAATCTGATTCACAGTGTATCTAGGAATGCATGTTGCACCTATTGGGAACACATTCAAGTAGCTCTTTTGAGCCCAAGCAGCTGCTCTCACCAGCAGATGCATGATCCAAAATCCCATTTTGCCTTTCAAATCCAGACTCTGCACAGACCTGGATTCCAAAATATTTTGTTTCTTGCTAACTTGTCCAGCACTTCAATTTCAGAAAATGATGATATGTCGTATTTAATGGGCAAAATTGATTCTTCGTGTTACTCTTCATTAAAGGAATGTTGATCTTATAAAAATATTATGCAAACATTAACAGGTTGCCACTATCCTTTAAATTATTTTTCACTTACATATAGTATGCAAGCAATCCTTACTTAAAAAAAATATACCACTTCCGCTCTACCCACTCATCCATCCACAACACACACACAACACACCTTCCAAATATGAGGAACAATTCAGCTTCGTTTCTAGTGATGCTTTAGAGCAGTGTTTTCCAACCTTGGCAACTTTCAGATATATGGATGTCAGGTCCCAGAACTGGGATCTGGCTGGGGCATGGCTGGGGCATGGCTGGCTGCAATTCTGGATTTGAAAACCACAGTTGCAAGGTTGAGAAACATCACTTTAGACAGAGGAGAAAAATGAAGGGCATTGTTGCCAAATCCATAGGAAAGCAGTTGAGACAATAAAGAGGAATTCATTATAAACTTAACCCAGCCACTGAATCCGAATAAGCACATGCAGAAACTAAATTCAGCAACAGAATTCCACCAAAAGTAGAGGAGATACAAATCTTCCTTGTGGGGTTAATTGCATCTGCCCATGGACATCTCCCACAAGGGCCTGAGATAACTGTTTCAGACACAGGATACATTCATCAGCCTTTTGGACAGACTCTGATAAGAACACCTGCAGTAGCCTTGCATCTGGAGAGTGTCTGTTATTTGATACATTGTAACCACCCCTATATACGTCTTTTGATTATGCTGTGTGATGTAAAAACCTTAGTAACAATAAAAGAGGGTGCTGGAGTCAGCTCTGGGCTCTCATCCCGAGATACCTGTCTGCGTGTCTCATTCTCCATGGGAGACCACCACATCTGGTGACCCCGACGTGATCCACTGAAGGATACGTCCCTGCCAACCCTTTACTTATCGCCTGGAATAGGCTTGGTGCACCCGACGAAGTTGCTGGCAACTGACTCCTCTTCGTAAGTATGGGGGGTGGAATGTCTCACGCTCAAAAGCAGCATGTGGAAGAGCTGAGGCTACTTGGCAGGAAAAAATATCTTACTGATCAGGAACAGAAATTAACCCGTCACCTTTCTAAATCTGAGGCTGCTAAATTGCTTGCTTATGTATGGGCTAACTGCTCATCTTATCCGGAGTCTGGATCTTTAAAAGTAGATACATGGAGGAAAATTGGTACTGTTCTCCATCAGTCTCCGAGAACCCCCCCAGAGATTTTGTGCCTTTGGAAAATTGCCTATATTCTGATTCAAACCTATGCTGAATTGCCTCATCAGCCTTTATTAGATCCTCCACCTTATAAAAATCCGTCTGTTATGTTAGCCACTCCCTTGCCCCCTGGAGCAGGTTTTAACCCTCCTTCTGCCCCTGCAAATTCTATGGATCCTGATAAACAGCAAATAGCCTCTCCTGTTCCTGCCACGTTGCATCCTCTCTCCCAGCCTGGAATCATCTGTGGTGCATTTCAAAAGGCTTTAAACAATGGTGATTTAAGCGTTTCTAAACTATCCAAGACAGAGTTGTTCCCTGTTAAACTAACAAAGGAGTCTGCAGCTAACCCCTCTCCAAAGGCTGCATCCTTTTCAGACCTTACTTCTTCTGCTTCACAATGTTTTTCTGGCATAGATTTAAAATTGGCTTCTGCTCTTTCTGTTACTTTTCCTAACCTACTCACGGTTGCTGAAACCCTTTATTCTGGACCCTTGCCTCCGGAAACGGAGGCAATAATCCTTCCCACACCTGTTGCTCGGGAACAAGGAGTGTTTGTGCTTCCAGGTTTGATAGATCCCACATATAGAGACACCCTAAAAGTCCAATTTTATACCAATCTCCCTGTCACAATGAACCGGGGGGATACGGTAGCACGCTTGGTCTTATTACCATGTCCAGCACCACCCATTCTAGAGGCTGCATATGCACCTCACTCTCGGAATTTTTCCTTTGATTTATTGGCACTAACAAAGCAAATTACTCCCCAAAAACTGGTGATGCCTTTTTTAATCAATGGCATTCCATATAACTCCACTGGTCAAGCGATCGTGGAACGAGCCAATCAGACCGTAAAAAAGGCTCTAGACATGCATGCAAAAAAGAAAGGGGAAAATACCCCCGGCTTGCCTGGGATACAAAACACTCTTAATCTTGTACTTTTTACCTTAAACTTCTTGAATGTTTCTGGCACCCCTGTCTCAACTGCCGCAAGCAGGCATTTTTCTGCTTCTCCCACAGATTCTTCACGCCCCCAGGTATACTATCGATGTTTGCCTGATCCCACCTGGAAAGGGCCTGCCTCCCTCATTACTTGGGGTCGAGGCTATGCTGCAATAGACGACCATGGCGAGATCGTTTGGACTCCAGCTCGTTGTGTTCGTCCTTATATGGCTCAACGTACACCACCTCAGCCAGGCATATGAGGATCAGGGACTGTGGGCTTTTAATGCTTTTGTACGGGATGCCAGGTGCACTGCTCTTACACTTAACGTCATGAACTGTTGGATCTGCATGCAAATTCCTGGTGACAGTCGTGGTGGCCTTATTTTTCATGCCATTCCTTTCAATGATGGAATTCAGCAAAGAAATGTAAATCCATCAAAAGCAACCTTACTAAGGTAAATGACACTTATTGAAGCAATCAATGGACAAACATCAGTACCTACATGGCTTGCCTTGACATGGAATCCATAATAACATTTGCTAATGAGTCTCACCAGGGTTATTATGAGTTACCCGATATGTGGCTACTATGTGGCCGTAGAGCCTATCGCCAGGTGCCTAAGGATTGGAAAGGCACCTGTACACTGGGCCTTTTGACTCCTGCTGTATATGCTTTGCCTCATCTCCCTGATGGACGCCTGCGGAACAAACGTGATAC
Organism: Crotalus tigris; assembly: GCF_016545835.1. Taxonomy (NCBI): domain Eukaryota; kingdom Metazoa; phylum Chordata; class Lepidosauria; order Squamata; family Viperidae; genus Crotalus; species Crotalus tigris. The sequence continues at coordinate 2,287,304 of NW_024100552.1, read as the reverse complement.
TGGTTCCTCGGATCCACCCCTAACATTGGGTGGTAGTTTAGAGACTCAAATCAGCAGAGGGATTCTACCCAATCTAGGAGTTGCCATGAACTATAGAGACCTTCATTTGCTTAACAATTGGACTGTTCATATGTTTAATGAAACAATTAACAGCATTAAAATGATTAATCAAGAAATGGGGGAAATAAGGGAAGTAGTTTTGCAAAATCGGTATGCTTTAGATATTATTTTAGCAGCAAAAGGCGGTGTGTGTGCTTTAATTCATTCTCATTGTTGTATGTATATACATGATTTTCAACCTAATATTTCTGCTACAGCTAGAAAAATGGAATCTTTGCTCCAAAATAATCCCTTACGCAGCGATGGATCAGGCACCGTGGATATTTGGGGTGCCCTTTGGTCCTGGCTACCGGATGGATCCTGGCTACGATCTTTGATTTCTATTATAGTAACCATTTTGATATTATTTGTATTGCTATGTTGTTGCATTCAATGTATTCCCTCCCTCCTGCAAATGTGCAAAAATGTTACGCCCTCCACTAGGAAGGACGCCTTAATCAGTGAATCAAGATCCCTTCTGGAACTGGAAGTGAGTAACATTAAAGAAAAAACAGAAAAGGAGGAGATGTGGGATTAATTGCATCTGCCCATGGACATCTCCCACAAGGGCCTGAGATAACTGTTTCAGACACAGGATACATTCATCAGCCTTTTGGACAGACTCTGATAAGAACACCTGCAGTAGCCTTGCATCTGGAGAGTGTCTGTTATTTGATACATTGTAACCACCCCTATATACGTCTTTTGATTATGCTGTGTGATGTAAAAACCTTAGTAACAATAAAAGAGGGTGCTGGAGTCAGCTCTGGGCTCTCATCCCGAGATACCTGTCTGCGTGTCTCATTCTCCATGGGAGACCACCACACTTCCTTATTTATTGCAAGTTATGACACAACCACCAGAGAGGCATCAGAGGAAGACAGTGAATTCCCTCCCAAGATCAAGATATGGACACACCACAGATCAACCTGCAAGGTAGAAAGAATCCCTCTCTGAGGGAAAGGGGCAGCTTAGAAATTAAATAAAATTTTAAATTTTGCTTCAAAATTAAACACGTGACCTGAGCCCCTGGGTTGGGCATGAATTTGGCTCTTTTCACATAGCCCTCGTATTTATTTTACATCAGTGAAATACAGCATATTGCACAAGAAAGCAACAGTGGGGGGCTGAGGAAAGTGACTAGCCAAGAGGATAGGTGTGTGAGCAAGAGGGAGGAGGAGGAGGAGGAGGAGGAGGAGGAGGAGGAGGAGGAGGAGGAGGAGAGTGGGGAGAGCAAGTAAGGAAGCAGTCAAGGTCTGAAAGAGTGTGGGGAGTGACGACAAGCAGCCTTTGGTTGTAAAATGCATGGAGAGGTATGTGTGTGGCCAGGAAACACAGCAGCATTAGAGATGGCAGTGACAGCCTGGGATGCAATTAAAAGAGATCTGGAGAGTGTGTGTATGTGTGTTTTTTAGAGAGCAAGTCAAGCAGGAGAGCTAGACAGGAAGGATAGAAAACATAAACCTTTCTCTTTTGAAACTATCAATTGCTCTTTTTATACTTCTCATGTAACTATATTAAAACAGGTTCAAGTTGAAAGTTAATATTTCCCAAAGCTGAACTGTATTTGCATATTTTCAAAGATATTTTAATTCTTTTCTATTATTAATTATGTTTTTCCTATGATTCTGTTATTGTTCTATAGTATATTTGGTTTATGGAATACTGGGAGCCCAAGTCCACAATATCTTAAAATTGCCAAGGGTGAAAACATGGCGGCTCTATTAGTGACCAAAGAATAAACCCCCAGATACGATGAAACATTTTCAACAGTAAATGACTTTTATAGGGAGGCTTCTCAATATATTAGCAGCAAATGGAGCTCACCTGCATGGAAAGACTGCCTCCTCACACCTAGATTACATGGAGCAATTATCAAAAGCCAAAAATTAAATATGAGTTTAAAAGCCTACAATTAACAAAATCTAAGTAAAGAAGATAATTTAAAGAAGATAATTTAAATCCATCAAGAAGATCTGTTTAAACTGTTTATTGGGTAAATAAAGCTCCTTTGGAGTGCTTCCAAGCTGAGAACTTTTAGCTTTGCCAAAATAGATCATATATTTGTTTGTTTATTTCCTTTCCTTAACTGCTTTTCTGTGGTAAGAAAAAGGATGAAGGAAAAAAAGATGGAAAAAGCACAGGAGATATTCCAATAAAAAACCATCTGAACCTCCCCAAGGAAATGAATAAAGTGTCTCTTTGAAGTATTCTTACTCATCAGAGTATTGCATATGTAGAGGACACAAATAAGGATGCAGTTTACTAATCCTACCTCCCTTGGTGAAAGTAATCACCCACCAAGAATGATGAACCCCGAGTATAGCTTCCTAAAGGTACTGCTGGGCAAAACTTTCTTAGATTACAGTCAGTGCAAATGGCAGTAAAAAGTATAACTATTAAAGACTCCAGCTGAGTCTCTATATTGGATAAGGGAGTATTAGCTGCACTGAAAAGAGAATCTCCAGGGTAACTATCAGGTGACTGCATACTCAATGGGAAATTTGAAAAAGACACACAGAATAGAAAGCAGCTAATCAATGACACAGAATCAGGATGTTCCCAGCTCAATGCCTTTCAGATCACAGCTGTTCCTTTGACAAATCAGAAACTAGATATGCCCATGTGAATTTTTCACCATAGATGCTTGACATACTGGAGGACTGAAGCCTTCTGTATGTCCATTTCAGCATTCCTGAAAGCAAGAATCAAAACTGAGCGAGATTTTAAAAGTATAACAGAAAAAAGCAGACACTAAACCCAAGCCAAGATGTAGTAGTTTTGGATTCCTCCACCCCACCAGATTAAGAAATTCTTCATATATAACCAGGGCTTTTTTTCTCATAGAACACCCAGAATGGAGTTCCGGCACCTTTTTTGGATGGAACCTTGTAGGGTAGGCAAGACGAGTTGAATGACATGTGTGAGTTCCGGCACATTTTTTTTTTTTTTAGAAAAAAAAACACCGTATATAACTATCAGCAGGTAGCATTCCCCATATAGAACTGGTACACAATTTGCGAGTCCTCCTGGGTTCAGAGTTCTTGCTCAAAGATCTGGTGACAGCCATGGCTAGGAGGGCTTTTGCACAAACTTTGTCCGAGACCATGCTCACTGTAACTCATGCCTTAGTCAGCTTCTGATTGGATTATTGCAATGTATTCTGCATGAGGCTGCTCTGGAAAAGCACTTGAACTGATCCAGAATGCAGTAATGTGCACAGTTCTGGGCTTACTGAGATTCACCCAGGTTTCATCACTGCACTAGTTCCCAGTGGGCTTCCAAGTAAAATCCAAAGGTCTAATTATCATCTTTAAAACCCTGTATGGCACAAGACCAGTTAAATTACAGGGTTACTTGTGTCCAGCTTTGACCAGGTGAGTATGTTCCAGGTCCCCTTTATTAAGCAATACCAATTTGTGGATCCAAGAAGTGTGTGTTTTGTGTCACAGTGGTTGTCCTGAAAGGCCATGAAGACCTGGCTTTTCCCTCAGGGATCAGGCCAGAATAATAGATAATATATGGTTGTATGGTTGAGTTCATGATATGGTTCCTTGGTTATTGGACTTGTTTTAGTTTATTGGTTATTTTAATCCTGTTTTCTGTTTGGCATAGAGAGGCTTTATTATATAGTTTTTGTTCATTGTTATTAGACTCCCTGAGTTCATATGATAGATGGGTGACCATATAAAATTTCCAAATAAATAAATAAATATTCTAAATTTTTCTAAATAAATATTTACAAGAAGTACATTATAGGAATTGATAAAACCTCATGCATAGCTAACTACATCATATCAGGAAACAAAAAATCAGGAGTCTGGCTGCACCTTTTCTGACTAACAAATTCTATTAAAAGGTGTATGCTTTTTTTTATATGAAGCTATTTTTGACATTGATACATACTGCAAAATTTTAATATACCAATGATGGAATTGAATGCAGTTTTTAGGAGTAGATGTAGCAGCTGTTGAAATGCCAATTTGCATATTTTGTGGCAATATACTGTAAGTATTGGTGAATAAAAATCCTTCTGCAAGAACAGAATTTCTGTATTTAGAGTTTGTATTTTTCTATAATTGTCTTCAAGAATTGCTGAGCTTTGTGAGAGTGCTATCAGATATTAAAGAATGATCCAACTTTATTATTACATTTCCAGTAATTTTCTTTATATTAGACTGGAGTAATACCAGCAAATACCAGATTTATTTTTGTGTAATATTCACTGTAAATGTGATATTTCTCCTCCATAGTTTCTATTTCCATTGTTTCACATCAACAATTCTATTTAACAATTTAAATTTTGCATTCAGAGTTTATATATGTTACTACTAAAAGATGATTCAGAAACCAAACAAGTCAAAGTTTATATGACAGCATTTTTTTAAATATGTTGTGTTTTTAGTTGTTCAACATTTCCATTTAATTTTCTGAACTTTCTTGGAAAAAGTACTAGATTTTTATTTTACAATAGAATATAATCAAAGGAAAAGCTTTGACTATGAGTCACCCACAATACTTTGAAACTAGAATGACTCTTCTTTTGATTCTGATTTGGCCACTTTTTGAATTCTCACAGTATACTAGATATTGAACTTACCCAAAATAAACATGTTGTACAAATGCATAAAGTAACATCAAGCAATAGAAAAAAATTAACAATTTCAAGAGCAAAGTTTTTAAAAAGGAATTAAATCTACAAATTCTGCCCTCAGCTATTTTAGAATATCGTATTAAAGAAACAGATGGTTGATATACTTCTGCACAAAATAAAATAAAATATAACTAAAGAAGAATCCCAGGCTGTTAAGCAAGAAAAACATACTTATGAAAAATAAGGTTAGTGGGCTTTAAAAATTTTTAGTCTTAAACAAAAAACATACAAGAAAGATTGGAACTCACAAGCAAAAAATAGCATACAAAACATGTTTTGTACACACTATTTTTGAGGATCAATATGTAGCACCTCCAGTTAAAGGACTTTGAACAGTAAACTAGGAAAGATCAGTGTGGATTGTATCCAGAAAAATCATTATTTATTTTTATTTTATTTATTTGGATCCTGCTTTTATTATTTTTGCAAATTGCTCATGGTGGCCAACATATCCAACACACCTTCTGCCTACTATTTTCCCCACAACAACAATCCTGTGAGGTGAGGTGGGCTGAGTGAGAATGGTTAGCCAAAGTCACCCAGCTGGCTTTCATGGCTAAGGCGGGACTTACATGGTCTCTTGCTTTCTAGCCTTTCTAACCACCAAATTTATTGGCTCTTAAGTATCCGAAAATACGGCACATAACATGAGCAATTGGATATGGTGTATGTGTGTGTTTGTGTGTGGGGTGTATATACACATACATACAGAGGAAACCATTGAGAAGTAAGAGTCTAGCATGATTGCATCACAAGGTTGTAGAATATCATATGGGGCAAATCTACTATGTACCTACCCAGTATGAATAAAGATACTGTATACTGCTGTCCTTGACAAAAAATACTGGATTAGAACTCTGAAGATATCTAATGCAGTATTCTATTCCTATAATGCAGAGGTGGAGATACCATGGTTTTTCAGTTACGGTGTTGCTTAACTAGACCTCTCAGCATTTTTCACTGCTGGAGATGTTAGTGGGGCTGCTGGAATTCATGGTTCAGCAATCTTTGGATGGTGACAAGTTTTCTTATCCCACATACAGTGGAAAATGACTTGTTATGGGAAGTCCACAAGGGCACAGCTTAGGTTCCTGGCTGCTAGTATTGAGAGGCATAATTGCTCTGATACTGGAATTAATTACCATAGCCAGCAACTATTGGTAAACTTGTCTTCCATAAACTGATGCAATTCTTTTCTAAAGTTGTTCAAACTGGCAATCATTTCACTATCTTATGGTACCAAATCTGAGAATTCAATCATATACTGAATGACAAAGTATTCTTTTTTCTTTTTGTGAATGTCCTATCCTTCACCATTATTGGAAGGCACACAGTATCATGCAAAAGATAAATTCTTGAAGGACGCTAGTTTACTAAAAGGATTTCCATGCTTATTGTTCTTTTTGTTGATTATATGAAAAGAGTCTGTTTTATTTATTGTAATAGTACCACAATGGCAATTTTAAAGAGACTTCCAAATATGCTGTCTAAAATAATTTCCTTACTCTGCCAGTGCTGACTTTCTCTTTTACAAGTTTTCATTCATGTAGTATCTTAGACCATTACTATGATGTACCTTCAGTTTTCCTGTTTTGTAATAAATATGTGTTTCTATTATTACATGAGAATAAACAATCATATTTTTCAAACTGCTTCCTCCGTAATGCAAGATATCAAAGACCATCCATTGTATATTGTCTGTAGAAAGAACATCAACTTGATTTTGGAAAAGTCTGGCTTTTGAAGTGTTTATATATTTGAAACTTATTCATTCTTTATTGTTCTACGTACCTATTATCTCAGTAATAAAAAGACCGAATATTGTAATTCTACTCTCTCAATTATATATATATGTTGTTAATTGTTCTGATGTTTGTATGTTAGCTGGTAGAAAAATAAAGGAGAACTTTCATGATTGCTATTCTGTTATCTGTTATGATGTTTCAGAAGATTAAGAGTACAAAATAATGCACATAAAATTAGGATATGTTTAATCTTGTTGAATGAATATATACGTGTGTGTGTGTATGTGTGTATATACATACATACATACATATCCTTAATATCATTAAAAATGCGAATCATGGGCATATCAATAAAAATATAAGAAAAGCGAACACCAGGATAAAAATAAACAGGACTATTTAATATAAACAAGCCTGTGAGTAAAAAAGTTACTTATTGAGATTTCATCAGCCAAACTACTGACGTCATCAGAGTTAAAATGCTAGGTGATTAGGGAGCTTGTCTATATACAGCTGTCTGTCTCTGTGCCCAGCTCCTCGAGCACGTCATCGGCCCATTAGCTATGTTACTCTGCAATGTGTTAAATTGGGGAAATGTTGGGGAAACAGCTAAAAGGCTCAGGACTAGGGTCCACGAACATGAACTGGCAATCAAAAGGCAGGAGCAGCGCTCGCAAGTGTGGGCTCACATGGCCAATTTGAACCATACATTCAATTTGGAAAACACAGAGACCATATCTTGTGAGACCACTAAGAGTGGCCGCCTTCTTAAAGAAGCCTGGCTTTCGGATGAAAATTCCATCAACCGGCACATAGACCTTCTACCAGCATACCAGATTTTCAGAAGATGGGAGAAACAACGTGGTAATCCATCCCATACGGTACAAAAGCAAGACCATGGCTCTACAAATGGGGAAGCTGCAATCCCTGGGGAGGACAGCAAACTGGCAAAAGAGGAGGGGGACCGGGTGACACCACAACAAGAGAGCAAATGGCAGGACTGGAGTGATAGGGCTGCAGGTGAGGCAGCAAGAGCTGCTATGGGAGGAGATGATGAACAGCTTGGAAGGAGAGACAAAAGAGGGGGGGAGTATGAAGCAGGAATAACTGAATAGTTGTTCTTTGCAGGATCAGGGAGAGGAAGCTACACTCATCAGATCCACCAACAGGCTGCCGGATGAGAATCAATTTAACACATTGCAGAGTAACATAGCTAATGGGCCGATGACATGCTCGAGGAGCCGGGTGCAGAGATAGGCAGCTGTATATAGGCAAGCTCTCTAATCACCTAGCATTTTAACTCTGATAACGTCAGTAGTTGGCTGATGAAAGCTCAGAAAGTAACTTTTTTACTCACAGGCTTGTTTATATTAAACAATCCTGTTTATTTTTATCCTGATGTTCACTTTTCTTATATTTATATATTTATATATTTATATATTTATATATATATGTAGGTCTTTGGTTATTTGGGTTTTCTCCTGCGTAAAATTGGAAGTGTCTTGGCAATGTTTCGACGAAGTCCCATTCGTCATCTTCAGGCTGGTGTTTTCGGCTTCGTGCTTCTAGGAGCAATGTGTGATCGTAGCTGTTTCTTCCTTTTAACTGCCAGTGGGAGTATGAACTGATTGGGTGGGAGCATGAACTGATTGGGTGGGAGCTTGGCTGTGTTCTGATTGCCTGGGGGAGTATTCTGTTTGGATGGGGGCTTTGTTGGGCTAAGGTTAGTCTAAGTTGCAGGGGGGTTAAGATGGTAAGCTGCATTGCTGTTGTTTGGCTTCGCGTTCATGGTCGTGCCTCATCTTCCGAGTGGGTGTCAGTTTGCTTCATGTATGGATTGGAGGGGTTTAAAGTGGCTAATGATGCAGCTGTGGTCTGGCTTCTGGTTTGTGGTCGTGCCTCATCATCGGTGTGGCTTTGGGTTTGCTTTTTGCGTGGATGTGTGGTGGTGACATCCTGTGTGGTTTTTGTGAGTGTGGGTCTTGTGTCATTTTTTGTGTTAGGGAGTCATTTGTCAATAAGGGCGGGTTTCCAAATGGCTGGTAGGCGGGAGGTATCATCTCGTTTGTTCATGCTGTGTGGGCATTTTTCTATCTCGATGGCTTCTCTGATTATTCTGTTATTAAAGTGTTCAGTTTTGGCGATAGTTCTGATCTTTTTAAAGTCAATTTTATGTCCTGTGATTTTAAGGTGTTGGACCAGGGAAGGAGTTGGTTCCTCTTTTTTGACTGAGTTCTTATGTTCTTCAATGCGTGCACTTATTCTTCTGTTGGTTTGTCCGATGTATGTGGTGGGGTAAGCGGTACATGGGATTTCATATACTCCTTGATTTTCTAACTCAATTTTGTCTTTGGGGTTTCTTAGGATGGTGGATATTTTTCTGTTTGTGCAGAATGCTGTCTTGATGTTGTGTTTGTGGAGGATCTTGCTGATTCTGTGTGTGGTGCCTTTTATGTATGGGAGGAGGGCTTTGCCGTTTTCTTGCTTGCTATCTTGTATTTTAGTGGGGGTTTCTTTTTGGATTAGGTTGGTAATCTTATTTCTCTGGAATCCGTTGAATGTTAGTACATTAGTGAGTGTAGTTTGGTTTTTAGGTGTTGTTCGTCAGCTAAGCGTTTTGTTCTGGAGATGAGTGTCTTGGCTATGGAGTTGATCTGTGCTGGGTAGTGGTGTGAGAGTGCATGCAGATAGCGGTTTGTGTGTGTTTTCTTCTGGTAGATGGTGTGTCCTAGGGAGCCATTGGATTTCTTGTAGACTAAGACATCCAGGAAGGGAAGGTGATTATTAGCTTCTGTTTCCATGGTGAACTGTATTTTGCGGTGTAGGCTATTGAGGTGTGTGAGAAAGTTATTCAGTTTTTCTTTCCCATGTGGCCAGATTATGCAGGTGTTGTCTACGTATCTGAGCCAGAGTTTGGGTTTGTGATCCGATTTTTCTAGAGTTTGGGTTTCAAAGTGTTCCATGTAGAGGTTTGCAATGACAGGTGAGAGGGGTGATCCCATGGGTGCTCCTTCTATTTGTTTGTATTTTTGTCCGTTATAGATGAAGTATGTATTGGATAGGCAGTGGTTGGTCAGATCTAGGATGTGTTTGGGAAGGTTATATTTGTTTTGGATAGCTGTCAAGGCTTCTTTGATTGGCACTTGGGTGAAAAGGGATATGACATCGAAGCTCACGAGTAGGTTGCTGAGCTGTAACTTTTGTTTCTTTATGATCTCTATGAACTGGAATGAGTTTTTTACGTGTGAGGTGATGGATTCTGCATAGGGCTGTAGTTGTTTGGCGATAAATTTGGCTAGGTTTTGTAGAGGTGAGCCTATGGAACTGACTATGGGTCTAAGTGGGGTTCCTTCTTTGTGTATCTTGGGGAGACCATAGAGCTTAGGGCATCTGAATGATTTCTCTCTGGAATGATTTTTTGCTGGATCTCTTCACTAATGGGGGAGGCTTTTATTTTGGATCTAGTGGTTTTTTCCAGGTAGGTGGTGGGATCTGTGTTTAGGGGTTTGTATGGCTAATTTGGTTTGGTAATCAGATGTGTTCAAAACCACCGCGGCGTTTCCCTTGTTTGCTGGTAGGATTATTATGTTGGTGTCTTCTTTCAGGTTAAGTAGTGCTATCTGTTCGTATTTGGATAAGTTGCTTTTGGGTGGCTTGCTGGTGAAAAGGATGTTGGTGATTTCGAGTCTGATTCTGTTGGCGTCGTCGGGGTTGATTTTGGTCAGGCTGGTTTCAACTCCGCATATAATGGTTTCAGTGGGGATGTGTTTGGGAGCGACTGCAAAGTTGAATCCTTTGGAAAGGACATTGGTTTCAGCTTTGGTGAGGATCCTATCTGAGATGTTATGCACTGTTTGTTTCATGTGTGGCTGTGAGGGAGGAGGGATTTGTTTCTGGTGTTCTTGTAGTCTTCGGAGTTTGTTGGTGTGTGTGTCTGACTTGAGGGTGGTCTGTGTTTCGGCTCTCCAGATGGCGAGTTGTTTGGATTTGTCCCAAAGTGCGGGGTGGATCTTGTTGCTGAGTTTGAGGTGAAGTGTGAGGAGATCTTTGTTGATTCGGTCTAGGAGGAATCTTTTTGTGTGAAGTTCATTTCTGATTAGGGCCAATTCTGTTCTTTTCAGGATGCGTTTGGTGGCTGCAGAGTTGGAGTGGAATTTCAATTGGAAGCATGTAGGGATTAAATTTTGATCTCGGCATTTGCGTAGGAATGCAAGGTCACATAAAATGGAAGCTCTTTGGACTCTGAGTTTTTCATAGGTCCTGGTCAGATGGTGGATTTCCTCCCCATAGAGGTGCAATATTTGTTTTCTGAGGTTTTCGCGGGTGTTTGTATGTAGGTCTTTGGTTATTCGGGTTTTCTCCCGCGTAAAATATATATAAGAAAAGCGAACACCAGCATAAAAATAAACAGGAAACATGGGGGAAACATGGTATATACACACACGCATACATATATATACACATACATATACAAATATATATACATACACACTATATGTGTGTGTGTGTGTGTGTGTGTGTGTGTGTGTGTCCTTAATGGTTGCAAAAATGTGAATCCCGGGCATATTTGTTCAATAATGCAGTCCTCGATCTCCGGGAAAAGTATAAACTAGTTGTTTATTGTTAAAACAATACTTAAAACAATAAAAACAGTTATATACAAAGTTAAAAAACAACTTAGTTTTCGCTGGTCCTCTGCCAGCATCCTCAGAGTGAGGCTCAGGGGATGGGGAGGTTCTTTTTATACCCTTGCCGATCTAACTGCTTACTCATTGCCCGTGTGATAGTGCCATTCTTCCTGATTGCCTGTAATTGCCTTAGTCGTCCCGCCCTCTCTTTTTTGCACTCCTTCCCACCCCGTGAGCCTCACTCTGAGGACGCTGGCAGAGGACCAGCGAAAGCTAAGTTGTTTTTTAACTTTGTATATAACTGTTTTTATTGTTTTAAGTATTGTTTTAACAATAAACAACTAGTTTACACTTTTCCCGGAGATTAAGGACTGCATTATTGAACACACACACACACACACACACACACATATATGTTTTCTGAGGTTTTCGCTGGTGTTTGTATGTAGGTCTTTGGTTATTCAGGTTTTTTCCCACGTAAAATTGGAAGTGTCTTGGCAACGTTTCGACGAAGTCTCATTCGTCATTTTCAGGCTGGTGCTTTCGGCTCCGTGCTTCTAGAAGCACGAAGCCGAAAGCACCAGCCTGAAGATGACGAATGAGACTTCGTCGAAACGTCGCCAAGACACTTCCAATTTTACGTGGGAGAAAACCCGAATAACCAAAGACCATATATATATATATATATATATATATATATATATATATATATATATTAATAATCACATTAAAAATATGATCCCTGGGTGTATCCATATTCAAAATAAATAAATAAAAATGAACACCAGGGAATTCTAAACTATATAAAAGTTTAATAAAAACGCCAAGCTTTTGTCGGCAACTGCCGATATCATCAGGGCTTAAAATGCTAGTTAGTGAGGAAGTCCTTTTATAGATTGGTCAAGATCTGCGCCTGCGTCCTAGATCTCGTCATCGGGCCTAATTGATTAAACTGTGTTCTGGTTGCAACTCTTACACTGGCAGTTGTCCTTTTCTTGCATCCCTTGTCTGTATGTGTAGCACCACATATTCTCCCTTCGTTGGCCTCAGAATCGCACAGGGTATTCCCCCCCTCCTTTCCCCCCACTCGAATGGAGAAAGGGGAAGGATGACAGGAACACACAACAGGGCGACACAGGAGGCATGACCAAACAAAAAAAGGGGGGAATACCCTGCCCGATTCTGAGGCCAACGAAGGGAGAATATGTGGTGCTACGCATACAGACAAGGGATGCAAGAAAAGGACAACTGCCAGTATAAGAGCTGCAACCGGAACACAGTTTATTCAATTAGGCCCGATGACGAGATCTAGGATGCGGGCGCAGACCTTGACCAATCTATAAAAGGACTTCCTCACTAACTAGCATTTTAAGCCCTGATGATGTCGGCAGTTGCCGATGAAAGCTTGGCGTTTTTATTAAACTTTTATATAGTTTAGAATTCCCTGGTGTTCATTTTTTATTTATTTATTTTGAATATATATATATATATATATATATATATATATATATATATATATATATATACACACACACACACACACACACACACACACACAAACAAACAGAAGGAGCACCCATGGGATCACCCCTCTCACCTGTCATTGCAAACCTCTACATGGAACACTTTGAAACCCAAGCTCTAGAAAAATCTGATCACAAACCCAAACTCTGGCTCAGATACGTAGACGACACCTTCATAATCTGGCCACATGGGAAAGAAAAACTGGACAACTTCCTCACACACCTCAACAGCCTACACCCCAAAATACAGTTCACCATGGAAACAGAAGCTAATAACCACCTTCCCTTCCTGGATGTCTTAGTCTACAAGAAATCCAATGGCTCCCTAGGACACACCATCTACCAGAAGAAAACACACACAAACCGCTACCTGCATGTTCTCTCACACCACCACCCAGCACAGATCAACTCCGTAGCCAAGACACTCATCTCCAGAACAAAACGCTTAGCTGACGAACAACACCTAAAAACCAAACTACACACTCTCACCAATGTAATAACATCCAATGGATTCCAAAGAAATAAGATTACCAACCTAATCCAAAAAGAAACCCCCACTAAAATACAAGACAGCAAGCAAGAAAACGGCAAAGCCCACCTCCCATACATAAAAGGCACCACACACAGAATCAGCAAGATCCTCCATAAACACAACATCAAAACAGCATTCTGCACAAACAGAAAAATATCCACCATCCTAAGAAACCTAAAGATAAAATTGAGTTAGAAAATCAAGGAGTATATGAAATCCCATGTACCGCTTACCCCACCACATACATCGGACAAACCAACAGAAGAATAAGTGCACGCATTGAAGAACATAAGAACTCAGTCAAAAAAGAGGAACCAACATCTTCCCTGGTCCAGCACCTTAAAGCCATAGGACATGAAATTGACTTTAAAAATACCAGAACTATCGCCAAAACTGAACATTTTAATAACAGAATAATCAGAGAAGCCATCGAGATAGAAAAATGCCCACACAGCATGAACAAACGAGATGATACCTCCCGCCTACCAGCCATTTGGAAACCCGCCCTTATTGACAAATGACTCCCTAACACAAAAAATGACACAAGACCCACACTCACAAAAACCACACAGGATGTCACCACCACACATCCACGCAAAAAGCAAACACACCGATGATGAGGCACAACCACAAAACAGAAGCCAGACCACAGCTGCATCATTAGCCACTTTAAACCCTTCCAATCCTTACATGAAGCAAACTGAAACCCACCATGAAGATGAGGCACGACCATGAACGCGAAGCCAATAAATAGCAAGGCAGCCCACCATCTTAAATCCCCCTGCAACTCAGACTAACCTGAGCACAACAAAGCCCCCACCCAAACAGAATACTCCCCCAGCCAATCAGAGCACAGCCAAGCCCCCAGCCAATCAGAGCACAGCCAAGCCCCTAACCAATCAGAACACACCTCCACCCAATTAGAACACAGCCAAGCTCCCACCCAATCAGTTCATACCCCCACTGGCAGTTAAAAGGAAGAAACAGCGAAGACCACACATTGCTGCTCGAAGCACGAAGCTGAAAACACCAACCTGAAGATGACGAATGGGACTTCGTCGAAACGTCGCCAAGACACTTCCAATTTTACGTGGGAGAAAACCCGAATAACCAAAGACCTACATACAAACACCCGCGAAAACCTCAGAAAACATATATATGCATACATACATACATACATACATACATACATATATATATAGTGTGTATGTGTATATATTTGTATATGTGTGTGTGTATTATGTGTGTGTGTGTCTGCGTATATACACACACATACATAATATACACACATATACCATGCTTTCCCCAAAATAAGACCCAGTCTTTTTTTTTTTGCCTCTAAAAGAGGCACCAGGTCTTATTTTCAGGGAATGTCTTTTCAGGGAATGTCACCTCGCCTGCACCGACAGCCCTGCCCAGGCATCCCGCTTCTTCTGCAGCCACTCACCGCCGCTTGCGTGCATTGCCCCGGCCTCCATTTTGCCATCAGAGGCTTTTGAAAATGCCTCTGCAGCCCAGAATGGAGCTCTAGATTGACATGCGTGGTGTCCCCCCAGTCTCCATTTTGCCATCAGAGGCCTCATATTAGGCCCAACCCAAAAATCAAGTTAGGTCTTATTTTCGGGGTAGGTCTTATTTTCAGGGAACAGTGTGTGTGTGTGTGTGTGTGTGTGTGAGAGAGAGAGAGAGAGAGAGAGAGAGAGAGAGAGAGAGAGAGAGAGATTTGAACTCCGGGAGGAATATAAATCAGCTGTTTGTTAAAAAATTTAAAACAATAAAAGCAACTATTTACAATATTAAAACAAACTTAGCTTTTGCTGATCCACTGTCAGCATCTTGAGAGGGAGTGAATTCAGGAGCGAGCCAGCAGGCAGCCCAGCTGATTGCAGACAGATGGGATGGAAGGACGGGGCAGGGCTGCAGGCACACACACCCGGACGTGAGGGGAAACTGAAGAAAATAGGACTCATGATGGAAGACAGGACCAACAGGCAGATAAATAGAATGGAAAAGAGGGGAACAGCAATGAAAGGACACCTGGGATACTGGATCCGGACCCGCGGCCCAAAGTGAGTGTGGGGGAGTGGCTGGAAGGCATACCAACGGCAACACCAGGAAGGAGAAGATGGACAAGGAGGGGAAGGAGAGAAGGTGTAGAACTGGAGTGCAAACAAGGGGAGGTGGGAGAGTTAAGGCAATTACGGTCAGTCAGAACAAATGGCCTTATCACACGGTCAATGAGTAAGAAACTAGGTTATCAAGGCTTATAAGAGATCTCTCCACCCCAACACTTCATTCTGAAGACGCTGACAGTGGATCAACGAAAGCTAAGTTTGTTTTAATATAATAAATAGTTGCTTTTATTGTTTTAAATTTTGTAACAATAAACAGCTGATTTATATTCTTCCCAGAGTTCGAAGAATATATATATATATATATATATATATATGGAATGAATAAAGCGCGTTCACCAGGACTTTAAAGTTAAAATACTATATTAAAAGGTTGCCAAGCTTTCGTTGGGAAAACTCCCCAACATCTTCAGGGCTGAGAGACCGTTTCTAACAAGGTGGTTTAAACGGGTTCCATAGACATCTGCGCTTGGTTCCTAGACCGTGCCAGCATTCCCCGCTGAACAGCTGATAGGTGGGAGGGGGAATCGGAGTAAAGATTTCTTCCGTCGTTCTCTCGAGCACTTGTGTTCACATCTCCATTTGAATCATCCTCCTCCATCATGGTGTCCTCCATGCTCATCTTCCCTCGTAGGTCAATATTCAAGTTAAATCCCCCCCATTTCTGTGAGCAAAAGTCTGTTGGTATTTGGGCAGATTCCCCGCTCATGTTACTTTCCCTTTTATCGAGCGAACGGGTCGTCATCACATGTTTTTTCTCCCCTCTCTGTATGGGATATTCACTTTTATTATTATTATGGGTAGTGCTAAATTTAGTGGTTCTATCCTCAAATTTCTTAAGCGCTCCAATGTCATTATTGTTGTTTTCTCCAATTAAAGGGGGTGTGGTTTCCCCTTGATGTTGTTGGGAGGTTTCTGGGTAGTCTATATCAGATTGTTTCTGGTAGGGGGGAGGTGTAGCTCCTGGTTTAGAACGTTGTGGATGTTGATTGTAAGGTTTGTGATATATGAGTTATATACATAGCATCTATATTGGAATTACATGACAGTTATTTTCATGGTTAGCTAAACTAAGAATTTCTAACACCCAAAGGATGCACAAAGAGATATACTTACATAAATTTATATAGTGCCTTCAAGGCAACTCTGTTGCATTATTAGGTATCTCAGGAACAGTTCTGGTTCAGGCAATAGGACAATGAAGCAAAGCTAAGTGGTTCTATACCAGATGAACTGCAAATAAGACAGATTGTGCTACAAACAGAACTGCCTTCAGATACTCCGTAGTATCTTTAAAGTGCTGGATAAAATATATCATTTACACTACCCCAAGTCGTGAATCACTGGTTCCAAGAATGGAAAGAGATTTACTTTCCACATTGTGATTTCCATGATTGCATAATTTTTAGACTAAGCCCATTGTCATTTCCATCCCACCCCCAGAATTCAAAACCCCCATCAGAATTCCCACTTTTCTTCATGAAATAAATCTTAGTTTTATATCAGAATATTCTCCTCTTCCTATTGGTCCATTGCATTAAAAACAAGAACAGTGTCTGTTTATAGTTCCTTTGGGGAAGTAACTTGCTAACTAAAGACACTGAATACTGGGGATCAGACTGCCAGGAAAAGCCATGGAGTGACTATATTGGTCCCTAAAAAGCCTGAGGGTAGCAGGAAAATTTATGTTGTCTATAGTGCCAAGTTAGGGAGGGCTAGTCCTGATTGCAGTCTCTAATTAGAACCATCTGTCACATAAATCCAAGCTATGTACAAGTGTTTGAACCAAACCTGAGACACACACTAAGGTCTAGCAGATTTGGTGATTGCAGTTTCATTAAGGACCAGGTTGAAAAAATAGTTATTTGGCATATATAGACATGATTTGATATATGATATGATAATATAGAGAGACACACATAGTGAGCTATGTGGGGGAGGGCAAAAGTTGCATTAAAACTCAGAATTATATCATTAAGATAACAGTTGCTTGGCCTTCCGTGGAAATGGCCAGACAAGTTATATATAATTGAGAAGTCTTAAGAAAATATTGGTTTGGCTACAGTCTGTTACAGGTCCTTTGCTTTTATAATAACATATGAGAAGTCCCCTATTATAGGTTAAAGTTAATAATAAAAGAGGCTGTTAAATTCTACATTTGCGAACAGCGTTCCAGCTTCTATTCCATCAATGTATTAGCCTTCTTTCTGCTTGGAGGTGATCAGTACTGACTACTGATTTTTTATATTAATGTGAAAAATATCATATGGATATAATTCTTTCTCCAAAAAATAAGTGACATTATTTAAGTTGTATCTATGTAATAGTGACAAGCCATGCAACTGTAAAGTATGATACTTTATCTTCTTGACTACACGAGAGGCTGGAAGTGAATAATGGCAAATGGTAAAGAGTAAAAAGGATATACTGCCTCATGTTAGCTGAGGGAAGAGATTCTGGCTCCAGAAATTTGAAGTGGAATTTGGAGAGAAAATTGAAAGAGGATGAAGATTCATTCTCTGAGTTTGTGGGTTGGTTTCTGAACGTTTCGTTACCAGGCTAGGTAACACCTTCAGCAGAGTTTAGGGGATGTCAATGTCAGTTTTCTATTTATAAGGGCTTCAGGTGTGGGTGTGTCAAGTGAGGGTCTTTAGTCTTGGGATGGACCAGTTGTGAGTCATCAATGAGTCTTGTGATGGGTCTTGTGATAGGGAGGTTATCTCAGGTCAGGGTCATTGGGAGGTGTTGGTGGGGGAGGGGGGGCTTGCATGGATTGGTTGAGGGTCGGTGCTGTCTCTGGTTGGCTGTGCAGTTGATTTGGATCCTGAGGGGTTCATAGGCTGGTTGTAGATCAATGTGTCCGTTGATGGAATTGCTTGTGGAGTGCCAGGTTTCAATGAACTCACGAGGATGGCGGGTGGTAGCGTGGCTGATTATTTTTGTGAAAATTGAAAGGAAACATAACTATTTTATAAGCAGCTCTTAAACTTTAAAATACACTTTAAACATGGATTGTTAGATAGAGGTGTTTGCATTTATTTGTTTTTGTTTTCTGCTTAAGTGTTATATATTTTTAAGATTAGGATCAGGTTGACAGGGTAATATAAAACTTTGAAATCATACTAATGTATTCATAGAATTAGTTTTGATATTTCTTTTCTACAAGAAGGGGAAAATAAAAATGGGTTCGTATCTGTATCTGTATCCTTTAGAACAGCCTTCTCCTAACTTGGTGTCCTCCAAATGCATAAAGGTTACAACTTCCAGAGTTTAGTCAAACCTCCTAATGTTTGAATGTTGTAAGTTCTAAGAAAAGGCTAAGAAAATTTTCTCTTTGAAAAAGTTTCCATTTTGTTGAGGGCTAATATTGATGATGACATAAGGGATGGAGGATATTAGTTTTCCATGAGCTAATTATAACCAGATGAGACTTTTTAGTAAAAATTCAAAACCCAAATACCTCTCTCAGTTTGAGTTCACAGATTGCTTCATAAACATGTTCCAGATTTATGTAAAATCTAGAGGAGGAATTTCCCTTCAAAGTTAATGCCAGATAAAATAAACTTGAACATAGTTTTTTTTAGTAAAAATTATATTTAACAACTAAACTGTACCTAAAAATAGGAACACAGAGCTATGGCAGTTGCTGCCAAGAACAAATTAACTCTTGAATAATAGACCAAATTATTTCTAGAATAATTATGCTGGTCTTAGTAATGAAAGTTTTTCTTCAACAACTTCTGCCTATTTAAAATGCATTCTAGCCATCTTATTAATTTCACATATCTGTAAAAACATCCCCATGCTTTCTCTGACATACTAGGCTACTATATGCTCCTCAATCTCCAGAAGAGCAAGCATGTCAGAATCAGAAGTACATTGCTCTTGAGTAAAGAGATAAAGAACTTCTTTAACTCAAGCTTGAGTATTATATGAACACAACCAGATAGTCTTATTTGCCAACAACACGTAGAAGCTGTTTGTCATTACCTTTTTCCAGCATGTTTATCCAACCTAATTTAGCCTAAACCTTGGGATTTGCAGGTCGTCTCCCATATGAGTACTAACAAAGTCCAATCCTACCTCTTTTTGAAGAACATCTATGGTTAGCTACATGCTTCTGGTTGTTTGGATTCAACCAATGAGACATCTGTCAAAATACATATGGAAATTAGAATTAGATCACTGCTCCTCTCACCCAATATTATTGAAATTGATTGGCAAGGACTCTTTAAGCTTTCAAGGAAAGGTTCATTTCTAAAGATACCAAGGAGCAATTACTGGATATTCTGTATGCAAATAAAGCTAATAGTGAACCTGCAAGAGGGAATGTATATAGAATAGCAAATATGTTAAAGAGGGACACCCTACTTTAAACAGTGCAGAAAATACCCATCCATGCCTGCTGAAGAAATACCTGCAGAAAGGAAATGATAAAAGGAATTTATTGGAGAAGCGATTTCTCAGCAAGGACCAGATATCTTTGTACAAGGTATTGATGGGTGACACCAGGTCTGGTATAGTCTGAATTCCTGGCAAAAATGATGAGGTGTCAGGAACAATTGTCCTCAGATGTACTTTTTCCTCAATAATATTCCAGTTAATGGGGTTTTATTGATGTTTCTGATTCTTTTGTAATGAAAGAAAGAATGCTGCTTTTAAGTTGTATTATTTAATTACTTCAAGTTAGGCAGAGTCTTTCTCTAAAGCTAATACTTTGTTCACCAACCATCTGGAGTGATTTGGTCTGCTACACTTCTGGTTTCCCATAGTAACTGAGATGCCCCCTAAAACTATTCCCTTAACAAAAATATCTTGATGCTTTATATTTTTGTCATACAGAAGAGGGCTTGGGTTTCTCAATATATGTGTTATAAGTAAGGCTTCTACTCTTCCATCAGTTCATTATGTTCTAAATTCATAGACCTTCAGGACAAAGCCAACAAATAAGCCCAATTAGCAAAAGAATTTCCGTGAATGGAATGGAGAAAGCAGAGAAATCTAAAGCAATGTAGACTTCTTATGTATGTATGTACACACAAATGTTTAGAAGCATGCTCTTACTATTGGATGCAAAATGTTAGATCAGAAAGACAAACTCTTTTGTTTTATCCCTCCAAACTTTGATTCTTTTCAATGGTTTATTTAGAAAATATGTAATAACATGCAAATTATATATTTATGTTTCAATGGCTAGAAGAAATTAATAAACTTTTATTTAAATAAAAGCTGAATTTTAATAGTTTAATTTATAACATTTATTAATATACTGTAGATAAACCTGTTATTCTAAGGTATGTATTTAAACGTTCACTTAATTACTTACATGGAAAGTAATCTGATTTATTAAATCTGTTCTTGTAAATAACATTGACTAACGTCGTGAAGTGTACTTTAAAATCATTAATTTCACTCCATTCTTAGGGCTTTTGATTACAACCAAGGCTTTTTTTGTCATAGAACGCCTAGAATGGAGTTCCGGCACCTTTTTTGGATGGAATCTTGTAGGGTAGGCGAGATGGGTTGAATGACATGTGTGAGCTCCAGCCTTTTTTTTTTTTTTTAACAAAAAAAGCACTGATCACAACAATTATCTTTACATGATATTGGATCATTTAATCCTATCCAAGACTATTTATTAGGTACCTTTAGCTTGAAAAGTTGTCTTATAGGAAACTCAAACTCTTTGCATCAATCAGGTACAATAACATTGTTGAAGAATACAGGAGGTGGGAGGTGACTTTGAATTAATGGGAAAAATCCCATTGTATTTGTTTTTAATCATAATTAATATTACCTGATTGTGCAAATATGCTGGAACTGTACATCTAAGTGTTGCAACCAAGTAGTGTTTCTAAGTTTTCATAATACATGCTATACACTGTCAATAAGCTGTGGGGAAAAAAAATCCTTAGATTTATTTCATCCTGTAATGGCTATAAAGCAGGACCAAGGCCATGGTCACATTTATCTTGCAATTTTTGTCACATTTCAGTGCTCTTTATACTATAAACCCTGTCATTTTTAAATTAAATATTCATTACTGTAGATTTTAAACAAATTTAATTTTCACTATTGGAAAAAAACTTTAAAAGTTAAACAGTTAGTATTGGGGTAGTCTTACTAAAATCAATAAAACTACTCAAGTAGTTAACCGCAAGTTTTTCAGGAAGTAGTTACCAGCCCAGAATACTTGGGGAACTCTTCCAGTTTAATTAGATAATTGGAGAAAGTTAGCCACAATCGATGACTGGGTCATGTGATCCCTTCACGGTGAGATTTTTGTTTTAATTCTGCCGTTTTGGAATAAAAATTCAGTGGAACTCCTTCAATCTTTTTGCAATTCTGCATGGTTGAACATCCAAAATGAGTTTGTGTATCACCCCCAGGCAATGATTCAGACTTGATTGGGGCAAAGCAGACTCCGTGTGCTTGTTTTATTTATTATATATATATATATATATACACGTCATTTGGGAAGACATACAGCCAAAGGATCAGAAAATGCCTGACTCCCTTGCCAAATTATCACCTATCCCTTATTCAAATTAGAAGGGCATCCTAATCAACAAGTTAGGGCAACATCAATGCAGTGGTAACATTAGGTCAACAGGGAAAAGCGGAGGACCGATCTAAATGCCCTTTTAGAAAAAGAAAAAGAAACAACCAACAATCCTTATAATTATCATCATCTGCTGCTTTTCCCTCTTCTGGCAAAGAAACACGCCATCCATTTGCAGAAATCGCCCGCGGAAACGTTACATCAAAACTAATCACAACGATTAAAATCAGCTTTTCTGTGCAAGAGGAAAGTAAAAAGCAAGTTGGAGGCTGGAATGAGCCTGCTTTTTCCAAACAAAAAAAAAAGAAATATCTGGAAAAAATACATATCTGTGCGTGTGCATTTTGAAAGAGATCAATTTAATGCCCGTGTGATCAGTTAATTTAATTTAACTTTTATTTTGGAGATTGATTTAGACTGGAGGTAGAGACATGAGCTAATTGTATCCTGATCCTCGCCTTGAGGGGTTTCAAAACCCCTGGAGCAACTATTCTTTGTATTTTGTTCTGTCTACCTTAGCCAAGCTATTGCATTTCTCTCTGGTATAGCGAAGAGAGCAGATCGCTGCCGGGAGAGAGAATTATCGGGAGGAAGGAAGGAAAAAAGAGAGGGGAAAAAAAGGACTTGGAAAAAGAGACATACACACACTTCGTGGCTTCAATGTTTCAGGTAAGATCTGGATGGGTTTGTTATTATTTGCTAAGAAGGGTCTGCTTGGGACTCTGGGCGCAACTCTCTTTTACGCATGTGCCAGGCAATGGGCGAGCGCCGCACATTCCTAGAAATAGATGAGGAGAGACACCGGACTGGCAAATCTCCAGTCTCCCGGTTCACTGGAACTGGGGCGCTGTGAGTTTGCGAGGGCGGGCTGGGCTGCGACTAGAACGCTCCTCCTGGCATTTCTCCCAGCGGCTTCTCGCGCAATCTTTTCGCCTGCCGAGCTCGCCCGGTCCGAGCGGCTACCGATTTGGAAGTGATCACTTTCTTCCCCGCTCCGCGATTCTCCTTAACGCTCGCCGCCCTCTTCCAAAGGGTGCAGCCAATCCATCCCATTGCGTGGCGCCGCCATAAACGGCTGCTTTTGCAATTAGCCGGGCTACCGCGCGCGCCAGCCTATCGCGATTGCTTTTTCCTAGCGGGCTAAGGGTGGCTCTGCTCCCTCGTTCTCCCTCTCCTCTTCCACGTAAGCACATGGACGTAACCGTCGCCTCTCCTTCCGAAAAGCGTCGGAGAAGCACCCGGGAACCACGGGCCGCAAGCGGAGCCCTAAACTAGTATTGTTCAGCGGCTCTCTCCGCCCCCAAGCGCCCCAGCTGGCTGCATGAGAGACGCCATTATGGGCGAAAGCGCGTGCGCGCGTTCAGCTTCTGCCCCGGGGCCATCCGCTTTCTGGGTTAGAGATGAGGCAGCTTCCCCACGAGGCGAGCTGCGCTCCGCGCGCCAGATCAAAGATACCCGGGCTTTACCCCGCCCTTTTCCCAGCTTCGGACGATTTTCCGTCTTGCCCTGTTCAGTCGAGGCGAAAGGATAAGGCTCGCTTAGCGCAGGCGGACGGCGACCCGAGCTTTCTGGGAGAGTCCACTCCTCCTGCGGCGTCTTTGCCAACTCCCTTTAGTGCGCCGCTCGCGGCTGCCCCCCTCTGGCAGGTTCCTCGAAGAACGGGCGGGTTGCCGCCTGCACGGCTCGTCGAGTCAGAACCTTTGCGAGGCTATCGCTGCCTGTCTACCGAGCTGTGTACCGGGCATCTTAAAGGGCCAGAACTTTGCCTTGGGAACTAGGCTTCTACGAGAAAACCAGAGGCTGCTTAAAACTCTCAGGAAGTAACTACTAAGGAATCGGCGAACGCTTTATTCGGCTGCGTACGACGCTACGTATTGTGATGGGGGGGGGGAGGGGGAAGAAAGCCTGTTCAAAAACTAGCCGCTCAAGTGGTGGGTGGTAATCTGTTGGGTGTGCACCACATTCGTGATGCGTCACTGGAGATAGATATTAGTGATTTTTAATGGACGTGAATACGGAAATAACTTGTGGGGATTTCCTACGGTGTAAACATGCTCGAACACGTGTCGTACGTAGGCTGGCCACGCTAGAGAAGTCAGTCACAGCGTTCTTGAACGTAGGCTGTATTTCCCAAGCTATTACACTGCTAATTATAAACACCCCCAACAATTGTGGGAGGAAGACGATTGGTTTATTTATTAAATTTGTCCGGCTGCCCAATTCAAAACGAGTTTGGGAGGGATACAGGGTTAAAAGCAGATGAAAAACCAAGATTAATTACTCAGTAATTGCAAGATACTCATAAATCAGTTAACCGAGATTTTACTCCTATCACAGAATATTAATCTGTAAATTAACTATGTATGGTAGCCAAAAATGGTGGTAGATTGTTTTTTTGATTTGGGTATTGAACAAAGTTGAAAAATTGGGGTTCAGTATTAGAAACTTACAGTTAGAACTGTACTTCTAACAATACACATTTGAAAGCAAGTTTAACATATTTTATTGTGACTGGGATTTTAGGGAGTGTCTTTGGGCCTAAAGTGAAGAGATGGACAAGACAAAGTATCTGGTCAGAGCTACATATTTAAGATTGGATGGAGCAATGAAAGTTGCTGCTTGAAAGTAGCTATAAGTGGGTATATATACCATCCAGAAATACTGTGGCCTTTAGCTTTTTCCAGTCTCAGTGGCATCAGCTCAATGGATAAAACACAATTAGCTCAAATGAAATGCCTTAATGTTCTTTGGAAGGCATGCAAATAGTTATCTTCAAATAAGTCTTTGCTTGTTTCCACCCCCCCCTTCTCTCTAATTCCTCCTTTTCTGTTGAAATAAAGGAAACAGTTATAACTTCACATTTCTCTCAGAAATGTTCGCCTTCTGGTTTCAATCAACAAAACTGGCAGACACATACAAGTTTATTTGAGCATACCCTCTGGGCACCAAGCATGCTTGGATTGTTTGAGCAAATTAAAAATAAGGAAAATGGCTTTTACCTTCTCAGCAGTTAGACTCCTAAAGAGTCCTTCTACTTTGAAAGTGGAAAAACAAACAAAAAAAATGAGGAAAGAAGGGGATTTCCTAATATACCTAAAATAATTTATATAGCAGATTTGTTTATATAAATGTTTCAAATGTACAGTTAATGAAAGAGTGTAGTTGAACAACTTACTTTGAAGTAAGGCTCTTTGAATTTAGTGGGGACGAGTAAACATTCAGAGATACAAGCTATTGTAGAACTATACAACTACGGGGTGCCTGTTGGGTGTGTGTATACATCCATAAGATATACTTTATTCCATAAAATTTAATTAAGAAACCTTTTCTGGACTAATATGCACATCTGGGATTTGGAGAGTGTATGGTGGATTCACTCACAAAATAGCCACCTTACCAAAAAACCACACTGATGTTCTTTCCTACCATAACCTCTACCCCCCCAGGATGTGCTATACTCTCCCAGATTCCTTTGAATAAGGATGAGGGTGATTTTTGTTTTTATTTTCTCAATGAAGAACAATTAATCCACAAGAAGAAGAAAAAGCACTAGAATTAGCATTACAGCACTCAGCTATAAATTAGGCAGTTCAAGTGGTGTACATATAAGATTGCTGCCTTTAAAAAGAAATGGGGATTAACTGAAACACCTGAGTCCAAAATAATTCCTTTAGTTAATTTCCCATTCTTCTTTTCTATTAATGTAATTTCCCAGTTTAATAATGGCAAGAACAAGACACACACAAAAAACCTAGTTCCATGTTAATACATCTCCCTCCTCCAGAGGAAAGTTAGGAGACTGACACTCCATGTCATATGTAGAGTGAGCCACAAGACTTCATTTGGCTCCCACTAGCTCTATTTTTCATATTTCCTAAAGAGATTTTGTGAATGAATAAAGTGAAATAATGAGAGGAAAAACAAAGATGGGTGGATGAATAGATAATAAGTAGGACGCTGGCTTGCTACAAAAGCATGGGCCTGTGGGATCACATTTCTTTACAAGAATACTTGAATATCATAATATTTTCATAGGATGGGAGCGAATTTGCCTTCAGGTAAATGGATATTTTATGGCTGGACATGCTCTTGGAGCACCCATTTCCTAATTACATATATCTCACATGGCAGCCATTTTGCATGCTGAGCACAGATTTTTACAACTTATAATGAGCCGAGGTGGCGCAGCAGTTAGGGTGCAGTACTGCAGGCCACTTTAGCTGACTTGTTCAGCAGGTCAGCGGTTCAAATCTCACCGGCTCAAGGTTGACTCAGCCTTCCATCCTTCCGGGGTAGGTAAAATGAGGACCCAGATTGCTGGAGGCAATGTAAATATATATATACATTGCTTACTGGTGTACACCGCTTAGAGAGTGCTTGCACTTAAAGCGGTATATAAGTCTCATAAATAAATAAATAAATAATGTCCTTTTGGCTAAAGAAAGATAGACTATTTCTCTTCTATGCTCTATGGTTCCTTTTGGTAACTTTCCATGAGCTGTTTATTGGAATTTCTCTCTGCTCCTCATAAGCTTCCAGTGGGTCTTTGAGATAGGACAGATCAGGAAGCAGAATTCAGGAAGATTCCAAGAATATTTTATTGTTCTAGGATATAAAAATAGAATTTTGAAAGTCTGCCAAAGCTTCTCCTTCCCTCCTCTTATACTAATCAGGATCAAGGCAGACCCCTTTTGAGGTTTGTTTCACACCTTTTTCTTATCAAGGACTATGTAATAACATGTTGCTCCACAGTGCTTTACAGCACTGTGGGCAGTTTACAATGTCAGCATATTTCCCCCAACAATCTGGGTCCCCATTTTACTGACCTCGGAAAGATGGAAGCTGAGTCAATCTTAAGCCGGTCAGGATCGAACTCCAGACTGTGGGGAGTGTTAGCCTGCAATACTGCATTCTAATCACTGCACCATCAGGGCTCCTGAATATTTGTCTATATTTCCTTAACTTTGATTGGTCACTTTAATGTCTTTGTTTTCCTTTCACCATCTCCATTGTACGTGCCTTCCCTAATAGTCAAACTGATGACCAGAGATTTCAAAGTGGACAAAATAGAAATGTGACAATAAGTTATGACCTATATCAGTGGTGGTGAACCTATGGCACGGGTGCCAGAAGCGGCACTTGGAGCCCTCTCTATGGGCACACGTGCCATTGCCCCAGCCTTGCCTCTCCCCATGACCCCTCCTCTCTAGCAGCCCCCTGAAGGAGAGTCGCCCCTGAGTGTGGCCCACACTGAGCAGCACAGCCAAGGACATGGCAGCCAGGCAGTGTAGACAAGACTCTGCCCTCACACCCCATTATGCACAGTTGATGCTGCAGGGCATGGGCAGAGGGCTGACCGCTGTAGCGCTGCTGGGCTGCCTGGGCAATCTGCGGCGGGCCCTGGAAGCGGTGAGTGGCCCTGCGGGCAGGTGGGGTGAGGGATGGGTGGTGGTGCGGGGGTGGGGCAGGGGGTGGAGTGGGAGCGGGGCCAGTTTTTGGGCACTCGGTCTCTAAAAGGTTCGCCATCACTGACCTATATGTTACAGGATTGTCATCCTTATTTTAGACCCACATTCTTCTGTAGGCTCACCTCTTTCAGTATTTTTATGGCCTAATAACTTGTAATTCTTTGTTGGAAATTTTCTGTTAAATTATACTTCTCTATCTGCAAATTTACATTTATGGTACTATTCCAATTATGTAGAAATCTCCTAATTATACTGGGATACTGCCATTTTGCTTCCACATTAAAAGACTTCCTGAATTTATTATTAAAGAAAGACATAGGCAGTTTTTAAATAACTTTCATTTTTTTAGTCCGCTATACAGCCCCCCCCAAAAAGTAGATTTAAAGCAGGAATTAATTTCAAACCCTATTTTCTTTAGTTTTATACATGCATACTGATTACTGGTCATTAAATAAATCAGAGACCAGTTATTTTAAACCCACCCTACAGCATTCAGTGGGATAAACACTAGGTTTATAAAATGCTTTATTTTTGACATTTTGGTCTGGCAGGAATACAAGACACTGTTAGGCAAAATATTTGTGATCCTGGATATAAAGGTCTGAATACTGCTGGTGACCTTTTGATCATTCAGCTATAAAATCCAATCATTGAAACTGATCAGACATAGTGCAGAAGGAAGGGTTGAGTTTTTGTTCAGTTTTAGTCTGATGCCATTCAAGTTAAGCTGCACACTTAGGAGAACATTTAAAACTAATTCACTCTGAGAGACACTTACTGAAATTTAATATCATGTATGCAAAATGACTGCAGTGATTTTGGTGTATTAATTATGCCTGAAGCATGACACAAGATGTTCTAGCATACACTAGAGGTCTCTCTCGTAGCTAAGATGTGTCTTGTTTATAGTTATTTCTAATCTGAGCTATAATCTTAAAACACTTACATTTATTTCAGTACTTTTTACATAGTGCTGCGTAGAAGCATAGAATGAATTCACTGCAGTCAAATATTCAGTATATTTCCATAAAAGTAGATGGGAAATTCTGTACCTTTAAAATAAAGATACTAGCCTTATTTTTTTAAAAAATGCTAGGGGAATCTAGTAAATGGATGTTTTGTAGCACGAATATATAGAAATAAGTTAACAGTCTCCATCCAATCCACCTCATAACAAGCATTTATACTTTTGTACATATAAAATGTTTTATATTTGCAATAAAGTTCAAGAAAACTAAGGGAGATTTTACATATAGTTGAATGATTTAGTCTGTATTAATAAAGTTTAGTGTTATTTAGTAATGTTCGCAGATGATTTAAAAGATGCAGGTAAACTGTTACTGAAATTAAATCCATGACAATATACCTTTAAGAGACACAAAAAGCCATTTCTCAAGAATTAATGCATTTGAATTTGATCATCACACAGTTACAAAATTATATCATCACAACTGATACTAACATTTAATTGTACCATAGTTCTTGTGTTTCTTGCATTTACTAATAGCCATTTTAGCAGAGTAAATAGAATAGTATCCACCAGTCCCACATTCATGATACTGCAATATGATTTTATGTGCTGCTGTATGTGCTTTGGTGCTCTACATCAGTGGGAATCTTGCATAATTTATGTTTCTGTTGGTACTGAGAGCTATTCAGTGCATATATTTACAGACTACTTCACCACCACTGATTTTCTATTAAATGTGCAATAATGATGGGAAGAAAAAGTGAATTGTGGGCTTTGCATTCAGTATATTGTGAATAGTGTTATCAAAAACAGCTCTAATCCATGCCATGCCATGGGAAATGATAGCTGATTTTTGCAGACCAAGTTTTGTTAAAGGTACAGGAACAAGCATACTGTCCTGCCCCTGATCTATTAGCAACAATAGATATTTGTATTGTTCAGATGTTTTCATCCTGATTTACTTGCATTTTATCTGGCTGTTACAAAGCATGCATAAAGAAGAGGCAAAGGATGTCTAATGCCATAAATCCATCTAATGCACCATCCTGTAATGATGGCCCACATGATCCTCTAGCTAGCTCACAATCCTAGCATGTTGATCCTTCCCGAACTTTCACCATATTTCCTCCTTAATTTAATTTATGCAATGAAAGCTTTTGTGCATTGTGAAACCCCTGCCAGTATCATTGGATGAACAAAGACTTTTCAACAATTATGCTCATGAAGGTATAATCATTTATATAGAGGGATTTATCTCCGAATGTGCCAAAGTTCCAGCTGTTATGGCATGCAGTAAGGATGCTGAGAGTTATAGTTGGCTGAGAGTGAAATTTAGCCATTGCACCCTCTGGCACATTCATGTTGTGCTACAGTTCAGCAAAAGACAACAATGAGGGACCCTTTTGAATGTTTGTAGATTGTCCTTCATGATCTCAAATACAGAATGATCAGAAACACAGATTGTCACACATCTGGCCAGCAATGCTGTTATTGTAGTTGTTCAACTCTTTGCTCTGCATTTGAAGGGGAAAAAATCTTGCCAAGAGAAAAATTCTCTCTCTGATTCCTATTTCGTTCATTCATTCATTTTGCCATGCTACTTAGAGCAGTGGTTCTCAACCTGTGGGTCAGGACCCCATTTGGGGTCGAACGACCATTTCACGGGGGTCACTAAACAACGCAATCCGCCATTTTTTCCCCCTTTTCCTTAGCTGTGCTACTCCCTTTTATTCTATTGGCTTTTGAAAGCCAATAGAATAGACTCTCTTGAATAGAGTCTAATTCTATTGGCTTTCAAAAGCCAATAGGAATTGTCCAGGCTGTCTCTGCCCTGCTGAGCCCGCCAAAAGTCCCATTCTGCAAACGGTGCTGCACCAGTTGAGTAGTCCTCGACTTACGACCGGTTGAGTAGTCCTCGACTTACGACCGGTTGGGGGTCGCGGCATTAAAAAGGTTGAGAACCACTGACTTAAAGGTACATTGGATTTTCCAGAGGAAGGGGAAAATCCTTGTTTTTGCACACAGACACACAGTTATTTAAGTGCTTGCATTTCATTATAATTTTACATGTAAGGTTACCATCTTTTGTTTTCTTGGAGCTTCAGTAACAGTTGCTAATCCATAAGAATTATTCTGCCCTACCCTATTACGTTTTATTACCTTGTCCTACCTTTTCTAGGTTGTAATCTTAATTTTTTCTGCTTCAAAGAAAATCATTTAAAATGCAAATTTTATTGTAATTTTAACTATTTGTGGCCCTTCTCTTTACTTGCAATGCACTGGGGTCATGACCTTTGCTCCCTGATTTTTATTTGACTGCTGGCATGTCACTGCCACCCTTGAACAAAAAGAAATAATACTCTATCTAGCCCACTGAACAGCAGTACTCAGCAGCAATGCCAAAGCGGGATCTGAGGTCGAGGCCTAGGCCTTGACTTCAGCCCTAACACCACTGCTGCCATTCAAAAAGGCCGCCTTGAACCACTCCCCAAGGCACATAAAGCCTTGTTTTATTTTTGTTGACAGACCCCTGTGGCTCCCTGAGGCTGCTCCAAGTTGCAGAAGGCCTTTGCTCTTGAAGCAGTTTCAGAGAATGTTTTTCTGCAGCCTCTGCAACCTCTAAAAACTGCATTGAAACACACCCTGTTCTCACACAATTTAGAGACCATGCAAGAGCATGGCCCTCTCAAGCAATTTCTGGAAGGTCCGGGTCCTAGGCAAGAGCACACTCCATTCTCACACAGCCTCTGCAGCCTTCAAAAATCATGTGAGAACAGAATCTATTTTCAAGAATAGTTGTTGTTAAATGTTTGGTGAACACTGTGTGTTCCCCAAAACATAGTGTATCACCTTTGTCATGTGTATCATAGGTTCTCCATGACTGATATATGGTGTGCAGTATGAAGTTGCTCTAGGAAGGCAACTCTAGGAAGGCAACCCATTTGCCCAATAAGCCAGTTCTCTTTCAAAACAGAACCCTAGTTTAGCCTTCCAACCCTTCTATAATGTTTACCAATAGCACCATTTTCCTGAGATGACTTGCAAGGATTTCTCCCAGTGTCAGAGGGAGAAGATGGAAAAGTCCAGGATGAAAGAAACATGGGAAGGAAAGACTGATCTCAGTACAAAGAAAGGAGCAATTTTTAAAAGATGTATGAAAAACACATGAAAAATGAAAAATGGACAGACTGATGCACATTCATAAATAGAACATTTTATTAAAAATAAGTGCACTTTGCAGCAACCAATAGCATTACCAAAAATACCCGGCCTTGCTGGCAACTTTATTTCTTCTATAGTACAAGTTATGTATTTTCCTAATTTTTTTAGTTATGTGCAGTTCCTAAAAATGATATTTACATTGTACTATGTGTCTATAGAGCACTGCTTGCATATTGGAAATCTCATCGCCTGCCACTCAGAATGAGCTCCAAATGTTGAAAATGTTATTAATCAAATTTGGAAGCCTGTTTATTACAGTTTTGAAGGAAATACACTATGCTTGAACAGTATTCAAACCTTTTTTCTAGTTGAAACAATTTCAGGTGAATGGTTTTGAATGGTTTATAGCTCATGGACAAGTGAGTTGAGCCACACTGATAATATGTACTCCTATCCAATTTTGTTTTGTTATTTTTTCTTTTTAATCTGTGGGGAAAATGTGTATGTGTATAAAGAAATCCAGATACTTTTACTGTATCGTA
The DNA here is from genome assembly GCF_016545835.1 of Crotalus tigris. Classification (NCBI taxonomy): domain Eukaryota; kingdom Metazoa; phylum Chordata; class Lepidosauria; order Squamata; family Viperidae; genus Crotalus; species Crotalus tigris. The sequence continues at coordinate 2,255,287 of NW_024100552.1, read as the reverse complement.
TACCAGCTTAGGAAACAATCCTGAGAAGTAAAAAGAAAATCTCTTTTTTGCTCTTTTTCTGTATAATGCATTATCTCATGGACAGCATATACTCTCAGTAGCCCAAACTTCAATCTTTGCTCCTAGAAGGAGTCAATGAGATAGTAGAGCTATTTCTAGACAGTAAAAGTTAAGAGTACCAGACGATCTTATGAGAGAGCATGGCCCTGAGTATAAAAGATGAATAAATGTTAATGCATAAAGAGATTCTGACTTTGCAGTTTTTAATTTAGTTAATTTGTTAACAATATTGCTAATCTCTTTTTTTAGAAATCCTGTATATTTAAGTATCAAATGATAATGAAAAAAGAAAAAAATGTTATAAACACTTGATTTATGTATGTAGTCATTGAGAAATAAATTACAATGTGATTTATTAGAGGCATTTATCTCCTTATCCTCATAAAGTAGAAAATGTCTTAGGTAAATTAAATAGGATCCTATAGGCCCATTTTATTTCTCCATGATTATGTGCATTAGGCAAACATTGCCTCTCATAGCTGGCTGCACTGCCTTCTTTGAAGAAAACAATCATTAAATTGAATATAATACATAATTCTATAGTTAAAATTTCAAAGTGGCTCCATGGATTTCCTGAATTATAGAAATAATAAAGAATTGTGTTAACATTTTAAAAATGAAAACATTCGTTATAGCATAACATTACACAGACTGGCATTTACTCCATCAAATGTGTATTTTCCTGGGTTGTCAAGCATGAATTCATATGGGTATAGGGAAAGAAAAATGATAAATAGTACAGTCAAGAGAATCCGAAGAGTATAATCTGTACAATTCAATTAAATGATCATTCACAAATTTATGTAATTGGTCCAGAATTTTTTTAACATCTCTTTACATTTAGTTGCCATTTAAATTGATTTTTTACACTATACTTTCTTCCCTCAGCAGCTACTGTACATATACAAGTACTATGAACTGATAGTAGCATTTTATGCATTTGGATAGAGTGTATTCTGTAAGGTTTCAATATATACATAACTTGAAAAAGAGAGGGGCAGGCTCTTTGTACAGTACACCTTCTCTTTCACCTTTTAAACTGAAACTGGAAGGACCATAGATCTTCATGTACGTCAATAAAGATTAACTTTCTATATTTCAATGGCCATAAAATATGTGAGAGAGTAGAGCAGGGTTGAATTGCAAAGATTGTAGTTAAGCTCACCCTATGTCCAGTGTGCTTTAATAACAGAATATCAGAGTTGGAAGGGATCTTGGGGGGGGGGTCTTCTAGTCCAACCCGCTGCTCAGGCAGGAAACTATACCATTTCAGGCAAATAGTTGTCCAATCTCTACTTAAAAACTTCCAATGTTGGAGCATCCAGAATTTCTGGAGGCCAGGCATTCCACTAATTAATTGTTCTAATTGTGAGGAAGTTTCTCCTTAGTTCTAGGTTGCTTCTCTCCTTGATTAGTTTCCATCCATTACTTCTTGCCCTGTCTTCAGGTGCTTTGGAAAATAGCTTGACTCCCTCTTCTTTGTGGCAACCCCTGAGATAGTGGAACATTGCTTTCATGTCACCCCTAGTTCTTCTTTTCATTAAACTAGACATACCAATTCCAGCAACCATTCTTTATATCTCTACTCCCCTAATCATCTTTGTTGCTCTTCTCTGTACTCTTTCTAGAGCAGACATGTCAAACACAAAGCCTGGGGGCAGGATGCGGCCTGTGAAGTGGTTTCATGTGGCCCACGAAGCCATCCTGGCCCACTGCCTTGGCCCTGGCCCAGGCCAGCTGGGAGCCCCCACTGCCTTGGCCCTGGCCCAGGCCAGCTGGGAGCCAATGTACAATTTTGTGGTGGCCATCTATGCTGAAACATATTCAGTCTTAGCTCCACAAGGCCGTCTGGAAACAGTGAGGAACCAGTCCCTGCTGCATCGGCTCCACCCCCTGGGTGCATGCTGAGGAGGTGTCACTCTTTGTGAGGAATGAAGAAATCGCTTGGAAGTGGCCAGCAAATGGCCCTCATCTACTTCACATGATGGGCTGTGGGGGAGGGGTGTCGGCAGGCAGCGGGGCGGTCTCTTCACAGTGAGGTTCCTCCAGTGGACTATGCCTTGGCACTTGCCCTGGTCCCACCCCCTTCTCCCGGAGACCCTCAGATCTGTCCCATTCCTGTCCAGGCCCCCACAGGCACCCTTTATGCAAATGATGTAGAGTTGGCCATGCCCACCCAGTAGGCCACACCCACCCTGGCCACCCTCACCTCCCCCCCCGAGGGCAACCACAATGCTGATGCGGCCCTCAATGAAATTGAGTTTGACACATCCCTGTTTTAGAGTCTCAACATCTCTTTTACATCGTGGTGACCAAAACTGGATGCAATATTCCAAGTGTGGTTTACTAAGGTGTTATACAGTATTGTCAACACATTCTAGTTTACTAGTGCACAATATAAAATTATCCAGATGCTGCTAAATTGCAGTTGTAAGAAGCCCCAGCTAGGACATTCAGTTTAGCAAACTGTGGAAGGCATTTATGCCTCCATGCTTTGGTCCAGGAATGAGAAGCATATAATAGAATAATAAAATGTTAAATTAATCTTCTCCTTTTCTGACACCATTTTTCAATCATCAAGTAGTAAATTCTGTAAAGATTTCAGATCCATTAGTATAATTACTAATATCTGTGTTATAGAAATACTAGAATCGGGTAATAATATTTTGAATATTTGTTATCTCTTTGTCTGAAGCATACTGTATGGTCTTGAATCCAAAGCAAGTTAATTTAATTTATACTATATATTATTTTCATGTAGTTATGGTACAAAAAGGCATGATTGCCACAAGAAAAACATGAATTTTGATGTTTGTAGATTTTTCTTTAGCTATATGAAATTTGTTATACTAACCCCAGAATTAGTAATATCCTAATTTTATGTTAAGGACATTTTCCTCTCAGAGATGCAATTGCCTCTTCCCCAACAGTATCTGTCCTGGATGGACATATAAGTATGAAGTAGATATATGGTCCATACTGGAGATCAGTGAAAGGATGATAATAAATCATCACGTGTGAATTCTTAAAATAAGCTCCATTATTAATGTTTTTGTATCTGTGGCAGTGGCTCCCAACCTTTTGAGCACCAGGGACTAGTTCAATGGAAAGAGGTTTTTTTCGCAGACTGGAGAGGATGTGGTTTCGCATGCTGCCTGTATTTTGTGGATAGAGCTTTGTTTGTTTGCATGGCCCAGTTTCTGGCATGCCGTAGCCGGGTGCCAGTCCATGGACCAGGGGATTGGAGATCCCTAATCTATGGAAAGAGTCATCCTGAAATCTAACATCCCAGGCAGTTGTTATGACGTATCTAATCATTCTGTTTACTGATTTCATGTGACTCCTTCATATTCCTTTAATGTGATAAAGTAAGTATGATACAAGAAAAGTAAAATTCATACTGAATCGAAATAAACATAAATAAGAGCCTCTGTATTTACAGTGGGGAAAAAACCCATTGAATCTCCACATTGCTAGCCAGCAGAAGTTTTCTGTTGATGATGATCCTGTTGAAGTCTGCCCCAGATATACAGTTATTTTTTTCTCTCATGCCTTAAACCTATAGTTAATATAATGGTATATATTCCATAACATTGTATATAGTCTACAATATTTTGTTCTGATGTGTTTTTGTTTCTGAGAACTGACACTGCAGATAATGATAAGATACTTAGTTGGACTAATCATTTACAGTCTTGACCTTGAATCTCCTGGCATTCTGTATCTTTGAAAAAGAAGCAGTGTCAACTTCTTTGAATGAGGTAGTGGTCAGATTAGAAACCTTGATCAGATTAAAAACCTAATCTGTATCATATCAGGGAAGCAGTTATAATTGATTGCCTCCTTCAGCTTCCTGGGCAAGCTGCTTCAGTAAATAGTCACTAATAACTGCAGGCTCACTTGGATGAAATTTGTTTTCTGGATCTATTTTAATCTGGAATTGAGCCTCAATTTGAAACAAAGTCCTCGGATGACATATGCTGAAAGAGGGGATATGGGATTACAATCTGTTTGGTTGCTTGTCCTCTCAGCAACTTGTTGACATCATCAACACTAATAGTCTTCTGGGAATACTGTTAAGCTTGGATCTCTGGGATGACTGATTCTGGAAGGTAATATGGGAGCCTATTTTTCTGCCTCTGACAATTGCTTTAAAATTCGTCAAGACTTTGTTTATCTCCTGCACTTTACCATCTAAAACCTCTGAAGTGATTAACTTAAGATGATGGCTAGGATGTGATTGTACAGATAATATCTTGTTTGGCATTTACTTGCAGTACTTGTGTGCAATATTGCAATACAAAAACAAAAGGATTGCAGTTTGTATTGTGATGTCACAATGGGTATTTCATAATTTGCCCCACTCTGTCAATGCCCATGGCAACACTGCAACAAATGTTTTGTTTCTGTCCTTGCAGTTCATTATGGACATCTGTGGGGAGTGTTTAAATAATCAGAACTGAATGTAGGAATGTTCCAGCAATGTAGTTCAATTTTGAAAATAATGCAAATAGTCCCTTGAAGGATGCTAAGTTGTGAGGTATTATAATTCTGTAGCTTTGTTTTGTGATCTATCAGTTGGACTGGACATTTACTGAAAATATATGTGGTCTTATTTTATATTCATTTATATGGGAGTAAGCATTAAATCTGATTTATCTAACTATGTTGCATGTTTTGAATTGTAGCTATGAGAAAGATGGAAACCTTTTATGCACATATTTCTCCTTACATGAATTGAATCTATCCTTTATGGCTTTTCTGCTTGACAAACCACATGTTTATATCAAATAAGTGTCCACAACTCAATTGAAAGGTAAAATGATCAGACTATTTAGTCAAATCAGAAACATAAAAAAATGGCTAAAAACATACAGGTGGAACTACAAATAAACATAGTTTATTTTAAAGTTGTTTATTTGATTAACTGCATGCATTTGTATATTTTAATATAGCTTATATTTTACATTTTACATACTGGTAAAACAATACTTCTGAAATTAGAAACTTTCCTTTAATTTTAGGTATGTTATAAAAAGCATATGAATATTTAAAATAGGGCTTTACCATCTGTGGCTTTTGTATTTATTTCTGCAATCTTCCTTGATTGTCAGATAAATAGAAAGTTGAGGTGTAAATTAAATAGTAAATAAATGAAATAACACAGTGGCATTAAAATATCTGCTGACATGTGAGCCATATAATCGAAGTGCTCAGGACTTCTCTAGTGTGGTATTTATAAGCTTTTTGAAACAGTTTACTTTAGCATGTTCAACCTGAAGAAAAAGAAGCAGCACAGCTCCTGGTGCTTTCTTCAATAGCTGTATAGCAAAGCAGAAAGGAGAGCAGTCAGACTGAAATGGCCTAAAAGTCACTGGAATATTTAAAAAATTAAAGAAGAAATGTATTTTTTCCAAGCTAGCCAAGATGATTTATTTATAATGATGTTAATATTAACAGCATCTTAACTGAAAGTTTACTTCCATTACAATAAAAAAATTGGCAAGAATCCTGTGATGTGGTTGCATGCATAATAACTTATTTGTATGGTTTGCTCATGCTCTTAATGGAAAGCTGGATGTGAATACTATAGTAGAAATAATTTGTAGTGATAACGGAAACAAAATCACTGCCAAAACTTTGAGATAAATTGTTGATATAAAAGTATGCTACCATATTCTTCTCTGGATCATTTGGCATTTTGGGTTGTTTTTAAAGACAATAAAGAACTCATTGTGGCAATGAAACTGGAATTACTAAAACATTCATGATTCTTGTAAAGCTATTCTAGGACATATGAACATGTCATTCATTCATTGGTAGCTTTGAGACAATCACATTATCTTACCTCAAACTACTTAACAGAGGTGTTGCGAGGGGGAAAATTATGACAAGGAAAATACTTAAATACAAATAAATGGATAACCAATCAACCAGCCAGATATTCATTCTACCCTTAGATTTTATACTAAGCTTATTGCTGAACTTCAAGTATTAAGGAAACATAGCCATTGTGCTATTTTTAACTTGGGGCAGGTTGAAACCAGTTAGGCAAACTAATTCTGATCATTCTGTCTGCCAAACTATATGGCAGTACTTTGTGGCTCATAAGCAGAAACATTACCAGACCACAACAATTGGTATGAGTGGGAGAATCCCAGTTCATTTTTTCACAGGTTATTTTGAATGCACCAGCCAAGAGAAATTCATCAGAGAAATAGAGTTGCATGCCCAGTCTTTATCTATGTTTATTTGTAGGTTGGACAGCTAAATCAGCTTTTTCTTCTGAATAATGGAGAAAATCATGCTAGTCTTCTGCCTCTGATGATATCCAGGAGGTAGAAGGTGTGGCTTCTTTGGCTCTTGAGTCTGTGATTGATCTAAGACATTGAATACACAATGGATGTTCAGAAGTATGTAGGTACTGTGATTTTTTCTGATCTCCTTACCACTATATTTACTTATATTGCTACATGTCCATAATTATATTGGTAGAGGGTTTTTTATTGTTCTAAATCCTAGACCTAGATTTAAAAAATGGAAAGCCAATGCAAAATCCTAAACTGTATGAATGATGTTGATGAAGGATAGGTCTTTTTATTTAAAAAGATTATATAAATATTTATTTAAAATATTTATATAATTTGAACAGGTTTTTAATAATCCAGTTGCCAAACCTCTCCCCCAAATGTGATTGCATAACTTCAGGGGGAGAGGCAGTTGTAACTTAAAGGATGATCAAAGCAGCTTTTTAAAAGTGTGAATGGTAGTTAAACAACCGGTCATAAGTTGAGGACTACTGTAGAGGCTAAGTTGAAATAAAATAGATGTCTTAATCTGATCTGAAATATATGTAAGTGACCTTGCAGCAAACAAAATTAGAAATTGATGACTGCTCCAATTTACATTGAAGGCAGCTTTTTTATGGCATTCTAATTCTATAAGGTTGCACACTGTTGCATCCTGGTATGTTTCTTACACTAAATTAGCATTTTATGTTGATTTAGTGGACACACTTTGAATCTGGCATAAAGACTTTGATTTTTCTGTATATGTTCTAATTATGTTTACAAAAGCTTATTTACAAGTTCCTGTGCTTTTATAGGAAAGGCATTTGTAGAGCATACATTTGATTTTTATTCTTTGTAGCTGAAATTCTACTGATTTCTTTGCATATGGTTTGTGACCTGTTTAGATCAAGTGTACCTGTGTCGTTTGTCTTCTGATCTCCGACAAGCAATGGCAATAGAAGCGCTGATGCCAGATCTGTGAGCTATACTTAAAAACTCTCGGTTTTCTTGCCCTCAAGCTCCAAGATAACCTAATTTTCTCTCGGTGGAAACAATGCAATAATTTGACTCCTTCTCCACATATAATTGTTCAGATGACCTTTCTCCCTGAAACTGGAAGGGAAGAAGGGAAGAAGGGAAAATGAAGGAGTCACTGTAAGGTTTGCTTTTTATTCCCTCCTTTGCCTTCTTATTTTTTTAAATACTTGCTTCTATCTCTTTGTCTGATCTACCAGATTTGTCAGGCACCTATAAAATTACCTTTGCATGTTCATGTATGCACATACATTTAAAACCTAGCTGCTCAGTATTTGTAAAAGATGATTTACTTTGGTGTGTGTGTGTGTGTGTGTGTGTGTGAGGGTTCTTTGTTTTTCAAGGACTAGACACATCATATGAGAGAAAATTACTGCTCATACTTTATTGTAGTACACATATTACCCTGGGTTAACTCCACTCTCCTAGGTTGCAGGTTGCTGTAGCTACATAAATAAGTATTTGATGGTTAGTCCTTATAATAAGTACAAGTCTTAAAAACTGTAAAGTGGCATCTAACCCCTGCCTTCCTCCAAATGTTTTGCATTTGTTGGGATTAGGTGCTACCTCAGTGTGGTTGCCACTCTTCTGGTTGCTACAGAGCTCCAGGCCAAGCTCTAGTCTAAGCCAAATTCCAGACAGGAATCATACTGCATATCCGTACCACAAGGGGCTGCTTACCATAGCTTGTGGACCTGGCAATTGAATGATAGGTCTCTTGCTTCTCTGGAATAGTCAAACATTCGAGACATCACTTTCTGCTTCTTTATCTCTTGCTATCTTGTTCTTTTTCTGCTATACACTGCATTTTTGTATATTAATGGCCTGGGAGGCTGAAGCTATCTATGGATATCGGCAAGTTCCTGAAAATGCTAGGTCTGCTCAATTAGCCAGATACCTGGAATACTGGTATGGATGCTTGTGAGCAAACGGTGAATGGGAGAATAAATGAATGAGCATCTCTTTGCAGGTTTTTGGGTCTGTAAAGAAGGGATTAGATGAGCTATCTAGGTGAGTGGGGGTCGAAAGTATTTCTGCCCAATTGCAGCTACTTTCTCCAGAAACAAACAGCAACCCCAACTTCATTCTCCCTCAGTGTGGCTGTCTGGATTATGGGAACAGAGGCAACATTAAAGTAATACTATGGTTGGGTTCATGCATACTGCTAAGCTAAATGTGATTTGTTTGAATTGGACGGTCTGTGTTGTGTGAACCCTGTTGCTAGGATTGGTAAACCGTGGTTTATGGATTAACATTTAACAACATGTTGGTAAGAAGATGTTCATACAATCCCTCTTGATGCTCTCAAATTTCTTGCAGTGCATGACTTTTAAAATTTTTTTAAATTAGAAACTGGTATCTTTTTAATCCTGGAATGCTTCTGAAAATGATTCCCATAAGTTTCAGTACTTTGTTTGTAACTGCCCAGTTGTGTGAAAAAAAGACAAAACAAAGAATGCACATATGATATGGTGAGAGTAATTCTGGCAAAATAATGCTCTAAGCTGATTATAATCTCCCATGAGAGCTATTTTATGAATAACAAGGATCCTGGAAAGGCATTTTGAAAAGCTGTTTTCAAAATTTCAGGTGGGTCCACCAGCATGAACCCTGACCCAATGTCAACAAACAATATTTAAACAATTCAAAGCTGAGCATGAGGCATGAACCCAGAATATCAGTTTCTTTACATGTCAAAGAAAATGGCTCTTGCAGCAAATGTAAGGTTACATGATGACTTCTTAATGACCCCATTGCTTAGGGACAGAAGTTCTGGTTCCGATTATGGTTTTAAGCCGAGGAGTGCCTGTATGTAAATACATGTTTATTTTTAAATATGAATACACACATACATATGTATCTACATCATTAGTTTACATTTATCTGAAATGTGATTCTAAAGTTAATTTACATGTTACAAGCTTATTTTCTTTTTATTTGAGATCCTTCACATAGTCAGTTTGAGCCACAAGTGAAATATGAGATTTAGGAATTATTACAATGAAGCTGCAGTGAATTAGGTTTTTGGTAGATCTCAGTATCATCAGTTATGAAGGTTTGGGTCTTATATTTTTTGTTATTAAACCATGGATCTGAATTATTCTAAACATATGAGAGGATATAGAACTAAACTAAAGTAAACTAAACTAAATCTAGAACTAAACAATAGTTCTGGAAGAGAAATAGCAATTAACAGCATCTTTCTTATTTATCTCAGCATTAAAATAAGTAATATTATGCATAGTACATCAAACTGAAGAATTATATGTTTTCAGTGTTGGTTTGATAAAAGACCAGTTCAGATTATCCATTTGAATAGCTTATTTCAGACATAAAAAATATTTAGATCTTTCTCCACATAAATGTCTTACCCCTGAAATATTATTCACCTCTATTGCCCTAAGCAGTTTGTAGGTCAATAGCACTTTGAAAGACAAAATCCTGTCATCTCCTCCTTCCCACTCTCTTGGGTCTTAAGAGAAAAATGCATGTCTTAGATAATTGATTTCAATGGCTTAACATCTTTTTTTGCAACATTTTTTTTACTGCTTGTAATTTTGTTGTGACTACCCAAATAGTACTTTGTGCTATTCTATTTTCCCATGAGAATTTGTACTGCAAACGTGTCTTCATTTGTAATGGTTGATATATTTCATAGCAGACTAAAAAAGGACTTAATATTAAATAATTTCTATATGCTTTCAGTATCTAGTTTGATGGATACTATATATCAGAGGTCCCCAACCTTTTAGGCACCAGGGACCAGTTCCGTGGAGAAAGATTTTTCCACAGACCAGAGAGTGTGTGATTTTGTGTGCTGCCTGCATCCCCTGGATGGGGCTTCGCTTAATTGTGCAGACAGGTTGTTGGCATGCCACAGCCTGGTACTGGTCCATGGACCGGGGGTTGGGGGGCCCTGCTATATATGTCTAAATTCCATACATAGGAAGAATGTCAGAAGTTTATAGATGAACTAATCTAGTTCCTTTCAGGATTTTCACAGGGAATGAATCAGTTGCATTTACTTTTCCAGAGCTTTGTAATATTTTTATAGATTATCAACCAGATAACTGTGCTTTGTAGATAGGTGGATCAAGAAACAGCTTTCTTTAGAAGTATGCAAAATGTTTCAAATTCAAAATGTTTCAAGTTCAAAGCCCTATATTTTAAAGACTCCAGAAATGTTTTGATTATACTGAGCAAAATATGGTTACATTAACCTTGGAACATTATTTAAATGGTTGCAACAACTGTCTTAAACATAAAAAAAACCCAGAATTTAAAAGGCTACATTCTCAATAGAAAGAGACTGAAATTCAAAATGTTTTAAGTTTGAAATGCTCTGTCCCAAGTTTGAAACAGATGTTTTGATTCCTTCTTGTTCTGAATTTGAAGTATTTTTAATTTGAAATGTTTTTCACATCATCATTTTGTTTGGAGTGAGACTAGTATCCTTAAAGATTCAACTTGTAAACAGTATTGGTTTGCTCCTTAAGTAGAATTTTCTATATGATGGCAGGTGTTGATGCATTATTTACAACAGACAGACAATAGATAGATAGATAGATAGATAGATAGATAGATAGATAGATAGATAGATAGATAGATAGATAGATAATCAATCGTTTGAATCCTTTCCATTGGGCAAAATGAAAAATAAAACGGGGGATGGAGAGAAAGGGAAGAACAGGAAGGTAGCTGAAAATCCAAGAATTAATTATAGATTATGAAGTATGAGAAGAGAAAAATCAAATATTCAATGTACAAAGCCAAGATGAGTACTTCACATTCAGTTCTGAAGTTCACATCTTGGCTTCATATGTTGGATATTTGCTTTTTATCCTCTCCTGCTTCAAATCTGAATTGAAAATAATGCTTCAGATCTGAGATAGATCAAGTGTACTTTTCTTGTTTTAATTTTATAAACTGCACATTATGGTAATTATGAATGTTTGTATGATAAATTTTATGTGATAGTATGGGATATAAAATAAATAGCAAGCAATAACAAAAATATAGTTAGACTTACAAAATACAGATATAAATGAACATAAGCTTTGTTGCTCTAGATTGGAAGGTGAAATGAATTATCCTATTGCAAATATTTAGCTCATATGTGTTCCAGGCATCCTGTTCAGCAAACAAGCAATTATTATCCATTCACCCACAAAAATGTGTTGCAATATTATCCACTACTTCTGTGGCATATAAGATTTACAGCCTTCATACTCCATTCTGTTGTTTCGTTTATTAATAATTTTGTAAACCCAAAGAAATAATTTATTTTATGTTTCACCTTAGAAACTTGGATGAAACTGTATACTGTAAAGAACATGAGTTCATTTTGTTTGGCCAAAAATCATGTTCTTTATTTTAAAACTTTAATATTTATTGTAGAGAGTTTTGGCTCACCTTCTCCTCACACTCAGTCCTGTAAAGATTATCAGGGAAATCATCTAGGAAAATTCCTTTACATCAATGGTAGTAACCCCCTAATGAAGTTTCAGTGTTATTTTTCTTACTACTAAGTTCCAGTGTTTTTTTTTTTTTTTTTGAGGAAGTTTGTAATTTAGGTGCTATGAGGTTAATCCCAAACTCTGGTAACTATATGGACAATTGTTCAATATTTCAATTTGTTCACTGATTACCTGTAACAATTACAATAATTCTGTTCCAAGGATATTTCTGATCCATTCATCCATCTATCGAGCTTATCTACCTTGGCAGTTATCTTTCCTTTCTTCTACTTTTGTCAATCTTGCCAAGCATTAGTATTTTCTAGCCCATCATAAATTCACATTGCATATGCAGAGTTTCTACTTATGGACTGTTGTGTCTGGAAAGCAATTAGTGTTTATTTTGATTGGACAATAGACAGAATAGTTCTTTTTGATATCTATGAGATTTCCAGATTCCAGATAATTTGAAAAGGCATGTTCTCCATCTCTGTGCTGAGAAAAGGCGTTCAGGTAAGACAACGCCCCTTTTCTTTTTCTCTCTTAATATTCAACTTTCACAATACTTTATAATTGGAAAACCTACTGCTTTAACTATTTTGATCTTTGGTTGTCAGAGAAATATCCTTATGCTGCACGGTTTATCTAAGCTTAATATAGTCTTATATTCTTTTCTTGAATTTGCTTTCTAAGTTAATTAGATAATGTGATGATATGTGGTTTTATCTTATCCTTTCCTATTCTGAACCATTCCATTTACACTAGCTTCTAGTTCATTATGAAGGCTCCTTGGAAGAAAAATAAATATGAAAAGCATGAATGTTGTTAACACTGCCATACCAAAGAGAGTTTAAAGAATAAACCCATTCTTTCAGGGAAAATGCCACCCTATCCGAAACCAAAATAGGAATTATTCTGGTGTAGAATAGCTTCTGAATCAACAGCCACTTCATCTTGTTACTATTAGGGCTGAGTTTGTTTCTTCTCTTCCAAATGCTTACCATTTTCAGACATTAGGTACAGTCTTCCTTCACCAACTACTGGGTATCAGCAGCATCCTGATACCTCTTCCCATACTAATGGATGACTTCTTCCAATAGCTTCAGGTAGATGTGAAATAGTATGACAGAAAGGGTAGAGCAATAGGGCATTCAATAAAGGAATCACCAAGGGTTCAACTTTTCTTTCCTCACTAATTCTGGCAACACTTGCTCAAGAGTGATCAGCCATTGAAAAATGATGTCCCATTCTCAATCTTTGTACATAGTATAAAATAGCATCTATATATCACAGACAATGAAAAAGTCAAACAAGACAAGCAATCTAAGTCCTACTGTGATCAACAGGAATAACTAATATAGTTTTCATCTCGTGCCCAAGCATCAATCCAGACTGGAAAGGGTCTTCATCCAAGAACTCCTGTAGCTACAGGCCTACCACTTAACAATTTTCTCTACAAAAGTAATAATTGAAATAGTGGTACTTGTACAGAGTGATTGGTGTCTAATATGAATGAGTTGAGGGAGCATTTATGAAGAAGAGGTGTACCATTGCATCTTTAAGGCTGGTGACATACGTTCCTCACTCAAAGAGGCATTCAACAAACCCAGCTCCTCATCTCTTCCTTTGGTAGGCTGTACCAGGATCTAGCCTAAGGGGAGAGAACTTGCCTCACAGAGATCCTATTCACTTCATCAAGATCCATAGACTCACATGAATCGCAGTAAACATAAATATTATCCTGTTGTTTACTAGGATATAGCAAGGCACATATTTAGTTATGTCATTTTAAAATATCATTGCCACTCCATTCTTAAGTTTCATATTCTGGTTATTTAAAGTCTCTCCCCCCCATGCATTTACTCTCATATTCCTAAAGAACCATATTTTACAGGTATATACTTTTCTACTTTAAGAATTTCAAATTCTCTTGGTTTGTATTTTTCATATTCCTTGCTCGAACTGCAAAATGACTCTTCCTTTAGTATAGACAGTATCAATGATCAGACTTTCTTATGATCTGGACTATCATTTCTAGGTCTATTTATAAAAGTTCGGTTTTCTATCCTAATAATTTGTATCTTTTCACAGATAATCATCTGGCACCCAAGAGTTGTCTATGTTTTTAGCCCTGCCTATATAGTGGGCATGCGGGGAGGGATTGACAACAGTACAAATGCTATCAAAACATCTGTATATGCCTTTGAGATCCTCCAGACCTGAGTTTAGACTTCCTTTTAAGTGAATTGGCTTCCTTCATGCCTTCAGTGCCTCACCTGCTCTCATTCTGTCAATTGTACTTACAGTCCCTGTTCCTTTATGACTTTAGCAGCAAGGGAGACCCAACTAAGGACTCCTTCTGGGATGATGCTGGGGATGATGATGCTGGGAATGACTTAAAGCAGCTTACATTAAAAACTTAATAAAAATGATCTGAATGTGAGATATGCAAATGAACTGATGTTTTGGGAAAGTATTTTTTTTTAAAAAAAATAACCAGTTTCAATCATGACATGGCAGGATTATAAAATACTTCATCACATGGCCTATACGAAACGTCAGGTTTTTAATGCCTTTTTAAAAACTTAATATAATCTGTCTCGGAGAAAACGGTAGGAAAATAAATCTGTCTCTATTCTATCACTTTGCCTTGGCTGGAGAGCAAAGACAAGAACATGCTGACACAATGCTGCTATTCTCCCTTGGTCTTTTCAGTTGTTTTAATACAAGATTTTAGCATGTCCTAGAAATTTACAGGTTTATTAAGGTCATTTTCTGAAGCTTAAGCTAAGTATCTGTTTACTGTATTTGACATCAGTTTGACTCCATGGAATAAAAATATAAGTCAGACACAGATTTCCTTCTTTCCATTGGCATTAGCCAATATTTATGAAAGCAAACTATATGCCAACAAGTTATATGCATCACATATCACATATTTCTCAACCAATCTTTTTTTGTTTCTTTATTGCAGGTTTACATATAAATGGTATATGTAGTTATGCCTATATTTATACAGGCTTAGTAACCCATAATAAAAGAAGATCACGGTATCAATAAATATACTTCATTCTACTGTACATGCTTTTGGTATCTATATAAATAATTGGCTGGCATTACAATGTTGTTATAAAATGTAAGACAGATATGCAATGATTGGGAGTTGATACGATATTCTTATATGAATTTGTTAAAATCAAAATAATTATAAATAGCAAAATCCCATTGTAATATAAAGTCTTTCCCTATAAATATTTTATATTATTTTTATCTTTTTAAGATAGGAAGATCTTCATTACAAGTAAGATTGCTGGCTGATTAAGCTTATTGCAATTACCAAATACAATCAGGCTCATGTTCTACTATATGTTCAAATCTCTGCTGAGAAAAATGTGATCTAGTTAAAATACATAAATGTTGAATTATATGCAAAGCATTCTCAGTAGACAACATTTTGAGCTCAACATGTGTTATCCTAAGCTTGAAACAAACATGTTCCAAGTTTGAAAACATCTTTTCTCACCTACCAGAAGCCTTCCAATGCTATTCTCGCTTTGCTGGGAATGCTCTGAGTTTTGTGATTGTTTATTCACACAGTATTTAGCTACTGCAAAATAGGATTCTTTCTTCTGGAAGAAAATAAATATTTCTTATAGATACAGTAACATCATTTTTGCTTGAACTTTGAAAATCAACTTAAGCATTTAAGTTTGTGTTTTTAATTACTTCTTGAATCGTTGTCATCTAGCTTTTTCCAAAACAGATTCAGCTCCATTTCACTTTTTCAAACGCGCGCGCGCGTTCACACGCATGCACACATGGAAATTGTACTCATGCATTGCTAAAATTATCTCTAGCCTATTTTAAGGCTCGGAATAGCAATAAACTGTCATATCGCCCTGTATCTGTGAATCATATCTGGGGTGTTGCGATGGCTTGTTGTGACTTGACTGCTGCTAAGCAAGATTTCCCCACAATTTTATTCACTGAAGTACATCACCGGAGGCGGTGTCAGTGTGTGAAAAGGGATTTACCCCAGCCAAGGAAGCGCAATGACACTGGCGTCAGTTTGATACCACCAAGTCTGTGAGCCGCGCGTGTTTATGTTAGAGTGGTGGAAAATACTGTAACGTTTTCTGTGGGTGTGGAAAAGAGAGCGAGCGCCCAAATTCAGATTCGTTCCCCCTGCTGTCACAGCAGCGAACCGCGAGGTCCCCCGTACGCACAGCCTTGCTTTGTTGCTTTTGTTGAGGGACCCCATCCTCCGTTGTCGTAAAACAACGAAAGAAGTCTAATCGAAGGAGAGCAGGCCGGCCGGCACGCCCCTCTTGCTGAAAGTTGGGCAGGAAGGATTGGCGGTATCTTCTGGCAATGTACGGCGAAGAGAACTTGGGGCTGGGGGGGGGGAGATGGGGGATTCGGTAACAGGGCTTCAAGCAGGTACTAACTTGAGGGCGGCTGTCGGCAGTGCGAAGGCTTGCCGAGTCCCGCCTGGCCCGAGGGGAGATGCTAGAAATGGTTTTGAGTTTCTGAGGACTGTGGCAAGTGAGGCGAGAACCGGGAGAAGAGGCAAATATGCGCGTCTGTGAGAACAAGACATGTAGATAGTTATATTCTGCAAGGCTAGGCTGTGCCACGTGTGTGCGCGCGTTTGTGTGTGTGTGTGTGTGTGAGAGAGAGAGAGAGCCCGCCTGTGTGTTTGCGCGCGTGTTACAGCTGCCTGTCCCCGCAGGCTGGGGAATAGCTGTAGATTTGCCTTTTGGCTGCCGACTGTGTGGGCTTTGCTAGCCCTGACGGCTTCCTATGTTAGTCGTTGCTGGCTTTCTTCAGCTTACCAGCGCCAGCCAGGAAACGAGCAGCTTTGCTTCTTTTGTAGCGAGCCCGGTGTACTCGCAGACTTCGGTTCCCTCCTGATCTGCAGCAACGGCGGCCGCTCGGAGAGCGACGGAGAAACCTCTGGGGACCTGCTCGACTCTCCCCTTTGGCTTCTTTTTTCGGACGAACCAGCCGCTGTTTTGCGTGATCTGCCGCCGTCGACTCCGGTTGCAGCCTGTCGCGTCTGGCTCGTCGAAGACTGCTCGATGCCTTCGCCGTGAACTCGAGGAGGAGCGAGATCGGCGCGCCTGGTATGCAGTCGGAGTAATCCTCTTTTTTGGGGCGGAGGGTTGGTGGGATGGTCGGAGGGAGGGGGCGGTAGGGGAGTCGTTTCGAAGTGATGATGATCCGAGAAGTTTCTCCTTTACTGGCGACAACTCCGAACCGCTCCCCCAATCGCTGATTCGGGGGCTGCGAAATATGCCGCGTTTCCGCGCCCGGCTGCCAGATTTCAAAAGGGAGGAGCTGCCTTGTTCAGATAGCTGCCTGCCCCCTTTCTTCTCCCGCTCTCCTGGTGGGTCTCACCTGCTGCCGCTGCTGTTACTACAGCTGCTCTTCCTAACCCATCCCTTTCCTTCAGTGGCCAGTGGGAGTGGAGTGGGGAGCCCTTCTTCCCTGCATCCCTAAGCAATGAGCATGCAGGGGTTGCCGTGCTGCTCTTCGGGCATCACTTAACGGACGGCAGCTGGCACCATACCGAGGCTTGGGTAAGTTAATATCAGTCTCTTTTAGCGGGTGCTTGCACGGGCCAATATAAAATACTACTATGCACTACACTATCTTTCCATAAGACGAAGCAGTTGTGACTATTTTCGTGAGCTCCCTCCCCACCACCACTCCACGCTTCCTTCCCAGGTCTGTCTCTCTTCTGTTTCTCCACCCCATTCATCGCACAGCAGCCACCGCCACTGGGAGCGCGCGGCCCCTTTAAGAGCCCAGCTTTGCCTCCCGGTAGCTGAAGGTCATTAAACACAAAAGCTCTCCAGCGCTGCGGTCCAATATAGCGCATGCGCCCTGCCCGAGGACTGGCAGGGAGACGGCAATATGGCGAGAATGCCTGGCAGCGGCGGCGCCGGCGGAGACTGGAGCACCGGGGGCGGTAGCAGTGGTGGCGGTGCAGGTGGTGAGCACAATGCGGGGGACCGGCAATCCAGCCGGGGTGGCCCCCATCGGCCTCTCCACTATTGCAGCGCGGGAGAGGACGAGGACGGGGAAGACGAGGATGAGATACAGGAGGTGCAGATAACGGGGGACGAGGAGGGCGCCGATGGGGGAATCCTGCTGCTGGACGACGACGAGGAAGACGAGGAGGATGTGATGATGGGACTTGCGTGGGACCCTGAGGAGGAGCCGGGCCATATGATTCGTATGGACCAAAGCTCCAGGGCACTGCTGGATAAAGCTGCAGCTGCTGTTTGCAGCGTCAGGGGCCGCCTTGGAGGGGTCAGGAGAGGGGGTTCAGGGGCCATCGGGGCCGCTGCAGGTGGCGCCCCCTCGGTGCCAGTTAGCGCCCGTGGTATGGCCACTTCGATCGTTAGCAAAGCGGTGGCACCGCTTGCTGCCGAGGACTCAGACCCGGAGGCGGAGTTGCTCCTGCAGCGCCCCGAACGGGCTCGGCTGAGCGAGAACACGCGCTTGGCCACCCGGTACGCCGTGCGCATCTTCCGCGAGTACCTGAGCGAGAAAGCTCAAAGCCCCGACTTCGAGACCATGGATAAGGGGGCGCTGTGCCGCGTGTTACGCTCTTTCTACGCCGAGGCGCGCTCCAAGAGTGGGCAGCTCTATTCCAAGTCGTCGCTCATCAGCATCCGTAGCTCGCTCAACCGCTACCTCAACGAACCTCCTTATTGCCGTACCCTCGACCTCACCAAGGACCCGGAGCTGCGCGCCGCAAACCTGACTCTGGCCGCAGTCATCCGGAAGCTGGAGGAACAGGGCGCCGGGCCGGTGGTGCAAAAGCAAGCCATTACGCGCGCTGACCTTCGGAAGCTGTACACCTGCAACGTTTTCAGCACGCAGAGCCCCTTCGGGCTCCTGAACCAGGTTTGGTTCGAGACGTGCATGTACTTCTGCACGCGGGGCCGCGAGAACCAGCGCGAGCTCGAGGAGGACTCCTTCGGATTGGCCATGGACGAGGACGGGCGCAAGTTTGTCTACTTTAAGGCCCTGGGCCCGTATCACAAGTCGCGCTCGTCGTCTTGGAGCAAAAAGCGCGCCGAGAGCAGCGACGAGGAGAATTTGCCGCGCATGTACGAAACCGGCACGGAATTCTGCCCTTACGCCAGTTTTGTGAAATACTTGGCGAAGCGTAACCCGCTCTGCAAGGCCTTTTTTCAGCGCCCGCGGGACCACTGCAGTGAGGGCGATGTCACCTGGTACGAGAACAAGGCCATCGGCAAGAATCTGCTGGGTACCCGCATGCAGATGCTTTCCAAGGCGGCCAAACTTTCCAAGACTTATACTAACCACTGCATCGGCGCTGTCTCCATCGCTACACTCAACAGTATCGCCGGCATTGGCACCAAGCTGACTTCAGGAGCCGCCGGCGGAGGAGGTCTCTACGGCCTCAACGGCAGAACCCGCCTCCCGCCCGTTCCCGCCAACAACACTTATATTCTCTCCAAGGACGGCGACAACCATCCCAGCGTGAAGGCCGAAGCGGCTGCTGTTCTGGTGCCGACTAAGCGCTCCCATGAGGGCCTGTACGCTGCCGGAGGCGGGGCCGCGGTAGTGGGAGATGCCTGTGGCGCTTCCTCGTCCCCCAAAAGACTTTGTCTTAGGCCTGCCGAGCCCCTCGACACAGCTGCCGTGGTGGTGGTCTCGGTGAAACATGACCCCTTGCCTCTCCTCATACCTGAAGCTAACGGGCTGAGAAGCACCAACTCTCCCACAGTCATTTCACCTGCAATGGTTTCCCCCACACAGGTAACCAAAAAGAAAATGTCTCTTTCTCCCCCCCCCACATGCACACCTTTTTTCTCCTTTTCTTAGGTTTGCCAATTGGTTTAATGAAAATATCTCCCCCAAAGTAGATGGCTCTTGGGTTCGCCCTTGATTTCAAGCAGGCTTTTTGGAGTATATGATAAAGAAACTTTGGCAACTTTATTAGTTTCCTTCATCTCTTGTGATGGCAGTACAAATTGACTGCATTTAACATTAGGTATCATGAAACTGGACAAAGTGTTTTACTATATGTGTCCCATCAGGTGATGAAGAAAAGACTTGGGAAACCTGACATCTTTGCCAGAGAGAGAGTCATACATTATGAGAAAGTTATGGGACTGGTAGCTATTAGAAAATTGACTTTTCTAAATTTCAGAAATGGGAAATATTTCAGAAAATTGAGGATCTTACTGGATCTGTACAGATTCTTGTCAAAATGTCAACAAACATGTATCTGAAATTAAACAAATTGGTTAGTTCTCAACTTGCATTGGCTGGTACTATAATTTCAAATTTTGAAAGCCCCTAGCTGATTTGTCAAGAATCATTCTTGGTTTTTTAAAATGGAGTATGCAAATTACTTTAAAGAATAATATTAAGTAGTTCAATTTTAATCAAATTGGTTCCTATAGCATCAAATTACACAGTTATTTGTAGGCCCACAACATAAATTTGAAAAATCAGAATCATTGAAGTTGAATCAATGATCTTGGCTTCCTCGTTAATCAAATTCAACTGAGCTTTAAAAGAGCTGTGCTCTGTGGATACAGGTATATAACATGTTAGAACAATTTCCAGAGTAGAAATACCAGTTTTGTACAAACTGACCCTTTCAGAGGAGTTTGCCAGCTAATCAGCTAGCCTGAAGGCTGACTGAAGAAAGAGCCTTTTTGTGAATGGCTGCATCAGCATCTGTCTTCCGTGAAATACATGTGACCTCTCTGTTTGGAGTTTGGGGCCACTTAAGTAGAGTATTGTACTTTGGTTTCCTGGTTTGCAGCATAAATGATTAGAAATCCACTGATGTTTAGGTAAAATTGGTATATGAAACATTCTTTTTTCAGCATAAAAGTATTTCAGTTAGTGAAGTTGTGGACAAATGAAAATATTTTTTCTCAGATTTTTGTTATTGTATTGCATATCTTCTAATAATGCAAAGGAAATATGTTTTGAATGAGCATACTGAAATAAAAATGTAGCTCATCGGTGTAAACCACTGATGTTAGCAAGAGGCTCTTTAAGATAAGAATAGTTCTTGCCAGGTAATTTATATAGCTTTTTAATCTAATAAGTTATAATTATATTCCATAAATATATGGCTAAATTTGTCTAAAGTGAGGTTTAGTCTGTGTTAATGCTAACAGTTATTTTATTTGAAATCAGTCATTTCAAATAAAATAAAAACATAAGTTGTAATGTGTTAGTACCTATCCCCTGCCCCAATCTGCAACAATTGAATATTTAATGAAGTTTATAGAGATAGTTTGATAATACTATCATCTTTGGGATGAAGGTGATTTGCTTATTTGCCCATTTTTATATAAAACTATTGGGAAGATAAAAAATACTTCCTTGAGGGCATGGCAATGAGTTTTAATTTAAAATGCTAATTATCCACAATTAATTTTGCCTAAATAATTGCAAACTCTGTCACATTTATAGATAGCCTTACTAATTTGAGTATAAATATCAAAATAGAAACAATAATAATAGATACATGTTCTCTCTTTTAATATAAACAAGATAATGATATTTTCATTGAGTCTTGAAAGAAAGAAATGACTGTTTGGGTTAATAGCCTTGAAGTATGACCAAAGGCCAGCAACAGGTCATTAACCTGAAAGAAATGACCTGGCCCATAACTGTTATCCTTAATTGTAAACATAGATATTTCAGGTTATAACTGAATTGACTTCATCAAGTAGCATGCCACTGAATTCCATGATTGACAAATATTGCTGCTTTCATAATAGCTTTGAAATATTGAAGGTCATAGAATGAAAGCTTTATTGACTGAGAATACTATGAAGATATATTTACTGCTACTTATAGGTAAATCATACTCCCTAGGTTTAATCAAAAACAGAATTAAAAGATTAATTTCATCTGAAATCAGCAAAGATAAACTTCACTCAGAGGTCCTTCAGGAATTTAATAATTATCTAATTTACTATAATATTGGCATTTAATCCTAATGTACCTATGCTATGATATATAGCAGTGATGGTGAACCTTTTAGAGACCGAGTGCCCAAACTGCAACCCAAAACCCACTTATGTATCGTCGGGTATTGGGTGGGCGTAGCCCATTGTGTGGGTGCGGCCAATTGGGTGAGTGTAGCCCATTGGGTGGGCGTGGCTGTGGTGGTAACAGCAGACTGGGTGGGGACTACAAGGTTCAATCAATCAATTCCAACTTTGCAAGATCTTTTTTTTCTCTGTAAGAATTTGAAATTTATTGATTGAACCCTTTTTTTTTTTTGTACATGGTGCGGAGGCCTAAAGCGAAAAGGTTTTATAAAACCCAGTTGAAGGACTAGGACTGGGGTGATGACAAACGTGCTCACAGAGAGGGCTCTGTGTGCCACCTGTGGCACGTGTGCCACCGGTTCGCCACCACGGATATATAGCATAAAATACATTATATTGAATTTGATGACTTAATACTATGTTTATGCATTGATCATTATACTAGTAGTTCTTACATAGAACTGATGGCTCTGATTTGTGAATGGAAATCAAACCATCATTAGTTTCTCTGATTTAGCTGTTTTGGGCATTTCAGAGCAAAGAAGAAAAAGCATGTGGGTGTGTTTATTGGATTCTTTGGCATTACACTAAGTAAAGATAATTCTATAGTTTCTGGGAAAAATGCAGTGGTTTCATGCCTTACAGCGTTTTCCATATATGTAATGTAGATTTATGAAATAGTCACCATCTGCAATTAGATTTAGGAGTCACTACATAATTATGCCTGCACAGAGAACCATGGTCAAAATTTACGTACAAGATTCTCTAGCTTTATGCAAATTTGCTATTATATATTTGATAATTTTTACCCAAGAATTCACTTTATTTCAGAAAAAAATACTGTTACATAATTTACACCAGCATAGTTAATTTGCATCAAAGGTCTGGAAATGTGTCCAAGACTTCTTCCTGCCAAAAACACTTGAATAGTTTCCAATACCAGGATCCACATCCCTTTGTGCCCTTAGTCACACATCTACCATTTTGTTTGAGTTGTTCTAATTGTGTGTCCTGTTTCTGACTTATTTTTTACCTGTAATAGCCACCACTTTTCTGTTGCTATGCAGTCAAATTGGCTGTGAACATTTTGTCCAACCCCCATACCCCACAGGGGAAGGTTCTTTCTAACATCAGAAACAAAGTTATTACTTGGTATTAAATTTGTTTGCTGCCCATCTTGCCTGAAAGCAATTCTGGGTGGCTTACAACATTAGAAGTTGAATGTAATAAAGTGGTGTCAATCTTAAGCATTCAGACAAGATTTTAATCCAGGTGAATCTACCATGTGCAATAACAAAGTGCTAATATTTGTAGTGCCATGATCCATTCCATCTCTTTATCTGCTATTATAATAATTTACATTAAAAATCAAGCTGTAGAGAGATGGAGAGAATATATTTCACTGTATATAAATAACTAGACAAGAAAATATATTTGGGTAACAATACTTAAGAGTAAGCCTTTTTAAAGCATATTAGTTGCTTATTTGTTAATGCATTTGGGTTACACAATTGACCTCATACTCCACAATCTTCCTTTTTTCTCCTGGTTTACTTCCTTGCTTTATGAAATCTGCTTTGTGCAAATGTTTTGGAGAATGTAATTCTAGCATAAAATAAAGGATGGCTATACCATATTTTTTAAAACAGAAATTTTATTGCAGAACATCATTATTAATTTCTCAATATGAAAGTACTAAAAGTTCAGAAGTCATGTATTCTGACCTTAATAGAGCATTTTCCCTTATTCTTTCATGCATGAAGAGTGAAATAGAAATATCACATGACAGTACTTGAATGTTGAAAAGGCATATTAAAATGTTGATTTTATCTAATTTTAGTTAAGCACAAAAACTTTCTAATATTTTAATTATTAGAAATCATAAACTGGAGAATATCTTCAACTTAAAAGCATTGCTAGGTATAGATATCCATCAGAGTGATGTCACACCTTCTATGTGTTCTTACGATTGTTGTAAATGATTGCTCCAGTATTTGGATGTTAAAAAAAAGATCTATCATGTTATTTGTCATAAATGATTTTCTTGCTGTTGAAGAAGTAGCAGACAAGTTGATGTTTTGCTAGAGTATTACACTAGTGCTTGATCATATTGGGATCTGCATATAAGGAAAGAAAGTGTGCCCAAGGTCATGAATATTTTTACATTAACCATTTAACAGTATTTGTCCAGCTTTATGTACCTGAAGGATGTTGAAGACAAGATCAGTAATAAAATTAGATTTTATAATTTTAACATGTATAACACTATAATAGTTTTGTAATTATTTAAAAGGCCAAAAACTGTCTTAAATTTCTGTGAAAAGAATGCTAAATGTGAGCCTGAAAAACTTCATTTGTAGGTCGGTTAAAGAGTCCTGGCACCATTATATAACACATCCTAGTCTTCTTGCTTATTTGCAGATTATTATGGTTCATCATACAGTCAGCCAGACATTTAGGCTAGATTTGGTATTTGTATCTACCTATCAAGTACTTCCCAAGGACCTGGGTTAGGCGGATGTGGATGTTTGGTGGTGTTAAAGGTATCATTGCAGGATGTATTTTCTTTTGCCACAGTCATTATTATTGTTCACAGTCAGCCAGGTGTTTAGACTAGACTTGGAACCTCCATCACCCTATCATGTCCTTCCCAAGGACCTGGGTTAGATAATTGTTATTGTTTGATATTAAAGATATTGTCGCAAAATATAAGCTTTTCCAAGTAAAACTGCCTTTTGCAATTGACACTATTACTTGGTATTAAATTTGACAATTGACACTTATTTATTAAATTTATATGCTGCTCAGCTTCCAATGACAGTGGTGGTTTACAAATAATTTAAAACATGAAAAATATGACAAAGCAACAAGAAGCAAAAAAGCAAGGACATGGCAGGGTAGAAACAAAAGAAAACAACCTAAATTTGAAAAGTAGTCTCCAGTCAAGGCCTAATCTTTGGGCCCCTTCTTCAGATTTTCAGGCTGGAGCCATTCAGATCTCAGGCAGAACCTCCTTCCAGAAGCAAATAGAGAATGTACACTTTTGGAGTCCCAATAGATGGCATTGTGCAATCGGAGGAATCGAGGTCACGAACCCTGACAGATTGGATTGGTGAGGCAGATACTACAGGAGAGAGAAAATGACAGTTAGAATGAGATCTCTGCTATTCATTTCCAGCATGCCTATCTAAGAAAACATTCTCTTGTCTTAAAGATAAACTACGGTAGTTCTAAATCTTTATGAAGACTAGAACTACCAGCAGCACCTATATGGGTCTTAGAAAGAAATAGCAAGCTAGTAAAGTAAGTGTTAGACTAGAGTTAATGTATTTTGATCTATGGATAACTCTGAAGTTTCGGTATTATAAATGTATTTTAACTAATTGAAACTTAAGGTGATCATGAAAGGCAACCACACACTGAATATATTATAGTAAATTAATGTAGAGATATGTGGTGGGTTTCTTTAATATTAGTTAAGGGGGCAAAAGTGTGTGATACTCATTTATATTCCATTTTAAGAATATTTGACATGATGAAGTTAAGCAGTATAGTGGAGTGTGAACCATTCTACTGTGTTATTATTTGAGTCTTTTCACTTGTAATTGTACTTCTCTTAAAGCAGTGGTGGCGAACCTATGGCACGCGTGCCAGAGGCGGCACTCAGAGCCCTCTCTGTGGGCATGCACGCGATGCCCTGGAGATGGCAACCATCCCTCTTCACTCAACTGCCCGCTAACTTGCTGAGGTCCCACATGACTGGAAGTATCCCAGCACCCATTCGCTCACTGGCCTCTGTGTGCAGGGGCCGATGGTGTCAGGCAGCAGCCTCCCCGGCCCCTGCCTTGCCTTGCCCTGAGACAATGGC
Source organism: Crotalus tigris (assembly GCF_016545835.1). NCBI lineage: Eukaryota > Metazoa > Chordata > Lepidosauria > Squamata > Viperidae > Crotalus > Crotalus tigris. Next base: position 2,229,510 of record NW_024100552.1, on the reverse strand, counting down.
ACCCTTGCCCTGCAGGGCGAGTGTACTGCCCACCTGCCAAAGACCCCCTGGATCTCCCCCAACCCTGCCCGGCTCCCACAGGTGTCTCTCCCCACAAGCAACATTGAGGTAATCACGCCCACTTTGGCCACACCCATCCAATCTGCCATGACCACCACAGCCACGTCCACCCAGTGGGCCACGTCCATCTGGCACCCGGCGATAAATAAGTGGGTTTTGGTTGCAGTTTGGGCACTCGGTCTCTAAAAGGTTCACCATCACTGTCTTAAAGTAATTTCTTTGCAACTTCAATCATAATAGTTGATTTCTCTTTTAAAATGAGTAAAACTTTTAGTTTTGTATTATTTTAAACTGAGGCAATCTGTGGAAACTATCAAGGTGTGCTGCAGTGACATCTCATAAATTCCACTTTTTCAAATAAATAATTTACCACCCCACTAGCCCAGTATACAAACATCAAAACTTCACAGACTAGCACGCTGGGTGCCTGAAAGCATTTGCCTATTAAATGAGGATTCTCTGCTTTTGCTGTGGAAAAAGATTCTCTTTTGCTCAGTTCTCCTTGCAGAGGCCAAGAGATCAGAAAATGTTCAGTTTTAATTGGTGAATTTCTATGACAGTAAGATGCCTTATTTTATGTATGGTCTAGAAATAAATGAGTGGCTAAACTCTTTGAAATGTGCCAATGCTACAAAAGCTATGAGCTGTAATTAAATTGAATGTAGGGTTATTTGGTGTGCTTGCCTTGAGCTATAAACTTGATAACAAACCCCAGAATGCCAAGTATTGTGTTAGAAGTTGGTACGTAATTAGTTATGCAGTTTTCAATCACTTTGGAAGACCTGTCTTTTTCACCACTTTTTATTCTTTCTTGCCTTTTGTAATATCAGAAATGTATGTATTCTATTTTTTTCAAAAGGGAAGAGGGGCAGTGAATATGGCTCTGAAATATTAGTATACCAGTTAATGTTTAAAGAACCATATGTTGTTAATTCTGCGGAAGTGATGTCAGTTCAATTTGGATTCAATGTTTGAAGAAACTTAAAAAGTATATACTTGAAGGAAGTTCTGATGTTTTAATACTGGTTTTATAAAGTTGTAGGAGTTGTTGCATATTATTTGTGTAATGCAGTAGCAGTTTTATAAGACTGTTTCATTAAATGGGGTGGTGACATGAGTACATTTGAAAGAAAACCCTTCTTCCCAACCAGCTTCATTGTACTAGGAAATAATAATGTTACAAGAAAAAATTAAGTTGTGTAGTTACAGGATTGGGAATTCCCCGGTATTGGATATAAGCTAGGCGGCTATTCAAATTTTTTTTAACACATACTCATATGACATGCCCAATGCTTTGGAGCATTACTCCTGTCAAAATGTATTGCCATGAATCTTGAAGCCCCTTTTGTGAACAGAAACTTTCATGAATGTATTTGATCTAGAACTGAGATAAAGAACTGTGACAGCCAGTTCTTCATTAGACTCCCTAACGGGGAATAGTCCAAGTCTTTCAACAGAGATGACCAGAGACTGTAGGGAAAAGAGCAGTCAACTAAAATTGCCTTTTTTTTGTCACTAACAACATTGTCTTCTGCTCATAGATGCTTTTATCAATTTTACCAGTAAAACAGGTCTGAACATTCAGTTATCCGTATCCAGCCTGCAGTGGTGGCAATGGGGGACAGTGATGGGGCAGCGGCAGCCCTTCAAAACAATCCCACTCATGTGGCCCCTTGGGAAAATTAATTGCCCACCCCCACAGTAAAAGAACTTGGCATCCAGAATCCATGTGTACAGGTCCTATACATCTTCATTGATCATACCTGGGAGATAGATTTTGTAGTGAAGGAAGCAAGAGAAAGTAACACTTAATGATATATGTAAGTAGTTTTCAGATTAATTTTTTTTATCAGTGATGAGATTGTGATTCTACTTTTGATTGAATTATATTGTCTGGATACTGGAATTTTCCAGAATTATCATTTGTTGCAATTTATAGCAATATCAAATATTAGGGCTGAGATCTTATACTCTAGTTCTCTAACAGGATCAGCTCTGAATTAAAAGAGATGATATTATGGCAGTAAAATGTGCTTAATGTACTGGCCTTAATTTTTATCTATGGTTCCCTGTGGGTGAACCCAAAACATTCAGTAGAGATAATTAACCATGAATAAGCATATTAATACCTAGGCCTTTGGTTCTTGTTGCTAATCTTATCACTCAGTTATGTTGAAATTTTTCTCAAATCGGATATAATGAAGAAGTAGTGACTCGAGATTTAGAAGAAATCATTTAAAAAATATCAATATAAAATAAATATTTTACACATTTAATTATCCTTTTGTATTAATTGGTAATTAATTGCAATATTTTTATTTATCTCTAAGCCACTATGCATTTGTCTGTTCTGAGAAGCCCCTGGCTTTTAGCCTTTAATCGATTAAAAATTCCATTACAAATCATAGTAGCTAGCAGACAGAGATTATGGTGATACATTATATCATATTATGTTTCATTATGCAAGTGTAATTGAAACATGTTTTTATTTACTCTTTGCAATAAATCACATAGCATATATTGGTAGCTAAGTGTGAATGGTATGTATCGTATTGTCAGTCCAACTCTTCTTTTAATTCAGAGAAAAATAAAATCGTCAATAGTAAAAAAATCCTGCTTATTCCATTTCTGTTAATGTTCAGAGAGACTAGCGACTCAAAACTATTTCAGAAATGGATGTCCTAAATATTTAACTACCTTATTCTTAGCTCTGTTTTTGTGGCATATTATGTGAAAGTGTGCACAAAATGATGGCTACCTCTCTTGACTTTGAGAGATGATCATCACATCTTAGCTAAATTAGAGTCCACTGTATTGAAACACTATGGAAATTTTATAAATAAATGCTCATATTGCATCATGACACAATGCAGTTTGCCTAGTTTGGATTTAGCATGATGCCAGTATATGTTAATTGTGACCTGTTCCACAGATCATAGTTAATAAGATCATAGTCTAAACCAGTGGTGGTGAACTTATGGCATGCATGCCAGAGGTGGCACTTAGAGCCCTCTGTGTGGGCACGCGCGCCATTGCCCCAGCCCTGCCTCTCCCTGCAGCCCCCTCCTCATCAGTAGCTTCCCTGGAGGAGAGTCACTCCCAAGCGCGGCCCGCTCAGAGCAGCACAGCCAAGGACATGGCAGCCAGGCAACGGGGACAAGACTCCGCCCTCACGCCCCGTCACATGCAATTGATGCTGTGGGGTGTGGGTGGAGGGCGTGGCCACCATGGTGCTGTTGGGCCACCTGGGCAATCTGCGGTGGGCTGTGGAGACAGTGAGTGGCCCTGCTGACGGGTGGGATGGGGCAGAGCAGGGGCCGGATGGGGGTGGAGGCAGTTTTTGGGCACTCGGTCTCTAAAAGGTTTGCCATCACTGGTCTAAACTTTGAATCCAGGTAATGTATACAATAACATCTGGGCATAACTAGAATTTGTTCTAGTGCGTACAGCAGGGTGAAATTGCTTGAATGCCTTTACTCTTCTATAATTAGTTTTTCTAGTGTCTTAGATAGCAATGTACACATGCAGTAAAACATGTAATACTTTTAAAATGTGTTAAATGTTTAAATATATGTACATTTTGTACAATATTTACACAAATGCCTAAAAGTAAAATAGATACACATTTTAATTTAATTCATTCTTGATTTCATGCAATCTTGGGTATTAAAGTTCTGTATGATTTCATTGACAGTTTGCAAATTCTAATGTGGCAAAAAATATGTAAAGGTGTGATTAGGCTGCTCCTATCTTATTTCCTTTGCACAGGATAATACTTGCATGGTCCTTGTGCATATATATGTGAAAAAAAGTTGGCATCTGATTATTAGTTTTTAAACAAAAGAAATTTGGGTGGAGGAAATATGTCAATTATTCAATTGATGACATTTGCATGCATTTGTATGTATATGTGCATCATGTGAGCGTGTGTATAAAATTTAAAGTGTTGGCATTGCAGTGTTGCATCTCTTCTTGCTAATATTACAGCTACTGATTACTAGATTTAATCATTAAGTAACAATTGTTACTACTCATACAATATTATCTTGTCACTGCATATAATTCTGCATACTTTATCTAATGTAGTATTTGTATTTGCTGTCAACTTTATTGAAACATTTGATCCAAATGAAGTGATGCCTTGGTGATTATTGGCCGTTTATGCCATTGGGTTACATACATACATATGCTTGTTTTCTTGCTTGCTATGGTTTATCTGACTCTCATTGATAATGGCTCTGATTGGTAACAACAAACCTACATAATGTAAAAAGTCAGAAAATCACAGTTAAAATCAGTTACATAACATCTCCAATAGAGTGCATCACACTTTAAGGATAGGAAAGTCTTCATCCATCCCCCAAAGCCTTCTTGAACAGCCATATTTTTACAGCTGTTCAGAAACATGATAAAAAGGGAGTGCTCCAGATACTCCAAGGAAGGGAAGGTATCAGAAGGCTCAATCTCATATGTCTTAGTAAGTGTTCTCTACTTGATATCACTCAAGTGGCAGAATCAATCCAGAGAAGCAATCCTAGAGATAGCTAAGTCCTGAGTCATGTTAGATTTTAAAAGTGAAAAACAATACCTTGAATTGCATAGAGAAGCTAACTGGCAGCTAGAACAGTTCTCTCAGTAGTGATACTTACATAGGTAAACCTAGGCACACCATAAATATTCAGGGCATTGCATGCTGCACCAGCAAAAGCTTCCAGGTAGCCATCAAAGCCCATATAAAATACACTGCAGTAATCCACATGCAAGGTGATAAGGACACCTTGCTACAATTGGTACACAACATATAATTGTGCAAAAGCTCTTATGGGAAGCAGGAAATGCAAGTTGAAATCCGCTTTCAAATACATAACCACTCCATTTGCTGGGATTAAGTCTAAGGGAGTTTTTCCATATTCACATCCTAAGAGTCTCTAGGTATCAGGTCAGGACTTCTTCTATATTTCCTACTCAATCCGGTGTGGGTGTCTTCTGTATAATGCTGATATGTTGCATAATATCCAGTGAATATACAGGTAATCCCTAACCTAGAATAGACTGGCAATTATTCAAAGTTCTGATGGACCTACTTGGGGGCACGTATGATCTGGATTTAAAATTCCAGTGGTTGCTTCCCATGGTAACATGACCATACTTTCGGTCAGGGGTCAGCAATCATAAACACTCAAAGAGCCACTTGGACCTGTTTCCCACAGAAAAGAAAACACTGGGAGGTGCAAAACCCGCGCGCACATGCGCGCACGCTGCAGGGGGATGCTTGATTGAAAAGTTTAATTAAAAAGAAATAGAGGGTGCTGTGCATGAGTTCTCTCTCTCCCTCCTCCTCCCTCCCTCTTTCTCTTTTTCTTTCTCTCTCTTTCTCTTTCTCTCCCTCTCCATCTCTTTTTTTCTCTCTCCCTCTCTCTTTTTCTCTTTCTCTCCCTCTTCTCCCTGTCTCTCTCTCTTTTCCTCTCTTTCTCTCCCCCACTCTCTCCCTCTCTCCGATCTTCTGCTCACCTGGCAAGCTGGCTTCACACTGTTCTCCAAAAAGCTGACACACATTCTTATTGGGCTGGGTCTCTCCTGCCATTCTTGCTTCCTGCAGTGATGCAGCCAAGGCAGGAGCCCCGCCCAATAAGCTTGTCAGCTCATCGGAGAACAACATGAGGCCATTCTCTTTTTTACAGAGAGAGGGAGAGGGGGGGAGAGAGAGAGAGAGAAGGGAAGTGCAAGTGCCTCTCTCTTTCTTTGCAAATGGCAGAGGAGGCTGGAAACTGCAGGAGAAGTCTCAAAGAGCCACATGCAGCTCCAGAGCCGCGGGTTGCCGACCCATGCTTCGGGTGCTTGGCAACCGGGCTGCATTTATGGTCATTTGTCCACTTTGTCAAAATATAGAGACTCAAACTGATCCCAGATAACGTCCCAAGACAGAATTCTATCATCATAGCTGAACTTCTCCGGCCAGTATTAAACTCTTTGTGAATGTGAGTAATTTTTTACTTCAGATCTGTGAAAATTCATAGCAGTAATCCAGCAATCTTCCTTGTAGCTTTCCCCATAAGAAACATTGCTGCTAAGCAGCTTTCAACAGACATAGCAAGAGCGAAAAAGCAAGTCCATGTCACTGCTTTTACAGTCGTGATGTAGATTCATTTGAGCTCTTGTCTATTCTGTCATAGTCAATTTTATAACCATAAGTACTCTGGACACCTCTTTTGATGCTTCATTGCCAGAGATCTTCTGTAAACTAAAAAGCTGCCTTGAATTGCCAAACATCTCAGAAACACTTCTATCAAGTATTGTCTTTACCTCCTTGCTCCAGAGATCAAAAACTGAACAGAGCCTACATATCAAGGCTTTGGGAAAATCCCCAGTTTCCCTTTTGAAATTAAAGGGATTCGTTAAGAGTCTGGACAAACTAATTGAATTGGTCCATTTTCCCCGGAGAGATCCATGGTGCCAGAAACAAAGAGTGATCTGACCATAACCAAGATAATGTTCCCCTCATACTCAGCCATGTTTCATCTTATCTAAGACAAAAAACTAGATCTAATATGTGCAGGACTTCCTTTGTGGTTCAGGTCCATAATCTGGGAAAAGTCGGTGGTTATTATTGTTGCTCCTGAACCTACAAACCACTTCTCACCTCTCCCAAAAGAGAATAAATTAACCAGTCACAGCCAGTGACATCTACTTACATTACATTAAGCATGTTCTCTTAATTCTATTAATTAATGAGTGACTATATAGGTATAAGAATCTCTGTAAGAATCTGTTACATTCAGGAGTAGAAAAATGTAACTCCAGATACAGAAAGTGCACAGAAATAGCTTTCAGGAAGTTACTTTTACCTGTAGTCACTATAATTTATTTATAGAATTGTGTTGATCTAGCAAGATGAATTAAGCTGGTTGAGTTGTTTAGAGAAAAATAATAGCTTCTGAGTAACTATATTTTTGTTGTTGCAGTTAAACCACATTCACAGTTAACTGAAGCAAAAGAAACCTTTTTGAGAATTTCAAGACATTCTGTAAATTGGTTTAATATATATTGTGTGTATGCCTTTGTGTCTGACTTTAGCTGTCTTCCAGGACTGCAACAATCCCCCAAAGTATCTTTAGTTGACCAGTAGACATCTAATTATTGATACATATTCCAGTAAAAGCTGTAATTCAGGCCCACAAAAATTATTTGCTATAATCTATGAGCTATGTAGGATGCCATCATGGAGCAATCATATCTTGCTACTTGCATAAAAAAAATCTGGAAAAAATCAAGAAATTGTGCGGTATCTGATAGGCCATAATCCAATGACTACTAGGTAGTTTCAATTTGGTGTGTTACAAAGTAGACGTTCATGTATGTGTTGGTTGCCTGACTCAGGAAAGTTTCTCAGGAAACATAAATGGTCTTGAATTATAACTTTATCTTATACAATGATCTTCAACTATTTAGTGAACATAAAAAGTATATACTTAATTTAAATACTTGATGTGTTGTAATGAGCAGTTCTATTGTTTTTCCAGACACATAGCACTAGAAAGATCTGGGAAGCCCATTGATTGGTTCAGAGTTAGGAATCATCAAGAGGCATTATTGGTCAGTAGAAAATGATGTCAAAGGTTGGTTAGGGTGGTCTAGGCCAGGGGTAGGCAACCCTGGTTCTTTTATGACCCGTGGACTTCAACTCCCAGAATTCCTGAGCCAGCCATGCTGGCTCAGGAATTCTGGGAGTTGGAGTCCACAAGTCATAAAAGAGCCAAGGTTGCCTACCCCTGGTCTAGGCTGAAGAGTGCAGGGGGCCAAAAGGGCATAAATGGGGGGAAATCAGTAGGTTGGGGTAGTTTACAATTATTTTTTATAATGTTAATAAATTAGGTACAATCCAGGACTACTGCTTTTTGGTTAAAAAATGCACTGATGTTGATTTTGGCTGGAGGGAAGGGTTCCTATCTACTACAGGAGACAGGCTACTTTGCCCTCCAAAACAGTAAGGTTCATCCAGCAATTTCTTTGTCTTCAGGCAAATTTAAATGTATACAACATGCAGTATAATATTACAAATTGTTTGTTTGGCAATGAGACTAGGAAAACCCAGAAATAGATATTACGTATCCATGGTTTATTTAATCATGGTTGGTAAAATGATTAATATAAGGTAGAGTTCACAGGTACTAAACTGTAAAATAAAGTTTGTAAATGACCATAGCAGAGAATAGACAACATACTTATTTAAAATGTAATACGTTTATTCTGGTTTAATTAAATGTTGTAAACCTAGCTTCAGTGATAGCAGATTTTGTGCTGTCTTGTATAAACCCAATAGTTTCCAGGATGCAAAATGCAAAGCAGCAATAATTTTATACTTTTTGTAATGGCCTTGAAAATGAAGCAATATTACTTCAGGGTTAAGAATAGTATTTCACAATTTTTAACCATAACAGTTTATGGTAAACAACATGATGGAAGTTTCCAAATGAAGTTTTCTATTGTAATAAAAATCGTTTTTCAAATGTGCTCCGTATAGTGTCCATTTATTTGCAGTAGCAGATCCACTACTGTTAACAATCCAGGTTAAAGAATAGAGCTGCTGGTTGCTGTTGGATACCATAGAGTTCATTTGACCAGTTTTTCCTTCTGGTAATTCCAGTTATTTCCCATTTACACAGATCATTACCTGGCCGACATCAGTCATTATTTCTACATAGTCACCGATTATTTTCTGCTTAATATTACTCAAAACAGGAAAAATGAAAGCTAATTGCTAAAGTATAAAATCCCCCCAAATTTAGTAACCCAGCTCATTTTTTTAAACTTTTATAGTACTTTCTAATATATACAGAGAGCAAGTGACTAAAACACATCATTTATAAATCTATAAAGACATTGTGAAATATATTAAATTTTACCTTTAATATTAAAGCATAATATATGGCACATAGTTTATCTGGAAACTAAAAGGATACATCACATTGAAACAATCCCTTTATAGAAGTAAGCAAATTAGAAATATGTGATTTTATACAGCAGCAAAGTATTTCATTGGATATAAACAAGTATTTGGATATAATAGATGTGTCTAGAGGTCAAAGAGGCAATTAGGATATAATTGTGAGGTAATGGAGCAACACTACAAAGACAATGAGATTTTGAAAGAACAAAGTGGCAGTATTTCATGAACATACTTTATTTCTAGGGAGTTAACCTTATTTTTTTCTCAGTTTATCAGCATTCCTTAGCCTTCTACATGTTTTATGACTGAGCTTACTTGCCCTGGAAAAGTGTATTTGGGTTAAAGTCTTTTAGCTTGATCACCCAGATTCTCTTTTCAGGATTAACTATTTGATGTGGGAAAGATTGAGGGCAATAGAAGAATGGGATGACAGAGAATGAGATGGCTGGATGGAGTCACTGAAGCAGTAGGTGTGAACTTAAATGGACTCCAGAAGATGGTAGAGGAAAGGAAGACCTGGAGGAACGTTGTCCATGGGGTCGCGATGGGTCGGATACGACTTCGCAATTAACAACAACAACAATAACCAAAATACTCTCTTTTTCTGCCTTCTTAGAGAGCTGTGTCATATTCTGAAATTAATTTTCATGAATAAAATATTTTGGAAATACAATTCAAGACAAGTATACAAGTACCTGGGAAACACTCTTTCCTGTATTGTGGCAATGAAATCAGTTTATGTCAGTAAAATATGATATCAATTTCTTTTAAAATCATGATACTGGGGAGGAAAACAGTGGATACAAACAGTAAAAACAGTAAAAAAAGTGACAGTATTGCAGAGCTGTGGGTTTTGTATTACTCAAAAATAATTTTCTGTTAATATCTTCAGGTAAAAACATGATTCATGTATGTTATTTTTTAAGGTAAATTATCAAATAAAATAATGATTAGTTTAGTAAATCTGAAACTAAGCCAAGCTGGAGAATAAACTAAGTCAAAGTGTAAAATTGTGATTTTTCTGCTCAACAAACAGTACCTGCCTGCAACTTTTGAACTAAGCTGTTTTTCCCCTGATTGCACTGCAGCTGCTCAGAGAAAAGAGATGCCAATATGCTCTCTGAAGCACCTTTTGTTTTCAAATCCAAAATGCTGCACAAACCTGTTATATGATAACTTCTTTTCATCAATTTTAGGTGACCTTAGAATAGATTTTTCATTCTTTCTCAATGGAAGACTTATTAAATAAACTTTTAAACCTCAGTGAAGTTAATCTTTAGAAACCAATACTGCTGTGAATGATACGAACTTGTTGATTGGAAACTGATTACATGACCTGTACAATAATAAACTTGCTAAATCATTTTCACATGCATGACTATAAAGAGAAATCAACTTGCAAAATAAAGGATTTTCCTGCTTTCGTGCTTTCCTATAGATTTCTTACTACTGAATTTTTACATTGCTTTGCAGTAATTCAGAGTTTTTCTTAATGCAATTAAAGTAATTTGTCATACCAGTAGGCAACATTTTTAGGCATAACTAATCATTAGAAAAATGATTATAACAAATTCTATTAAATTTGTTTTGAAAATATAAATGATTATAGTTACCCTTTGATACTTTACCTTACTTCACACACTACAGACCTACTGTATACTAGGTAGAAAAATAGAACTGCCTCTGGTCACTGAAGTTACAAGTGTCTTAAGTAATAATTTGGCATCCAAGAACATCCCCAAGCCCCATGCCTAGTTCTGAAGAGGGAATGCAATCTATCCAACAATAGAATTGGGCCAGTTGATGGATATAACTATTGTTTGACCCAATGCTGCCCATCTTCCAGGGATTCAGCCTTCTTGTATTGAATTTCATTGAGCGTGTTGCAGCCTGTACAGAGTGATGCAGCAGTTTTCCTGTCACTTCTGGTTCAAAAGGAAAAGTGTGTGTGTGTGTGACTTCCTTATTGATGAAACTTCACTCCAGCCTCTAAACAATTTTTTCCAGTGGTTTCATATGGATATTAAATAGCATAGTAATAATAAATAGGGGGATAATATTGAGTCTTGTGAAACTATACAGCACAATTGCAGGGGGACCAAACAGAAGATCTCCAGCAGTTCTGTGGGGGATCCTCCCCTGGATAGGAATTCAGTCACTAAAGTATAGTGCTTCCATTTCCCAACTCATGGAGCTAGCCCAATAGGTTTTAGTGAACTATGGTGTCAAAACCTGCCATGAGATCAAAATATGAGTGGCTCTCCCATTGTCTCTTTAAAAGGCCATGTGCCAGGCTGACCAAAATATTTGTGCCGAAACCATCTCTAAAACTAGTCTATGACAAAAAAAATCATCCAGAATTTGTTGTAGTTCAATCACCACACTCAAATTATTTTGGCCCAGAAAGTAATACTAGGAGACAAGGCTTGAGAAAAACCCTAGAATCAGAGAATTTCTTTTTAGGAGATGCTGTATCATTTATACTTTAAACTCTATAAATTTCATTGTTTCCATTACTGGTGTATTCACCACTATCTCTATGCAGTGTGACATACATGCTTAATTAAAAATTATAAAAGGCAAGGATCAAGAAAGCAGTGCCTGCAAGGTCCGTGTCCAGTTTTTTTCAGGCCTCAAGTGGCTGGAAACTCATCTTTCAATAAATAATCATGTAGTTTCTCTACTTCTGGTTTAGCGCCCAGTTTAGTGCAGATCTGAGCAAGTTTGACTATAAAATGCATCACAAACCAATGCATTGCTTCTCCAAACTGGAATCCAGTTGATTTGTTTCACCAATTCTTCCCATATCTTTAACTGCCCAGAAATCTCTTCTGAGAGGTTCACTGCAGGTAAATAGTTATAAGGGCTGAAGCTTATATCTTTTGACTTGGAGAAATGGGAGGAAAAAAGCCTCTACTCTAAATCTCTAATAGATCTTAAAATGTGCACTACAACATGCAAATCCTCTTCTTTTACACAAATTCATTTTTTTGTACACAATAAAAAAGTGATCTATCTTTGTCGTGTCTGTGAACTTCTACTTAAACAAGTTTCTCAATACAGGCTTGAGTATCTAGAAAATCAAGATTTATTGCTAATATGCCTAATATGTCCTATTTCCATAACTACAACATATTATACATTTATCTGTGCTCAGTCATATTCGGATTAAATATGTGCCATCTGCACTCTGCATCCTCCATTGTTTTGTGCTCCTTAGTAAAAATGAGGGGGTATTTTGTAAATCACCTAAGCCTTCTCCTTACAGGTAGCCCTTGACTTAAATTGTAGTTGGGACTGGAATTTCCATCACTAAATGATGCAGTCAGAAAGCAAATATCACATTGCCATGTTACTTAAGAGACCACACATATTACCTAGTGACCACAATTCCTACATTCCTCATTGTCTTTGTAACCCAAAGATGTGTGGGTTGTTAAGATAAGGCAGGAGTCCAAGATAGGGAGCATGGGGCTACTGTGGGGAGGTGAGGAGTCCTGGAAGTGCCACCATATGTCACACATGACTTGGAGGAAGGGGGATGCTGCAGTGCAACACAAACTAGGAAGGCCAAGAAAGGAATATGCTGCGGCTCACATGCTTCCTGGCCCATTGTGGTTCTGAAAATTCAAAAAGGCCCTGAGCTGCAGTGCAAAGCTTAACTCCAGCCCAGCCCAACAAGTGCACCACAAGGGATTTCTGCAAAGGTACTATGCACCAGGAAGCCCCAGCCCAAATTCAGGCATCATTGCCTTTGGCATCTTGCACTTAGAGGTCCCTGCTGCATTATGCTCTGCAACTGCAGTTGACCTTTGCCACCATCTTCCTCCTGCTGGCTGGGGATCATTCGGTGGTGGGTAAGGGTGCAGTCCTGGCACGCATGCTCTTCCAAAGCTTTGCTCCTGAAAGCATCTCCTGCAAAGCTTCCCCCCAAACAGCAACTCCCACACAGTCTTCACCTTCATCTTGGCAGTCACTGCTGGGATTGCATCATCTGGTGATAAAGAGGGCCGCTGCCCTACGATGCTCACCACATAAATCCCAGCACTGCACTTTCACTCGACTTAGGTCCTGGGCCAGCAACACCAGGAAGAAGATAGAGAAGGTCAGCAGGGATATGTGATGGAGTGCAGGGCATCCAAAAGGAAAGAGATGGGTGGAAGACAGATGGGTAGAAGTACCCTGAGATTTTACGTATTGGTGGGCCCAAATTTTGATCACCTGACCATGGGGGCACTGCAAGAGCCATAACATCAAGCACTGTAGGTTCATTTTTTTCAGCACTGTCATAAGTTTAAATGGTCGTTGAAAGTATGTCAAGGACTATCTGTTGCATAGTAAGGTTAAGGCTTCAGCAGGAACTCCAGTTATACCTGTTGAAAAAAGTTTTATAAAGGAAATCATGTTTTTATTCTATAGGGCATTTTTTTTCTTTCCTTGTGATCATCTCCAAATATATTTAATTTCACTCTGATATTGTCAAACATCACACTTTATCAGTATCATCTCCTATTCCTAACACTAAAGATATAATCACATATCTTACATGCTGATAACAGTCTTCCTTCACAAACGATTGCTTGATAAATAAACTAGTTTATTTCCAGATAGGTCTTTCCATTATTTCCAGACCCTGTGTTCATAGCAGTCTGCCCATAGGGATGAGTAGAAATAACAAAATATATTTTTCTTTACACAGATTTCCTTGTTTGCTCTCTTTGGACTCATTACTTGGATCTAGTGCAGTGATTCTCAACCTTTCTAATGCCGTGACCCCATAATACAGTTCCCCATGTTGTGGTGACCCCCAAGTGGGTGTGGCCACCAATAAGAGGGAGTAGGACAGCTAGGGAAAAGGGAAAAAAATGGCGGACAGCATGGTTTGGTGACCCCCGTGAAATGGTCATTCGACCCCAAATGGGGTCCCGACCCACAGGTTGAGAACCACTGATCTAGTGTTACATTGTTGTTTATCTGGAGTCCTTAAATATACCTTAAGTTATGTAATAAAATTGTTATTCTTTCTTTGATTTGAAAGAACATGGTATCAAATGTTATAGTTAAGTATTTTTTCTATTTATGCATTTTCTTATTTGCAGTATCTTATAATGTGATCAGTTATAATAGATGGCTTGTTCAATAGAAGAATTTGCCTGTTTTAATCAGAAATGATACAAATTATTCAGTTGATATGCAGGTCAACTTCATACACCTAGGTTGATGCATCATCATTTTAGCAAAAAAAATATATGCATTGTGAGGGATACAATTTTTTTAAAAAAAATCTTAAAATTTGGAATTATTTTAAGCATTCCACTTTTCAGAACTAAAAGTCCTGTTTCATAATTTTTATTCTGTAATCCCTGTAAATCTTTTGAGATAATCTTCAATCCTGATGTCTGTGAATGAACACAAATATACAGTTGTTTTCAGGAGTTGCCATTAAATTAACTGACAATCTAGTAAACCTAGATACATATATGACTACATATAGAAAGATGCATATGCTCAAGGTCACTTAAGAAGGGCTCCTTTTTTCTCTTAAATGTTACTAAATTATTAACACTTGTTTGTACAACTAAATGAATTGGAACATGAACAAAATATACTGTACTTCATCATGCTTACTGTAAAATGATGCTTTTCCTTCCTGAAAATTCTAGGGTATATCTGATATTGTCAGTCAATATATCCCAAGTTCATCATTGAGTATATATGTTAAAGAGTTAGTAAGGATATCTAGAAATGTAACCAGATTTAGATTTGTTTACATTCCATAATTTTGAAACTGGTCTGCCTTGCTGGCTTCAGCAGAATGCTTCCTTTTGCTCTACCCTACCCTACTATCCACAGATCTACTGCTTGCTTTTTACTGACATTGCATTTCCAGTTTGAAACAGGTGTTTGTTTCATCTGCATTTGCTTGTGGTGCTCCTTTTTGGAGATTTCTTGGGGAAGCCGCTGGGAATAGTGGCTTATTTGGGCAGAGAGGGGCATCTGTCACAACTTGTATAATATTTACATGGAAAATGTCTTTCTCAAAGGCTTTCGGTGCCCCATGTTTTACAGTACATGAACAGTTGGCTAGTCCAGGTGTTTCCTCTACTCTTTGCGTGATATGTGACTTGGAAATTCAAGAGAAGAGTTGGCAGAATGGAAGAGCTAAGGGTTTGTATTTACCTATTCTAACTGTTTAGGAGATAGAAGGGTTTGGGACACAACAAACAGCTTCCTCTTCCCCTTCCTGGAAAATATATTTTTGAACTGAGGTGTTAAATCAATAGACTTTAATGACTTAATCAGACTGCAATAAAGCATTAATCAGTTTTTGTTTTTAGCCAAAAGCCTGAAAATACTACCTTACCATCATGTAGGTTTAAACGCCACTATATATATATATATATATATATATATATATATATATATATATATATATATATATATATATATATATATATATATTAGACATTACAATTGTAGTGCACCTAAATTTCAAATTTTAAAGCTAAATGGTTCTTAAAATTATATTTAAAGATTAAAAATTAATGGTAACTTTTTGTTTTATTCACTCCTAAATGCGTTTGGTATTTTATTACTGTTATTTTTTACCATTACTATTACATTACAGTTAGCTTTCCTAAAATAGATCAGATCCCTAACATGCTTTGTGTCTTTTTACAGGACAGTCGGCCCAATATGTCAAGACCTCTGATCACTAGGTCCCCTGCATCTCCTTTGAACAATCAAGGCATCCCCACACCAGCACAACTCACAAAATCCAATGCACCGGTTCATATTGATGTGGGTGGGCACATGTACACCAGCAGCTTGGCCACATTAACTAAATATCCTGAATCAA
Organism: Crotalus tigris; assembly: GCF_016545835.1. Lineage (NCBI taxonomy): Eukaryota > Metazoa > Chordata > Lepidosauria > Squamata > Viperidae > Crotalus > Crotalus tigris. The sequence continues at coordinate 2,213,644 of NW_024100552.1, read as the reverse complement.
GGTAATTCTGAGGACTATGTTGCATTTTTCCAGAAAATATGTTAACTTGCTCCCTTTCTTCTTTCAACGTTTATGCTAAATCTTTATTTGGAATTAAATATTTTCACTTGAAAATGTGCCCTAAGTTTCTGAGTGCCTTAAACTGGTTGTTGGAAAACATTTTACTAAAGGAAACCCAACAGTATTTCTTTGCTTAAGAGCCATTTAATTTGCATCATCTGTCTACATTACATCACTGCATGTTATATCTTATATTACTTTTTCAATATGTCTCCTGATAACTTGTGTCATTTCTGTGCCATTATGTTTTGATGGGAGGCTACTTAGTATTTATCATAACTAATGATGCAACTGTTAAAAAATCAGAATAGTATTTTAGGATGCACTAACAAGAGCGTAGAGTCCAAACCATAGGAAGTCATTTTCCTATGTGACTCTGTCTTATGCAGAGGACAGTGCAAAAAATGCAGTAACTAAGTAAAGCAAGTCCAGCAGAGGCCTTCCAAGATTAAGGATCGGGAAACTAAGTGCTATGAGAACAGTTGAGGGCTTTAGGCATGATTAGCCTATTGAAAAGAACTGAGGGAAAACATGATAAATTCAGATATCTTAAGGAACATGTGTATACAGAAGAGGGAGTGGACATACTTTCCATTGCTCAAAGGACAGTGCCAGAATCAGTGGATTAAAATTATAAGGAAGTAAGTTCAACTAGGTATTGGGAGGACTTTTGAAACTGTACAAGCTATCAGCCAGTGGAACAGACTACCATATGATACAGTAAGTTCTCTTTTATAGTAAGTCTTCAGACAAAGGCTGGATGATCATCTGCTACAGATATAGTGGATCCTTCATTGAGTAATGGGTTGGACTAAATGAACTTGTTTCGAATGCTATAATTTTATTATTCTATTTTACAATAAAGTGGCTTTTGCACTGTTGTTCTTTTCATATGGATGTCTGGATTTTTCAGACAACAGATGTATTAATCAAGGGCCTGCCCTAAAACATTCTCTTGCTGTCTAAATCAAAGCTATCCAGTCAGTTATAACAAGAAAAAGATGCTGCTTGAAGCTTTTTTATTCCAGAACTCTTTAGACTAAGTTGCCTCAAAATAATTATGATAGTTGCTAGACTTTTCTGTGTGGCTCCACAAAACTAATAAAAGCAGCACGTTTGTAATACCAGCAACACACAGTTTTTAAACCATTCAGGCAAAAAGAAAAAACCAGCAAAAAGGAAGAGGAACAGTTCTCTTATTCTAGCCTAACAGCACAAGCTATTATAGTCTCCAGTAATCAAAAGATAAGAATTAAAAAGAGATTATTAATTAAATACTGTTTATTTCATCAGATTCTCAATAACTCACAAATTGATGGCTAAGTGAAACCATGACTGCTTACAAACTTATTTCAGCTTTCCTTTACTTTACAGACCTGCAAAGGTCATAAATGCAAAGATTGGTTGTAAAGTTCATCACTTTCATAACTGTAAGCAGTTACTAAATGAGGCAGTCAGTAAAGGAGAATTGCCGGTAACATTACTTCTGCTCAAAATCAACTGTGCCTGTTGTGACTGACTATTCTTGTTACATATTTCTGCTGTTTTAATTCGGAGGGTAACTAATTTACAAGTGTTTATTTAGCTTTGATAGATAAAAGCAAATTGTGAAGTAACCAAATATATTAATATATTCTCTTGCATCAGTTTTCTTTTCTGCAGAAATATTGCATTTTTTTATTTTCAGAAAACATTATTAAAATCTGTTGATGACAGATTGGGTGAAGGATTGTAGATTTCTAGCATTTGGATTTAGAATGCACTATTTCCACTTCTTTTATAAAATGTGAAAATTGTAGAATTTGTAGGGAGAGCATAATATAATGGAGAAACAAAAAATAATGAAGTCCCTGAAATACTTGACATAATAAAGCAACAGCAGAGTGGAGTATTCTGTTTAAAAAACTCAAATTTTGTCCAGCTGGAGTATATTGTTTCTCTTGGGTGATTGATCCAGTCTAACAAAAAATCATAATATATACTATGTATTATATACTGTAACTACATAACATCATATATAATACTTATATAATAATACACGTAAGTATACAGCGACTTAATTCTTTTCTGACTAATAAATATGCATAAATGTTAAGGTAAATGTAATGATTTGGCTCACTAAGAGAACCCTATTGGCTATTTTGCTATGTTAGTTTTCTATTTCTTTTATCCTATTGCAACCAAAATCTTGGAAGGGTTTTTCACAATATAAGTTGTTTTCATTTTGTCTTACCTTCACAGTCCAGTCGGGTATATCAAATATGCCTTCTAGCAGTTAGCATACATTTTAATTGCTAGCATTAGTTGCATTATTCAATTTAACATGCCTTCATTTTATAAAAAAACTATATAATGTGATTTTGTTTTAAATTTCTTGTTTGATCTTTGAAATATCTATATTTGTCTTGTTAAATATAATATCACTATTAGAATTGGGAATAAAAGTGTTACACTGTTTCCACAAATTGGTCTCTGCCCTTTTCAGAGAAATTTAACATTTTAGCTCTATATTCTTTGGCATTAAATTTTTATAAAAGTCATCTTAGCTATGACTGATAGAGAAGAGCTATGTTAAAATAGGTAAGGAGTTATATTATACAGGTAGTCCTCACTTAATAATTGCAATTGTTGGGACCAGCAACTCTATTGCTAAAATGATCATTAAATGAACCATTACATGACTGTGGCAGACTTATGACATCAGTTCTATTGCAGTTGTTAAGTGAATTACCTTACACCAGTGGCTCCCAACCTTTTCTATATCCCTCACCCCTAGAACGCTTTTGATATATTCTCGCACCCCTTACAAAAGTTTGAAATAATGGCAATGAATTATGCATATACACTATAATTTTGAAAACCCAAGTTTTCGCACCCCCTGGAATATCATCTCGCACCCCTGGTTGGGAACCCCTGCCTTACACTATATAGCATGGTGACCATGACTTATTGCTTGGTGGAAGCCAGCTGTGAAGCACACAAATACTAATCTCTTGAGAACAAGGTTGCTACAATCATCATAAGTTTTAGGACTGATTGTCTTTTCTTTAGAAAAGCTCAGAACAATTTATATAATACTTTTATCTCCAGTTTTGTCCCCACAATTATTCTACCTTAGATGCTAATACAGCTTTTTTATTTAAAACTGAAGTAAAGGCAACTCTGGCTTCTTCATGACTCCTCATTCATTATTCTCCTCTCCCCTTCCTTTGCCATTGTTTGTGAGGAAGTCAGCACATGTGCCTTTTATCATATTTCAGAGTTTCAATCCCAATATTTTAAAAGATATAAGTAAAAGAATTTCTCCCTACCTGCTTCTTTTAAAATGGAGTTTCTATAAAAGATATGACCTCTATAAATACGTTGAATAGCAGATATTTATACTGCTACTGTCAATAGGCAGAATACCTACTACTTACAGGTTTTGGCCATAATTCTTTAGTATTTTGAAGCATAATAATTAAATATTTCATTCTGAGAAATATTTCTAAACTGCATGCAGTACATTTCCAAATTAAAAATCTTATGCAGGTATTTCCTAAATTGCTATATAGTTGCTAAGTAATTTAATGTACAATGTGTATATAATTGTAGTACTAAACAGACGTGGTAGCTTTGCAGCCAACACCCATGGCCACCCACAAGCATGTTTGAAGCTTCAGGATATAGCTGCCAAGTTCCAGAAGATTTCTGGCTGGCTCTGGTCCACCTTTTTGTTGGCTTTGTGTATGGAAAGGTTTATTCTTTGAGGGATTTGTTTACAAGTGCTTAGTTAAAGTGGACTGTGAAAAGATGAAGATCTTTTGAGTTGGATGCCATTTTCTTCAAACTGATATTTTAACAATCAAAACTTTATTTAATTATATGTAGCGCTGAGGACTACATATCAATCACCTCCTCTTTTTAGTTTTTCTATTGTTGTTGCCACTCTTTGCAGGGCCCACATGGTTTTTATATGACTGTTGCTGCAGGCTGATATATGTGCCCAGGACAGCACATTTCTCTAGATTCTATGAGTGCATTTTTGAGAGCATCATCTAATATAAATTTTAATCTGTTATTTTAAAGTAGTTAAGCCTGTCTTTTAAAAAAAAGTACTCAAGGTGATCAAAATTTTAATTGCCACTGCAAGTTTTTCCTACTAATGAATAAAACTTTTAGCATAAATAAATAACTCCTTGGGTTCTTAGCAGTGGCCATACTAGTTTGGATGTGAGAGTTGGTCCATATAGCATCAAGTTTGGAAAAACTGATGTATTCAGTTTAAAATAAAATAGAAGCTAGGGAGATGATGTCTGTAGATCTTGGTATGCTTTTCTACTGTCATAGATTGGGATAAATCAGACTGAATATCTTGATGCCATTTAAATTCTAGTTGGACAATTCAAATCCCTTTTGATAAAATGCTTCCCTTCAACCAAAGGGGATAAAATATATGCAAAAGGCCCTGACCAAGAAACACAGTGTTTGTCCCCCAAAACTCTTACAGAATATATTGAAAATCTGTAAGGCGGCTATGCAACAAAAAAAGTTATCCCTGCAGTTAGGGAAAATTTTATTAACAAAGCAAGCCAATAATAGGCAAATAGGCAGAAATTAAAATAAGTTTAGTTGGAAAAAAATGAAATAGAAAAAAATGAAAGACAATACATTGCATTAAAAATCTAGATTAAAAACTGAATACAATTGATTGCAGAGAGGATTATATGAGGGATCTTGGAGTCCTATTTAAATGTTTGAGTAAATAGAATCTGTGGTAAGTGAAAGCTAGTTGCTAATGGAAGTGGTTTGAATATCATGTTTAGTTTCTGATGTCAATAGCCTAGACAGTAAAATCAGGAAAATTATTTACCTATTGATCTCAGCTTCTCATCTCTACTGTATTCTTGGATGATAAAGGAACTGGACTGTTCTAACTGAATAAAGTTTTGTGAGAAAGACTAACCTTCATATTACAGGGAGAGGGGAAAAAAAGATTGAACCAGATACTCTGGATTTGGTGCTATATTAAAAGAAAAGTATTGTCACTAGAAGAGAAAGCCGGCAGGACATTTGAAAACGTTAGAACATTCTGAATTCAGATATAAAATCACTCTCATAAGGTGATAAATATTATATTCCTATATTAATAATGCAATTAAATATGTCTTTTGAAGTGTGACATTTAAAACATTTTTTATTTAGTAAACAATCCATTATATTTTTATTCAACATGTAGTTAGTTTTTCCTCCTGGCAATTGCTGGGACAAGTCCTGCTATTTTTTGGCAAGATTTCAAAAGTGGTGTGCTGTTGCCTGCTTCCTAGGGCTGAAAGAGAGTGACTGGCCCAAAGTCACCCCCTGGCTTTGTGCCTAAGACAGGAATCCCAGTTTCTAGCTTGGTACTACAATTTGTTACAGTTTGGTACTACACCAAACTGGCTCTCTTTACCTTTCTTCCTGTATGTAATTTAACTCAACTTGCAGGCTCAGTATCCTAGGAAAATATTTTTACCAATTTCAAACACTTTTTAAAGTTTTCCTGAAATCCATATTTGAGGAATGAATTGTGAAAATAGGAACTGAATTCCTTAAAGATTTTACAAAAAAAACCAGGAGGAGTCTAATAGGACCTTTTTCCAACTAAATTTTATTGGAAAGAATAAGCTTTGGTGAACTGCAGTTTACTTTGTCAGGTGCATAGAGTGGCATGGTAGACATAGAATTTAAATTGGGATGACTTGGGAAAAGCTAGGGAAAGACCAAATGCAGATTACATGTGAGACAGGTTATAAATATTATCTACAATTATTGTAACATCTTAAGAAAACATTGTGTTTTTCAGACCTTTTGAAATAGTCCAAAATCTTTTGATGCTTGTAACTGCAGCAATGCTTTGCTTAATGGTGCTGTCTCATTTTTTCAAAATTGACATACTGAAATCTGCAGTAGAGTATCCTGGAAGTTTGAAATGCTGTCCTGTTATTTTATCCTAGTTTTGAGTCCTGATGTTAAACTCATGATCATTATTATTGCAGTTTTGTGCAAAGTTTGCTCCCTTTGTCCTATGTAGAATCTGGAAGGACATTGCTTTCAGATGATTGTATGTATCACATTTGAGGAAAAGCATTTGTACTGTATGTATGGTTGATTGTATTGTTGAATTAGATGTGGAGACAGGTTTGGGTTTGTGGCAGGGTCTGCTTTCTATGTTAGCTTGTCGTTTCTTTTTTACTTGTGAAAACTTGCCTCAGGGTGAATGGTTGCTGTATGCAAATATGGACATGGCACCCAATCTCTGAGAAAGTGCAACGTCATTGTCCAGTATGGGCTGTAGTTTATTAATAGTAAGTTTGAATGACTTGAGCAGCCAGTATGAATAGTGAAGAACTAGCATATGTTAAAAACTGTTTTCTTTTGAAGTAATGAAGTTACTGGACCCTTTTGAAGGCAGCCTCAGATACAACACATTGTAATAGTCTAACCAAAAAGTTACCAGGGTGTGACTAACTTGTTGTGAGGCCATTCCTTTTCTAGTAAGGTTATAGTTGTTAAGTTAACTACAGCTAATAAAAGGCTCTCTTTGCCACTATGGCCACTTGGATCTCTAGTGACAAGTGATGGATCTAGGAACATTGCCAAATTGCAAACCTGCTTCTTTTAGGGTGAGTGTGGATCACTCCAGGACAGACAAGGCCTGACTCAAATGGACAGATGCATCACTCATAAATAGCTTCATCTTGTCTGGATTGTGTCTTAGTTAATTGGCTGTCATCCAGTCCATTCCCTGTCCATACACTAGTTCAGAACACCAAATGATGAGCCGAGGTGGCGCAGCAGTTAGAGTGCAGTACTGCAGGCCACTTTAGCTGACTGTTCAGCAGGTCAGCGATTCAAATCTCACCGGCTCAAGGTTGACTCAGCCTTCCATCCTTCCGGGATAGGTAAAATGAGGACCCAGATTGTTGGGGACAATGTAAATATATATATATATATATATATATATATATATATATATATATATATATATATATATATATACATTGCTTACTGGTGTACACCGCTTAGAGAGTGCTTGCACTTAAAGCGGTATATAAGTCTCATAAATAAATAAATGGCTCAATTGTGTTACATGAAAGGAAAGGGTAGAACTGGGTGTCATCTACATATTAATGGCACCTCAGTTCATATTGCTGGATGTCTTTTCCCAGCAATTTCATATAGACATTTAAAAGAATGGAGGATAAACAAAGTCCTGGGCTACTCCATAACCCAGCTGCCATAAGGAAGAATTAAAACCTTACCACCAGTTTCTGGAAATAGCCTTCTAAATAGAAATGGAATCTCTATAATATAGTGCCCCGCCTGACAGCCTGTCAGGATGATAACTATGATTGATCATATTGACAACCATTAAGAGATCCAGATGGACAAACAGGGTCATATTTGCCCTGCCTTTTTTCCACTACAAGTCATCTCGTAGCTGTGACCAAGGCAGTTTCTATTGCATAGTCCAACTTGCAATTGTACTGAGATGGATCTATCTCTATATATATATATATCAGTTTTATCAAGAGAGAATGGACTTGAATGACTACTACCCACTGAAGCACCTTGCCAAAAAAGGGAATATTGGCTATCGGCAGTGCTTTTTTTGTATATATATAAAAAAAGGTGCCGGAACTCACACGTCATACAACCCGCCTTGCCTACCCTACAAGGTTCCATCCAAAAAAGGTGCCGGAACTCCGTTCTGGGCGTTCTATGACAAAAAAAGCCCTGGCTATCGGCCTGTTTGTTTATTTAGTTTATTCATTAAATGTATATGGCTACCTTCTCAAATTCATGATTCAAAGTAGCTAACAATGTTTGAAAAGTCACATGAAAAAACAGAAAGACTACACCCAAACCAGCAGCCAGGGTAAAAAAAAAACCAAACTAAACAATAGCAAATTAACATAACTAATGTTGTGGGTTCAGATTTGATTTCTTCAGAATTGGCCCCACCATTGCTTCTTTTAAATATATTTAGGAACCCAGATGTAGAAGGTCCTCAACTTTATTTATGTCCACCATATGAGTTGAGCCATGAGTGCAGTTAAGCTGTTTGTGTTCCTTCTGCTACAGTTTTCCTCAAGACATTTATATTGGACACATATTCCTGTCAGTGTAAAATCTCCCTTTCCACAGCCACAAAATACACATCTGATATAATTTAAAAGAGGCTGTAATATTATTTGAAAAAAACAAAAGGCTGAACAATGTTGTGGCTGTTTTGTGAAGTTATCCGAATATAGGGACAATACTTACATGATCACAAGATGCAATATTTTCCTCCCTCATACATAAACATCTAGTTTGCACTACTGCTTTTCCTTTTATTCTTGTTAGAGGTAGTAATTAATTTATATTCTTGTGCAAGTAGACATTATGTTTTGGATACTAAGACAGTAATTTATGGCTTCAGTTCAGGAGCTATAACCACAAATTCTAAACAGTAGCAACAAACATTTCCCACCCACAGTGTCTCTTGAGAAGTAGATTCTAAACTTGCCTGGCCATATTAGTAGAAAGAGATCCAGGTTTATTCAGGTTCATCAAGATTTTTCTAGGCTTTTTTACTCATTTGAAAATTGATTTATTTTTAAATAGCCTAAGATGATGCTTCAGGGCTTCACAACTTATATTAAAAAAATGAATTCTCTTCCTGTCTTAGAGCACTCCAAATAGTCAATACTAAATTGACAAATGATCCTTTAAGTATATCTATTGAATCTATTTTCTTCAGGCCCTTGTGTGAGATAGTTCATCAAAAGTATCACTATCTTAATGATTAATTTCAAAAGAAAGAAACAAGGTTAAAATTAGATAGCTTTCCACTCATTCTTAGATTTATAGGGAAAGAATTACAAACATTGGGATAAACTAGTATTAGGCAGAGTACATGCTAAACTAAAATGTTTGGGATTACACTCATTTCTTGCCCTTGCCCGCGCATGTACGCCGCGCATGGGGGCGCCGCCGTGCATGTATGCCACACATGGGGGCACCGCCGTGCATGTATGCCGCGCATGGGGGCGCCGCCGCACGTACGCGCCACGCATGGGGACGCCGCCGTGGGTGCACGTCGTGCATGGGGCCGCGCCACACATGGGGACACCGACATGCATGGGGACGCCGACGCGCATGCGCGGCGCGTCCTTATGACCGGGGTCGCCACAAAAAAAAGGTTGAGAACCACTGCTTTAGATTTAGATTTCTTTAGAATAGATTTTTGTTAAAGAAGGCTATACAGCAGATGTCTTCTGAAAAGGAAATGAAGGAATGGGTAATTGCAGTTATGTTTTCTATCCCTAAATTGCTTACCATTTATTAGGAATGCCTAGATATTCCAAAGAGCACATTTGGGGAAAAAACAGCATTTTTCAGTTGTAATTTTAACATGATTATATTAGTATTAAACTATTTTCCTTTGCTGTTTATTTAATTCATTTATTACACTTACATGCCACCTTTCTTCCAAAGTTCAGGGAAATGTATGTAATGGCTTATTATAGCATCACAAGAATTCAACACAATAGGTTAGGCTGAGAAAGTGATTGAATTAAAGTTCATTGATTTATAGTAGGTCTGGTGTCTCCAGGTTTCATGGTTTATAGTAGGTCTACTATCTCCATATTTAATCCAGAGTTACTTATAACCACTAAATTATACTGGCTTTTTTAGTTTTAGTGATTTACGGTAGTCTTTCATGAATCATGAACATTTTGTTTTCGTATCCATTTGCTTTATAAAATGTAACACAGACATCAACATTCATAAATTCTGTTTCACAGATTGTTTGTTATTTTCTAAACAATAATGAAGAACAGATATAAAATTATTAATATATCAAAAAGTTTAATTAAATAAATCTATAGAAAATAGGCAACTTTAAAAATCTGTTGGACATTCCTTCTAGGAATATGGATAGGGGGAAAATTATCCCAAAAATAAAACATTTAGAACTTTGTGAATAACATTTATTGGAAGGAAGAGTAAGGTGATAGAACAGGAAGTTCAGCAAATAAGTTATTTTCAAGTGAGGCATCTTTTATAGACAATGTTTAGGGGCAAAATTCTCTTTCAGTTTTTGTTTTGTTTTTGTAATGGAGGAAGCTGGAAGCCTGACAATTTTATGAATGAGAGGCTGCCTGCATCCTTAGGTGCCCAGCAAAGACCTTTGTAAACTGAACAGGAAAAAGCTGGCCAGTGAGTAACAGAAAGCAAATACTGGACTCTTTGAAGTCTCAGCAGTCCAAACTATGAACTCAAAATAACATTCAAAATAAAATGCATAACCAAGAAGGTAAATTTTTCTGTAGCAGTAATTTGCAGTTGCTCACAGCAACAGTTTCCAGCCTTAGGTATAGGTATAGAAGCAGCTTTTTATTGGTTCTCTTTCTTCCCTCTTGAGAAAACTTTCCAGCTTGAGAAACCAACCCTCTTCTCTACTTGGGTAATCAGGCCAGGCCAAGCCAGGCAGCATAGAAAGGTGGAAGACGTTTGTTTCTGCAGGCCTGATAATCGTAATCAAACAGGTGCTTCCCCTATAGCAGTGGTTCTCAACCTGTGGGTCAGGACCCCATTTGGGGTCGAACGACCATTTTACGGGGGTCGCCAAACAACGCAGTCCGCCATTTTTTTCCCCTTTTCCTTAGCTGTGCTACTCCCTTTTATTCTGTTGGCTTTTGAAAGCCAATAGAATAGACTCTCTTGAATAGAGTCTAATTCTATTGGCTTTCAAAAACCAATAGGAATTGTCCAGGCTGTCTCTGCCCTGCTGAGCCCGCCAAAAGTCCCATTCTACATACGGTGCTGCACCAGTTGAGTAGTCCTCGACTTACGATCGGTTGAGTAGTCCTCAACTTACGATCGGTTGAGTAGTCCTCAACTTATGACCGGTTGGGGGTCGCGGCATTAAAAAGGTTGAGAACCACTGCCCTATAGTTTTGTTGTTGTTCTATCATGTTTGTCATCTCTCTATAACCTTTTCAAACACTCACCTGCTTCTTCATCAGACCAGTCTTTATGCACAGCAGTCACATGATCTGCAGATAGTCATGCGTTGCTGCTGTGGTTCGTTTCACCCACACTGTGATTTTGAAAAACTGTCACTAGATTTCTTATGAATGACAGAACCAATTATTCATTATACTTTTAGATTAATAATAACATATAACTCAGAAATATATGTTTAAATACAAAATGGGATTTGCAGATTATTTAATAATGAAATGTGGAGTATTTTGCATTCAGAGTAACAAAATTAATTCATTAAAATATGATTCCAAGATGTGTTTTAAGTTTTTGGAATGACTTCAGTGGACCAAAAAAAAAAATAGAAAAAACCATTATATTGATATAGGATGCTAAAAAAGTAGAATAAGGTGCTCAAATGAAGGTTTTATCCCTAGGCCTTTCTTTAAAAGACTGGGTTAAGAGGCATGATAATCTTCTTAGTTTCTATTCCTGGTTCCCATTAGCAGTGGATCTGATAACCTTTCTCTCTGACTTGTAGATAGTTGTAAGAATAGTTTAGTAGAAACAGCCATTCACTATGTTCGGAGTGAAATTCATAGTGGTGTTAAAACATTTTTCTATTATTACTCATATTTTTAAGTCATGTTTGGTATGAATCATTATTTGGGAGAAATGTGTCCTTGTTTTGAAGCATCTAGGATACAAAAGAATGTCAAGGGGACCAATCCATTTATTTCATTAATATTTTTAAATTCATTATTTAAACTTTTCTAATCTCTAATTTTGTTAATTTTGTGAATAGTTTATTGTCCTATAACTGTATAACTGTTTTCTGCCTTGAGCCACAGTGAAGCTGACAAAAATTATCAATTTCATCATGAATCTGCTTAGACGTTCAGTAACAAATGTTAAACAAATGCAGGCATGTGTGAGAAAGTGACCTTTTGAGAAAGAAGGATGAGGTACAAAGAAGGGAAGAAGCATCAAAGCATAATTTAAGCAAGAAGAGACTTTATAATGAAATAACTACTTTCACGTAGTCCTGGAAAGTAGAAAGAAGTTGGACAACATAATTGAACTAACAATAAAAATTTTCTATATGTGGAAATATTGAATAAAACATCTTTGTTATCAACAAATGCTATCACTAGTACAATAGTTGTTGTTATTTGAAGTTTTATTCTCTACAGTTTAGCATAGGCTTGGATAAACAATGCAGGCTGGACATAGTTATGTGTTGTAAAATGTTGCATGTTTCCACATTCTAAAGTGTACGTGTGTGTGTGTTTTGTGCTAAAATAGAATGGCAGATGTATAAGGAATGTTTTTCACAGACCTGTTTCCTAATGCAGTTTGGATAGAATGGAATAATGAGAGTTTGCTCTTAGAAGCTTGTTTTGCTTGATGTGTGAGCTCATAGTTGAGCTTTTATCTTATTGTAGTGAATTCAACTCTTCCTTGATGTACAACCATTTGTTTAGTGACCATTCAAGGTTATTGTGGCACTGAAAAAAGTGACTTACAAATGGCCCTTTTATTTATGGCTATCACATCATCCCCAAGGTAAAATAATCAAAATTTGGTTTCTTGCCAACTGGCATATATTTAAAACAGTTGCAGGATCCTGGAGTCACATGATTGCCATTAACAACTTTTCTGGTCAACATTCAGTAAGTAAAGCCAATGGGGGAAACCAAATTTGCAACTGCAGTAATTTGTTTAATCATGACAAAAAGTAAAATTAGACACGGCTCACTTAACCACTGCCTTGTTTAGCAATGGAAATTGTGGTCTCAACTGTTGTTGTAAGTCGGAAACATCTGTAATGGTTGTTGATGAGAAATAGAATCGATCTAGATAGGGAATAGGTATTAGTATAAGGGAAACAAAGAAGAAGTTCGGGGAGGGGAAGTAAGTAAAGAGCTTTCCTACAGGCCTGAGGAATAGAATTTCCATTCATTTGAAATCTTGGGAAAATTGTGGAAAGCCTGTCATGGTAGCAGGCCATAGAACATGACTGAGAATGAACATTATTGATTATAATGTTCATTCTAACACACAGTTTTAAGATCTTCACAGAAGAAGCAAGCTGTGAATCTTCCAGAAAAGAAAAACGAACTTTGCAGAACATAAATAGGAAAACAATTCCTGAAAGGCAGAAGGTATACAACTGTTTTCCCAGAGTTAAGATAGTTGATTGTTCACTGCCAGGATTAAAAATAATAATGCATCACTGAGCTTATCAGTTCATGAACCATGCTCTCAAAAAGCAAACAATAACCCAATCAAGAAACAGCCAAACAAGATAATAGTAAACAACAGCCCAATCAAAGAACCCCCAAGACCATTCCCACCAACTTTGACAGGACAAGCCACCAGTATATAAAAGGAGAGCAAACCCCACTCTGTACTAGCTCTGATGATATTAATTTAATTGTAAATGAAACGTCTGCAAGAAAACAACTAAGCTCAGAAAGCACTAAGTACTCCACAGTTCAACCCTGAGCGACAAATATTCTATTTTGTCAGTATTATTGTCTCTGCCAAATCAGAGCATGTTTTGTGGATGTGATAAAACCTCCAATATTTAGGGGGCCTACTAACAATTATTTTTTCCTGCTAATATATATGAGGACAAATCATCATAGGCTCCCAATGTTTAGGAAGGAGTCTTAAGAAGCTGATGGCTAGTGAAAACTATCGTTCTTCAATACTCCAAAGGCGGTGAACACATAAATAAATTATTGATTGGGCAAATGGTATCAGTGGAAATTAATTTTTGAAATTGTGGTATGAATTATATAAGTGATGAATTACCAGCACCAGGTGGTTTGCACTTCTTAAGGACTAAGAAACATGGATTTGGCTAAAGCATGGTAAGCTTGATCATGAGGGCTTTATACTGAATTCTGTGAATGGTAGGGGATGAAAACGCTGATGCTGTGTTTCCCCGAAAATAAGACCGGGTTTTACTTTTTTTTTTGACTAAAAGATCCATTAGGGCTTATTTTCAGGGAATGTCTGACCTTTGTGGCTGCCTGCCTGCTCCCTCCTACTGTTTGCTTGCCTGTGGCCACAGCGGCTTATAGGGCTTCCCAGGGCAGACGCTCGTGAGGCAAGGGCAGTGCCAGTGGAACATGCACTTTCAGGCAAGGAGAACAGCACTGTGGACAGGTGAGGGAAGCCAAAGGACAAGGCGGCGCAAACCTCCCTTGCCGCTTCCCTCTGCCTGCCACACACTTCCTTTTTGCAAGCAGACAAAGCTTCCAGTCTCCATTTGGGCAAAAAGTGTTTGGGTGTCTATGGGGCATTTGGAAACTGAGAGAATCGCTCCATTTCCAAGTGCCTCATAGGCACCCAAACACTTTTCGCCAGAACGGAGAAAGGATGGAGACTGGAAGTTTCATCTGCTTGCAAATGGGATGCTTGGAAACGGAGTGAATTACTTTGTTTGCAAGCAAACAAAGCTTCCAGGCTCCCTCTGGGCAAACAGTGCATGGCAGAGCCAGGCAGAGGCACAGGAGAGGGGGAGGAGACGACACGACACACCACCCACTCAGTCCCATCGTCTCTTAGCTTGCTTGCAGCTGCGCCAGGACAGCCGCACAGCATGTCAGGATCACCTGCCTCTCCCTGTGCCTCTACTTCCGCCTACAGCTGCTGATGCCACGCAAGCCTCCCATGAGCCAGACGGCCACGCAGCACATCCAGATTGCTTCCCTCCTCCCGCCTTTGCCTCTGTGCTCGGACTTAACTGCGCTTCGCCAAGGTGCTGGTGAGCTACAGTTGCTGCCGGACACCATTGGCTCCTGCATGCTTGATGCCTCTTGTGCTGGCCATGCCCCCCCCCGGCTTATTTTTCGGGTAGGGCTTGTTAGGCACACCCCAAAAAATCAGACTAGGACTTATTTTCTGGGTGGGTCTTAATTTTGGGGAAACACAGTAAGGCCCTTACATCAAGAATTGTGCTCTATAGAAGATGTTGCTTTAATGGGGAATGCTAAATAATTCATTACAAAAATCAAAGAATATTAATGTGAGAATAACTTGATAAACACTCAAGCAGAAGTTATCAAAATAATGGATGTGGGCTGCCTCTTTCTTCTTGAACTGAAAATATATAAGAAATTTTTCACGGCTAAACATTAAATCTTCATTCAGTTATCACAATCCTGGCACACCTAGTTGTGGTTGTTAAGCAATTGCATGAGTTGTTAAGTGATTGGAGTCCCAAGTAAGGATCACAGGGTTCCTCAGGGGTGGGAGACCCCCAGGATCCTGTTGAATCCAAGCAGGAATTTTGAGCAGGCTTACTAATAAAATAAGTAAACATATGCTAGATACAGACCATCATGATGGTTCCAGATCATTGTATGAAACCTGTGTGTTTTTTTTAATTTTTTTTACACCACATTTCATAAGACCATCTAAAGGAAGTCTAAAGACAAAGCTCTGTTTTCATCTGACATTCAGTAGGGCAGAGGTGTCAAACTGGCAACGTCACATGATGTGTCATGACGTATTGTGACTTTTTTCCCATTGCTGGCAATGGGGTGGGCACTGTTTCACCATGAAGCTGCTGGCCCATGGGCCAGTAGTTTGACACCCCTGCTGTAGGGGAAATTGTAAAATGGCTAGGAAGAAGGATCTGGAACAAGAACATTTTAAGAATTTGGGGATGGACTGATTACAAGCATCAAGGTGGAAAGAAATAATATAATGAGCTGTAATGGTAAACTCAAAGCAATTGTTCTGGGACAAGAGTATTTTGCAAGGTGCAGCATTTTAATAGAAGATTAAGGCTAGGGCTAGGGTTGTTACAATGCTAGGCAATGAAACACCGTTTTTTCTTGACTTTAATAGAAGTCAGGTTTTGAGCTAAAACCCATATACCATTGAGCAAACTCATTTTTCCCATTTAAAATATGAATTTAAAGAGCATTGAATTTTGGTGTTTTATTTCCAATGAAATTGTGTTATTTTAAAACTTGTAAGCTTGTTACTAATAATTTTCTAATATGAAAGACAAATTTGGAGGAGACAACCAAAACTTTGAATTCTACTTAAAAAATTATTAGAAGCCAGTGCAGTTTATACAATAGTATTGCATGGGCTTATCAAGAATGCTTTGTGGACCAACTGCAGTTGCTGAATTTCTTCAAGGATAGTCCACTTAGAGCACATTGCAAAAAGCAGAGGTAAGCCACAAGAATAACTGCGAGTAGGGCCTCCCAATCTAAGAGTGGGTGAAGTTGGTTTTTCCTCAACACAAATTTTTACCCCCCCCCCCAAAAAAAAATTACTAGAAGACACATCTCTGTTTTATATTATGCAGATGATGCAGTAATGTTTTCAGGAACATCTGTTGGCCTTAAAAGAGCATTGAGAACGTTAGCACAGTATTGCAAGGAAGACCAGCAAGTAAATTATCAGAAAACCAAAAACATGACCTTTGCCAAAAGGCCCAAGAGCTACTCCTGGAGGATAAATGGCAACAAAATTGAGCAAGTCTACTATTTCCTAGTGGTCCTTCATTCACTCTGCTAACAGCAGGAAATTCCATTGGGACTATGTTGCTGAAAATGCACAGAGGAGCTCAGCTACCATTCTCAAATTCATCGAGACAAAAGCCACCTGCTGTATACCTGCAGCATTCTCAAATTACTTGAAGCAAAGCCAATAGCAGAACTTCTTTACATTGCCCAGCTGGGCTCCTTTTACAACTTTGCATTATTAGAATATGTTCAATCCTTCAAGTCTCAAAATGTCTCTCTCATGTCACCCTGAGATTGGAGACAGGCCTCATGAAAGTAGAGGACAGACCATATTCACCATACCCTTTTCCATTTGGCCTTGCCCTGTTAATTATGAGGGGAGTTAATTCAGGATGTTCTGTGTAGGGCTGCTTTCCAGGCATCTTCAAAAAATGCTAGAGAATGCAGCTTTGACATTGCTATTTCATATTACACTGGACTGATTAGTTTATTTCAGTTCAAAATGAAATTGATGATATTTTAAACTTTTAAAGGGCTTAGGATCAAGATACTTAAAAAGTACAATCTCCAATAGTGGCCTGACCTATCCCTCAAAGCTAATGGGTTCTTTCTGTGAGAGGGATCTGCTTGAGAGGGAAAGGATCTGCTTTATGGCCACACTAAATTTGAGAAATCCCTTACCCTGGAAAGGGGATGGTTGTACAACATTTTATGACAGCTGAAAGTGCTTCCAAGGATAAGGTGTTCACATAATTCAGGGGTGTCAAACTCGCAACGTCATGTGACGTGAGATATCGCAACTTTTTTTCCATTGCCGGCAATGGGGTGGGCCTGATTTCAGATGACGCATCCGGCCTGCGGGCTGGCAGTTTGACACCTCTGACGTAATTGATCTGGATGCTTAGCAAGCTGTTTGCACTTAGGATGTTGAAAGCTCTGTGATCATCATTTGCAATCTTCTCTGTTGCCTTCCTCACAAAGTAAATAGGGAAACAAGCAGAGAAGGTTGAAAGCTGCTGCTCCTTGCCAAGAAAACTCTCTTGTCTCGGGAGGCTGGCTGAAAGAACTTCCTCTTGAGAGGAACTGAAATCCTTTGGCAGGTTGTAAAAACAGCCAAAATCCTGAAAATTTCAGCTTTGTTCCTGTTTGCTGATATGGTTAAACCCTTCAATAGGGTGCAGAAAGAGCTGGAATTCTAAAGATTTTCGCATAATTCCTGCATCCACTGAAGGTGTTCTTTTCCATGCTTGGAGAACAGCTGAACTCTTTCATCAGGCAGCTCTTTCAGCCAACCTCCAGAGATGAGAGAGAGCTGAAATCTAAATAGGAAGTCAGTGCAACAAGGCAAAGAATGCGGGGTCCTTAGAAAGGTGGGGAAGCCCCTGGAGCCCCAGCACAGGAAATCTTTGGCTTTCAGCAGGAAGTATTTTCAGCTCCTGAACTGAGCCTCTCAGGGTCTTCC
The DNA here is from genome assembly GCF_016545835.1 of Crotalus tigris. Taxonomy (NCBI): domain Eukaryota; kingdom Metazoa; phylum Chordata; class Lepidosauria; order Squamata; family Viperidae; genus Crotalus; species Crotalus tigris. The sequence goes on along the minus strand of NW_024100552.1, from coordinate 2,195,626 downwards.
CCAACTCCCCTAAGGAACCCCCCTGCTCCTTATCTGGGACTCCATCCATTTAACCTGTGTGACCACAACTGTGAGTGTTGGGGCTGTAGTCATTAATCAGAGCAGTTACATGATTTCTCATATAACAACCTCTATGACCAACAGTAATATACAGTATATCTACGTAACAAATATACACCGAAGTCAATCTAATGTTGACTTCAAATTCATTTTAAAAAACTAAAACAAATTTTCCTATATTGTACAATAGATAGAGTTTATCATGGTCACATACTAGAGTTCTTATGTGTTCAGTAACTGCCTTTTAAAATGAAATGAAAAGAAGTAAATTGATTTTTGTTAATCATATCAAAAAAGCACTTTTACTAGGATTAGTAGTAGTTAGTTAGTATTGTATTTTAAATAATGAAATTGGACCTTTTAAATAAAATCTATTCTACTTACCATTTAGTACTTTCTACTTGCACCCTTTATAGCATGAAAATCAAAATAGATGTTCAGGAAGTTCAATAGAAAGTCAGTGATTCCACAAAGTAAAGACAGATGGTTTGAAAATACAGTCATTCACTTTATATTTTCCGCTACTTCTCCTTACTTTAGTTGATGACTACTGAAAATGACCTAAATGAGAAATATACATAGAAAATGCCCAAAGAAGCACATACACGGGTCAGAACATTGAATAATGTTATGTTCTAAAGGTAGGGCAGCGGGTAATAAGAGAAGCAGCAGGCATGATATATGACCTTTTTTAAAAAATGTTTGATATTTATAGAAAACAAATAGAATCATACATTTTATTTTTGCCCAAAATGTTATATTCTGAGTTCAGATGGCATTCCACATGCAGAAGGATGCTACTGAACTTACACTTTTTAAGATGCCTGTACATTCTCCCATTTCACTCTTTTTCCAAATATATAATTAAAAAAAATAAAATGTATTACAGCGATATGCTGCAGATCACCAGATTGAGAATTATCTTTTCTTCCAAGAATTCTCTTAGGTTTCACATAGGCACCCTAGCCATTACTGGAGGAAAAAAATGATGGAGGACTATTTGTATTTATAAATGGGTTCATATACCTAGCAAAAAGACAGATAATCTATCCTTGATGTTAGAGAACACAGCAGGGAATAACATCAACAGTTTGGTTTTTTAATTAATTTTGTAAATAAGTAATAATTCATGGCAGTCAATTTCTTTGAATTATATTACATGCTTTTAAAATAACAAAGTATAAAGAAGGCGGTGATCTTTAAATTAGGCTAAATTGTTCTAACGTATTTTTAAATATTTTCTTATAAAGCAGCTGTCATTGGTGGTTCTGGGTATGGGAGGATAAAAATCCTTTAGCACAGGAAAATGTGTCCCCTAGAAGAGATAAGAATGCCCTCTTAAATGACAGTGCAAAGAAATAGAAGAAAACAATAGAATAGAGAGAACCAGAGATCTCTTCAAGAAAATTGGAGATATGAAGGGAACGTTTCATGTAAAGAGGGCCATGATAAAGGACCAAAATGGCAGGGACCTAACAGAGGCAGAAGAGATTAAGAAGAGGTGGCAAAATTACACAGAAGAACTATACAAGAACGAGCTTAATGTCCCTGATAACCACAGTGGGGTGGTCACTGACTTCGAGCCAGACATCCTAGAATGCGAAGTGAAATGGGCCTTAGGAAAGCTGAGCAACAACAAAGCTAGTGGAGGTGACAGTATTCCAGCTAAGCTATTCAAAATCTTAAAAGATGATGCAGTAAAAGTGCTACACTCAATTTGCCAGCAAGTTTGGAAAACTCAACAGTGGCCGTAGGATTGGAAAAGGTCAGTTTACATTCCAATTCCAAAGAAAGGCAATGCCAAAGAATGTTCAAACTATCGTACCATTGCACTCATTTCACATGCAAGTAAAGTTATGCTTAAAATCCTACAAGGTAGACTCCAGCAGTATGTGGATCGAGAACTACCAGAAGTACAAGCAGGATTTCGAAGAGACAGAGGAACTAGAGATCAAATTGCCAACATACGCTGGATCATGGAGAAAGCTACGGAGTTCCAGAAAAACATCTACTTCTGCTTCATTGACTATGCTAAAGCCTTTGATTGTATGGATCACAACAAATTGTGTCAAGTTCTTAAAGAGATGGGAGTACTAGACCATCTTATTGTCTCTTGAGAAACCTATATGCAGGTCAAGAAGCAACAGTTAGAACTGGACATGGAATCACTGATTGGTTCAAAATTAGGAAAGGAGTCCGGCAAAGCTGTATTCTGTCGCCTGCCTATTTAACTTATAAGCAGAGCACATCATGAGAAAGGCAGGGCTAGATGAATCAAAAGTTGGAATTAAGATTTCCAGGAGAAATATCAACAACCTAAGACATGCAGATGATACCACTCTAATGGCAGAAAGTGAAGAGGAACTAAAGAGCGTCTTGATGCGGGTAAAGAAGGAGAGTTCAAAAGTTGGCCTGAAACTCAACATTAAGAAAACCAAGATCATGGCATCCGGCCCTCTCAATTCCTGGCAAATAGATGGGGAAGAAATGGAGGTAGTGACAGATTTTATCTTCCTGGGCTGCAAGATCACACAGATGGGGACTGCAGCCAAGAAATTAAAAGACGCTCCTGGGGAGGAAAGCTATGGCAAATTTAGACAACATACTAAAAAGCAAGGACATCACCCTGCCAACAAAAGTACGTATAGTCAAGGCCATGGTTTTCTCAGTTGCAATGTATGGCTGTGAAAGTTGGACCATAAGAAAGGCTGAGTACAAAAGAATTGAGGCCTTTGAATTATGGTGCTGGAGAAGACTCCTGCAAGTCCCCTGGACTGCAAGGCGATCAAACTGGTCAGTCCTAGAGGAGATCAACGCTGACTGTTCTTTAGAAGGCCAGATCCTGAAGTTGAAACTCAAGTACTTTGGCCACCTAATGAGAAGGAAGGACTCACTGGAGAAGAGTCTAATGCTAGGAAAGATTGAGGCCAATAGAAGAAAGGGACGACAGAGAATGAAGTGGCTGGATTGAGTCACTGAAGCAGTAGGTGTAAACTTAAATGGACTCCAGAAGATGGTAGAAGACAGGAAGGCCTGGAGGAACATCCATGGGGTCACAATGGGTCGGACACGACTTTGCAACTAACAACAAATGTTTCTATACCTGATTAGCTAGGCATAATAGAAAATGGACCCCAGAAAGTCTTTATTTTTACTAGTTTTGTTACATCTTTTCTCAAATCTGGCAATCAGAACTTACACAGTATTAAGGTTGCAGATGTGCCATAGATTTCTATGAGGACATTTTAATTTTAAACCTTTTCCTAATGCTGATTTTTAAAAATATTTAATATTTAATTTATTATATTTAAAATAATAAAATATTTAATATTCCTAATTATGGGATTTTGTCTTTTTCACAGCTACCATAAACTAAGCCAAAATATTTATTTGTTAAGTACAGTTACATCAGAGCTTGGCAGTTTATATGTGAAATTACATTTTTTTTTTTGCCTCAGGGTATATCACTTTATATTTACTTAAATTGAATTATATTTACCATTTACTAAACCATTCACCAGTATATCGGTAACCTTCATAATTACTTTTGTATTTTAGCATCCTGAATATTAGTATCAAATCATTCAAAGTTGACCAAACTGACTAATCCCCAAGTCAAGGACATTTATAACAAGTTAAAATTGCTATAAATTGGGGGATTCAAGTTTTTATTCCTTTCCACTAAGATTTGATTGCTTGATTATGTGCCATGCCTCATAGCAATAGCACTTAGACATAAACCGCTTCATAGTGCTTTACAGCCACTAAGCCAGTGGTTCTCAACCTGTGGGTCGGGACCCCATTTCATGGAGGTCGCCAATGCAGTCCGCCATTTTTTCCCCCTTTTCCTTAGCTGTGCTACTCCCTTTTATTCTATTGGCTTTTGAAAGCCAATAGAATAGACTCTCTTGAATAGAGTCTAATTCTATTGGCTTTCAAAAGCCAATAGGAATTGTCCAGGCTGCCTCTGCCCTGCTGAGCCCGCCAAAAGTCCCATTCTGCAAACGGTGCTGCACCAGTTGAGTAGTCCTTGACTTACGACTGATTGAGTAGTCCTCGACTTACGACCGGTTGAGTAGTCCTCACTTACGACCGGTTAGGGGTCGCGGCATTAAAAAGGTTGAGAACCACTGCTCTAAGCGGTTTACAGATTCAGCATATTGCCTCTAAGAATCTGCGTCCTCATTTTACCAACCTCGGAAGGATGGAAGGCTGAGCCGATCAGGATTGAAGGACTCAAACTCCTGGCAATGTGAGCAGAGTTAGCCTGCAGTACTGCATTCTGACCAGTGTGTCATCACAGCTCATGGTTGCTCCTAGCAATCTTATAGGTAGATTTCAACCCCCCCCCCCCGGATTTATTCCTATTCTTTGCTAGCAGTTAGTGATCCATTAAAAAAACCATCTTCTTATAATCATTTACTTAAAAGCCTTTGATTAATTTGAAGTTTTTTGTCAAATTTTAAGAATGCAAAAGTAAACATTTTGAGTATAACAAAAATAATTTCAGGAATTAAATTTTGGATTATTTAGATGCAGAGAAGACTATTGTAATATCTGTCCTGAATGTTGCAATATATTTTAACTAAAAGAAATGGTTAAGGGTCCTTAAAATTGATAGGTCTTCATCGACTAATAGCAAATGTTTTATTGTACAATCCTATATATATTTCCCCAAACAAAACCCCCACTTAACTCAATTGGTTTATTCCCAGACCAGCTTTAAGAAACTATAAAAAGAGAGATGATACCCTTGTTGCTCTGTTTTCATTGTAACCAGCTGATTAGACATTGCAACACTATGAAATCAAACCATTAGTATAATAGGATTTATTTCTTACTAATGGCTATGTGTGCTGATGGTAAATTTATGCGGGTCTTGATTTCTGTTTTATTTTCAGAATTGGAAGGCTATTTGATGGCACAGAGCCCATTGTTTTGGATAGCCTGAAGCAGCACTACTTCATCGACAGAGATGGCCAAATGTTCAGATATATTTTGAATTTTCTACGAACTTCAAAGTTACTCATACCGGATGATTTCAAGGTGAATTGTATTTATTGTCATCTTCTTCATAACAACAGAAGAATAATGAAGCAATTGTTTGAGTAACACTAGTAAACAATTGTAAAACACTTGGGGAATAATTGCTTTGTTTAGTTTTGGTAAAGTATAGATCAATAAAATGAATATTTGAAATTATCAAAGCAATATTCAACTTCTAATTTTAAAAGTATGGTTATGCCAAATGTATACTGCCTTTGGGTAGCTATGCCTCAACCCAAACATGCCTGTTTCAGATGTCTTGATCTGCCCTTAATGAAACTTAATGGGCTGTTTTTCTTTGTATGTAGAACAAGATGGGATTGCTTCTTTGGGGGCACATTCAGTTGAAGGTAGTGGAAAAAAAATCCAGGATATTGGCATCTGAGGAGAGGAAAGGAAAAGCAAAGGAAGGCAAGGGTGCTAATAGCATTGAGGGGCAAGGGTGCTGCAGCACTGGAACATTGGCAGTGGAGGAGGAAAGGCTGAAGAAGATGCAGCCTGATTATCTTTTGCCAAACCATGTTTTCTGAATACCAACTTCTGGTGGACAATCACTTTGCGGTCTTCTTGGGGTTATTATTGGAAACAAACTGCAGAGTATAATGAGTCTTTGATGTGAACCACTAGACCTTTTATGGATTTACATTTCATGTAATCCAATTTTAATACAAATGCTTTATTTAAACCATATCTGTGGTTTGCTTATTAATGTGACCTACTGTATTTGAATCAATATTATAACATGATTCAGGGAATCATAGATATGTGCATATATACCCAACTTTTCTTCAGGCAGTGCAATTCGTATATGATATTCTTTTCCCTTCCATAGTTCACAACAATCCTGTGACTGAGTAAGAATAATCTGATCTGAAGTCTGTTCTGATTCTGAATCTAATCTGAAGGAACTACATGACTAAGTGTTCTAAATTAAAGTTCTTCCAAAGATGGAAAAATCACAAATTTAGACTTAAAATCCTAGAGTTAAAGAGATTGTTTTGGCTATCAAATCCAATCCTAAACTCAATATTTCATTTGATTATTTTTAATTAAATTTAACTATCCAGCATCTTCTTAAACACAGAGGTGGAAAAAAAAATGACTCTTGGCTTTAACCTGGATTAGTCCCTGCAATTTTCTTGCCAAGATTTTCAGAAGTGAATAATTTCCTTCCTAGGGTTCAGAATGTATGTATTGGCTGAAGATCACCCAGGTGGCTTTGTGCCTAGGATGGGACTAAAACTCAAAATGTCCTGTTTTCTAGCCTGGTGCCTTAACTACTATACCAAACTGGTTCTCCTTAATTAGTAATTTATTGTTAATCTTCACCATCAGATTTTTAAAAATATCATTTAGCTTTATTTCTAGTTAGGACATTTAAGTTTGTTTGTGAATAGCTTACTTAGAGTATCACACTACATTACATACCATATACAGAAAAATATTTACTGAGACAAAAACAAGCCATCTAGGGAATGTATGATCCTCAACTATACTTTATTTCTTAACCAATTTATATCAGCTATTAGCAATGAATACATTTCATTTTAATGCTTTCAAAATGAGTCTCACAATCTTGCTGTTCACAATATATCTCTAAGGTTTCGCATATTTCTTGAGGATCTAAACTACAGAATAATTGTATGTCAATTTTTATTAATATTTATTAATAACATCTCACACGTGATTCTTTTTTGTGTATATTTATTTATTTATTTATTTATGAGACTTATATACCACTTTAAGTGCAAGCACTCTCTAAGCGGTGTACACGCATTATGAACAGAGCTGTATGGAAAATGTGTAAAAATAACTCCAGTAGTAATTAATGGCATCATCCTACTGTGTAGACCAGCGGTCCCCAACCTTTGCGGCTTGGTGGCTCAGCTGGGGGGGGGAAAGGGAACTGAGTCGTGTGAGCGCTTGAATTCCATTAGTGGCGGGCCAGTATACATGCGCGCATGTGCCCACCAGCCTGCTGCTCACACAAGTTGAATTGCATGCACACTCCGGCAAGCCACTCACATAGCCCACGGCCCAGTAAAGTAGGCTGCTGCCCCTGGTTGGGGACCCTTGGGGTAGATTCTTCACTCCAATATCTCCAATATTTTCTTTCTCTTCATATGATTAAATGTAAAGATAAAATATATCTCTATGAGATAAATCACAATAAAATATGGAAATGTATATGTGTAAATAATGTAACATAGTGTAGTGAGTAATAACATACTAAGTAAGTGTGTGTGTGTGTGTGTGTGTGTGTGTGTGTGTCTTGAGTGTTTTTTTGATGCACCCTGTTGGCCCAAACATGGGAAGAAGAAATCTAATTAGCTCAAAATAGCTATACCAGTCTCCCTTTAACTCTTTGTTAGCAATCCAAAAGTTTAACGTATAAATGATGTATGACTGCTGCCTGTGGATAGCCCTAGATTGGGCTGATACAGGCAAAAGATTTCTGCTTCCCACATTTGGGCCGACAGAGTGCATCAAATAAACAATCAAGACATATTTCCTCCCCTGTCTCTTCCCTCCCTGATACAGCTGACAAAGTGAGAAAGAACCTGTGGCCTAGGGGTCAACACAACTGCCTAACGTGCAAGCAACCCAGGTTCGAATCTCAGAAGGGTATGGCTGGCTGATTAGAGCTAATTAGCTCGAAATAGCTATACCAGTCTCCCTTTAACTCTTCGTTAGCAATCCAAAAATTTAGCATATATTAATGTACAGTTCTCCATAAGCTGCTGTTGGCCCTCAGCCTACTGTACTGAAGCAAATACCTGCTCAGATACTACGTAATGAGAATTTTTGTTTTGTACTGTGTTACTAAATATCATGTATCTTTCAGGATTACAGTTTGTTATATGAAGAAGCAAAGTATTTTCAGCTTCAGCCCATGTTAGGGGAAATGGAAAGATGGAAACAGGATCGGGAGACAGGCCGGTTTTCGAAATCTTGTGAATGCTTGGTTGTACGTGTTGCTCCGGATCTTGGAGAAAGAATTACTTTAAGTGGAGATAAATCTTTAATAGAAGAGGTTTTCCCAGAAATTGGTGACGTGATGTGCAATTCAGTTAATGCAGGTTGGAATCATGACTCAACGCATGTCATCAGATTTCCATTAAATGGATATTGTCACCTCAATTCAGTTCAGGTATGTAATCAATGTATTAGCTTTTTTTCTTTTTTTCCTTTTAATCTATATTCATAACGTAGTTTAACCAGATTTAAGCAGGAATAGCTCTTATATCTGACATATGACACATTACAGAGCAAGGCAGATTTAGACATTTGGAATGTTGTTTGTATGAAAAGAATTGAGATTAATTAAAAACAACAGATGAAAACACCTAAACAGGGAGAAACAAAAATCTTCTATGTTTTAATATTAAATATTAAAAATAGAGCATAAATATCTAGGTAGTTGTAGACAAAGATAATCAGAAGTACAGGAGGATGTATTACCAAAATTCCCCTTTCATCTTGCCTTTTGTATCTTTATTTTTTTATTTATTCTTTTGCCCTCTTTAAGCTTATACAATATAATTAAAATACAGTACTTTATGCATAAATAAATGGGTGAAACAGTATAATGAAGTTGTTAAGGGCCATTTATAACATGAAATGTAACCTATTGCTCAATGCAATAATTAAAATAAAATCTACAAACAGATGGACGTATAACCTCTCGAACATACTCAATGAAGAGCTTATCATCTGAATAATTTCACGTTAAAATGCTTTCTTGTTTTTTAACTATACAGTAAATCAGAATCATGTTTCTTGAAACTTAAATAAAGTATTTCATGTCTTGTACTCGAGAACAAGAGAAACAAACAGGTCCTGGTGTTTTTTCAAGTATTCATAGTCCGTAGCTTTTTCAAGGCTATAAGTATTGATTTTCAATCAGAATAGAGCTGGAAGGGACCTTGGAGGTCTTCTAACTCAACTTCCTGCTCAAGCAGGAGACCCTATATCATTTCAGATAGGAGGTTATCCAGTTTTTTTCTTAAAAATCTCCAGTGATGAAGCACCCACAACTTCTGAAGGCAAGTTGTTCCACTGGTTAATAGTTTCACTGTTAGGATGTTTCTCCTTAATTTGAGGTGGCTTCTCTCCTTGATTAATTTCCATCCATTGTTTTCTTGTCTTGCCTTTTGGTCCTTTGGAAAATAAGTTGACTCCTTGTACCTTTCTTTATAGGTCTTAACTTTCTAATTTCCTTACCATCTTTCTCTTAACTTGTTTTAGTCATGAATTTTCTTAAAGTGAGTTGATCAGAAATGGGCACTGTACAAGGTTAGCGCTTGACCAAACAGAATGTTTTTACAAGAAACGTTACCAAGCCCATGTATTCTCGATACTATTCATTTGAGTTGTGTTTCTTCTAAGGCAGTGTTTCTCAATCTTGACAATTTTAAGGCATGTGGACTTCAACTCCCAGAATTCTACAGCCAGCAATGCTGGCTGTGGAATTCTGGGAGTTGAAAGTCCACATGCCTTAAAATTGTCAAGGTTGAGAAACACTGTTCTAAGGTATATTGCATTTATCTCTATAAGATTTCATTCTTTGATTCTAGTTTTTAATTTTAAAAAATTAAAAATGATGTATGTAGATACTTTGGTTAAAAATAAGGCTATGGCATAATCACTTTATGTTTCTTATTTTCCATTAGAATTCAGAAGATTCATTCATTCAGAATTACCAATCGTATAAATAATTATTGTATCATGCTTTGAATATCAGCTGTAAAGAAGCATTTCAGAGATACATTTTAATAAAGGTGGAACTGGGATTAATTTATGATTTCTGAATGACATTTTTTGCACAGGCAGCTGTTTGTACTTTTTATGTTTTGTAGGTACTTGAGAGATTGCAACAAAGAGGATTTGAAATTGTTGGCTCGTGTGGAGGAGGAGTGGACTCTTCCCAATTCAGTGAATATGTACTTAAGCGAGAACTCAGAAGGACATCTCGTTCATCCTCGGTCATTCGAATAAAACAAGAACCTCTGGACTAAGGACACTTTTTCTTATGCAACACCAGGGGAACCTTTTTCATGTGCAGTTGGGACACCAAACAGCTTTAGAATGAAAAGTTAAATAAAGACATGTTTATATAAAATATAGAGACCATGCCTGTATTCAAATGAGAGCATTTGGAATAGTAATAATTTCAACATGTAAAATATGTATATGTGAAATATTAGGTTTGCAAAAGAAAATAAAAATGGGTAAGTGAGGTTGGTGCTGTGATGGCTATTAAGTCTGCTAGGCCTTAGTAAGGCCTGATTGACTGTGAAGAAGCCATTGCCATTACTAGAAGCTAACATTTTCTGTTTTCCATTATTAAATGGCAGTCTGCTTTTCAGTGTATACACCTTGAATCAAGTTTACAGAGATGCCTGCTTTGGAAGTCACTGAACAGAATTCCAGAAGAATTCCAGAATTCCATTGCAAAAGAAAAGGTCATAAACAAGGATTTACAATGTAGCTTGTACAGAAGTCATACACTTCTGCCCACCTGACAGATGTGAACATTTTCCTCTCTTTCTAAAAAGGATCTAGAATTTATTATTATGTAGTAGAGTGGCCCTTGTTTGAATCTAATGAATTCAAAAGTGTTTTTTTTAACTTGATAATAAATGAAGTACAATAAATTCACTGAAAAGGTACTATTAAAATCAGCATTAAACAACAAGATATTTTTTTAAAAAATAATTTTAACTCACTGCGTTTTATGCATTTACAAGCTGCAATGCGATACACACTTATCTTGAGACTCAGTCTTACTGATCTCATGAGATACATATAGAATTGCACTGTAAACAATGATGAATTCAATTTGGAAAAAAATATGAAGGCATGAAGAAGTTAGTAAAAAAAAAAGTGGTATCCTCATTGTAGCAAAAGAAAATCTGTTGCACCTTATAGTGCTACTTTCTCTTTGTTAATTTTAGCCTTGTTTGAAAAGGTGGCTGTATGGTAAAATCACAATGCTAATCCTAGAATTTTATAGAATTTTTTTAAAGACTTGGTAAAGCAATTAATTGGAGATTTACAGAATTATTTCTGTAATTCTGAATTACCTAACACCTCTGCTTGGTATAGCTTCATCTGTGTTTTTAGATTTGTCCTCTTAAATCTTATATTCAATTTTTTTTTACAAAAATGTTTTGCCTTTCTTAAAACAGGAGAGATATTTCCCTACCACCATCAATATCAGTTATTGAGACTTCATTCATTTTGTACTAATTCAGTAATAAAGGAAGCCATTAGTAAACCTCTTCCATACTATTGCCAAGAAAATAATGTGGACGTGTTCATGAAGTTACTAGGAGTCAAGTTTAACTCAAAGGAAATAATGCATTATTTTGTTACTTTAGTATCTGAAGTCATCTATGTTTAATCTATACTTTTATTAAAATAGGAAATGCCATATTATCAGGACCCATAAGAATTTTATTGGTTGTTGGTTCTTTTTTCCCAATATGGGTAGAAAAATTACTGAGAAAACTTATTAGTAGGCAAAATATGTACTGCATTATAATATGGGGATATATTGCAGCTGGGATTTCCCTTATTTTATTATCTTTTTTTTCTTTACCTATTTTTTAATGTGAAGTTTGGAAAAATTGAATGTCTTTTTTTAAAAAAAAAATGGAAAAATAGGAGCGTGACTAAATCTGTAAAAATAAAAAAAATAGTGCATTGTTTAAGTTGGTCTTAATAAGACTTTTATGTTACATGTTTTAAAGATCCTCTTTTCAAGAACCAACATAGTTCCCCCTTTTTTGTCCAAGTAATATTAACTAAGTGGGTTTGGCCTACTCTCAGAAGAGATTGCAAGTTACACTACAGAAGCCCCAAACTGTTGAGAAAATGATGGTTTCCTTGCCTACTCTCAGCTGTTACAGTATTCTTCCCCATAAAGAATCTTTCTATATACAATCTAACACTATTAAGACTTCTGCTCTTTTTGGTGATACTTTATTGGGAAAAGTTTGAATTCAGAATTTCAAGTGGAAAAGAAATCCGTCTGATATAGCTGTAATCAGTGAAAGCTAAAAGCATTACCAGAGAGGGTTTTTAAAAAATGTGAAATAACCTAATTACATACCGCAATTGAAAGAATAAATCCCTAAAATATGATAATGGACAAAAGCAATCTTGTGCTATTTCAGAAATGTAAACTTGTAAAATTAATATAACCTCATTTATCCAATGGCATATGTATCATAAACAGTTAAGGTAAAAATGATGGATGACAATAATATTAACATACAGTTTCATGAGAAGGTATACTGAATTTGTGTTCCCAAATCTGGACAATAGCAGTAATATTGCATTGCTGTATTTGGATTATTGTTATATGCTTATTTTTTAATGGGAATTAGTCTTAATAGATGTGCATTTTTATCTTATTTTGCACTATGGTAAAATGGAAGGAACAGAAAAGTTGGAAAAATATTCCTTTTTAATCTTAATCAGTAGAAAAATCTACAAATGTATAAGAAAAATAAAATTCAACAACACTATCTGTACTTACATTTAATATCATATAATACCCCTCCATTTTAAAAGTAGAATGGTCCAGATACTGAATTTTAAGAATCAGATGGTGGGGTAATGTTCTATATGTAGCACACTGTACTTCATAAGAACCAATAGACATTCCATTACCCCTCAATTTTTAAAGTAGATGGTCCAGACACTGAATTTTAAGAATCAGATGGTGGGGTAATATTATTTTGTTCTATATGTAGCACACTGTACTTCATAAGAACCAATAGGCTTTACGTGGTTAAAAAACTGGGTAGGAGATTGGATAGAAAAATGACAGCACATATGTGTTGCTGAAAGTTGTTCTTCCCATTTACAAATGCTACAGCTCAAATTACTGTGATTTTTGTGTTTGATGGGATATGGAATCTTTGTTGGCAATTCGTTCTTGTTCAGTTGTCTGAAATAGACATTGTATCATGTTCCTTTCTAATTCTTTTATTAGTCGGATAAACATTTCTTCATTGAATGTTACATGAATTGAATTACAGATTGTGGAAGACTGGAATGTCGATGAGATTGTACTCTAGGTCAGTCATGGAATCTGAGGTTATGAGCTGAATAAAACATGATGCAGGGGTAACAAAATGTAGACTTCTTGGTAAGACTGATTAGCTGTATACAAAGAGAGCAGAATCTTGAACAGTCTGTTAAATGTCATTTGTTAAATCAGATTGGTAGATAAGAGCAATAAATATATTTAAGAAAAAATGAGCAGCTCTCTTTTTACAAGGTAATAATTTCTGAAATACATGGTGGTTATAATTTAGCTACATTTTATTTCATCAGTGGATGCTATATATTGCTGTAACTCATAAAAAATGGAACATCAGCTGCCAAGATTTTGTATTCTTTCAACATGATTTAAGTGGTACCAAAGGGTCTGTTGGGAATATATACTGGAAAAAGCATACAATATGATTTCTTCAAAATAATGTGGCTGGAGTTGTGAATGAAATAGATTTCTGAAGGCAAATTGATCATTGTTGCTTATACTGATTTTGAATGCATTTTAACTAGTACAAATACTTTTTTGTAGTTCTCTGATGTTTAATCTGATTATTTCTTTAAAGCATACTTAGACCACCCATTGTCTAACATAGACATTTTGACATGTCTCAAAAATGAGTCTAATCAATAAAATTTGTAGAGATTTGTTTCTTATTTGATAACTCTTAACTGCAAGGGTTAACAAGCTGTTTCCAAAACTGGTATATAAAGCAAGAAAACACATAATACCAAAAGATACAAAATAGCTGCAGCCTTCAGGGAGAGCAGTTTATACCATAGAACCATTCACTGAGAAATGCTCCCAAGTGCTTGATGCAGATACAAAAGAAATCAAAGTTGAAAGCAGACAGATGAAGAGGATATAATTTTTAATATTAATTTTAAAGCTCTAGAAGTAAGCTAGACCTCACTGATTTTTGTCCAGCGGATAGGACAAATAGTAATTAGGAGTAAGTGTAATTGTTTTACACATATTGCAACTTCCTATTTAGCATGACTGAAGTATCAAATAGAGCAAATGCGAGTTTGTCTATTCAAGGGATTCTTAATTACAGCTCTTTAAGCTATGGACTCTACTTTTGAATTTTACAAGTAGACTGAATATTTAGGAGCATGCTTACCTAAATTCTGTACTTTTTTATCAACATGTTTGTCTTTGATCACCAGTTTGCCAGAGAGGGTAAACTAAAACTGATATTGGGGAGGGAAGTAGATTTTTTTAAACTCTGCAATAATATTGTCCATTGTTCTTTTTTATTATTTCTTTAGAAACTAAAAACCAATTACTGTCATTCCTGTCCTTCAGAATCCTCTGTTAGGAATTACTTCCGTTGGACAAGTGGCATCTGAATACAGACATTCTTGCAGCCTGAGGTTTATTTACAGTGAAAATGAAACCAAGAAAGCTCCAAGCCAGTTAAATATTTCAAACTTCAATGTGAGTGCTTTATTATTTCTTGTGAGAGTAAGGGATCACCAGTGGTAAGATCAATACTTTGCATTAAAGTTTCTTGTCATCTTTGGCTATTTCCTCACTGATTTGATTACCTACACCTAAGAAAAAATGGATGTTAAATCACATGTTCTCTGTCTGAGGCTATTGCTTCCTTTGAGACTCACAATCTTGTATTTTTAATTCAAAATTATATTGGAAAGTTGGATATTTTTTGTTTTATTTATCAGTTTATTTTTTAAAAAAATATTTTTCCCTAAAATAGTGCTGATCCCTTTCTTTTATATCATACTGACCACTTTCCAATTTAACAATGGACATTCAATATAAAAATTATGACACATCTGCAGTCATTTTTGTTATAAATATGAGTACAAAGGTAAGAGCAACAGAGTCCCTCTCTGAGAGTCATGGGTGGTTCAGAAATGTGAAACAAATAACTAAAACTATGTGGGTTATAATTTTAATTTGCATTTGTTTCATTTCAACTGAGCTCATATATAACAATAGACATGAATTATTGATTGTTAAGTGTTGCATTAAAGAATTTTGAAGTGCCAAATTTAGTATTTCTAATTTATAAAGAAATTCTAATTTAAAAACTAGTCCTAGTTGATGCCGAAAAATTGTCTTCTGCAAATTTCCCTTTTCCTATCTATAAACTCAGCTCTTTTTCTAAATACAATGACAGTGGCCTATTGCTGTGTCTGTTCTTTATTACTGGTTATAACTGTCAGAGAAATACATTAATGTTAAAACATGGGATAAATTGAGTTAGACATCTAAGGAAGGGAAATTAAGTTGCCATTTTCCAGCTAGCAGCCCCACAATCTTTATGATACCTATTTCTGTTGTATGTTTTCCTGAGGTTTCCATACAATTATTTGTACTGTATGACATTTGACCATCATAACATGCCCCAAAAGGGGAAAATCATAAATCAATGTCTGATTAGAAACTATATCCTCTCAACATACAGATCTCAAAATAATTTCAGTGGGTTTAAGATCTATGAGTTATTACTAAATTATTGAGAGAGCATTTGTTTGCAGTAGGGGAATCATATAGTAATAAAAATTTAATCTAATACCAGTTAGATTGGAAATACCAACCAATGGACAACTACAATTAAAATGTTATCATGGGTGGAGAGTGGAATGGAAGCCAGGGTACTGCTGTCTCTCTAGTTTGAGCTGCAGTTGACAACAAATGAATTCCTTCATAATATAAAAATATAACTAGATTTTATTTTGCAGTGTTGCCTTTCTAGGGGAAAATGTTCATTATGAGATGCCTGGCTTGGCCTAGTTTTTGGATCCAGCGGCCTATGATTTATAGCTATACACTATGTTAATTTAACTTCACATATGTTTAGCATTTTAGCAATAGCATTAAACTAACTTGACTTTGGTAGTTTTTCCCGTCTTGTTTATTGATATAGCCATTCTAATTATTGGTTCCTTCAGGAGTGAGCCATATCTTTCAGCAATATTTGTTTGCTGAGGCTAATTAGTTTATTTGATGAGAATGGACATCTGGTAGTATTTTGCAAAGATTAGTTTGAATGAATATTTTGTGTTTTCATTGACTATTATTGATAACAATGAAGCAAGTAATTCTTTTCTCCTATATATTTCATATGCATATTCTTAGTTATGAAGCTAACATTATTTTTTATTAAATGGATTATGTGATGTGCAGTTGCATTAAACCTTTTTGTTAACTTTGGTTAACATTAAGCCCTATAGTTACAACCTAGTAACTATCTGGTTTAAAGTTAAGTGTACTAAAGATGTTCTAAGCATAATGCTTTTGTTGTGACAATAGAATCCATATATTTTAATAATTATCTTAATCCTTTTTTAAATAACCATTCTTGATCTGTTGACTAAAGAAACCTACTTTCACTGGTTTATCAAGCAACAAGCTTAACTAACATTAGTTCTTAATTAATTTTCATGCAGTATATTTTTAAAACTATGTGAATGAGCAGTTTATGTAATCCATGTTCAAAGTCTATTCTAGAACCTACTCAGGTGAAAAATCATTTTGGCTTAGTACTGTAACTTTTCCTGGTACATTATTGATCATTAAAAGTTAAAGCCACAATGCTTGCAGCATTATCAAGCAATATCTACTAAATCCTGGAAGCATGGAAGATAACTGAAATGTAATCTACTGCACAGCAGCTCTGCTAGTGATGGATAGTAAAACCGAAGCAGGTCTAATGAAAAATTAATGAAAACAGTTCCATAAGAAAAATGATCTGTTTTCTCCCACCTTTGTATCGATTTGAACTGCCCCTGTAATTGGAAGAGTATAATTTTGTCCTAAGGTAAGTATGAGAGGGGAGGGTTGAAAGTGAACATATAATTTAGATTGTATTGCTGACATACTTTTAACTGGGAAAGTATGGATGTTGAGGGTACTTGTGATTCAAGACTTCAAGCATATATTTTTCCTGCCATGTATTTGCCTGAAGCTATGCATGAATAGTGGATTCTCAGTATTTTGTAAATAAATCAGTAGAAAAGTATTTAAGAAAAATAGTTTTCATGCAATATAAAGAACAAGGTCAACATACCTTATGTAATGTGGATTAATCTTATATTAATCTATTCTACATAATTTCATAACTGAAGTTATATTTCAAAGCGTGTAGGGTAGATGGAAATGCAATAAATATATCATGGACATTTAGACTTAGGAACAGAAAAAAGCTTGTATTGGGATATCATTGTTGCTTTTAAGGAATGGTTAAAGGGGACAGAAATATTATTTCATATGGTATTAAAATCACAATCTTTTTGCTATCATTTTGTATCACAGATTTGTGAGTAAACTTAGTATGGCCACTACTAAAACAGCCCTTTCAAATTGTGCTATACTATTAAAAACAATGTTCACTGTTCTTGAATAATGAGTCTTGGTTAAATTTTGGAATACCATCCATTAGAAGTTGCCAGTTCTTCAAATGGCAGCTGGTGAGACAGTTCCAACTTCTAAAACTTTTCCATGAGAATGTGAAAAAGGACATTACTGGCACTTTTGTGATACTAAAGAGGAAGGAAAGAGATTACATTGCATATTGGGAATGTGTTTGGAATGGTTATGTATCCATAAAGTTCAAAGCTGTCCCGTTCTCCCAACATGTGATCAAAAGAGAATATGATTCTAGCTCTGGAGCTGAGATAGTTCTATTTGGATTAATCGAGTAGAAACTGTTTATTAAAAAAATACCACCACAGAAAATGTGAGGGGAGAGAGGGAGGAATAGTCTATTTCCACCTGAACTTACTCCATTGACACAGTCTTGATAGGGCACAGGAGCAGGAAACACTCGGCCTTAGACTCTTAGACTAAGTTTGCTTTGCTTCTAATTTTATGTTTCAGCGTATTTCTTTTTAATACAAAATAACTGCCAAATAAGTAGCTATGCCTGAAAGAGTGTGAATGTCTAACAAGATATTGTATTCTAGTTTATGACAATTTACTTTGGAATAACCATTTCACATCATTTGTAAAACAAAAGTACCTCTTGTTTTTCTTTTTGTGCTGTTTAATTCTGGCCAGTTTTTCTAGTTATAAATCAATGCCTTCACTATCTCAATTTAATCAAGACTATTCTATAGCTATACAAGAACAATAAGTTGCCCCAAAGTTGCAATTTGGTATAAGTTGTTTTACAGGAATATTATCCGAACTACTCATACATTTTTAGAGAAAGACATAAAAATGCATTAAAATTTTCCACTAAATCCGTTAACGCTCAGAATTTGTACTTTCTAGGTTAGATCTGGAAAGAAGAATGTACCTAAAGTTAGCAATATGTGAAGTTTTAAAAATTGTCTAAACTCATTTTCTCAGTGATGAATTAGATGTGTTCAACTATAATGCCATCATGCTCAACTTTCTGATAGGCATACTTCTTAGAGATGATGTTACTCTAATGTTAATTTGTAAATGAATGTCATCCTCACCACAATAATAGATTGTGCAGTGTGTTTGGGTAGAATGACTACAGTGGTACATGATATTCCCAAGCAACTTCATTTGTTTCAGCAACTAAGAGGGATATGATTAGATTGTGTCTTCTCTTCACTAATAAATTGGCCATATGTTTAAGAGAAAGAGAAGGATGAATATTTTAGAATCCTGTACGTTAAAAATGAAGTTAAATAAAACAAGGAATGCAGTGGCAAACCATTTCCATATTGTTACCAAGAAAATGATATGGGCATAAAGTTCAACTCAAACAAATTTTATTTTTTTTAGTTCCAAAACATTTATTAGTTTATAATATACAATACTATGAAAACACAAAAGTAAACTCAAAGAAACTTTATAATTTTATTATAGGAAGAGTGCTATACTATTGAGAATATATTTCAATAAATACTGGTTTTATAAATTATAAGTCCTCAACTTACCTCCTCAATTGAGCCCAAAATTTATGTTGTGAGTCATTTGTTTAGTGAATTTTGCCACATTTTAAGACTCGTCTTGCCACATTTACTAAGTGTATCATTGCAGTTGTTAAGGTAGTAACATGGTTGTTAAGTGAATCTGGCTTCCCCATTGACTTTGCTTGTCAGAAGATTGTGAAAGGTCATGACCATGAGATTTGCAACTGTCATAAATATGAGTCAGTTGCCAAGCGTCTGAATTTTGATCACATGACCATGGGGATGTTGCAATGGTCACAAATGTGAAAACAGTCAAAGTCCCTTTAGTGGACGGTCAATGAGAGAAGAGAGAGAATGGAGAATAGAGCAATCATATATTAAATAAGTTGACATACTGAGGATAAATGAAGAATGTTGGGGGGGGGAAGGAGGATTCTAAGACTAATTACTTTGCTCATAGTTATATGTTTAGGAGCAATAAAAAGCAATCATTTTCCTGAATGCTGCTCTTTATACTTACACTTTTTAGTATATTTTCAACTAAGAAATATAGGAAGTACAGCATCTATTTCCATTTGGCGAAGGAAAGAGATTTCATTTCCATTTTCCCTTTTCCATTAACATCTGTCATTTACAATTTCAGTATTAATCCGTTTTTCTAAAAATAATGGCCTCCTCAACACAGCATTAATGAGTTTCCATTAGTTAGTTCATCATTCTTGAAGTCTTCCCCAGGCAAACAGTGATAGTGCTTTCTCTCATCTATAGATTTCCATTCTGGTTTTGGGGGGGGGGTTAAGGAGAGAACACAGGTTTAGAGCAGCAAACACAGAGATGTTAAAGTAAAGATGAGAGATCAAGCCAAAATGGACTGCTATTTTTTTTGTCACACCCTTTGCTGTTTTAAATTCATGAAGGACAGGAAAATATCTGTCTTCTTATGTCTCTTGCTAGAATAGAAGTATTAACCAAATGGGAACTGTCTAATGTTAGCATCAACTAAAAGTTTCAATATTTTTTTAGTTAGTGAAACTTGGAGAAGAAAGCAGGAAGTGGAATGCTAGCTAAAATGCCTGTTAGGGAGTGGAGTTACTGTATGTTTCTCCCACTGGTTTCATCAGAACTCTTCAAGTTTTCTTAAGACTAATACTGATATGAAAAGATACTTCATACCAGAATCAGGCTTTCTCTTATGTAATTTAAAAAGAAAACTCTGACTGGTTTTCTGGAATCTGAGGCAAAAATTGTTTATATTAACTGCTGGGGATCAAATCTTAAACCTTTTGAATCGAAGATTATATCTGTGCTACCAGCGAATTATGTTATTTCCATCATCCAAGTATCCTAGGTTATTAAAAAAAAGGGGGAGGGGGAAATGAATTTTACCAATTAGGTTCATCTTCCAAAATGAGAACATTGGCATTTGCAAATATATCAAAGGCTGTATGTTTTGTAGGTGCATATGTATCTTCTTAGAGAAAGTTCCATATAGAATCTTTGAGGGTAATAAAGTTTAAAGTGATTCATTCCACCAAGTGTTTCCTTCCTTCAAAGTTTCTGGATTTTCATACAAAAGAATATGCTTCTGGACACATTTTCATCTTTGTCTTATGTGCATCTCCAAGACACTCCATGTGTTTTTGCTCCACCCACTCCTTCATTGCTGCAATGCTTTCTTCCCACTCTTGCCTTCTGCTCTTTTTCCCACACCACTCCCTGTGCGTGGAAGGACCTGCTGTTCTGCTCTACAAAGCTTCCCTTTCTCTCTTAAGGCATCTCTCCCAGCCTTTTTTCTTCTTCCTAGGTTTGCTTCAGTAGAGGATCATAGATTTTACAACAACCTTCTTGTTTAAATAATTTTTGTTTACTATATAAAATAGAAGCCAGAATACTTGAATTTACTTTTCATCTACAGCCCTTCAAAAGAGTTTGCAGATATAGTCCAGGCTTCACGAGTAGGAATGGAGCAGTGAGACATCATAGATTCCCTAGTTTCTTTGAGCCATTCTTTGGCACTCTATAGACAAATTAAGCACTGGTATAGGCCACACATTCCTTACCTTGATATATGGACAGCTGTTCCGCCTCTGTCACATGACTCAAATAAGTGAAGGTGAGATACATTCTGACTTTCCTACTCTAATGCACACTTACAAAGCTGACAAAAGATGGAGTGCTTCTCTGCACTGCATCTTGCCTTGGCTTTTTTCCCTCTGTGAACAATAATCAGATAATTAATAGTGAGGCCCAAGGCCATTTATTTTTAAAATGGGAATATCTTGAGCTAAAATAAGATGGCCATCTTTTTTTCTTCACATTTCTCATAGGAAATGAGAAAGAGGAGCAGCAGCAGTGAATGCTTAATGCTTCTCCTCCCTACTTATTTGTGCCATTCAGTTTTTCTTTTGGTTCAATTACTGTAATTAGTGGAGAGTACACATTAAAAAAAAAACCAAGTCATTTGGCAATGCAGGGGAGAGAGAAGCATATTACATTTACAAAATGATCAGATACTCAGACTAAGTTTTGAGTATTTTAAGACCAAAATTGTCAGTCTTTTCAGATTTCCAGATCAGAATACTATAAGTAAGATTGATTGAGAATGGCTATATTTTAAAAGAATCTTGCAGGTCCGGTTATATTTTTCCTCCTCCCACCCTTACTTCTTGCTCTTATACTTCAGTGAATGAGAGAAGAGCAGCTCAAGTCTGTCCCTAATTCTACCTCAAGGAGTGCTTCTGGGCTCCCCCCCCTTTTCTAATGGCTTATGAATATTTCCTTCGAGTCCATCTCTATGGTTCTCCACAAAAACAAAAAACATATTATTTATAACTGAGAATATCATAGCAGTTAGGTAGAAACAGATCAATATTAAAATTACTTACAAAACAATCTCTACAGCTCACTAAGGAAGTCAAAAGAAGGAGTGAATCTTCCTCAACAAGACTTGCATATTTAGGATATCAAAATCCAATATTGTAGATTGTAGGGTATATTTATGACATTTATTACAATCAGATTGATAGGGAAAGAGACCGGCTTTATATATTCTACCAAAACATACCTGGATTGGGTAGGCACTCTTTTTGGGAGAAATATGGATGAAAAATTAATGGTCTCAACAAAACTATCCTTGGTAATAATACAAGGATTGGGCAAATTATCAACGTTAAAGAGATCTATAGGATTTCCTAAAAATTTTCTTTACAATAAAGATACACTGAAAAGATATTTTGATATTTCACTTTAGGTTTTCTAGCTTGTTGTTTTTAGTTTAGCTATAGATTATTCCATGCAAGCAGGTCTAGTCCAAAATACTGAAATTCTATTTGACTCCACATCTGTGCTTTCTTGTTGAGCAGAAGAATATACCTGTCTTTTTGTAATCTTTATGTACTATGAATCTTTTGAGAACAGTTGATTCTTTACTACATTGCTAAAATTTGTTTACTTTCATTTTTTTTTAAGTATCTAATAAAAAATGTCTAACAGAACCTAAAATAGAAGAAACAATTGATCAAATCAGCACAGAAACTTAAGGGAAGGTGGATGAAAGTGGATAAAGCAATGCATATATCTGCATCCCCTTAATTTCATATTTTTACCTTACCCACTAAAAATAGGATAAAAATATGGAACCAGAAAGGAGCACATGGATGAACTGTTCAGAATACATATGTATACCAGTACAATAGCACAACCATATAAGATAAATTAGCAGCTTCTAATTTTTTAAGAAGGCAGACTGGGGAAAAAAACACGGGCGCTGTTTGATGTGCCATTGGTCAGGATTTGGTTTCCACACCAATTATTGCAGCAGCTGCTTCAGGCTAGGCTGTTTAACAAGCTTTAGCTATTTCAAATGCTATCTGTTCTTCTTGAGGGTGCAGGAGACGGAAGCCCTTTCCGTTTCAGCTTTTAAAATTCTTCACAGTACATTTGAAATAATTCAGAACCCCAATTTTGTTACAAAGGTCCAGCATGCCACTTTGTCTTCCTCTAATAGGACAGTCACAATTAAAGCAAACCAGCAGCTTGAAAATAAGAGGATCTGGGAGAAGAAAAAGAAAGAAACAATCAGCCAGACAGACGGAATCTGGGGCAGAAAAGCTGAATTTCAGCTGCTTGCACACACATCTGCTGGCTGAAACCGGTTTCGCTGGCAGTTGCCCAAGGACAAACGCCACAGGACTGCTGACTCTCGGATGCCCTTTGGTGGTACGCTTGAGTAAGCCAGATATTTTTTAAAAGGTGCTTGCCATGAAGGGAGATAATGCTGAGCACTTTATACCAGCTTCAGTTCTTTGTGTTCTGCAAGCCTCAATTAAAAATGCCCAAGTCTTGTTTTCCTGGCTTGCCAGAGGACAGGGTGGAATTTGCTTTCTTTCCGTCACTCCTTAGATTGCTTTTTATGAGACAAAAAGTTGGCATTTGCCTGCAGCGTGGCAGCGCAAGAGAGAAAAGCACTCTGCTTTCAGGCTGTTTACCCCCTTGTGCCTCTTGCTGTACAATATTACAAAGAAATGAAGGTATTTGATGTCTTGGCTCAGAGAGGCACTGAAAGAAGCTGTAGTTAATTTGTAGCATTTTTCAGCAGCACTGCCTGCTTCAGCAGGTTACAGCACCTCACTGAGCCTGGCTTATCTCTGAAACAGCAGGGTTGGCCCAGTCAGTGCCTGGTAAGGAGAGGGCTGTTGGCAAAACCAGGGAGGCAAAACCACCAGAGTGGCAAAACATTTCCATAAACCTGCCAGGAAATCCACATTGATGATACCAGTGAATGTAGCAGGGCTTCTTCCCTGAAGCAGGGGCATCTCTGGGCTAACCTTGCTGACTCTTTCAACTGTGAGCAAGCCATGTGGGCCCTTTAACCTGGCTTCAAAATCACATCTCATTAATCAGACCTCACAAAGGAGGTTACATACTACTGTTGCTTTACCTGTTTTGGCTGAGGTAAAAATGTTACGCTGTTCCATAAAGAAGTCAGAGTAACACACTCACTTTTCTTTGAATGAGGAATGCCAAAATAATCTCCTGTGTACCTGTTTTTTATTAAAAGGGATGCAAAGACAAACAGCTTTAAAAAAGCTAAACTTATTTTATGAGAAAAATGTTTTCTGGCCAAATATTGGCCCTATACATTATACCAGGCCTCAGAACTGCTTCCTCTAGAAAAAAAACAACTATAGCCTTTACAAAAAAAACAAATCTTATTTTACACTGGCACTAAAGTCGATCCAGTATTTTACACATGCGTAAATCACATACATCCTTTTATCAAAAGTCCTTCGGACAGAACCACAAACAAAAATCTAATTTACAGTCTAATAAATTTGTCCTTTATTGTGGATAAGGATTGTGCACATAAATCTACTAATGTGGGCACTTATTCATTTCACATGTGAAAATATTTGCTAGGCACCATATAAATAATTGAATAAATAAAATTCAAAGCAGTCTGAAGTAGAGGATACTCTCTTGTTGCTAGTATTAGTATGATTCAGTTACCCATCAAGACCTTTTACATAGGGCAGTGGAGAAGAAGGAAGAACATGTCCTTTTGCTTAGATAGTAAAATATTTCTGAGCAGACTTGGATGGCTTCTACAGAACTAGACTGAATTCTTTTTGAAAACATTTGAACTTTTTCTAGTAGCTGTAATTCTAGCAATATCCATCTTCATAGAAACTGGGTTAATGCTAATATATTTCCCTATGTTATGTAAACGTATTATGTTGAGGGGAAGAGAGGAAGACCACTTCCACTTCGTGTAGCGGTCTTCAGCTTGACTATAATGGTTTGGATTACTGAACGTTGGTGTGGTTTTGTATTCATGCTGTCTTATAGTCTCAATTTAGCAAATTTCATTCCATCATAAATAGGATACAAAGCTGTACTCTACTTTAGAAGGAAAGATGGTGGCACTCTCCTAATAATCAACAGTTGGCAGCATCTAACCAACCTTGGTTGATCTCAGAACCAGCAGAATTAGTCCTGGTTAATGGTTGAATGGGAGCTGCTTGAAAATTCCAAAGCTAGAAGGCTAGATTGAAAGATTGAAAAAAAAACTTCAGAAGATAACAATGACAAACAGCTTTTTAACATACATAGGAAACTGGAGCTTCCACAAACTGAGCTCAGCTCGAGGGTAACTTTATTTAACAGAGGAAATAATATATACACAGGCTAAATAACACCTGTGGTTCATGAAACTCTACTCCAAGCCTCAAATCACCCTAGTTAAGATGACATTCCTTATATGTACTTAGTCTATTATCAAAACACCATATTTATAATATGAATAGCATTGTCATCTAACAAATTTCTCAGCATGAACTCACCATATACAAATAAAACATGTATAATATTTAAGGTCTGTCCTTATGAGAAATACTAATTTTAAAAAATAATAAAAATGACTGCTAAATAGAGTAGCAATTATGTTGACTTTTACAGGTTTACAGGTACAGTGCTTACAAAATTCAGTGACTTTTTAATTACAAAAATAATTTGACTTAGTCAACCTTTGTTATGTAATGATGTCATGGGCTCCAGATTATGGCCCTGAATGCATGTTTCTGAAGTTGGATTTAATATAGTATATTAAGTGATAGCTCATACCATAGTTCATATTCAGCATAAATTATTTTATAGCTAATCACAATTGCCTCCCTGACTATAGCTGGGATCACCAAAGCAATGAGATGGCTTTTTAATCCCAAGAAAATTAGTCTATATTTTGCTACAGCTAAGATAAACAAAGATTAAGTACAAGATTCACAACCTTATGCTTCATGCTTTTCCAGGAAGATTCAAATAGCAAGCACATTAATGGTTAATGCAAAAATAGTAATTTTTGTAAATGTGAATACTATATGCCTCTTTTTTGAAGATGGTCAAGGATTGTCATAGTATTGATCATGATTTTACAAACAACTCAGACTCTGGTGGCTTTCAACTGATTCTGTAGTTCTAAAACAGAGAAACACAATCTGAAGCTCCAGGATTAGATGCAGACATAGTCCCTAGCCCATTCAAAAGCCAGGTGTTGCTATAAAACAGCGGTTCTCAACCTTTTTATACGGTGACCCCCGGTCACGCGCCGTGCATGCGTGGCGCGCCACGCATGCGCGGCGGCGCCCCCATGCACAGCACGCATGCACGGCGCCGCCCCCATGTGCAGCGCGCATGCACGGCGGTGCCCCCTGAGGGGGAAAAATGGCGGATCACGTTGTTTGGCAACCCCCATAAAATGGTCGTTCGACCCCAAATGGGGTCGCAACCCATAGGTTGAGAACCGCTGCTATAAAAAGTTGCACACTCCAGCTCTGCATGGTGAAGTGAAATCCATCCAGTCTACTCAAATTAAATAAGACAATCAGGAAGTTTTGTTGTAATATTGCTTCTGAATGTAGACAGAAAAGCAGCCACTGGTCTGGAAAAAAAAAATCCACTACTGTTAATTCTGTTAAGAGAGTGGAAATGAAATCAAGTGAAAAACATAAGGGATCATCTGTCCTACATAGTCTACTCTAGAAACCTAGCAAAATTGAATTCCACAGAAGATACTTTATGTCTGCCTATAGAGAGCCACTTTGGTCTCATGATTAAGACCTTGAGTTCTATTCCTGCCTTAGCCGTGAAAGCCAGCTGGGTGATCTTAAGCCAGTCACTCTCTCAAGCCAACCGACCTCACAGGATTGTTGTGGGGAAAATAGGAGGACGGAATTGTAGATATGTTTGCTGCCTTGAGTTATTTATAAAAAAATAAAGGTGGGATAGAAATAATAAATAAATTAAAAAATATAGTGTGCATAGAAAGTAAGGTGACATTGACAGAGAAAGGCAAGTTATCAAAGTAACAAAGAAAAAAACAGAAAATATGTAAAAGAGGGCCAGACATAACCTTCCTAATTCATATGAATATAAGAAAGAAAAGAGATGCAGCAAAATCAGACTTGCAAAATTCTGATATTATAACTACCTCAACCTTCCTGTGGAGTTGAATCCATGCTCTGTTCTACCTGGGAGGCTGACAATATATTAGAGCCATTTTGGTTTAGCAGTCAAGGTCTAATTCCATCTTAGGTACAAAACCATCTGGATGACCTTCAGCCAGTCATTTCTCTCAACCGTAGGAAGGGCAATGGCAAACCACTTTCAAAAATCTTGCCCAGAAAATTCATTAACTTGATCAGAAGTCAGAAATATAATTCAATTATACTTGAATATTGACAAAGGTGCAATTCTTTTCTACATAGATCGGCATGATCAGAGACGTTTGTCAAACTAAAAAAAAAAACTGGCAATGTGAAACCAGTTGCAGTACTTTGGTATATTTGTACAACATTACAAATGATGTACAACATCACATCATAAAAAAAAATGCCAGAACTTTCATTGTAATGGCGCAACACCACATTAATCATTTGACCTCCTCGATTCCCCTTTGCAGTTACCTTCTGCCTTTCTGGGTTTTAGAAAATACCCCCAAACAGATTCATCTACTTCTCTGAAACAGGGCAAATGCTTGAAAATTTCACTCCCCTTTGTTGAAAAATAATAAACCTTAAATAATGAAATATGTTAAAATTAATATTAAATTAATTAAATTTAAAATTAAGTAAATCATGTTAAAAGAAAGTTATTTTAAAGCTAAAATTAAAGTTAATTATTTTTATATTAAGTTAATTCATTAACAGAAATTAAAATTAATTAATTTTAAATTAAACAATTGAATTTAAATAATTAAATAATAAATAAGTGCATGGACACCTAACTCCAGATGACTCTGGCAGGTTTACAATTTTGAGAAGCCTGAATCCTATTTCATTCACAAATTCATTCAGATTCATTGAGTAAAATGTGGCCTCTAATTCATTCCAAAATAATCTAAACAAAATACACTTGGTCTCTGTATCACGTACCTCTTTCTAGCACATAGCACATCTAGACGTGAATACCAGATTGTACAAATTATAGAAGAAATTACTTTATTATAATGAGTAACATTTTACTTAGTTTTTTTCAAGTTGCTTACCAGCAACTGGCTATTTGTGTGTACATACAGTATATTTACTTCAATATAATATCTGCCACATCTCCAGATAAGCCAGTAGCATTTTCTTGATTTATCATAGGCCAGAGTATTTTACAGATGGGTAGATCTGTAAAATGACACTCACCATTGGCTTCCCAAACCATTGGTGAGTGTCAATTATCTATCCAGATACAACAGCTGAGCAATGTTAATTCCAGTTAAATTTGCTTGGGGAGGTAGAACCCCCTCAAAGCTTTCTTTGCTTCCAAAGAACCCACAATGCACCAATTAGAAAATGTTTTCACAGAATAATCATTAACTTAGTGATGTTGGTGACCTGAGGGAGAAAGCAAAAGAATTTGGCCAATGGCGAAGTTTCCAGCAGTAGTTAATGAATGTGTAAAAAGTGTTTTGCATATATAGTACCTTTTATCAGAAGATCTTCACTTACTACATTTATTTTGAAGGCCCCAGGCCAGCTCATACATACTTTGTATACAAGTGATACGAAGTCAAGGTAACAGTGGTTTTAAAATTTGATTATTTTTTATATTATATGCAAAATACATTTGCTCTTTTAACTAGATCTATATTTAATTGGATAAAAATGTTTACTGGAGAAGTGGAAGGAAAGACACTAATGGTCAGAGCAGAAGGAATGATAGCAAGCAGAATGGTACTGAAATTTTGGTTGCACTTCAAGCATTTTTGGGGTAAAGAGGATGGCCTAATATATCAGATTGCAAATCAAGAGCAAAGCCTACCATGAATGCTTGAGGGATAAGATAGTCAATCAAGCACTTCATTCTCCAAATCCTTCCTAACCTGGGCCTTAGTTTAAACCGGGGGTGTCCAACCATGCCAGCTTCAAAAGCTACGGACTTGCTGAAATCCACAGGTCTTAAAAAGTTGCCAGAGTTGAACACCCCTGCTTTAAACCTTTTAATCAATCCTGCTTCACACAGATGCCCTATTTGTATCAATGGCTGCAACTAGTCACTTTATAAGCACTTAAATCCTAACATCCTCTGGCAATAGACAATCTGGATGAAGCTTAATTCCCAGATCCAGGTATCTTCCTTTTTTGAGACAAAATCACCAGAGATGAGCAGTTGCCTACATCAGATGATCCACATCTTCTCTTCTAATTCTAATTCTAGCCAATTTACCATTTCTTGACCAATTCATTTCAAGCAACCTGTAACTCTTACAGGCTAAAAAGATGTGCATTTCTCTTGTACTATGAGTTAAAATGCTTCCAGTTTGTCTTCCTTGTAACAATAAAATTTACCCTGGTAATTAAGAAAAACTGGAATATGAATTATATGCTACTTGATAAATGAGATTTCAGATTTGTATGTCATGAGATTAGGGTAGGCATATCATCCGTTATTAGTTCCTAATGATCAGTGAGTGGCAATGGCACAAGCTCAGAAACTTTTATACTAAAACATCTAGGAAACTCTTTTAAAAACCACTTTGGAATGCATAAACAAAGCTATAGAACACAGAAATGCCTTGCAGGCTAACTTAGGATTGTTGGGCAAATCAGAGCATCATTGATTTGAAGAGCACCAGGGTTATACCAGTTGTAGGGGCAGATTCAACAGTTCAAAGCAATCTGCTTTCAAAAATATCCATATTGGCATAATTTTCTTCTTCTTCTAAAACTCACTTTTTCTCATCTGAAGACAATATTAAGAATAAAATAGGCATGTCACTGGTCTAATGGAAGCTAACTATAAGCTACTAAAACGGTTGTCATAACCTTTTAACTGGGCAAAATGGTGCAGCATAGGCCAACCATTTTTGAACCAAGGTAGCTCAAATGGATTAATTTACAGAGCATATCCAAAACCTCGGATCCGTTACTCTGGACGGAAGGAAATTTGAGGAAATTGTGGCTGCTCAACGCCGTGCTTCTGCTGATATGATCACATGATCTTCATATTCAACATTCCATGACAGTTTTCCAGTCATTCTTTTAATCCCTTACTCCTACCCCACCCGGCAGTAGCCATTTACTTACCAGCTAAGAAAGAGGAAAGGAAGAAAAGAGGACAAGGAAGAAGGAACTCTTGCATATTCTTCCCAGGCCATGCTGCTCTCCCACCATCCCTAACCTATGTCCTTCCCAATACACCTTCCCCAAATCCCAAGGCTTCTCTTACGCGCACACACTTCCTGACCAGTGCCATCCCCTATGCATCTTTCCTGATTCATGTGGTACCTTTTGTGCACTCCCACACATTCTTCCTGACACACATCACCCCCCAGGCACCAGTCCTGACCCAAGTGGAACCTCTTGTGCGCTCCCAAGCACTCACGCACCCTTTCTGACTTGTGCCACCCCGTGTATGCTTTACCCCACAACCTGCATATATCCAACCCCCTCACCCTTCTTAACCCATGCTATTCCCCACATGCACCCTACACAATCCACATGGCACGTCTCCATATCCACATGCATCTTTCCCGGCCCACAATCCCTCGCAAACCCACACAGCATCTCTTACACATCCATATACATTTGCTGACCTGCATCTCTGTACATCTAATCCCTCCCTGCCTCCCTCATACAGCAGTTTCTTGCTGGCATCCTCACTTTCTCTCTGCAAACTTTCCACAAGCAACAATAAATGGGAAAACTGGTAGGAATTCAAGTGAGAGAGGGAAGAAAGAAAAAGGGGAAAAAAGATGATTTCCCACAAGGAAAGTCAATGAGGAAGCCAGCAGAAAGTCAAAAGTTGCTTCGGCTCCCACTGCTCTTTTGGTCACCTGCAGTCATTCTGTATCTGTTTAGCTAAGGAAATATCTCGAAACGATGACCCCATGGGGCACAGGTTGTCTAGATAGCCATTAAGCTAGGGTTGAAATTTGGCTCTTGACCTAAACTGCTGTAATAGGCTGGCTCAATTAGCCTATAAAGGCCAGAGAGCAGTTCTGTGATCTGGACAGCTGAACTCATTTAACTTAGCTAATTTCTCTCTTAGACTATCCTTGTCTACCCTAAGCTCTTGTTCCCTCCGTAGCATAGTGATGACTAGCTAGGTTCCATTTCCTGCTTGAGAGAAGACAGGCACAAAATAAGAAAAGTTCTGCTTGCTCAGCATCACTCATTACCACTTCACCATTTCTCTTTACAACAAATCTTCAATCTCTTTGGCTTTCCTTTTCGTTCTAACATAACCAAAGAACTTTCTTGGTTGTTTTCCATTTTCCTTGCAAACTTTAGCTCATTATGAGTTGTAGTCTTTCTGACAGAGTCCTTTAGTTTCTGAAACCTACCATACTGTACCTTCTCCTTTGCTTATGTTCCTCTTCTTGTATTTTCTGCATAAAAAAATGTGTCTTCCAGGGCTAATTTTAAAGGTCAGAACAGGAGCCACAGGCATCTCGAGGTTCATGGGGGGGGGGACAACTGCATGAAATTGTAGTTTTCCTCTTCCTAGAATAAGGTTTGGGGGATTTTCTTATTTTTATGGTAAGATGATACAATCAGGTCAGCTTCCACCAAAGTGTAATTCAGCTGAGAATGTGGAAGTATTGAAGTAACAGGTATAAATTTTAGAGAGCTAAGCTTGTCCAGGTCTGGAAAAGAGAGAACCAAATGTGTGGCACCCATGTTTATTCAATTGGGGAAGTGGGCTAATTTAATGCTTTGACTTAAGCCTTTGCTCATCCTGATTTGATCTGTGAGGAAAGCAACTATATGCTTAAATTGCATGTAGCTCTCAGATATTTGCCCTAAAAGACAAAAAGGCTACATTTAAGGTACAAAATGATGTTCAGTTATGCTACAATTCTAAGTGTTGCTGAGAATATTAGCTGTAATGTCCCAATTGTTAGGATATCATGACTAGATTGTTCTATGAAGTGATGCCATTTTTAGAATTTGATGTAGAAGTTACTCTTAGAATTAATAAAATATTTACTTTAATAAAATATTTAAAATAAATCTGAAACATTTGTCACATAGGCTAAATACACAAAACAGAAAAAATATGCTGCATTTTAAATAAAAAGTTGAGCATTTACTATACAAAACATATTTGCCTTGAACCATCAAAGTGCTATTCTTTCTTATCCAAGAGTGCCCACTTTATAAATATGCACAAAGACACAAACAATTTACTTCATTGGTTTAACTACCTCAGTTCACAATTTTTCAAATAAGGAAACTATTACTTGATTAGAAACTCAATATAACTTCATAGTACTTCTTATCAAGTGTTTCCCCCATCCATGTATTATCCATTTTGTAATATATAGAGAAACTATATAGATTATTCTTATTTAAAATAAAGATTTCAATTTCAAAGGCATCCAGTTGCTGTCTTTCCCACAGGTTCCATTATACACATCCATGTCATATATGGTATTATTTCATGTCCACAATAAAGTAATGTTCATAGGCAAGTGCAAAAGATGATAGCAGGTTGATCTCTATCATCATAATCATGTTCTTGATCTATTCAGGAGGGATTAATATTTAGATTCAACATTATGGCACTCTGGAGAGTTTTGTGCTGTTCTGCAAATGCCCTAACAAAATTTTTCTTCTGCTGCTGTTTGTCAGGTTTTAGAATTTTTGAAGTCACCAGTGCAAGATAAAGTGAGCAGATCCCTGATAATCAGTACATATATTTTCTTCATTCCCATAATGAAAGAGATGAAATCACTTCATAGTCTAAAGAAAGCAATGGGGCATCTTGAACTGTGTAGGTCACTTTAAAAACACACACATAAATGCATATGCAAATGAAGTCATCTTCTGCTGAAAATGGATGGGCCACTGTCCTATGAACCATTCTACAAAATTACTTTGACTTTTCAAGTATTGCTTTCTCCAACTCTTACCACTGTAGTTTGCTTGCAGATCTGTCTGGTAGGACTGGTAACACAAAGAATGCCAGTAGGGATTCTTTTTTTCCCATCTTTCTTTCAAGGCAGAAAATTATAGCCTGCGTACTTTTTGGTTGGCTCCCAGGTGGTTTCTCTAGGACACATAGAAAGGCTGAATCCTGCAGGCTATGCACTAGCAAACTGCTAGTTTGTCATTAAATACATTCATCACGTCATTCTTCACTAACTGCAATGTTAGAAGGCACACGCTTCATGGAATAATATTGCGGATTTATATACCAATACAGTATCTTGCATGGAACTTAACAGGCACCCGAAGCCTTTTCTCTTCCACATGTCCAGGCAGCATGCCTACATTCAACAATGACCTTACAATTTCTTGTAATATATGACTTCAGGATAGTGCAAACAAATTGTTCTTTGGCAATGTATGATAAGCTGAAATGCAGAATTAGATTAGCCACTATTTCAGAAGAGCTTGATATAAGATTAGAGAATGCTTTGTTTCTTTCTCTTGTTCCAGACAAAAGATCAAGTCCCTGAGACAAATTCGGGTTATTCTTGGCCAAAGGTATGATTTTGCAAGACCAGACGATCTGTTGAATCCCTGGAATGAGAGAAAAAGTTAGAAGAAAAGCATTTAAGATGTATAAGTAGGCTTTGCTGAGTCCAAAGAGGCTTTTGCTAAGTTTGACACGTAAGAATCACGACATTTATTTATATTGCTTTATAAATTAATAACAAAAAAGCAACACAAAAAAGTGATAGTGATATATATTCAAATTAAAAAAATGCATAAAAAGTGCTATAACAAAAAATGGAAATATGTGACAACCCTCCCAAAACAAATAATAAAAGTAACATGTCTTTTATAATAAGTTACAATTTTATATATATTAGATTAATGCAATATTCAAGATGTATACAGTGTATTTCTGATACATACACTTTCTCACATAGTATTCATTGTAAAAGACTCTCATATTTCATTATACTTGTCCATACATATGTAGGCAATCTGCCCAATGATGGCAAATGCAATCAGATCTTCAATCAATGGGTTGAAAGATGCCACCAAAACATCACTACCTAGTATCTGTTCTCTACAGTATCTCTTGATACCTGTTCCCACTATGACCCTCTTCCTTATTCACACAACCTATGGAATTTTTCTGCTAAAGCAGCTTGTTGCCTCTATTAATACCCATATCATACCAGTACACAGTGATTAAAAAGGAAGAACATGCTTCCCATTTGCTTTACCAAATTTATTACTTGTATTTGCAAAGGACTTCAAGTTAAGCCACTATCCAGATTTGGCTTGCTCAGAATTACAGCAAATAAAACAGGTAACAGTTTGAGGAAAGTGTCTGACTTTGAATCCTTGCAGCTTCTTTTTCCTCCAAAGCTGGTCAATACTTGTATTACTGCTTCAGTTACAACTGAGTTATATACTTCAATGTATTTGGAATCCATTGAATTTAACAATTATACTTAAAGCTAATGACAGTCTAAACATCTGTTTCTGAAATATATTCAGAAAAGACACCTAGAAAGTTGCTCATTGGAAACAGTAAAGAAGAAAGTTTATTTATTCATTATAAGGCCATCATATTCACAAATTGTGACTTCATAAAGTTTATCAATTTTACAAAAAAAAAACCCCAATAAAACTAAAAAAAGTACAAAGCAAATAATAATTACCATAAACACATAGCCAAAACTGGGTATAATATTCTCACAACACAGTCAATACATTTAACAACCTGGTTAGTATGCCCACTTCTCAAATAATTGCCTATCTTTACTTTCACCATTTCCCTCTCCCTTCATCAGCAGATGCCTATTGTCTTTTCCTAGAAATATAAAACTTGTTTAGTAAATTATTGGCCTTTCAAAGGCCACCAGAATCTTTGTTAGATTGCTTGCAAAGGATTTGTCACTACTTTACAGTGAAAAAATAGTGATCAGTTCAGTTGACTTCAAATGAATATAGTAAACACATTAAGCCTTGACTTTAGCATATTCTATGAAGGTAGAATACATTATTCTACGAAGTTGTATTCTATGAAATATCCCATGAGATTCTGATAAAGTAGATAGTAGAAAGGGAGCTGAATTATGATACTTTTGGTATGAGTAAAATGCTAAAGCTGGCTGAGCAATCATACATGCTAATATCCATTAACTATTCCACATTAAGCCAGAAGGAAGTATTGTCCAGAAGGATCGTGACCAGGTGGAACATTGGCAGAAATCAGCAAAATGTATTTCAGAAAATACAAATGCAAAGTCCTACCCTTGGGTAAGAAAAATCAAAGATGACTACAAGATGTGAGAGATCGTATCAGACAACAATACATGCAAAAAGGTACTGGGTGTTTTGGTCAATCATGTGTTAAATATAAGCCCACAGAATTATGTGGTTGGAAAAAAGGGCAATTTTTAGGCTGCATTGACATATGTAGAACATCATGCTCAAGAGAAATCTTAATTCCTTTTATTTTTTTCTGCATTGGTCAGACTGCATCTAGATAATTGTGTCTGGTTCTGGGCACCACATTTTACAAAGAATACAGTAATAACAAAGTGTAGGAAAGGGTTCAGAGAAAGCAATCAACAATGATTCTGAAATGAAAACATTATAAGAAATATATGGAAACTGAGTCTGAAGAAGCTACATGGATAAGCAGTGAAACATTTTGAACCAACAAGAAGTTCAGTTGCCATAACTCAATTCCAGACAACTCTACTTGGATGACTGAGAATCTTCATCGACATATTTATAAGGAATAATTGGAGGAGTTCAGTATCTTTAGGCTGGAAAAAACTGTGGAGAGAGACACAACAGCAGTAAACAGAGGCTTCATGGTTAGAGATCTCAGGAGTACTGTAGTAGTGGATTTCTGCATAGAACTTGGGGTAAAGCAGATCTCCAAGGCATTCTATATTCTCTGTTTATGCCCACTGTATAGCAGTTATGCCTATCCTTAAAATGTCACTATTTTTTTTTTAAAAAATTACTAACTCAGTTCTCAACAACTATATGTTTATGTAAAATTGATTAAATATTAGGAAAAAATTCCTAACAATGGGACCTGTTTGACAGTGGGGTCAACTACCAAAGTTGATGGCTCCCTTTCATTGAATGTGTTCTGGTAAAGTAGCGGCTCCCAACCTTTTCTATACCCCGTACCCAGAACAATTCTGATATATTCTTACACCTCTTACAAAAGTTCATATACATTATAATTTTGAAAACCCAAGTTTTCGCACTCCCTGGAATATTGTCTCGCAACCCCAGAGGGTGCGAGCACCCCTGGTTGGGAACCTATGGACAGCTATCTGTTTGAGATATTTGTTTGGATTTCTGCAGTGAGTAGAGAGTTGAATTCAATGCCTAAGTGGCCCCTTCCAATTCTTTTCACAGTATCATACTGATGATCTGGAGATGATCTACAAATGTCTATGTTTCAGTAATCTATTAGTAGTTGCTAGTTCTCCACTTCTGCCGTGGGTAGGTCACTTCACCATGGCTCTTACCCCTGTTCTAGAAAAATCTGAGTTGGTCAGCTAATTCTTTTTTTTTAAGTATGTAATGGACACAATATTAATCTTCACATAGTCTGTACCCCATATCAAAAGTAAGCATAGCACTTTTAACATTATATTGCAAATTGCTTCAAGGAAAAATGTTTTGGATAGGAAATGGAGTAAGAAAACACTTTTAACTGAAACATTTTAATGATATGGAACTTAAATTAACTTCAACCTCTGTTTAGAAGCTTGGCTGAAACCATTTAAGTCCAAGCACTTTGAAGTTTGATAAGTGATGTAAAAAGCATGCAGCAATTTAAGTAAAATATAAAAATGGTATAAAAAGCGTATTGTCAGCAATTTAATATAATCTACTTTTGGGGAAAGCGTATTTTCCCCGCTAATATCAGGAAAACAACTGACTGATTTAATCCAAAATAATAAAAAATACTCTTGGTTGAAACTTCCCATTTCTTCAGGAATTTAGAATAGTCATGGAAGGGAGATTAGTGGCATTAGTGAGGGACGCTCCTCCTAGTATGATACAATAGAGTCAGACCTCAACATAAAACAATATTTCAAAGAAAAATAGGGTAAGGAAAAAGAGAAAGAGATCCCTGGAGATTCTCAATCCTCCAAGGGATGTCCTTCTAAACCTAGGAGGAAATAGAAAGATTTACTTCGCTCTGAAGATGTCTTCTTGAGCAGGGGTCCTCAACTTGGCAACTTTAAGACTTGTGGACTTCAACTCCCAGAATTCCTCAGCCAGTCTTAAAGTTGCCAAAGTTGAAGACCCCTGTTCTTGAGCATTCATACAGAAATTCACCCATTTCATTGTGAACAATGGTATATAAGGACTACAATTCCAGGAAAAAATCTTTTTATTGGAAATAATTTTTCAAAAAACTGCAGTCCTTGAAATATTTTGTCAGGTCTTCCCAATCTGGGACTGCCAGATGGTATAGAATCCTATTCCTGTTATCTCCAACAAACTAAATAGGGGTTATAGGAGCTATAATCAAACACATCCTGACGGTAGCATGTTGAACACGACTTATTTGATTAAAATTGGCACACTGTATCTTTATTGTCACAGGATTTTATTACTATTGCTATAACAAATAACTATTTGCTCCTATTTTTTGTCATATTTTAAAACTTTTATAGGTCAGATTAAAAAAAATTACCAAGTTTGGTGGACCTTCAATATAGATACACATGTATAAGTATAGATCAAATTTTGAATTAAAAATGCCATGGATTCAAGCAACATAAACAAACAAAAGATTAAGTAAATTGAAGACTTATGACATGCAGTCATCTTTTTCAACATCGCATAGATACCAAATAAGGTGATGGGGGGAGGAAATGCTGTATAGATATTGTCATCATTCACTCCCATATTGAGATGTACATTTGGCAACTATGCATAACATCATTCAATTATGATGTTCAGGATGATTTTCTGAATTTTACCCCTGGAGATGTTCAGGTTTTTCAAGAAGTGCAAGGATTCAAAAGAAGCCAATTAGAAGGAGAAGCTAACAATTTCCATATATGCTTTAAAATGCTTGCCACTTAATGGTGATTTGACTAAATCATGTGATATTTGGAAGGGGACACGACAAGTCTATGCTCTCTCCACCTTGTTGCTTCTTTCAGTTTTTGAGTTTTGAATAGAGGTATTAGGCAAAATGACAAGATAATGGGCCTTTAAAATGAGAGCTTTGGCTGAAGATTTAGTTTTGATTTGACCTTTTGAAAGGGATTGAATTTTCAATGAAAAAAAAACTGATTTTGGTGCACTAGCAGGTTTAAGATCAATAAACAGAAAACAAAGTTGGTAAAAAAATATAACTATACAGGATCAAAACACTGATGAGGAAATTGGTTTTAAAATTGAGAAAAAGGTTAAATATTTAGTTTTATTGTGTCTAACAAATTATATGTTTTTTCAAAATAATTATATTGAGGTATGGAATGAACAAGAAAGATACGGTGAGATGGAGAAGATTGCCACTATCACTGCTGAGAAGAATTTATGTGATTAAGATGAATGTTTTATCTAGAATACTGTTTTTATGTACACATTTTTATTGAAAATGGAAACAGAATGAACAGGTATGATAAAATGGGCAAAAAAGTTTGGATATAATAGAAAGTTGGAACAATGAGAGAATATGTGGAAGAAATAGTTGCAATTTACATTGACTTAAAATCCTTAAATCTTAAAGATAACTTTTATAAAAAGATATATCACTGATATGACATCAGATAAACTGTCAAGGATGTACTAAGGGA
This sequence comes from Crotalus tigris, assembly GCF_016545835.1. Classification (NCBI taxonomy): domain Eukaryota; kingdom Metazoa; phylum Chordata; class Lepidosauria; order Squamata; family Viperidae; genus Crotalus; species Crotalus tigris. The sequence goes on along the minus strand of NW_024100552.1, from coordinate 2,156,847 downwards.
ATTTCAATTACTTGTTGGCAATGTAATCAAACCGAGGGCACATTTTTAATCTTTCATGGACATTGGGATCAAGTACATATTCTGATCCAAAATATTTAAAAATGAATGTACAATTGAAACCAGAGGCTTTGCTTTAAGGTTTAATGGAAAAATGAATGGAAACATCTTAATCTTAATGTAGGCAAATATTAATCTTAGGCTAAGAGTTTGATGTATTTTTTAAATTCTTATCTGTGCTAAAGAAAAGCAAAAGTAATTCCTTTTCTCTTTTTTTCTATTTTTTTTTTTGTACCTCTATTTTTTTTCTTGATCTTTTTTCTTTCTTTTTTACTTGTCTATCTTTTAATTTTGTTTTTGAAAATCCATAAAATTATAAAAAATACAATGCTTGCCACTGAAGGTTTTTAAGATCAGTGGCACATTCTCAATGCCCCAAAAAGCATATGGAACTTTGTATATCCCAGGATAGCCCAGGTATTATACAAGCACCACTTTTATGTTATTTGACTCCCTGATTTTTTTCTGTCCCTTTGTAGGCAGTGTGGAATCCCTCTTAACCATACCACAACACAGAAAACTCCATTTGGGGGCCATCTGTGCCTCACTGACTCTGGCAACATGATCAACCACACCCCCTGAAGCCTTTAGATGCAAAAGAAAGAACCAAAGCAGTGCAATCATGGGTGGCAAAATTACTGAGGGTCCCTGCACAGCCTGTGTGGTTTTTAAGATCTTCTCTATCATCTGTGGGACTGTAAAAGAAAAGAGAAAAGACTAGAAGAGATCAACCCTGACTGCTCTTTAGAAGGTCAGATCCTGAAGTTGAAACTCAAATACTTTGGCCACCTAATGAGAAGGAAGGACTCACTGGAAAAGGGCCTAATGCTGGGAAAGATTGAGGGCAATAGAAGAAGGGGACGACAGAGAATGAGATGGCTGGATGGAGTCACTGAACCAGTAGGTGTGAACTTAAATGGACTCCAGAAGATGGTAGAGGACAGGAAGACCTGGAGGAACGTTGTCCATGGGGTCACGATGGGTCGGACACGACTTCGCAATTAACAACAACAACAAGAGAAAATTCCCAACCCAGCCCAATAAGGCACTGCAGTAACAGATGCCAAGCATATACTGCCATAAGAGCTCCTAAGGGCAATCAAATAAGGACCATGAGAACGCCAGGCTGGTATCAACCAAAGAAGTGGTCATTTGCAACTTATTGCAATTAAGCAGCTTCATATTCTATTTCTGAAATTTAACTTATATTTGGAAGACTGACGTACAGTACATTTCTATTTTTGAAAATGCCAAGTACAAATACTCAGTAAAATTCATAGTTGTATTTTACATCAATATGTAGCAATGTTTGTAAGCCACAAAAACCCACAAACGGAGGCTTTAAAGCTTGCTTCTAGTAGGGATGATGTTTAATTTCATAAAAATCTCTTGATAACTTGAGTAGGGTAGAAATTGGTATCATTTAATAATCTTATCTTTCCTCTCATAGATATTTTTTCCTGAAAGTAGTCTGTTATCAAAGTCATAAGCAAACTGCACATTCTCTCAGAGAACCCAATGTTTTGGTCTATACCTTCGTCCTTTCCCTCAAATCCTCATGATTGCCACTTCCATACTCTTCTTCAAAACACCAGGAGAAATCAAAATTTCAAAAATGTTATCTGGATAAATACATAACAAATAATTATTTTATTATCTTATATTATTTAGTACCCGAATCTCCTTACACAATATACATTTTCTAGTATGTTGATATTAGCACCTATAATAAATCATACCTACAAAAGAGTAAGGTTCCAGTAGGGGATTTTGAAATTTTTTTATCTCTTTCTTTTATCTCTTTATAGTTTTTATAAATTATTTATCTTTGCATTTATGAATTCTAATAAAATTATTATAAAAAAATGGCTTCCCATGGTTTCAGTTTGAGTGCATACGACATTATAACAATAATCTATAGTGACTACATTAGAGCTACCTCATTAAACTTTGTAAGAAACTATTTTCTTTATAGCGTTGCTTGAATATCTAATAGTGTGAATTTTAAAATAATAACATTTATGGGGACAAATCATGCTACAATCTGAAAAGTATTTAAATACTGAACTATATTAAACAATTTAGGAATAAATGTGTATATTAAGATCTTTTATCTTCAGTCAAGTTGGAACTGAGTTAAACTGTCAGTTTTAGAAAAAAAAACTGGTATTAATATTCAGCTGTACAACATTCTGCCCCATTTCCTTTTTGATATTTCTACAAATTGGTTCAAGTATAACTAGCAGAATGTTTTACATATTGAGACAAATTACTGCAAATATGGTGACAGTTTATTCTTTACTATGCCTAAGATTCATATATGCCTGTCACTTTCTGTGGCTACATCAGATCTTTAATCTGTACCTGGAGGTAACAAATACTGTACAAAATATGTCATGTTGCCTTAATAGACAATTATTAAACTGAAGTATTTTGACTTTTTGCCAGATCATTTAAGCACTATAATCAAAATTATCAGTCTCTTGACCTTGCAGATGCCATCAACATTTATGTTATCAATATGTTTAGCCCAAAGCTACAATACAATTAGTCATTTAAATTGCAAATATCTTTTACACAAAATACTTAAGCTCCATTTCTGAATAGCAGGAATATTCTGCCAGTGAGTTACGTATCTCAAACCTATGAATTGCAATCTGGAATAGCTCTATTTACTATATTGCCACGGTTTTTATGTCAACAAATGTAGCCTAAACCAAAAACAAAATTTAGCACTTTCCTCCAATAAAAACTACATTAGTTCTTTCAATTACATTCAACTATTATATTTGTTATTTTCTAAAAATTTTAATGAAAAGCATCTCAATTAGATATGAATTATGAGTATGAGGCTCAAGATGCATCTAACACAAAGGGGAAATTCATAGTTACATTATTGAAATGATTCACATGTTAACATTCTTCTTGCTTCCCAGAGAAACAGATTTTCTGCAAAAAAATTAAATTAAATTAATTAAATTAAATTAAATTAAATGCACATTAAATCTGTGCATTCTTTCAGAATAACGAGATTAAAACTGAGTAGATTTCAGACTTTATAGCTCTACTTTTGTTTTTAGTTTTTTTTATAAGACCAGGTTTCCCACCAAGGTCATGCAAAACAATTATCAAAATGAAAGAATTCACATTTTTTTAAAAATTAGTTAATTAATTTATTATACCAACTTCATTAATATTATAAATAACTCAAGGTGGCAAACATACTTAATGTTCCTTCCTTGTCCTATTTTCCCTCCAACAATAACCCTATGAGGTAAGTTGGACTATCATGTGAGTTACTACAGATAATTATATATTGTTATATAATTATAACAATAATATAATTAATAATTCAATGGTAAACTGGCACAAAGGCAAGTAGGCTTATTTTACAGATAAAAACAAAAACAAACTGGAATAGGGAAAAGCAATTAAAAGAAGGTCAACTGAGACTTTCTAAACCTGAAATTTTGTAAACTGCTAGAAATGAAATATCTTATGCAAGATCAACAAATACATCTGCCAGTAGATGCTAATCTATTTTTTCCTCCTCTACTATATATAAAAAAATCGGGACCACAAAAAAGAAAAACTTCTTTCTAGTCCCTGACATATTTTCATCCGGACAACCAATGTAATTTGGCAGAATGTCGCAGTATTATCATCCTCCAATGATGGACTCCCGATCAAGGCTGCACTTATAGGTTTGACAGCTATTGGAGACACAAATGAGATCATTGAATATGAAATGTCAATAACCATCATGATGTTTTATGATTTTCCATGAACTGCACTATTAATAGAAACCAATGCTAAAGTCCAAATTTCATTACTTTTGAAAAATAAAAATAAGTGACAAGATAAACTACTTTTAAAAGGGCATGGTATTGTGCATTATAATCATTTTCAGAAATACAGGAAATAAGATCATTACGCTAGTCTGAAAATATGCTGTTTCCGGCATAACAGACAAAGAGAAAAGGGGAGATTAAAGGATGTAAAATTCAGGTTGCCTCCTGAAAACTCGGGAAGCCTCAGAAAATCGAGGGAGGATTGCACTGGTTTTGGCAATACAAAATTTACATCTACACTATGAAGCAATTACCAACTTTCCTATATATACAGAGCTTTGGCTAATTAAATGTACTTATTTGCTGCATATCTTGCCATGGGGCTACTGAAGGCAGTTTACAATAATGGAAAGTAAGAAAAATGAAAAAAGTGTAAAGAGAAGTAAAATAACAGAACAATAAACAAACAACAACAAAGGAAAACAGTGAGAATAATACATCAATATGATCAATGCTTTTTTTCTATTAAAAAAAAAAGGTGCCAGAACTCACACACATCATACAACCTGCCTTGCCTACCCTATAAGGTTCCATCCAAAAAAGGTGCCGGAACTCTGTTCTGGGCATTCTATGAGAAAAAAAGCCCTGAATATGATAAGCAAAAAGATGGATGGGAGAGAGCGTGAGAGCAGAAGATGCAGTTTGCCATCAATCTAGCAGTTACCTCTACAATGGAATTTCCCCATCTGATTCCCAAGTCAACTGAAAATAAATAATGAAATGCATGCAAGCATGCATACATATATACATACATACCCATGAAATATGTAGATGAATTTTTTAACATATGCTGTGTTAAGTGATAAATATCATCTATTAGATGTAATTCAATAGCAATATTTATAGTATATTTGTTTAGACTAGTAGCGTTTTCAGCTTTCAAGACATCAGAGATACTAGAATAACTGTTTAAATCCTTTAAAACTAAAAAGCCTACTATTCCTATATATGTACGTATGTATGTATGTTATCAATAAATTTGAGATCCATATGCTAAGAAATGAGTGGAATACAAAATTAGAGGTTCCTATATTTTTCAGACAATAGAAGAGTGTCTTAACTTCTATAGCAAGAGTGTCAATGGACCTTAAACTATGACTTTTATAACAAAAATAACACTTAAAATTAATTGCACAACTTTACATTTGTATAGAAGATGTAATAAGGTTAATGCTTCTTTAAAACTCAAGTTTTAAAATATCCTAATCATGAATTCCCAAATTTGCATTAATTCAGCTGCACTAATTTTCATGAGTGGGTTTGGGGAATGTGCAAAAGCCCTATAAGCTGCTACATTTAAACTAGTCAAAGTAAGGTAGTGACATATTATATAAAGCTTCAGACTTTCTTTATTCTTAGCATTTAATTTAATATTTCCTTGAAGCTGAAAAACCCCTATACCAGGAGTAGGCAACCTTGGCTCTTTTATTTATCCCATCCAGTTGCCACCAATATTCATAACATTTCCTGAAATGCTGGAAACTTTTTTCATGTATACCATTCTTTCTCACCATAAGATGCTAAAGCTTATAGTATTCATTGCTTGCCAGGAGTGTGTTTGAGCTGTTCCATGAAAGTATTCATCTTTAGACATATTTAAAAGTGATGCTGCTTTGTTGGAAATGAATATAAGGATTTGTACAGGCATGTGTAACTAAGAATATTTCATAATTATCAAGTAATTTGGAAATCTTGAAGCAGAATGCTTGCATTGCAATCATAACATGAAAGACAAAACATCCTGATATGTAAACAATATTTTGTTCTGTTCAGCAAAGAAAGGATGGCCTTGAAGTAGAATATGGCTTGAGGGTCTATGCACACTAATTGCATGTTTTCAGAAAAGTTGGCTAACTTAAATATGTAGAACTGAATAATTTGAATGCAAGTATGCATTATTTCTAAAACAGATAAATCTCAGGAATAAATTAGTTTCACATACATGTTTCCCAACTCCAGTTACTGATCTTATCAGTAGAGAATAAGGCAATGCTAATTTTCCCAAATTATTCTTTGAATTTTAGCATATATAGTTCAGAATGTAATGAGGCATCTTTTGTTTCTGTCCAGTTGGTCCATGCAGCAGATCTCTTAAATAGCTCTCTGGGCTTGAATGGGAGATATCATTTCTTAGTTAGTACTATATACCGCTCGGACACCTATAAAAAGGTTTGGACCTGAGCCAAAAAAAAAAAAATATCAAAGGATAAAATGGTCTCTTTTTCCAGCAGGAATGGTATAGGGCAAGGGTAAGCAACCTTGGCTCTTTTATGACTCGTGGACTTCAACTCCCAGAATTCCTGAGCCAACTATGCCAATGGCCCTTTAAGACCTCTAGTGATACCATAGAATCCACCCTCCCCACTTTTGTTTTTAAAAAGCATCTTCAGAGAAATACTTGGCAAACCTATTACTAATCCCCTCTCCCACAAGACAAAGCTTCTCCCTCAAAGCTTATGTGTCAAATTTACATTTGAGAAAAACATCCTGTTTTCATTCATAAAACACACATAGGTTCTCTGTATGGCCAAAAATGAAAAGCAAGGCTGCTTAGTCATCCATCTAAAACCCTGAACCCTTAATGCTGCTCTCTTTGTTGTTCTTTGTTTAGAGCCCATTCTAGCAAACTCTAATTTGTCATTTTATTATCTGAAGTGACTTATACATCCCTATACAACTAATGAAATCACTAACTTGCAATTGCTGTATTTCCGAGGCATCTTATAAATATGCAAAGTACACGTACAGTACGCCTAAATGTACTTCTGCTCATGTAGCACAAAATGTTGAATTCTATTGTTCTGATGCATGACTCCATTGCCACAGGCATTTTCATCAATAGTGTTATATAGGATTACACCGGAGGACTTTTAATAAGAAAGGAGTCACATCAGCGACAGCAAGAATATGTCCAAGGGGCACCCATTACTAACCCTCTAGCATTATACAAAAGGAAAAGCTAGAAATAATTACTACCTTGCTCTTATGCAGCCTCTTCCTGCTTAATAGTAAACATAATGGTTTACCTAATGAAAAGTTTAATTGTGATGGGAGGAACCTGGGAAAGCTGCTATACCAAGCTCATGATTTCAAATCTTTCAGCAGTAATTATGAGAGATAAAAGCTCATTCTTTACACATAAAGAAGATAGCTACTAATTTATTAAAATTATACACCCCAGCTCAAAAGGCAACTTAATATTTCCCACTGGTGGGTTAATTTGCTTTTATGGGCTAGCTGGGTTGGTCTTCTGCTTACACGTGTCCTCTGTATGCTTTAGCATTCTGGACATTCTATTTCACAATTTTTCAATATCTTTTTCTAGCAAGCACAACCAACAATTCCTATTCAACATTTTCCTCATCTAAAAGTACCATAAATATCCAATTTTGGGGGGTGGGATGTACTTCAATTTTTAAAATCTGAGATGCTGTTCTGATTTCCATAGATTATTCTCATTCTAGTTAGAATAATTTATGAAGTTTCTATGAACTTACTCACTTATCAAGACAATAAGACTGTTCCTTCTGCATATCTACTTATTTATGATCTTTTTCTCTATTTTTTCCTAGGTTTTCAATCATAGAAGTTCATTATCCTTCCAACCATCTTTCAATTCGACCCTCTCAGTTAACATTCTGCACAATATCCACTGGCTTTCTCTTTCCTCTCAAACTAGATTTTCTTTCTCCTGCTAATTTTTGGGGGTGTTTCTGCAAACCTTGAGGTTACTCCATCTGTTGTTTCATTGCCACTTTTGCTACATAAGCACAATTGTGGTATTGAAATATTGAATTAGATACAGAGAAAGTGGTGATTGCAATTCCTTAACCTTAATGAGTCTTAGCCATAAAACAAAACTATTCAGAAAAAGACTGTAAACCCTAAGAGTCAGGGGTGGCAGCTTGCCCAATTGGTTTCTAAAAAGGAAATAACCTCATCTAGAGATCTACCAAGTCTGAATATTGTATACAACTATTATTCTCAGAAGCTAGGAAAACCACCAAGTGGCAGTGGGTTTCCAGATAATCAAAAACTGGTGAACATAAATTCTAAGTGAAAAAGAATTTAGAGCAAAATAAATACAAATATAAAATTATATTAAATACGGTTAATAGTAGTTTCCTCTGTCATATTACAATTGGTAGTTTCCTCTGTCATATTAAACATTACACTTTAGTGACAACTTTTGAAAGAGTCTTCAGAAGTCCACATTCAAGACTGTGAGGCATATTTTGAACATCTGAAGCTGTGGGAATATATAGACACAGACTCCCTACCCAGAAATATCAAGCAAGCCTTCTGTTCCCTTAGTACGCATATATATGATTAGAAGAACGTAATTTTCTGAACTAAGGCTCAGAATTTAAGTGCTATATTTGTTACATAATGGACTGAAAACAATATATTAGGAGGTATATCCAAACTAAACACATGACAGATGCACCTACAATCATGTGAACTTGGCAATCCTAATCCTCCTTTCACTTGCTTATCTGAGGGCCCCTCAATCAAAAGTATTAAAAATAGTGACAGCAGTTAAATAGGTACTGTGAGAAAACAGTTTTATTTGCTTTGACTGGGATGTTTTTAATAGGTGAAAGCAATTTTTTTCTAGAAAAAATTGTATTTTTAAATCTATGCAAATCTGTTGATATCATTGTATGAACATTTATTTGGAGCACAGCCAAAATTATTAGGAAGATTTACTGCTGAAAAAAATTCTAAGATCATTCCTAGGATGGGCAGATGAGCTTTCAATGGGAATAATGGGTGTTCTTCTACATCACTGGACTTTTCCAACCCTTTTTCACACTGGGAAACCAATAGTGCAACACCCCATAAGAATTTTATAGGAAGATTCTAGGTAAGCATTTTTATAAGCTTTGTTTATATACATTTTCCTTAACAATATGCTTTGCTGCAGGATTACTTCCTTCACAGAGCACCACATAATCAAGTCCAGTTCTCTGGATGCCAAATAGAGAACTGATTATTAAAAAACACTTCCCGTTTTACAATCCTGTAATCTCTTAATTTGGGGTAGAGTTGGGGGTGACTGAATGAAGTTGAGTATTTACTAGCTGGATGCCCTTCCTGACACACTGTGGAGTTCACAGCTGATATTTTTCTTCGTGCCCTTGGAGAGACACATCTGACACTACCTAAGATTGAACTCTCAACCTTCCATGGAGAGGTGAGCGTCTTCACCACTAGACCACACCATTCAGAGAGATGATTCCTATGAAACTGATAAAAAACGCTACTATAAAAGAAGTCCTTAAGCAGATCATACTCTTTACAAAAAGTAGAAACAAGGTTCAGCTGGTGAAGATAATGCAGCAAAGGGGGAAAAACCCATAACGTTACAAACCTCAAGTCCAGAAAAAGAACTAGACGAATCCAGTGGTCTCTTCTTTCTTGGCCCAAGAGCTTCCAGGGCTGCCCGATTAGCCTCCCTTTGCTGCATTTGTGCAAATTCCAATTGTTGCATCTAAGATTAAGAAAAAGTTATGAACAAATAAATCTGGATATAATGAAAGCTTACCCTTGGGCTTTATCAGCTTCCCCCCCCCCCATAGCAGGGAAGTTTTATCAGTCCTAAACATACAAACAAACAAAAAATATTGGGTCAGAATCACATTCAGACTGCACTGTTCACAAGATCCCTCTTTACTATACATTAAGAAATTATTCCAGTAGGATTTTTATCATGTAAGAAATGTGGTGCAAAACTATTAAATGCAGTCAGATAAATCAAGGTATTATTTTAAAATAGATATTTTATGCACCAGGTTTTACAGTAATTTTGGGTTTTGCTACAGATATTTTAGCTTCCTTCTTGCAAAGGGCAACTTTGAAATATAAATATTTACTTATATTCCATTCTGGAGGCTGCTTATAAAAAGCTTAAATAGCTATCCAATCATATATAAATGTACTCTGTCTTGTTGTAAATTATGACAACTTGTATATGTGAGCCACACCTATGTGCCTTTATCTCTTGACAGAATTAATAATGATAAACATCAGTTACTGAGGCATATGGGGGAAGATATGTATTCTTAAACTAAATAAAGCAAGTCCCCACAAAGCTAACTGAGACTTCTAGCTTCATCTTTATATATTCACTCAAAAAAAGACAATCAGGAGCCATAGAGAAAGCATTTCAAAACCATTTCCCTTCTTCGATTTTTCCATCAGCTCCAAGTACAAAGATTTTTTAAAAACCTGTGTAAAGATCAAATTGCCATGAAAACATTGCAGAAATGGTAAAATGGTCTTTGTTGCTCCTGGCCTTTTTAATAATAACATATAGGGTTTTTAAAGTCTAGTCTTGAAGCAATCAAGTAGTTTCTAGGTGACACAATAACCGTTTTAGTTAATCTGACCTGAAGCATAAATAAAGTAGAGGTATATTTTTAAAGCCCTTCCCAATAGTTAGATAGCATATGCAGCCAAGCTACAGTCGTACAAAGGAATTTAAAAAAGGAACTCGGTACAAATATTTATTTTGTACAAATTAAATTTTTCACATTTATAAAATCTCACTCCATCACCTTCACTTCCCTCTACTTTTTGTTCAGATACGTTATCTACCTGTTGCTTAAGATCCATGCAAGTTTAAAATGCCCATAGAAACCACGGTTTATTGCCAGGTGAACTGAAACATGATTTTGTTCACTTCAGGAATGCTTTACCCCAAACCAATGCTTTCCAGATGTATTTGGATTACAACTGACCAAACACTAGGCTGGAAACTGTGGAAGTTGAAATCCTGAACTATTTGCAGAATATTAAGTTAGAGACAGCCACATTAGAATTTAACTGAATATTAAAATGTTCTCTTACATTGTTCTCCAAAGCTTTATCCTGTGCAAGAATATAGAACACCCTACAATGTTCAGTAACACTTGAATGATTCTTTTACATCTAAGGGAATCTTTATTGTTTTTCACTCACAAGCTTAATGTTAGACAAGTAAAATGATTAGTCCATCTGCCCTTTAAACTCAAGGTGTTTACACTATTTCACCTATCACATATTCATCCATTTACCATGTTGAATTAGCAATCATGGCATATGTCAGCACCAATTTTATTAGGCAGAATCCCTAATAACTATACTATAACCTCAAACCCCAATACTGTACTCTTTCAGTGAGGTTTTCCATGGCCAGCTGCTAAACTCTTCCCCTAAACTCAGTTTATCTATCTTTAGTTTTATAACTTTTCTTCTTGTCTTACAAATGTATCTAACAGTATTCTTTGTCCTTCTTCAGCATTCTCTCCTACTGTAGCATGCTTACATCACCTAATATTTTAACTACATTTCTAAATCTAGCCCAATTAAATAGGTAAAATTTCCAAACCACTAAAAAGTAAAACTTTAAAGTAACATTTTACTTATATTAGCATTTATGATTGATACAGATAGATTGAAATAGATATAAAAATAAAAATTGTTTTGATTTTAATTATATTTTTAATTCATATATTTTCAAACATATTTTTAATATTAGTTGTTTGATGGAATGCCTATAATTTCAGACTGTCATTGTCTGCATTCTAAAAAGATTTAAAAGACTGACTTGAGGCTCAAGAAAATAATTGATTATCTATCAAGATGGGGAAAAAAGATGTTTGCAATAGCATAATACAGGAACAAGCATTTTGCAACTTAGAGGAAATAAACAAGTCATATTATGGAAAATAGCAGAGCATCTCCAAAGGCAATATCTTCAAGTAACCTCAGACTCTGAAAAACATAAGAAAGTGAATCCTACGAGGTTGAAGTGTGCTTTTCCCAGTGAAGACAGTGGCTAAACATGAAAGAAACAGAGAGTGACTGTGGTAATAAGAATGTGTAGGAAACTGTTAAGTTATCTGTTGCTACTTAATGGAGACATGAATATAATAAAGGAAAGTATGAAACTGATAGTATTGAACAGGGGAAGAATTTTGCAGATCCTTGGAGACTAGGATATGCATAGGGGCTCAAAGAGAGGCAATAAACATCCACATTATAGAAGTGATCTTTTTAATATCATTTAACACATACATTAACATTTTTACAGTTCACAGCACGAAGGCTTGTTATGCTTTAATGTGTGTTTTGCAAATAAAGTATGGAACCACACAGATTAAGAAAACTGGTTCAAGCAAATGAAAGGCCAGTGCCATCTGATGGAGACTTGAATAAAGGTGCTGCTTGCTATCTTGGAAAAACTATAGCACTTTTCCATCATCCAAAGATGAGCTAAAAATACGTTCATTTTCTCCCAAAGAAGAAGAAATATATAATCATCAACTCCTGATAATTGGTTACTGCTACCATTAAAATGTATTGTCTGGGAAATCTAATTTATACATTTACCTGTCAAAATATGAATTGTAATGAAGAGGCTTTGCTTAATCTGCCTGTCCTATTGATGATGAATACAAGAAAGTACATAGTCTTTCTTGTAATTAACAGCTTTTCCACTCCATAAACACTGGTGATCCAAAGATAAAAAATCTAATATCATAATCATTATGTCAGGTGATGGTAACTAAAATCTACTATCAAAATTTGTAGATTTAGAAATGTAGAAAACTGTCTAATACATAGCAATGTTCAACTGAGTTTATCTAATTCTATGTACAGGTTCCTGAAAAACAAGGCCCCTTAAATTATCTCTAAAAACATTAGCAGCATTGCACATCTTATGTATCCTATTTGATTGGATGCTGATAATTTAGAACAGCCTTTCTAAAGTTTGACATGTTGAAGTCCACCCATTTGAAGAGTATATATCCAGACTCAGAAAGCTGATTCTAAAAGCTTCCATAGAAAACTAGGAGCAGAAAATAGAAGACATTTATTAAGAAGTATTTCTGCAAAAGGATTGTTTATAAGTGCAACAACAAAAACGACCTTTTTTTTCATACAGTAAAATAAAGAAGCTAATGTATTGTATCTAACAATGATGGTCCAATTCTAGAATGTTAGTCTGTTGCTTCCTTAAAATATTGTAATGTCTTATTTGGGTTGGAGGGATTGCCTTTGAATCAGCCTTGACTCCTGGTGACAATACAGAGAATCCATGAAGTGTTCTTGGCAAAAGTTTTGGACAAGGTTTTTTATTGCCCTTTCTCCTCGCACTGAAAATGGCTGACCCGCCCAAAGTCACCTAGTTAGTATTCATGCCTAAGACAAGACTAAAAACATTACATAGAGCTTATTGGCCTTGGCTAAGATTAGTTCATCATCTTAACTACTAGACCAAATATAGGGGACAAAAGCTGATAAAGATGGGGAAGCCTGACAACTCTCTTGTGGCTTTCTGCATTATCAGAAAGCAGCCAAAGTCCATCCATGCCTTCTCATCCTTCTGCATACAACATAAAACAACCAATGTTCTCTTAGCACTGAAATGTTGTATGTCTGCTTTCTATGATGAGCCTGAAATAACTATTTAAAAAGGGTATATCAAGCAACTTATGGTAAAAAAAAATGGCATTCATGATTTATTGGAGAGAAATATATTGGAGAATATATATCCCATACGTTCTTCCAAGTGGCTAAAAAACATAAAACAAACCACAAGAAGGTTTAAACTAAAAGGGCAGAGCAGCAATAAAAGCCAAACATTAACAACTAATGGAAGTAACAGATGGACATGTCAATCTTCCTATTTCCTTTGATACCCAAAATGTTTAAAAGTCCTATGTGACTTCTTGGTCCTGTTTCTCTTAAAATGCATTTCCTCTTTCAATTCCTTTCTTTATGTCAATTTGTACTAGTTTCCTAGAAAATTTGTTCATCTATATGTATTTTTTTAAAGTAACTTTTCCATTATTATACTTGATGACATTAATATTGACATATCTTAGCATTTCTTGGATTAGTTAATCATCCTTCTAATTTGTGACATTTTTTAAAATTCCCTATTGTATTCTAGTGTAGCTTTTAATAAAACTTGTGGGTTCCTTACATGTGCAGGAGTCGTGGTGGCGCAATGGTTAGAATGCAGTATTGCAGGCTAATTCACTACCCATTGCCATGAGTTTGATTCTCACCGGCTCAAGGTCGATTCAGCCTTCCACCCTTCCAAGGTCAGTAAAATGAGGGCCCGGATTGTTGGGGACAATATGCTGACTCTATAAATGGCTTAGAGAGCGCTATGAAGCGGTATATAAATCAAGTTGCTATTGCTAAGTGTTGTTGCTATATGCAACATGTATGAAGTATGAAGTACTTTCACTTTTCTGTAATTATAATGATTTTATTTAAAAAATTCTTACATTTTGAAATGCAAGATGTGCATTTTGAACCTTCTAGGCACCTTTCCAATTACATTAAAGTTAAAGCTCAGTGCTAGTGCAAGTATTACTCCCAGGTGGTTTAGCAATATTTATATCTTGAACTAGATTTTTAAAATTTTCTGGTAATAAAATCATGGTCACTGCTCTTATGTCAGCTTCACGATAATTAACTCTGTCTTAGAGCAATTAATCACATTTATAAACAGTGACTTGATATACAGCCTTCCCCAACCTAGTATCTCCAGACTTACAGAAGTGTCTTTGGACAAAACTGACTCCCTCAGCTAAGAAATGGAAATGAGCATTGTGCCCTCAAGTCAGACATGATTGGACAGGGGAAACCTTTACCTTTATTTCATTCAGCAATTTTATTCTAGAGGGAGAGAGGTGCTACACTCGTGCCCTTTGGTTTATGTGCATTTTACCAACTGCATAAGCAATATCTAACACTACAGGATCATTTTCTTTCTTCAAATATCCCACAATCCTCTTCCGTAAGATGTCATTTTTCAAAAAAAATTAATATAACCTGTCCTGTGCTGAGTTCCCCATTCTAGCCTTTGATCAACGCCCTAGTCCTTATGCCCTGATAGTTACAGATGCTTAGATACAAGTACATTATGCATTGGTACCTCCTCCTCCTGATTTCCTTTATCATGGATTCTGGGCTGTAAACTCATAAAAATAGGGAGATGTATTTTTGTACACAACAGTACATTGATCCAGCCATGCTCATCATACTAGTTTATTATATAAAACAAGGGGTCTCCAAAGCTGGCTGGCTGAGGAATTCTGCGAGTTGAAGTCCACAAGTCTTAAAGTTGCCAAGTTTAGAGATCCCTGACCTAAGTTTACTGCAATAAAACATATGTCAAGTACACTGCCAGGAATATTTTTAAGAGGGACCAATATGAACAAGCATGTAAGGTATTTCAATTATATTGTAACATGCATGTGCTCTATAGTGACACGATCTGACCTGAGAACTCTGGTTTTTTATCCTGAAATGCCCTACATTTCCTTCTAATTCCAGTCTACAGACTTCCAGCAGTTCACACACCACCCCTTTGTTCCAAAAGAAACATAGGAAGCCAAATGCTGCCCCCACAGAATGCTTTGCAGGTCCTAATGGAGACCAATGAGATCCAAAGACCAGGTCACTTTTGTTAAAGTTGGCAATGTGCAGCGGCCCTTTTGACATGAAAGAATGGCATGCACCTTTACTTCTTCACTCCTTCTCATCTAGGAGCCTTTCTTTGCTTTGGCTGGAAACTGATGCATTGATTTTCAGACCATTTTACTGGATTGCTATTTATTTTGCCTCACCTCTTACATTAATCCAAGCAATAAGGGCTTTTAAAGCATCCATAAATAACCGACTGCTGCTACTATTGGCATCTAGAAGCCAACCGTAGCAATGTTAAGCAACAACAAATTTCATAGTTCAAGAGGCACAGTTAAGAAAAAGGTTGTTCAGAAATATCACTCATTTACTACAAAGATCCTTTTAAAAAATGGCCTGGAATCACTCAAGTAACTATAGAAACCAATTTCTTAAGCTCAGTATCACACATCTCCCACCTCAATTGTCTTTATTATTGTTTTCTGTCAGATCCTTAATCAGAAATGTGAACAGGCTTGATTTATTCAGTGGAGGAAAAGAATCTGTAGGTCAAGTTAAAAAAAAAATTCTCACTCACACAGTTTTCAACCTTAGGTATTTTCATTTAATTCTGTTCCCAGTAGCTCTGGGGGCAACTCCAGCGAGATCCAATATTAAGGCTCAATTAAAATAAGCTCCAATTAGTGGAGCTTTTTTCTCTCCGGCTAAAAAAGTCAGGAAATGGATATTGGGAAATGTAAAAAGTCAGCTACTGAGAGGAGGCTGCAGCAGACATAAATGAACTTATTTGTTGATTTCTGCAGTTGCTATGCAGAGGCCTCTGGGAGTAACAGCTTAACCAGTCTAAGCTATAAACTAAAACCCCTGCAGCTAAACATGAACTGTGTGAAACAAGGGCTCCATTCCAGAACAGAAAACTGCTGGGCCCAGAAAATTAAAAGCCAGAGGCGTTTTCCATTTAAAACTAAATCCCAGTACCACCTCCCAGCCAAAGAATTATAAGCAGTATCAGATTTACAAAACGAACAATTACCCTGGAAAAATGTAGGCTATTGTACAGTCCCAGATGCTAAATCTTAAAGTGTCTTTTCTTCCCCCTCCTAATCCCACATTATATTCCTATCCAGCACATTGCTGGAGTTGAGTTTTGCTTAGAAATAGTTATTTGTGAACTATGAAAGTAAAGTGTTAAGAGCTGATAATTTCACTGGCCTCATTTGAAGCGTTGCCCTTGCCTGCAGCAGTTCCTGTCCTTCCCCAAGGCCTCCACAAATGGTATGCACCAGCAAAATAAACCCTGACCTAATTGCCAGGGGAGGCCTGCCAACCTCTCCTCCTAACACGAAGCCAAACCTGGTAACTTGAAAGTCGTACCTCTTTGGCTTTCTGCTTTAAACGCAGTTGCTCTGGATCTTCTTTATTGCAACGGCTCTATTAAAAAAGGAGGGAGAGAGGGAGGGAGGGGGAGGGGGAGAGGGGGGGAGAGAGAGGGGGGGAGGGAGGCAGAAAATGAAATGTAATGGAAGTTACCCAAAATACAAACATTATCTTTAAATATTTAATCAGCTACAGTTTTTTGTTCTGATTGGAAATCTTAGCTCTAGGGGCTTCATGCCGCAAGCCAGACTGCCTTGGTTCTCCCCCACCCCTCTGTGCCCAAACATCCTTTCATCAGGGACTGTTGCCTTGCTTGTAGCCCAGAGGAAGCTTGAACTAAAAATGATGCTAACGTTGTCAGTCAGGTCCAGCGTAGGCATGATGATGTTCATGTCAGGAGCAGACACTTGGGGAGAGAAAAGGAAAAGAAAGGCAGAAGGGAAAAAAGAATGCTCTAAACCCATGTTCTGCTGGAATAATACAGAAGACTCCCTTAGGGGGCCTAATTTTAAACTCCCTTTTTCCAGAATGAGGTAGATTTAAAAATAGAGCCATTTATACGGGTTGTGATAATCGGTTAAAATGTATCTGCCACAAGGTCAATAAAGATGATCAGCCAGCAGATGTTTTCAGTAAGTCTGCAAAGACTGGCTAAAGGCCAGATAGCTGCTGACACCTGTAAAATTGGAATATTTTATGGGAAGGAAGTGAGACCATGATCTTGTGCAGAAGGGAATCTATCCCATTAGCTAAGTGGAAGCTGTTAATTTCAACTCTCGGTACCATGAGTTCCATCCACCATCAAACTTCCATCCAACTCAACACTTCCAGAACTAAGAACAAGTGTTCCACTGGCTATTTTCTTGAAGCTGAACCACAGTTTGCTTTAACAATAACCTACTTCCTGGGATTCCCACCCCCCACTCTATTTACATGCTCTTGCCTCTTTTTAGAGAAGCTAACTTCAGTTTTCTTGTAAGGTAATCTCAACTTATGACCACAATTGAGCCCAAAATTTATGTTGCTAAGTGAGATATTTGTTAAGTGAGTTTTGCTCCATTTTACAACCTTTCTTGCCACAGTTGTTAAGTGGATCATTGCAATGGTTAACTTAGTAACACGGTTGTTAAATGAGTCTGGTATACCTACTGGCTTTGCTTGTCAGGTCGCAAAAGATGATCACATGATCCCAGGATGCTGCAACCGTCATAAATATGAGTCAGTTGCCAAGCATCTGAATTTTGATCATGTCACGTGACCATGGCGATGCTGCAATGGTTGTAAGTGTGAAAAACAATCATAAGTCATTTTTTTCAATAATTTGTAACTTTGAATGGTCACTAAATGAACTGTCATAAGTCGAGAACTACTTGTATAGTTTATCCTTTTCACTAATTAGGAAGTCTTAAGGAGACTGCTCCTCCTTCCAGGAGAACTCCAGAAATTACCCCTACATGGTGACATGTAGGGACCTGCCTGGATATTGGTATTTACTACATAGAACATCCTTCCTGCAGCAAGTTTTAAAAATTATTTTCTTAACATAGAAAGATAAGAAGTAAAATAATTCCAACAAGAAAACAAAGAGAAAAAAAGATCCCCACTGCGATTCCTTGCCTTCTGAATTCTCTCACCTTGGCTGCCCAGAGCAACTGTTCTTTTTCTTCTTCATCTTTCCTCCGTTTCTCAACCTGATCCAATTGCTCAAGAAACTGAAGCTGAGACCGTGTATCATTAGATAAAATGTACTCGTCATTCCCCTTAAAGAAAAAGAGCATAATTTGTTACATGCACAACAAAATTCTGATTTCAACATAAGGATCTATTTAATTATAAAACAACATAGAATACAGTGATTTGTTAATCATAGAAAACAAGAACCTTTTAGAGCAGTGGTTCTCAACCTGTGGGTCACGACCCCATTTGGGGTCGAACGACCATTTCATGGGGGTCGCCAAACAACGCAGTCCGCCATTTTTCCCCTTTTCCTTAGCTGTGCTACTCCCTTTTATTCTATTGGCTTTTGAAAGCCAATAGAATAGACTCTCTTGAATAAAGTCTAATTCTATTGGCTTTCAAAAGCCAATAGGAATTGTCCAGGCTGTCTTTGCCCTGCTGAGCCCTCCAAAAGCCCCAGTCTGCAAACGGTGCTGCAAGTTGTCTGCAAGGAAGGCGAGCTGTCTGGAAGCTTCCACCCCTCCCTGCTGAGCAACTACTAAAAATGTAAGTAAAAGAGGGCCAGGGGTGGGAGGTGGGAGGCCAGCGGGCGCAGGGAGGGTTGCTGGTGCGCATGGAGTGCCTTATCTCCCTTGGGCTGGGCCAGCTGGTGGCCCAGCCGGTGGTCGCCCTGCGCCGTCGCTGCCCCTTGCCAGCTACGCCTCAACCGGCGCAGGGGGCAGCACCCTGCATGCGCAGCACTCCCGGGCAGGGAAAGTCCTCAACTTACGACTGGTTGGGTAGTCCTCGACTTAAGACCAGTTGGGTAGTCCTCGACTTACGACCAGTTGGATAGTCCTCAACTTACAACCGGTTGGGGTCACGGCATTAAAAAGGTTGAGAACCACTGTTTTAGAGATAAAGACCTACATATTTGACAAGTCACTTAGCTAACTGTGTTTCCTTTCTGGAAGCATTTAAAGTGCAAACGCCCTTTGCTCATAATAAATTCAATTTTTTATTCACTTGCATACCCCTTTGTGGCACCTGAATAGAAGTTGTCTTTCATTGCAAGTAGAACCATTCCTGGGAAAATATTTGGCAGAAACTTCAAAGACAGCTCTGCAGTCTCATTGTTCTAACTGCCATATAACTGGGCTCATTGGATTTTTTAATAAAGGAAGTTGCAGTTAATACAAAAAAAATTGTTTTCTGATAAAGTTTACATTACTACTGAATTTTTTTTTCTGAAAAAGCATTCTTGTGATAGCATGCTTCCTGATACTAAAAATTCTCAAACACATGATTTTAAGTGTCTAACTTCAAAATAAGTCGAATGTAAAAAGGCAGAGGTAAACTCTTTAGGAAAAAGTTCTGGAGCTGATAAATTATTAGTGTCTGATTAATGGAGGGAGTTTTTCACTTATGACCACAATGGGGTCCAGAGTTTCAGTTGCTAAGCAAAGCAATTACAACCTTTTTTTTTGCCATGGTTCTTAAGTGAATCACTGCCGTTGTTAAGTAAATCATACTTAACATTAGGTGAATCTAGTTTATCCCATTGACTTTGCTTCTCTGAAGCCAGTTGGGAAAAATGCAAAGGTTGATCACATGACCCCGGAATGATACACACATCATAAAAACATGCCAGTTAGGTGCATGAATTTTGATTACAAGATCATGGGGATGGTACAATGGTAATAAGAGCAGAGACTTTGTAACTTAGAAAGTTACATTGTAACTTAGAATCATTGCTAAATGAATGGCTGTAAGTGGCTGTGTGTACCTTTTTCTATCTATTAAAGGGAAAGGACAGAATAGAGTTTGTCAGAGATTTAAATGAGATTTAAAATTATATGAAGGCTATTTATTTATTTATTTGTTTATTTAAATGCATTGAATCCTATGGATTCTAAAGGTTGCAGGCTGCCTATCTTTATCTTAATCACAAATTCCCAAATAACTGTATGGAATAATACTTAAACAAAAATGAATGTTTTACTTAACCAAAAGGGAAAAAAAATCTGTTTACATATTTAAACTTCCATATGACTATGCTCAATTTCTATATTGCCAGACCTTAATCAAGCAAAACATGCCATCCATAGTGATTACAATGGTTAATGAATTTTTCTCTCCCTACAAATGAAAGCAAAAGAATCAGGAATCTAAGAAGGCTACAAGGCTTTTGGCTCCTTCCCATCTATGAATACAGCTTGTTTTATCAAGATTTCGCACAGTGTATACAATCCAGGTCCTGTGAACATAAATTCTTCAGGATAAATTAAGATGAATCATTCCAGGGTACCATTATTTTAAAAGGACAAATTGAAACTTGGCAATCATTATTTTTACCTTATAGGTCCTTATACGATGTTGAGCAATTAAAGTTAGTTTTTCTAGAAGTCCTCTTAATCTCTCCTGTGTAGCATGGGAGATCAAGTTCAGAACATCAGAATTAACTTCCATAATGTCATGCCTTTTACCTGTTGAGGCAGAAAAAATCCATTACGTATTTTAGTACTAGCTGATAATTGAAATAATTAGCACAGCAGGCATTCTGTTCCCCCTGGAAGTCATACCCATTATGAATAAAGGTTTGGGAGATTGTGATTTTCCTGGTAAAGTCACAACTTCAAAGATCTTAGACATTACATTAATAAAACCTAGCCTACAGCTTCAGAAAATAGACATTGTTTCACTTAGCCTCTAGAATCACTCCTTGCAAGGTCATTTATAGGATAAAGTTAATAGGAATGCAGAAATCAGGCCTTCTGGTTTTGGAAAAGGAGAGAAGCAGTAGCTGTAGAAGTTCGTGCCATATTCTGTTAATTTTAGTAATTAAAAATACAGACATAGTTTTTGTCCTGCTTGACATTGTATTTATTAAATCCTGATGTGTTAATGAACAGAGGTGTCTAGTGCAGTCATATCTATACTATTTGTGCCCCAACTAAAATAACCTATGGCGACTTCCGGTCTTGCGCAGTAGTGCAGCAGCCAAGGGATTTGGGGGCTCCATGCCCTTTGGCTGACTTTCTTCCTGTTAGGGATCCTGAATGGGCCAGAAGCCGCCCTGAAGAGACGGCAAAGAAGGAAGGAAGTCCCGCAGACTATGGAGAGACGGCAGTCGACCCGATCGGTCCAGGAGAAGCCTTCCAGAAACCAACAGGAGAAAGTCTAGCCTAACTTCAGAGTCTAGCCCAAGCTATAAGCAACCAAAGTCAAAAAGCACTGTTTTAAGCTGATTGTAAACAGCGCGTTTGAATCTGAGTAAGATCATTGATTTTCTCTATCTTACTTATTAACTTTCCTGGGAAAAAATATTCCCAAGAAGCAAAAAACCTCCAAATGTGAAGGAGGGGGATTTTTGTCCTAACGGAAGCGGCGAATTAAACCTTTTATGGAGGACCAAAACATACAGAAATGAAATAAATATAAAACCTAAATTTGGATAAGTTTGGAATTGTTGAATGGTTAAGATTCTCATTTTAAAGGCAACTTTCTATTTTGATAATTTGAAAAATAAATTGGTGCTGACATCTAGTGATGGATAAAGACTATTACAGCTATGGCTTTTATACAGGACTTGGCAAAATCTAGAAAAAACTAATCTGTGCTTGTGACCTTCAAAACTATAACAATAGAGAACAGCTATGACAAAAAAGAAAACAATTTGGGTTGCAGACAAAGAGAGGATTATAAACTTCAAGAAACCCTTTTGAACCTTTTTGGATTATAAATATCTACTAAACTGTGACTCTAAAGCTTTTTGCAGAGAAACGAAAATCTTGATTCTTGACCACTATGGAAAATCAGAGACTTGCAGAAAGAACTTACCAAGAAAAAATAAATACCTTTCAAGAGGAGACATATGAGATGCTGCAACTAATTCAAACAACAATGACTTCAAACCACAAAGAAATCCAAAATAACTTTGAAAACATAAACCAATTCATCTCCAATTTAACTTTACAACAAAAAAATCCCAGGAAATAACAATAGAGAAGGAGCAGATAAAACAGATAACTGAACATAAATTCAAGGATAGAGACTCAAAGATGAAACTTAACACAACAAAGAAGTATGATTTAACCCAAGTGGAAAAAAATTTATAAGAAATATTGGTTTTGGAAAAGGCAACTTATACTTTAAGACCACAAGACAAATTTGAGGATAAGAAAAAAGACTAGTCAAAATGGATTGCAGAGACCTCAGGAACATCACTAGAACTGGAGGAACAAAAAATGATACGAGATACAGAGAGAAAAAGAAAGAAAAAGATTTTCAACAAACATGAAAAAGCAAATGCCTCTTACAAAGATATCGTACTTGACTTATTTTTTATATCTATAGTGACACCTACAAGAATATGGAAAGACTCTTTGATTCAGCAGAATATATTGATTAAAGATATTGGGCAAAAGAAAAAGGCCAAAGTGAAAATTAAGAAAATAGATGATGGGACTTATCAGAGAGAATATTTAAAAAAGAAACACCTGTTTGAATATGGTTAAAGTAATAGAAAGATTATGGATATGAATTTTACTTTAAAAAGGAGGAGTCACTCAAATAACATAGTATTCTCTCTTTCTTCTCTTTTCTTATTTCTTTATATGAGTAATATAAAAGAGTTAGAATAGCTTATATATAAGGACATATTTTAAGATATTTAAATTTGATTGATTTTAAGAAAATTACAATGGATTGAAAAAAAATGTTTTGAATAAGGGTTAAAAAACCAGATGACTAGATTTATTAAATGGAATATTTAAAAATTAAATATATTCTTAATTACAGTTAAAAAAAGAATGGAAAAGTTTTGGAAATAAATATGTATTAACTTAGGGAAAACATGGACTTCCAGTAGTATACTATCTTTTTATCCCTCTTTACTCTTGTTCTTTTTTTCTCTTTTTTTAGTCTTATTTATTCCTTAAGTAAGGTGAAAGTTATGGGATGGTTTGCATAAGAAAAAATAGAATCAAATGTCTAAATGTAATTAACTTTGACAAAATCTTAACCAGTAAGAATGTCTTGAATATTGTGGGAAAAACAAATGTAAACAAGAACTGTAAACGGAATCTATGATGAGGCAACCAGAATGACTAGATAGAAAAGAAATATTATATTGATGTGATTATTATTTGCGGAAATATTAGAAAAAAATGGATATTCAATTGTTATCTATTAAAACAATAAGAATTGTATTAACTTAAGGTTGGTAAAAGAGAACATGGGAAGAAGAGAAAATCAAGTAAAGCTATTATGTGGATTATAGATCATAGAAACCAATTGTTAGCGAATGTTTTTTAACTGCAAACCCAGACAACACACTGTTTACTGAATATTAAGGCAACCATGTTAGAAAAATAATAAAATATATTATAAAATAATCTATGGCACCCACCCTTTTTAGAGAATAACTTAAACAGCTCACTCAGTTAAGATCCAAAACCATTCTCTTTCCATTTCTGTCATAACTGCAACTTGTCCAAAGTTTGTTTTTTCTGCACTGCTACTGTCCTCATTCCCCCTACTAATAATCCCTGGAGCTGTTTGTTTCAAGTGAAACTGCCTGACCAATGTTCTAAGAGGAAGCATCATCTCTGTCATGCCCTTAAGTTGCACGCATATTAATTCAGGTCTCTTTGTCTGGTTGACAACTGATCTCCATCAGTGCAGGCTTAGGAAAGTACTGTGAGTACCTGAGCAATTAAATGCTACAGCAGCAAACAACTTCAAAAACACACACATCCAAAGGCATTTTTTTACATCTCTACCTCAGAGGTGTCATATCTGAAAACACCAACTGTAGTGATGTAGAAAAAGCATCTTATTTTATGCCCAGAGTAAAATGTGCTTTTAAAATAGATGCAAACAGCTCCTGGCTTCTAAGGCAAGAAAACAGTTTAGTTGAAAACTAAACAGACACCTTGTCTTGTATATTAAATTATTGGGATGTGTTATCAACCAATACATGCCAGATTTAGAGAGAGAAGTTTTGCCACTGCAAAAAAAGCTTTATTCTAGTAATTCGGATGCTGAGATCCAGTAAGCAAAGAAAGAACTTGGATTTGTTTAAAACATGGATAGCTTAATTTGCACACCCCAGAGTAGGTGTTCTACATCTTACTCCTAAATCTTTTGAAGCAATACTCAAATACAGCATCTCACTTTTCTCAGAATGAAAATATAAATAAGGCTTATTCTCCAAGAAAATATAGGATGCCATGACTGCAGCTAACTGGGCCAAGAAGAGTTCTTTCCATGTTTGTGTAGTATATTGTATTACTGTTATTATTGGAAAATGATTACGTTGAACTACATGTATTCATTGTACTTCTTGTAGATTCACCAGAATTAATTCTTCTAGACATTTAAGGAAAGGAAGGAACAAGCCAATCTATTCCTCGCTCTAGATATCTCTTTGCTCAGTAGGAAAGGCACAACAGTTGTGAGCCGATGTTCATTCAAGTGCCTCAGAAGCAGTATTATTTAGAAAATCAGCACACACTAACTTCTTCCAAATAAAAAGAAACTGGGATCAGGTCATTGACATGCCCATGAAAATTAGGCAAATTAGATCAGAATTGTTGCTCTGAAAAACAGTTCAAATTCGATTTCCAAAACCATTTCTTTACACGCACAAAAGCATCTAAATACTATGGGGACATTACTGCTCACTGTTGCTCACTTGCAGATGTTTCATTACTCAACTAGGTAAACATCAGTGCTAATGAGTGTGGGATTTGTTCCCTATTGATATACATTAGTTTGCTCTGCCAATATTGATGGGGTGCACGTTTCCCCTTGGTAGTTCCTTCATTAAAGATTTTATTTTCTGCTTGGTTTATTGGGTGCTAATCCTTGCTTATATAGATGTTGGTTGCTGGACAAGATGTTTTCTGCTTTTTGTTTCCTTCTTAGCTTTTTTACTGTTCCTGCTGAATGGCTCTTCTCCCCTTGTGAATTTTATTCCTTTGAAGATGATATTAATTGTTGAGTTTTCTCTAGCTGTTCCTTTTTTATTTTAACATCGGATCTATATTTTGATTGTACATGTGGGAGTGCTATAGTTTCCTGACGTTACATTATGGTTTCTGCTATGAGCCCTGAGATCCATAACTGTTCCTCTGATTTGTTTGTATTTGTCCATCAAACTATAAGTAGGCAATAAGGCAGAAGTTGATAAGATCTAGTAGTCTGGATATTTTGACTTTACTGTATTTGGCTAGGTTGGACATGTTGTATAGTATTGCTGCTATGGATTCTTTTGCTAGTTCTGGTCTACGGTGCTAAGAGTGCTATGACGTCAAATAAAATCATAATTTCATCTTCTATTTTTAGATATTAGAATTTATGGCGGCATGTAGGTTCTCTTCTATTGGACCATCTAAATAATCCAAATAGATTCAGATCCTATTTTACAGTTTCAATTTGACATTTTCCAATTTTCAGGAGAGTGTATGAGGAAGACAATGAACAAAGTCTATGGGTTTATTCTATCTGGGCCAAGACAAGCACATATTTTCTAACTGCCATGAATAAATCATACAATACTAATAACTCTGTTAGCCTACGAAGTGGACTTGGCAATCATGAATATTTGTACCAAGGACTTACCTAGTTGATGGGAAAGTCATAAATATTTAAAGTAACCTTTAATGTCTTTTGAGAAAATCATGCATGACAGACATAGGAAACTCAAGTGGTTTAGTATTTGCTTGTAAATGTGTCAATTTCTGACCAAATAAGTGAAAAAGTACAGGTAGATTTTTCTCAATGGTTTGTTTCATATGTTTTCATTCATGATCTTTTCAGAAACACTCTTGCAATTCTGTTCATATGGGTCTCCAGGAAAAGAAAAGAAAAAAGAAACCTAAGACAATGTTGACGCCATGGCCCTAAAAAGTAGCACAAAATAAACTTTTAATACTTTGAGGATAACTTCAAATGTATGCCCTTTATTTCAAGATGAATGTTAAGAATGTTATACAGAAGTTCCATTATATCCATTTTAGTAATGATATGGCCAACAGTTTACTGCTTAGATTGGACACTTTTACTGTGAAAAAAAAATGTGTTTCTTCTTCAAACAAAGAGTTGCAGGTGCCTTAAATTATTCTCCCAACTTCTCACCTTTTTTTAAGATCCTCTTCTGCAATGCCTCTGAAGAAAGGAGGAGCTTCTCTGGACAAGAGCACAAAATAGTACCGATTGCTTCAGAATTGGTTGCCAATATGCACGCATGCTCTTCACTCAAGTTAACACCAGCCATAGAAGCCACATCATTAATGTCATCTTCTTCCCTAAAAGCAAACATATATTTTGGACTGGGTTATGCAAGGAAATAAAACTTCCATTTAATAAATGTGATATTTATCCTTAGAAAAAACTCAATTACTTCACTTATTTGGCATATAGTACTAAAATTTAGCATAAAAACACTAATGGCTTAGTATTGTTTCATTTACATTAAGAAACCAATTTAGGCAGCCAGAGTGTGAAACGTTAAGAAATGAACTGTGGTCAGGCTTTCAAAGACATAGAACCAGGCCAACATACATTTCTTTAGCATAAAAGTCAGCATTTAACATCCAGTTTTTATCCAGAATATCTAATGAAAATCCACAGATAAATACTCTCACACAACAGCCCTTATATTCTTGGATGAACGTCAGCCAGAAGAGGGAAATTGTAGAGGGGAGGAAGATACAAGTTTTTGTATGGAACGTAAGACGGTAAGGTAAGGTAAGCTAAGGTAAGGTAACCTTTATTGTCATTTTTTTACTGTGAGCACACTGACCCATTAAAAATGAAATTCTGTTGCCTGCTCTCAAAAGAAAGTATTTATCTATCCATACACATATATAACACATATATACATATGCTAAATATATATACATACACACACACACACACACACACACACACACACCCTATACACACACACACAAACAAACACACTGTGACTGAATCTAGATGTTCTGCTTCGGATACCACGAAGCCTCCTCCCAGAAGATAACAAGGAAAACAGGTTGTAAGAGGATGTGTAGCATCCCAAACAATCCTGTGGACCCTGCTCAAACATCACTTATATGCTATGTCCTGAATAGAAAGAAGTGAACTACCTATCTCCATCCTCAACACTCTCTGCACTGCCTTCCTGTCTGATGCAGTGATACTTCCAAATTAGACAGTAATGCAATATAACAGGATGGTAAGGACAGGGGAAGGAAGATGTACTCTTCTCATGTGACGCAGAAAATGCAAGTGCTACTGTGCCCCCTTCACCAGTATCTGACTGCTGAATGACCAAGCTAGCCTACTTGTTAGCTGCTCACCCAGAAACTTGCTGCTGCTAACCATTCCACAGGTGAATCATTAATACAGAAGTGTGTGGCTATGCCTGCCTTTTCTGAAATTGACAATGATCTCTTTAATTTTTCTTACGTTTTAAATGAAGTTGTTTTTGTTACACCAGTTCACTAAACTCTCTACTTCCTTATGGTAAGCACCCTCATTGTCATCTTGAATAAGGCCCACTACTGTTGTATCATCCGCATACTTCACAATGTGGTTGTGAGCAAACCTAGCACAACAGTCATGGGTCAACAGGGTGAACAACAGCAGACTTAGGACACAGCCCCGAGGAGAACCTGTGCTCAAGAAAACGGTGTTAGAAATAGTAGTCCTAACTCACACATACTAGAGCCTATCAATAAGAAAATCACGAATTCAGTTGCACAAAGGAGTATTAAAGTCTAAAAGGCCCAGTTTGTCTACTAGATGCTGAGTAATGATCGTATTAAATGCTGAACTGAAGTTGACAAACATCATTGGCACGTGTTTCTTTCCTCTAAGTGCGCCAAGCTCAGATGGAGAACAGAAGAAATAGCATCCTCTGTAGAGCGATTTGGATGGTAAGCAAACTGAAGTGGGTCAAATGCTAGAGGAGGCTGGATACAATAATGTCTTTTATTAGCCCTTAAAACATTTCATAATGATGTATGTAAGTGCAACTGACAGTAATCATTGAGATCCTTCATTGTACACTTTTTTGGCACTGGCAAAACATGATGGGACCATTGGCTGCTGCAGTGAAAGATTAACAAAATCTGTAAGAACATAAGCCAACTTATCTGCACATTCCCTAAGAACACGCCCAGGCATATTATCTGGGCTTGCTGCTTTCCGAATGTTAATTTTCCACAATGTTCTCCGGACAGAGGTAACATCAAAGTTAAGCACTTGCTCATCAGGATGGGGCACAGCTTTTGTCGCAGGGTGCTATCTGATATATTGAATCTTCCAAAAAAATGTGTTCAGCTCATTTAAAATGTCTGTGTTGCCCTTACCACACAATGGAGACACCTTATAGTCTGTAATGGCCTGGATGCCTTGCCACATACGCCTGGCGTTCGTTGGGTTCTGAAAAAAGTTCTGAACTTTCTGACAATGGTCATCTAAATAAATTAAAGAATATACTGCAAATAATATTCCAATATGGCGAGTTAGGAAGAGCTGACAAATCTGTTGAGGAAGACTCATTTTCACTGTGCAGAACGTTTGACAAGTTGTCGAAGAATGATATTCCTTTTGGTACGTAGAAATATTATTGATATCATAAGATTACAAGAGGAGCAGTAGGATTTTCTCTTGTTCAGATTTCTATCCATTAAGCAATAAGAATTAAGATAATGTAGTCTGACTTGGATAATTTCAGTGAACTCTGCTCTGAATCTTATTTTTTTTAAAATCAAAGTTTCATATTTTCCTATTAATCCAGGTAGAAATCAAGAACACTGTATTCTATAATTTTTCAAACAACAGGATCAGATCTGTAAGCAAATGATGCTTGTCAAATTTCTGGTGTATAACTGGAAAAAAGCTTTTTGTAACTCTATAGATTTGGAATATTGTTTAAAAATATCCACTATGATTTTTGCAAGGGGTTAATATGAAAATGGCACATATCTAGGCTAAATGACTTGAAGTATTTAAGATAGGTATAGGAATTAAACTTAAAATGAGCAAAACTTAATCTTCTACTTTACTGCCAATAATTACTAAGCTATTTCTCCTGTATCTCTCCAAATGGAGAGAAAATCCCATAGATTAAGTAGTAATTAAAGAAAAAGAGCTGGAGTAAAGTCATATCCTGACCAAAATTCACACTTCACAGTTAGAAATCAGTAATCTTTTCTCTGGTATTTCCTTATGTGGAATGGTTGGGAGGAAAATATAAAAATACTTAACAAAAGTTATACAAGGACTGTACACACTCTCCTGCTTCACTGAACACCCGCTCTCTTTGGATACTTTATACTGAATTACTTCAAAGAAGATAAAGTGTACTTCAAAGAAATATACACTTCAATCCTTTTATATGAAAAACCATTGGTGCTCCTAATAAAAGTCTACCAAAGGATAGCATTAAGAGATTTCGGGTTTGAATGAGGTATATTTGTCCGCTAAAAAACATGAATGCATATTTTCATCATCTACAATTTTGCAAGCTGTTATGTTGGGGGGGGGCAAATCCTTAGGATTACACAAATGGGAAACAAATTTCCTTCTTCTAAGGCTGAAGATTTGCTTTCAGAAATCTCTCCTTACTACACTTTTAAAAATAATAAGTTTGTATGATATTACGGTAATTGTATTAAAAATGAACACCAACGAATTTGTAGAATATTTATTAAATCATGTAAAAATAACATTAAACCATTAGATATGAAGATAAGTAAATTCTTCATGAAAACCTTTGTTTTTTTAACAAATAAAAAGTAATGAGAAGAATGACATTGCTTTAAATTTTTGCAAATGTGTTCTACATTTGGCAAATAATTTTGATTTTGCAGATCCTAAGGGAGTCTTGAGGGACCCCACAGAGATCCTCAGATCACAATTTAAGAAACATTATTCGAAGGTATTTGTGAACCATTCATCTAGAGTGATATTAAATTAATCCATCTACTACATATTCTCTCCACTTACATTATTGATAACTTATGTTTGTGCCCGCAAGTAACACTGATTTTGATATATTCAATTATTCGAAGTTACTGAAACCCCCTTCTGGATCTCATTTAAATTTGCAGTGGCAAAAACTTCCATGAACTGTTCAAGCAAGTCTTTAGCAACCTCTGCTGTTCAAATAGTGGCTATGCACTTTAAATATTATTTAATTAATCCATTGTTCTAAAAAATAGGGACAGGTGTAATGAGCCAGGCAAAAGATTTATAATCCGAATCTTGATGGAATAATTTAGATTTAATCTTGGAGCAGGCAACAATACTACCAGATTTTAAATAGATACATCCCTATCTCATTCAAAATAGTTAATACATTTGCATTTTTTGTTCTTGGAAGGAACTGACATATGGATTAAACCTCTCAATATTAAGAAACAGTCACAAAAATAAGGCATGTGTTTTTGTTCTCCACTGTGAACATAGCACTGCTCATACAAGAAGAGATTTCAGAGTCTTTTATAAAAAAGAAAATTATCCTTACATACTCAGACTTCTGATACTTTCTTATACAATGAGAATGGAGATTGAAGAAACCAACTGTGTTTTCTTTTTCAGTTGTTTTGTTCAGAAAAGAAAACATGAGGACATGCAAGCACCATCACAAAACTGGTCTGCCCCTCCTCAAGGGAGTCCCCTTTTTCCTTGCTCAAGCAATAGCTCAGTTGCCCCCAACCTTTTGGGCAACAGGGACTGGTTCTGTGGAGTTTTTTTTCCATGGCCTGGAGGGGACATGGTTTCGCATGCTGTCTGCATCCCATGGATGGGGCTTTGCTTTTTTGCGTGGCCCAGTTTCTGACATGCCACGGCCCAGTGCCCGTCCACGGACCGAGGGTTTGGGACCCCTGCAACAGCTGCACAGTTCCAGGAAAATACAGGTAATCCTCACTTACCAACTGCCTTTAGTAGTTTGCAGTTGCAACAGTATAAAAAACCCCCAGCTTTGTAACTAGTCCTCACATTTACAACTATCACAGCATCCGTCAGTCCATGATCACCATTCGGATGTTTCACAATTGGTGCACATTTATAACTACTGTAGTGACCCATAATCATGACATTGTGATTTACGGGCTTTCCAAAAAGCTTGCAACAAGCAGAGTTAATGAAGAATGCGGAAGTAAAACCACAAGTCATGTGATGGCTCACTTAATAACCACATGAGTCACTTAACAACCAAATGGGAAGTGATGTCTATTGTATGATTTTTTTTTTTTGCTTTGCAGCTGAGGCACTTAGCAACAGAATTGCCTGTCCCAGTTGCACTAAGTGACATCTAGTTTTATGCTTTTAAGCTAAAGAGCCAGCAATAGGGTATGACAACCTGTACTTCATCACCGTCTCCTTAACACAAAGATGTATTTTCTTAAAGCTGCAAAGTTATTGGACGCATCCAAAGGACAAAGGTCCCTAAAGGATATAGTGACAGCTGCAACCAGGATGGTCATGTCCTCCCCAAACCATTGCTTATATTTGGGACCCAAACAGAACCACCCCATGACTTTCCTTTCACCAAACAATTAGAGCTTCTTAGCAATCACTGTTAATAAAGATGCATGCTTTAATGAAATCTCTTTTTTTCTTCCATTTAACTGTGCCCGATTCTCAGAGACTGTCTAGACAAGTACCTGCAGTTTCCTTGGCAAGGTTTTTCAGAAGTGGTTTAACCACTGCCTCCTTCCTCGGACTGAAAGAAAGTGACTGGCCCAAGGTCACCCATCTGGCTTTATGCCTAAAGCAAGTCTAGAACTCATGGTCTCCTGGTTTCTAGGCTGATTCCTAAATGAAACAGGCTCTCAAAAATCCCATATATCATTCAGTAAATAATT
The DNA here is from genome assembly GCF_016545835.1 of Crotalus tigris. Lineage (NCBI taxonomy): Eukaryota > Metazoa > Chordata > Lepidosauria > Squamata > Viperidae > Crotalus > Crotalus tigris. Next base: position 2,124,608 of record NW_024100552.1, on the reverse strand, counting down.
CCCTTGAAATATATAAAAATGTTTTTGTTCTGCTCTTTACCAGAAAGGTAAGCCTGAGGTAATCTGGCATCAATCAGCTGCAGCACAAACATCTGTAGTATTTATTGACAGACATCATAAAAGGTTGCTCTGCTTCATCTCCAAATTTCTAATCAATTTTTACATTTGATTATATATATATATATATGTGTGTGTGTGTGTGTGTGTGTGTTTTGAATACATTACCATATTAAAAACCAATATGCAATTGATTTTCCTTAAACTTTAATGGCTTAAAACCATTTAACAATTATATTACATAGAAAATATTCTCAGATTTTACCACCAAAGAAAAATATTAATACTTGTGAGTTCTGAAGCTTCATAAACTCGCTTCTTTAACATCTCAGGAAACCCATATGGATATTTTTCATCTGATTTAATACATTTTCAATAGTAAGCAATCAGTTTTGTTTATTGAGTTAACATATATACTAGAGTTATCAGTTAACCAAGTGAAAGCTTGGGCTTTGTGTTTCTGGAATCCAAAGGAGCTGCAAAGTATTATCTAAAACAGCTGCTAGGACAAAAACGTTGAGTCCCTTGAGCCCCCAATCATCAGCTCTAAATCTTTGAAGCAAGGAAGTGAGGACAGTTATCAGAAATCTTAAATATTTACACCCACATGCCCACAGAGTCATCACTCAGGTTTCCCTGTAGCCAAATAAACTTCTGACTTCTTATTTTTTTTACCTGAAGGATGTTGCTCCATTCTCTTTTATTTTATTTCTCTGAACAGGAGATGCTTCAAGCGACACAATTTTGTTTCCTGCCAAGGTAATTTGTTTCACAATGGAGCCTAAAAAAAGATGAACAATCCAGAATAGAAAGCAAAATCCAAAATGACATTCAGCGAATGCACAGAACACTGCAAAGGCTATATCCAATTCTGAAGTAAAAGCTTACATATATGTCAAGGTCAAAAATCCACTGTATTTGTATATAGTTATTCTACTAGGACATGTACAAGAGCAATATTCTTGATAGGCTTCACTAACATATATAAGTCATCTTCAAGTACAGATAATGAAATAATTGTCTGATTAGGAAGCAATTGCTCAAATAAAAATAGTCAATTCTAAATAGCCTGTTCTCTCTAATAGACAAACTGCTGAAATTTTTTTCCTCCGATGTAACTGAATAATTATACTGTTCTTTTTTGATAAAGTATTGTGACAATACGCCTACCCCTGGAATATCACAATACTTTTCTATTAAGGAAAAATATTTCCAACACAGCACATTGCTGCTATGGGCATGCTGAGAGCTGTAGTCCTAAGCATCCCAGCTGTATTATCTACTCTACAAGCACCAAAAGGATTGAACCACAAGAACTTATTAAATTGTATTTTTTTAATCTGCCCTTTAGCAGCCATATCAGAATGTATAACCCCTTTAAGATTTATGAATATTAGTTACCCCCATTCCAGCAACACAAAGCGCAGCAACAGATCATAGCTACAGTACATTTCTGCAACAATTCTGTATATATTATTCAGAAATTGAACATGAGACTAATAGAAACAGCTAGGATGAAAGTGAACCTCCAAAGGATTAATCTTTTAGAGAAACCACAAAATGATTCCTTTCTCAATATGACAACTTCTCAGCTTAAATCCAAACACCATCCCAGCAACACATTTAATTTTAAAAGCCCCAGTCAATCATGATGCCAAAGCATGTTGTAAACCTAGAAGTGTTGACCATTTAGTAAGGGAAAGTCATTGTTTCACCCAATTTTAGAACCACATCTGCAGGAAGAGTTCTACCTTGTATAAAAGCATTCAGTGGTCTTTTTTCACATAACTTGTTCACAATAGGGACAGAAGAACCCTGCTGATGCTTGACCACATTTCTTAAGATGCTTCCAGAGGGCTGTTGGACTGCCTAAGAATGGGGAGGAGAAATATTGTTACAAATATACTCCTTTATAATCAGAAATATAATTAAGGTTGCAATTACACATTAGACTACATTACATTACATAAAGCAGAAATGTGGATACAGATTGCAATAGAAGCATCTGAAGTTGAGTATCTGAATTATGACTCTATTCAGTATTTCTGCAAAAATCTAGGGATTCACATATTGAGAGGCACATTTGTAATTTTAACTATATTCACACAAAATGACTGCTAGGCAATACCCTGCTATGTCCCAAATAATTTCTACAATGGATATGACCAGTCATAAATGTCCATTCGCCAGAAGACAAACCCTATGAAATTGCTTCAAAACCCACTTTATTATTACTTTTTCCAGACAAGAGACATCTAAACTAAGTGCCAGGTTGCCATTCACCATTTTCTACAAAAGATGAAAATTGGCAGGTTGATGCTTTGCAGCATGACTGCTTTTGGATATTCAAAGTTGTTGTTTTTTTTTTTTTTTTTAAAAAAGAGGCAGGATGTGAAAAAGGTGCTTTAATGCTATTTTTTACACCTTACATTACATCAGAACATTGCTCAGTATTTTCTATCTTGAAATGATCAAAGCACCTTCCAATCAAGGCAGTCTATCTCAGCTAAAAGTCAGGAATGGGATTTGAGAGCTTTTACATGCACAGCAGATGCTCTGCCATTGAGCTGATTACCTGGATATTAATCTTGCTGCTTTTAGGGCTTAGATGCCTACTGAAGGCTTGTTATTTCAATATGTATCTGGCATCTGTTAGGTTTTCTTCCTTAGATTTTAAAAGGCTCTTTGGGAGATTTGCCAAAAAAGAATAAAATTGTCTAAACTATAGTAAATTTGTTTCCTGATTAAGTGAAAAAGTTTTAAATGGCAGATTGAAAGCTCTTGTGTATTAAACCAACGCTGTAATGGTTAAAAGTTCCCGTTCTGTAATTCACAATTCAGAACATTGTAGATGAAGTATCAAGCAAAGTTCTCTTACCAACTGTTTTACCTTTACAGGCTGAGAAGTCTGAATTTGTTGGGGAAGGGCAGAATTGGGATGGGCAATCCTTACAGCTGTTGGTACCTCAGTGATAGGCAAGACAGGCTGGAGAGTGTTCATTGATGCAGCTGAGGTTGCTGTGGTAGTCAAGACCAACTTTGCCACTTCAAGTGATGTCATCACAGCTGATGTGGATGATTTCATAGAATTAGTAGTAACAGCAGTTGGAGGTAATGTTGGGTTACAGTCTGGCTTTGTTACCTGAAGAGAAACTGCTCCTGTCTCCCCTGCAGTGGAAGTTGGCTGTATGACCTTCATGGTATTGATTCCTCCAATCAGTTGAGTGGAGAGGATGGACTTGTCATTTTGGTAAGAGAGTGCCCCTGCAGCCAAGGCACAAGCTGGCTCAGCAAGTGGAAGAGATTCAGAACCACTTGTAGTCGTGCAGGGTGCTGAAACGGACATCTGTGGAAAAGACATTTGAAGTGGAGAGCTAGGGACTGATGTTGCGGCTTGAGAAGAGGCTATAGTCACAAAAGTGCTGTCAGCAACTGTGGAAGAAGTTGATGATGCAGTGGGATAAGCAGAAGAAGCTGTTTGAGGGACAGATTGCTGGAGACATTGTTCTATAAAAGTCTCTGTATTAGGCATTAATTGCCGTAAGGCAAGTAAACTTTTCTAGACAAGAAAGATGACAAAAAAAAAAATAAAAATCAGACCAAGTATTTTGCTGTTCCCATTCCACATTATAGTACATTAACATCTCTTTCAGAAGTAAATATTTTCCAAAGTCATCAGTACAATAGCTAAACTGTAAAGGATTATAACAAGCCTGCTTAATCTATGAAGTTTATGTTAAATGATATTCAAAAGTTTGCCAATAATCAAACTATTTGCTTTTGCATCTCTACAGTCATTTGTACATTGTGGCAGAAGTTTTAGGTACCCTGGTTAACATTAACCTTTCTCAAGAAAATGTTTTGTAAGTCTGAGCATTTGCATGTAAACAGAATGAGCGCTGTAGTCTTCAGTAGTCCTTGATTTATAACTACAACTGGAACAAAAGCTTCCATTGCTAATAAAGCATGTAAAATGAGTTATGCCTATTTTACAACCTTCTTGCCACGGTTGTTAAGTGAATTGTTATGCAAATCATATGGTTGTTAAATAAATCCACTTCCCCCATTTACTTTCCTTGCTAGAAGTTGGCTGTGAAGATCTCAGATAGTGATCAGAGGAGCCCAGGTCGTTGCAACTGTTGTAAATACATGCCACATTTTGATCATATGACTTGTGGAGATGCTGCTATGGATGTAAGAGTAAGGACTGGTCCTAAGTCACTTTTTTCAATGCCACTGTAACTTCAAATGGTCACTACACGAGTGGTTGTAAGTCAAGGTCTACCTGTACTTGTATCCAGCATGCCCCAGTTCAACTCTTGCTAGAGAGATGGAAAGAACCTATAATTTCTATAAGTAAACTAGGACTTGTGAAATGCACAGCCGGAGTGCATCTTCTTTTCTGTAGCTTTGTTTTGTATCCTTTCAGTTTGACAAAGCAATGCCCACATGTTCGAGCATTTCTGGTAACACACCCATATTATAGGTTTAGCAAAAGACCTATTTTTATAATAATCTTATTTGCAATAGAAGTATTATTCTTGCAACCCTGAACTTAGGTGGATCTGTGTATTGAGCAGGAGCATGCATCTACCGGTAATCACATTCATTCCCTTTCTATGAAAGTAGGATTTCCAGCTGCATCTACTTCGAAGCAAGTTCAATCACAAGTTTAGAAATCACTTTGAGACTACCACAATCAATGCACAGTGGTCTTCAATTTGATATTTTCAACCAATTCAATTCAATTCTATGCAATATTCCTAAAGATGCACAAATGTTTCTTGGACAGAGATAGTTCTTGGTCTAGAACAGATGATAATAAGAGCAATGACAATGCATTGGGATTGAACTCCAAAAAGCAGTGCAAAGTAGCTTGGACAAAGCTAGTTTTGTTTCATTTCAAACTAATTTTGGACATATCTGAGTTATAGTATCTACATGAAGTCTTGGAACTTCAGGCTGTAGTGTCTTTAATATCTAATATTAATGAGTTGTAATCATCTTTTTACTATAGAATATACTACTAAAGTAATTTGAAGTACATATACATTGTCAGAATTTTTGAAAAAAGCTTTATAAAGTTATCCATATATATTACAAATTCAAAGTAGCATTTAGCTGTTGTTTTCTCAAGCCAAATATTGTTTGCATCTCTCATACATAAGAACAACTGGAGGATAATTGTGTTAGATAAATAGGAGTTTGTGAAAATCATTTGTAATTACATAGAAGCTTCAGTCAAGACTAAGGATTGTTGTCATCTGTGCAGGAAGGTGGAAATGTGATCTTTTTTCTTACATTTACTCAGAAGAGATTAATATCAGTTTTAGAATATACATCTGACAAGGAAAAATGTATGGTGTCAAAAATGTGGTAAACTTTAAGCAGCCTTAAATTTAATAACTTGGCGAAGCATTACATCTTCTCTCCAGATTCATGGACAGAACCATTCATGCTGAAATGCACTCATCTGAAAGGAATATAACTGAAAGGAAATTATTTATAAAGTGGTCTGTCTTTACCTGGCTTTCTTGCAACACATAAGTGAACAGTGTGTGTCCCTTTTAAGTCATTCAGTGACAATTTGGCTTTGGCTTAGCCCAGTGTTTCTCAAACTTGGCCATTTTTAAGATGTGTGGACTTCAACTCCCAGAAGTCCCCATGCCTGTTCTCTTAACCCAGCCATGGTGTAACGGAGCTGTTATGAAAATACCAAGAGGGGAAGGGAGGAATTTCATTAGCAAGGCCTTTCAAAATTTCTTGTCGACAAAAGTGCTTTCAGATGCCCCAACTCCAAATGACATTTTCATCATCATAGTACCTGATATGTGAAACAAGAATATTCATTAAGACATACCTTGAGAAAGGGAACAAGATTTGGCTGGAGTGAAGACTTCAGTTCCACATATAGTTCTTTGGTAAATTCTTCTGGTTCAATTTTAGCTTCCTAGGTAGAAAAAATTGTAGCACAAATGTAAACTGTAGTTCTGTTAGACATGCCTCTAGGTAGGAAACATCAATTCCCTTGCATTCTAGTACTAATTAATTCCATAATGTGCACATTTTCAATACACCTTTTCAATATAATGCCTTTTTTATATTGAAGGTCTTCTCCTTCAAAACAATTTTCACTTTTTAACAATGAACATTGTTATATAAAGAAGAAAATTTTCCTGACTAGTTTAAAGAAACTGGAAAGTTTAAAGAAACTGTAAAAGCACATTTATAAGAAAAGCACCTTGAAAAAAGAAATTTCTTCTAGACTTTCATTTTTGACTAAACAAAAATATACCAGATATGGTACTCTGCAGAGGTTTTCAATTTTACCCTCCATTCGGACCAGTGTGCCTAAGAGTGTAGAAGTATGGGTGCTGTAGTGCTAACCATAGCAAAAATAGCTGGTTGCCTACTACAGTCATGCAGTGCACTTACTATGACTTTAAAATGTAAGAATTACAGGCAGTCCTCACTTTGTGACTATTAAAAATCACTACAGACCCAGTAAAAGCTACTTATAAAAAAAGCTCCTTGGTTCCAGAGTTCCAACAACTGCGCAAACCCCAGAAGTCTCAAGGCCACATTTTGGTACTTGGTAACCAGCTCACCTTTCCAGCCAGTTGCAGAATTCTATGGTAAGATGATGGTGATTTACTATGTTTTTGTTGATTTCCATCCTTTTCAGCCAGTTTCTGGCCAAAATACAACCCACCCATAGGAATACATTGATTTGCTTAATGATCATGGCATTCACTTAATGACCACCACAGATAAAGTGATAAAATTGGGTCTGGTCATGTGGGTGCCTTAATTTATGACCATGGCTTACGATAGAAATTTTGGGTTCTATTATAGTCATAAATTGAGGGCCACCTGTATAGTTTTGCATCCTTGGATCCATTTGCATGATATTAGTTCCTTTTTTTCCTCCCTCTCATACTTAAAATTATACGATGAATTATAACAAGCTGGGGGACTTTGGGTCAATCACTCTCTCGTTTAGCCCAATTCACCCCACCAGTTTATTGTTGTTCCTTCCTTCTCATACCTATTTTCTGCACATTAGGTATGCTTGCCACTTTGACTTTATAAAAATAATAAAGGTGGGCTAAAATATACAAAAAACTGTAACAGAGATTGCTAGAACTAAAAGTTAGTGTTTAATCAGGATCACTATAATGGAATAAAAATGTGAGCACAGGGCTATTATTTCACACAGTGTCTCCATTCTGGAATCGTCTTACAAAATGACACAAAATTATAGCAGAGCCAGGTTTCAAGCTATTATGATAATCCAAGGTTAATGAACATACTTGCAAGTGTAAGAATGAGTTTTCATATTTACGGTAAATTCTTCTCTTTTTATCATGCAGCAAATCTAATGTTGGACATAGCAAATACACTGATTCCTTTTTTCCCAGAAAGCAACACTATTAAGTTTTAATGTAATTTGACTTCCACAAGCAGAAGTAAAATTCAATCACAGAAATGGCAGCTGAAGGCAATCTGTATAGATGCAAAACCACCCCTTCCAATAACCTGTTGTTAGCCTCCCCTCCCTTTATATATAAAATTAGCTCCCCTATAAATATTCACAAAGATAAATACATGACATAACTCTGTAACTTTCACAGCTAGTACCTGTTGAGCAGTATTGGGCTGCAGGGTAAATGACCATTGTCTTTATTTGGGCAGTGACTCAACACTGCCCAAATAAAGAAACTGAGATTTTCTGTGATGAAATAACAACATACTGTATGGCACCATTATATGAATGGTACAAATGATGCAAAGCATATAATTGATTTCATTTGTGTGATAACAGTATGATATACACAACATTAAAATCATGTTTCCAGAAGCTGTGAATGTTCCAACACTGGAAGTTTTTAAGAAAAGATTGGACAACCATTTGTCTGAAATGGTATAGGGTTTCCTGCCTAAGCAGGGGTCAGACTAAAAGACCTCCAAGGTCCCTTCCAACTCTGTTATTCTGTTCTGTTCTGTTCTATTCTATTGTATTCTATTCCTATTCCTATTCCATAATATTCTATTCTCTTCTCCATTCCATTCCATTCCATTCTTTTACTCTACTCTACTCTACTCTACATCATTCTGTTATCACACAAATGAAATCAATTACATGTCTTTATGGCTTGTCCTGGAGGCCATGAAGATGCCAACAGTGTTACATTAAACAGCTCTGCTTGATAATGCAAATGTAAGGACTGTGCAGAAGGCAGGTATATTAAGATGGGCATGAAGTTTGGAAACTCCAACCAAGCATCTTCAAACTGCAACCTTCTGGCACAGGTAAAGTCCCAACGGAAACATTCCTGAGCAAAGGCATTCAGAATCAGGACAAGAGTACTTGCAGATGAACTTTTACCAACAGACTTTGAACCAGATTCTTCACAGTCTGCCCTGTTTGAGATGCTTGAGATCCACTGGATGCCAGTTTTATTAGTGTTGTAAGGAAGTTTTTGCACTTTTTCACATTTTCCAGCATTTCCTGACAAGAAAACAGAAGATTGTGACTTAGATCAAATGGTTATGAAATTACTATTTCTGCACTGCTAGCCTATTTTGTACTTACCGTATAACTGATAGGCTGGGTGGCTCTTGAGTCACCTGTATCAGCAACTGGTTTTGAAGTGAAAGCCAACACAGGAGAGTCAGAAACAGGAGGCTTTGCTGATGATCCAGCAACCTGTGATTTTGCTGTCAAGCCTATATTTGGTGATGCTACAGACTGAAAGACATTCAACATACAAGTTACTTGCAACGTTCCTGGCAGGACCCATGCAGATGTTGCTGCATAACAAAGCTTATTTCCGTGAGAATGAATTTTCCTTTGACTAATGTGTGATCTCTTAAAGAACTATATATTAAATTAGCTACTCAAGAGAGGGTTTACAGGCAATCCTTACAATGGTTTGTTTAGTGACTGTTCAAATTTACAGTGCCACTGAAAAATGTAGCCTATGACTGCTTTTCACACTTATGATCGTTCCTCATGGTCATGTAATCAAAATTCAGATGATTGACAAGTGATTCATATTTATGATGACTGCAGTGTACTGGGGGGTCATGTGATCACCTTTTGTGACCTTCTGACAAACAAAGACAATGGGGAAGCCAGATTCACTTAACAACCATGTTACTAAGTTAACTGCAATGATTCACTTAACTGTGGCAAGAAAGGTTATAAAATGGGGCAAATATCAGTTAACAATTGTCTTGTTTGGCAATGGAAGTTTTAGGCTCAACAGTGGTCATAAATTAAGGACTATTTGTATTGCAAGAGTAACTGAATTATGTTATATTGTTTTTTATTTATAAGGTGATATTTTGTTTTCAACTTTTCTAAATTATTGGATGAGAAAAGGAAGAGAAAGACTAGCATCAGCTTTTCTTTTCTACATTCAAATTTCTTTGCCCTGTCTTTTTTCCTTTGGGCAACGCCTTTTCCAGGATTTCATACAGACACATGCATTATTCAAGCCCAAACAGGAAAATAATTGACGATTGATGTCTCACATCTTGGCCTTTATACGTAAGAGACAGAAGACAGGATTGGCTGCCAAATGACTCCAATTCAGCGTCTTGGTCTTTTCTTACTTTTACATCTTATGGGCACAATAAGGATAGCAATAGCACTTAGACTTCTATACCACTCCATAGTGCTTTACAGCCCTCTCTAAGCGGTTTACAGAGTCAGCATATTGCCCCCAACAACCTGTGTCCTCATTTTACCGAGAGAAGGCTGAGTCAACTTTGAGCTAGTGAGAATTGAACTGCTGAACTGCTAATCGCCGGCAGTCAGCAGAAGTAGCCTGCAGTGCTACATTCTAACCACTACACCATCACAATCATATCACCATAGGGCACGCGTCGGCAACCCATGGCTCTGGAGCCGCATGTGGCTCTTTGAGCCTTCTCCTCGGCTCCCAGTCCTACTCCGTCATTTGCAGTGAGAGAGACTCAGAGAGAGGCACTTGCGCTTCCCTTACCTCTCTTTCTCTCTCTTTCTCTCTCTGTAAAAAATAGAGTGAGAAGGAGAGAGTAAGGGAGAGACGGTGAGAGGAGGGAGGGAGAGAGAGAGAATTCATGCATAGCAGCCTCTATTTCTTTTTAATTAAACTCTTCAATCAAGCCCCCTCCTCCGGCGTGCACGCATGCGCACACGGGTTTTGCGGCTCCCAGTGTTTTCTTTTCTGTGGGAAACGGGTCCAAGTGGCTCTTGAGTGTTAAGGTTGCCGACCCCTGCCGTAGGGTAATCGAGCTAACAAAAGAAACATTTTGCTTTTCTTTTTCAATTCACAAAATTACTAACAATCAACAAGACCATCACTGCAAAGGCATCTGGGATACTGGTTCATATTGAAGGCCTAGTCATGACTTAGTGGCTGATTGTGCTACTGTTCCCTCTCTTCCCAAATTGTAGCCCCTTATTTGATTCAATGCTTGCATAGCATCCGTATCATGCTAAATGCTTACTTTATTATTTTAGAAGGAGGTTGGCTAGCAGTCTGATGGCTTGTAAAAGGACTCCCTCCAGACTGAAAAAAGCAAGGGCCTTCTTACTTCTGGCTTATCAAATTTTTATAGCAAGCAACAAAGAACCGGTTTCATTTTGCTCAAATCAAAGAAAATATAAAAACAGGATACATGACTACTACAAGCACATGTATATGTACAAAAAAATGTTACAAACCTCATTAGCTCTGCGAAGCAGAGAATCTACAAGGTTGATCATCTTATTGCTGCACATGTCACTAGAAACTTAGAATTGCTACTCCCTATGGACAAGTGTTTCAGCAATATTGATCAGAAATAATTTATATATAGGCTGTTTGCGTTAGAGAAAGACATATCTTAATCTGGAACTGCATATTTAAAACCACACTTTTTTCTTTAGGTTTGTGAACCATTGTAATAAAAAACTTAGCAAGAAAACTAAAAACCAGAAAACAGAATGCAAATCATACCTGGATTATAGCAGGCTTCTTAACAGTAGAAGTAACAGAATGAGTTGCCCAAGACAGCGTTTTAACAGGAGCCGTTAGTACTTTAAGTACCTGAGTTCCAGAACTCTTTCAGTAAAGTAAAGAAACAGATTTAATGTAAAAAAAGAAATCACTTTCCAGCTAGTAATCAATGAAAGTTCCTTACTATCTGGAAATAAATTATCTGCTTTGGCATAAAAATGGCATTTCTTCACCCCCCTCCCCCCATATATAGTTTTTTTTTTATTTTTGTGTAAGTTGTAAACTTCTTTGAGTGTTATTACAAATGTTATAGCACTCAGGGTAATGAGAAAGGTAGTGCAGAGTTAAGTTGCATTTATGACTGATTATTCAAATACACATTTATGCTGTCTTACATGCAAGAAAATATTTTTTAAACTGCAAATGTTTATGTGAAAACAGTAACAGTGGCAGTAATAGTGAAAAGATGCTTCTGTTGCACTTTCTTACTTGTAGACAAATTATACTACCAAAAGAAATCCTGTATCAGATTAATTCTAAAGGCCTTGCAATTCCATATGTTCAAAGATGCATTATAGCAGCAAAGGAGCGAGCAACCTTGGGGGGGTGGGCGGGAGGACATATTTTGAATTCTATGAGCACTGTCTCAAACTGGCTGCTATGGAAGCTGTAGGCAGTCACAACACACCAATTTACCACAGTACGAACTGGGGAAATTGATTCCCATCATCTATCCTAACACACCAGTACTTTATCCCACCATTGCTTAATCACATTTGGAGCTGTATGTCAATTTTCAAATAAAGCATTTATTTGAACAGTTACCATCTTTATTCTCTTAGAATATTTATGGCTCCAGTATGAGGTTCTACATTCCTGTAAAGGTCAATAATGACAAAAACTGATACTTGTCATTTTCTTATTTTTAAAGGAATAAATAAAAAGTCAGAATAGGAACATTGGTGGACACTGTTAGAAGTTATACTAATGCCTAAACTTGTACTATCTAATTCTTACAGGCACCAGAAACAGCAAGAACATTTAAAGAATTACCTGTACAGGCTGAATTTTGATTGTAGGTGGAGGTATTGAGCATCTTACACTGGTATTATTTGAGGTCTGACTCTGAGTTTGTAATAATGCTTGTTGAGATATCAACATTAATTGACCAGTATTACTTCTGACCAGAATCGTTCCTAAAAGAGAAAACACTGTCGGATCTCCCACTATTCATCCTTACCAAATAACGGATATATTATTTTGAGCATAGATAAATGCAAACAAGGTGAAAGAAATACCATCCTTTATTGTATTTAGGCCAGAAGTTATGTTAAGGTAGGAAATACTGCAATATTTTAGTACTTCTGTACAATAGTACAACATTTTTCTCTAGGAACCTTTTAAAATTATAGATGACTACACTTTTTGCAGATTTGCAGCTAGTTACAATAAATGTGCCTAATATTTTCACTTCACAAAAAAAAATCCAGCATATTTAAGCAACAAGGAAATTCAGAATTAATTTGCTCACAGTTCTTCACAGTTAGAAAAGTTCCAAGAGCCTTATGTTTTAAGTATGATTAAGCTTGTCAGCTTGGGTTATTTCTAATTTTAATGCAAAATACAGATGGTTCACATATGAATGTTGGCCTTTATTGACACTATAAGAACAGATTAAAACAAGTCATTCTTTGCTATACTCAAAACACACCAGTACATTTACATTAATTTATATTAATAGTTTATTCAATAGTAAAGATCAATTGGGATATTCCAATGGGGAAGATGGTGGAAATGGAATCTTATTTCTTCTATCAAACCTAATTTCACATACTATATGCTAAGTGGAAAAAAAACAGTGCTATTTTAAGAGTATGGTATAGATATAGCCAGGTTATGCTCAAAAATACCCTTAATGATTTGAGCACAATAAGCATTCTATAAAAAAGAAACAATGGGAAAAGACATAGTTAACATATAAGAAGTTTTTAGTACAAGAAGATGTAGAACTTAAGATGAAATCAAGAGAACAATTGACTGCAGGAAGATTTAGTTTTAAATGGTTTTCATGTAAATAATTAAGAGACATTTTATATAAGTAAAAAGTAGATGAGACTGAACATAAAACAGAATTTGAAATTGAAATATGTACAAATGAACAGCATGTTATTGCTAAAATGTATAAACTTTTGCAGAGATATGAAGCAGAAGAACAAGTGATGGAGACACATGATAAAATGGGTTATAATTTTTTATTGTAACATACAAATGAGAGAGAATGTGGATTAAAATACTGAAATTCACATTGCATTGCAATTTAAGGGACTTTTACGAAATGATATGATTTTACATGAGTAGACATTATCAAAGATATATAAAAGTACTTCTAATCACCACTGAAAATGAGTTATGGTAGGGGGGCTTGCAAAAAAAAGCAAAATAATATTGGATTCAAATATATACAATGATTTGTATATATTTTAAAGACCAATATTCAGATGATACCATAACTATTCTTATTGGGGTTTATGGTTAGCCAATTAGGGTAAACGTATTGAAGACCGATTTTGTGTGTAGCAGAACTATTATAAGCACAAACATGGAAAAATGCTGAAATACCCATAACAGAGCAATAGATCATGAAGATGGCATAACACCGCAGTAATGGTGAAAATAATCTGTTTTATCAGTGATAAGACAAGAATTACTTGTATAAAAGACTGGAAACCTCTTCAGAGCTTTATGCTGAAAATGGAAAAGCATGCATTTGATAATTTACAGACTTGCTAATTAAAATAAATTGAGTATGGAAAAAAGAAAAGCAAGCTGTAACTTTAAAGAGGGAGGACACATATTGAATTTGTTTGCTATAAAGAAGATTGAAAATTGCCTCTTAATATCTCTTTTCCTACCTTCACTCTTTTCTACTTTTATCTTTTCTATCTTTTTTCTTTCACTATATATATTTTGAACTTATGTACTTAACGTACTTATGTGAAAATGTTGAATGAAAACTATTAACAAGAAAGAAACTCTGAATAAAAGAATCCAAACCCTATTGCCTACTAGTTATGGTATCATCTGAATATTGGTCTTTAAAATTCTTTGTATCACTGTATATATTTGAATCCAATATTATTTTGCTTTTTTGCAATCAAATGCTTTGATTATAATAAACTTGGAAACAAACTACTCTGCAAATGTGGCATAGTAAGTGTATAAATATATTATACCAGGGTTATAATTCTGTATTAAATGTTAGAAAGATCTTCATAAGGTGTGATGTAAGTATAAGTTTTTCCTATTTGTCTTCTACTGACAAAGGAATGCAAACTTTACGCAAGGTTCAGAAATAACTTTTAATAGTATGTATCAAATTGTAGATTATGTAACACTGCCACCTAATGGTACAAATAAAATATAATATTCAAGTATTTCAAGAGTTTAAGTGTGTTAGCTCTATCCCACAATTTCACTGGAGAAAATTTTGTTTGGTTTACAAATACATATCTACTGTTAGTGTATGTATTATTTTTACAAGATATGTTTTCTTTAAGAAAAATAGGGGTGAAAGAGCAGAAAAAGAGATCATAACAGGATTTAGGGCTTTTAGAGCTTTTAGAGCTTCATAAGCAAGATAGTCCTTCTTTAATGACCATTTGTTCAACAACAATGACCATTCAAATTTAGGATGGCACTGAACAAGATTTATGACTGAGAGTTGTAGTGGCAGCCATTGCAACTTTCCCACAGTGATGTGATCTCAATTTGGACCTGCAGTGTCTCACAGTCCATGATCACCATTTGTGTCCTTCACTGCTGGCTTTCAACAAGTAAAGTCACTGGGGAATCCTGCAGGAAGATGCAAAATGGCATTCATGTGACATCATGCCTAACTACCATTTGCTTAACGAATTGCTCTGCCAGTTGGCCCCTGCTTAGCCTATTCTGTCTTCCCCATCTTTTAACTTTATTTGTATTTTATGGTCTTTTACTCTTATTGTACACATATTGTTGCATTGTTTTATTCTTTTTAACACTGTACGCTATCCAGAGTTACCTTGTGGTTGAGATGGCAGCAAATACATTTAATAAATAAATCAACAGTAAGAACTTGCTGTTGTAAGTTGGCCCAATCAAATGACATTGCATTTTATGACGGCATCGCTTAGTGATGGAGTTGCCGGTCTCAATGACTGTTGTTAAGCACTGACTACCTGTAGCTTCCCATGTCCTGGCTCTTCCATCAAATTTGGGGTCAGAGTGAGGGAAAGACTCTTTGTGTGGCATTTGATCTATTAGAGGGTTTCTCTCCACCAGATGTTTTCTTCTAAGGGACGCACTAGTTTTTATTATATTTTATAAGCTGTCCTATAGGAAATGACCAGGTTGAGCCCGAACAAGGGGTGAAATGCGTCATCAGTCACTAGTCCTTTCACATTCACAAGAGATCTAAATCCAGCCCACCTTGATTTCCTTTATATTTTTAACTTCTCCTAATTTCCTTTGACTGTTAATAGTTCAGATTCTTGTAATGAACTTTTAGCTTACAATAAATCTTTATACACATTTGAACTGCCTGGATCTCCTGATTTCCCTGGTGCTGACATGCCCAAAGCTATGACAGATTCAGGTAGCCTATAGATTTCATAAATAAATATAGTAAATATGAATGCTACTGCTCCTGAGATTGAGGATAAGGTGCCTAGTGGACTGGCTTTACTGACTGATTAGGGAAAGTGGGGAAACAAATATATCTGCTTGTAAGTATAATGTATCAAATCACAAAATAAGCTTCTTGTAAAAAATGCATTAGGGAAAATGCATTAAAACGCATGTCCTAGGAACAGTGTGATGATCTTTTTAATGGATTGCTTTAAAATGAAATGAATATCCAATGGAATAAATAAATGGAATAAAGAGAGAGAGGAAAAATGACCATGTATAAATCAAATTCAACAGATTTGCAAACACATGTTATTCACACTTTCTTTCATGGCTGCAAAGATATATTGCTAAAGTGCTAGGCGTGAATCAAGAGACCCAAGCTTAAGTTCTGACATGATCCCTGGGAAACTTTGAGCCATTCACTCTCTTATTCTAACTTAACTCATCAGTTTGTTAATATAAACTGTATGCAGCTCTCAACTACCACTATACACTCTTTGGAAGTGCACCATATTCCTTTCTTTGGTTATCGAACCTAGAAATAAAGATTGCACCAAGGGCTGCTGGTTATCAAATGGCAGAAAGAATATGCACATTGAGAAACCTGAAGCTAAAGTATTATTTCAGCTAAAAAACATTCCCAAGGCTGTGAAAATAGTACAGTGAAAGGAAAATTTGAGTTACTTAAGTATTTCTGCAGTGGAGACCTTATAATGTGCCTCAATAATAAGGAGAACATTAGTCAGATAAAAATCCAAATTGCACCTATCAGAGACAGAAGAATATAGAATTGAGCAGAGAGGAAGTGAAGAAACCTTGACAGTGTCAGTTTAACCAGTAACAGGTATGTTTCACAAAAAGATCCAAAATAAATATTTTGCACAAGGAACAAGTTGCTCAGCTATCTCCTGTGTGATCAATGCTTATAGGTGAAGAAAAGTAGCACCCAAAATACTGAATTCTAGCAAGAACTTCACATAATCCTATCCTCTGTTGACACTGCTTAACTAGCACAAGCAGAAAATAATAACCAATTCCTCAAAATGATGTGTTCTTACAATACACTGAACAAAAATGGGAGTTCTACAGCTAAGAAAACATTATACTTTCTTATTATGATTGAGCATACTTTTCCATCTCCCTTCTTGTGGTTCTAATTATTTTTATTTGGGAGAGCTTTAACAAAGACTACTTGTGCTGCTACTGATCTGCAGGTTGCTGGTCTAATGACATTGTCATTAATCGGTCCATAACTTTTACTTAACTTTCTATTCATCATGGTTACATTTACACTCTGCTTTCAATTGTTATTACTGGGCAAGTTCACATAGGAAAAAATATGGTATGTCTGCCATTCTAGTCTTCTACCTGGTTCTGATCCCAACTGCTTTGTCTTCCTCTAGGTCAGGGGTAGGCAACCTTGGCTCTTTTATGACTCGTGGACTTCAACTTCCAGAATTCCTGAGCATGGCTCATTCTGGGAGTTGAAGTCCACAAGTCATAAAAGAGCCAACGTTGCCTACCCCTGCTCTAGGTAGAGAGTACAGAGCTAGCCTTGATAGAGAGAAGAAGATCCATTACCAAGGCAACAGAGAAGTATGCCTTAAGGCAGGGGTCTTCAAACTTAGCCCTTTTATGACTTGTGGACTTCAAATCCAAGGATTCCGCAGCCAAGCACGCTGGCTGAGGAATTCTGGGAGTTGAAGTCCACAAGTCATAAAAGAGTCAAATTTGAAGACCTCTGCTTTAAGCCCATACTTAAAAGATTTAAAAACAAGTTAAGTTTTCACTTAATTCACATGAAAATAAAAGAGGAAGGAGGGGAAACACAATCAAATTTGAAATATTCTACTACAGCCATTCTAATAAATATTTTATACCTATACAGCATTGGTTTCTTGATCTATTTGTAGATCAGACATTCCAATTCTGCATTTGAGTTGGCTAGAGCAACTCTATGCAAAGAAAAAGAAGAAGAAAGTAACTACCATGTTCCCCGAAAATAAGATTCTTTTTTTTTTTTTTTGTCTCCAAAAGAGGCACCAAGTTTTATTTTCGTGGGGTGTCTTTTATACTCACCTCCACCACCGACAGCCCCGCCCAGCCAGTCCACTTCTTATGCAGTCAAAGGAGCAGCTCATTTTGCAGCTGTACCCCAGCCTGCATTTTGCAGTCAGGCCTTTCCGGAAGGCCTCTGCAGCTGAGTACAGAACAATGGAATCCATAGGTCTTGCAGAACCGAGCCATGGATTGAATCCATACCTTGGTTCTTGACTGCAATGGTCTTCTAGAAAGGCCTGTGATTGAGAAATGCAGGCCTGGCTGCAGAAGACACCATAGAAGTGGGCTGGTGAGGAGAGGCCTGGCTACAAGGTAAGTGGGTGCGGGACACGTGGGGCAGCTCCACACCCCCACCCAGCTTGATTTTTATGTGTGTGCCTTGCCCCAAAACTAGGGCTTACTTTGGGGATAGGGCTTATATTAAGCCCACCCCCCAAATCAAGCTAGGGCTTATTTTTGGGGTAGGCCTTACTTTCGGGGAAATGAGGTAACAGCAAGATAGAAGAAACTGATTTCAATGGTGTTTGAAGAACTGAATGGCCAGGAGGAACACAGATTATCCTGGGGAAAGTCTATCTGTATGGCCACTACAGACCGTATCACACATAATCACTCAATCAAGACCAGTACTTAGTCTTTCTGAAATATTTGGATAAACAGATTTTATTGATAGAGGAAAATATGTGTTCTGTACTCCCATACATTCAACCCAAAATATGGATCATGTATATAGATGACATCTTTACCATAATAAAAAGGGACTAGAGACCATAAAGAACACGTAAAACCATCAATGACATCTTCAAAGGAATCAAATTCACAAGGGAAGAAGAAAATAACAAGATACTACCCTTCCTAGATATCCTTACTAGCAGAGATTATTATGGCAAGATAGAAACACAAGTCTCTAAAAAAAATTACATTAATGTAGCACACAAATCAACTAAAGCATTCCAGAATGTCCTAAGTAAGCCCAAAGACCCAGCAATCCCAGAAGAAAAAGCAGAAGTCATCTGTTTTTTATGCAGTGAAAGGACTATAATAGCCACCATGTAAGACAAACAAGCAGAAGACTAGCAGAACATATCCATAAACACAAACTAGCAGATATTTTTTTTTAATTTCCCAACATATGGACAGACTTAACCATAGTTTCAACTGGGAGACTGTAACCATCCCAGAGCAAGCCAAGTCTAAAAACACTAGAGCAGTGGTTCTCAACCTTTTTAATGCCGCGACCCCCAACCGGTCGTAAGTTGAGTACTCAACCGGTCGTAAGTCGAGGACTACTCAACTGGTGCAGCACCGTTTGCAGAATGGGACTTTTGGAGGGCTCAGCAGGCAGAGACAGCCTGCACAATTCCTATTGGCTTTTGAAAGCCAATAGAATTAGACTCTGTTCAAGAGAGTCTATTCTATTGGCTTTCAAAAGCCAATAAAATAAAAGGGAGTAGCACAGCTAAGGAAAAGGGGGAAAAATGGCGGACTGCGTTGTTTGGCGACCCCCGTGAAATGGTCGTTCGACCCCAAATGGGGTCCCGACCCAGAGGTTGAGAACCACTGCACTAGAGAATATCAAAAAGTCTGGCACTCTGACAAATCGGCCGCCAATAGGCACACAGACAAACATCTACAACCGTTTAAAAGAGACAATGAACAAAACATCTCCCCACCAGCAATCATCACCCAGATGAGCAGAAATTAACACCAAAATTAACATCAGACCAGCAATCAGGAAGTAAATAATACCCCAATCAAGGACCTGCCAAATAAGCTAACGATAAACAGCCCAACCAAAATGCTACTTCCAGCAATGCTGACAGGGCAAGCCACTATATAAACTGAGAGCAAACCCCACTCCCTACTAGCACTGATGATGTTACCTAGTTTGGGTAATGAAAGGTCTACAATAAACCAAACAAACTCGGAAAGCACCAAGGACACCTCAAAACAGATTTTAATTTTCAAGTATAAAATACTGTTATAACATAGATATATCAATTTATTGCATCAGAACCTACTAAATAATAAGGAATTTTTATTAGAAAATTGTTAATTATTACAATTTTTACATATTTCAATTTACAAATTAGATATTTTGTCAATAAATCAAAAGATCAATTTATACTTTTACACTCTTCTACCAAAAAAGACCAGTATATCAAACCTTTACATTTATCTCACATAGATTACAACAAATTGTAGATAGTCCTTAAAATCATGAGTGAACTATTTATTTGATAATCAGGAAACAACAGTTAAAATAAAGTTTGGGGAAACTGAAAGTTCAGAATTGAGACAGGATGGCATCAAAGCTGTATGGTCAGCTTTTTTAATGTAACACTAAATTTATTCTGAAAAATGCCAGAGTAAAAGAGATAGAAATTGGAATTAAAAATCCTAGGAGAAACTTCAACAATTTCAGATATACTGATAATGCTACTGATTTGGCTAGAAGTGAAAAATTTAATTGAAAGTGAAAGAAGAGTACATGACAGCAATAATTTTAAGCCTTGATTGTGTTAACAGGTAAAAGCAACTGACAGAAGAAATTAACATAGGGACAGACTTTATTTTTCTAAGCTCACAGGGATGTTATATACTGTACTGCCAAAGCTATGATTTTGTAACACATGGCTGTAAAGCTGGACTCTCAGAAAGGGGGGGAAGCCTTTGAATTGCAATGCTGGAAATATGGTTGACATAGAGCAAGAATAAATCATACAAAACTAGATGAAGTTTTACTTCATTTACCAGGTTGCACAATGGAAGGTAATAATGTATTTAACACCTGCTTATTTTGAATAGATAATACAAGGAAAAAACCCTGATATTTGGGAAAAAATAAGTAGCAATAAAAAAAGCCTACAGAAGACCTACATACATACCTTACAAGTTACTTATTGCCTTAAAACTTTGATTTTGCACATGAAAAATATTGTAATACTTACAAATATTTGAAAATGTAATATTTGATAAATATACAGTAAATTTGTGTTTCGTTCAGACTCACCTTAAAACATATCTTATTCTAGATTTAAAAATTTAACTGCTTTTTTTTGTAATTTTACATTAAACATTGGAAAATGACTCTTTCTAAAAGTCTTAAATTCACATCAGGGCTTCCTATTGTTTGGACTTTTGGGAATGAAAGAACATGGTTAGACTATTTTGACATTCACTGAGAACCCTGACTCTTATTTCCAATATTTCACCATATCACGTACATTTCAAAGGTGACCACTGATCAAACAGTAGATAGGTATGTGGATATTTTTTGCTCTGAAGTACAACATTCAGTACTACAATTAGAAAATGTTGAGAACTCTGTAAAACTGAATTGTCCTACATTTGGGGTATTTTTGAAGATATGCAAAAAGAAAGTCTCTGCCCAAGCAGTCCAAGTACAATTGGATAAAAAATTGCAGTTCAGAAGAGAAATATTAAGTATCTGGATACTTTCTTCTCCCCCCCCCATCTCAAAAGGCCTAATATTCCTCAAGAAATCGTGAATACAATTTGGTAAATATGAAATTGGCCACGGAAGAAGTTACAGCTGCATTACTCCACACACGGTTTTATATATCCACACAGGTTTTTTTTTTTTTAATGTTCTCAAAGACAGAGCAAAACTTCGCAGCATCTAGGGTGCTTCAAAATTCACCGTAACTTTGACTCGTATGAAATCAGCCTATAAGGAGATGCAGAAGAGCCATAATTAAGATCAAATCAACGATCCAAAAAGGAGCTGCTTACCTTGAGGGATTTGAAAATTAGCAGGCAACTGTATTGTCGTTTGTGCGGGTTTGAGTCCTCCCGAGAGAGGGGCTGGCTGCCTCCCACCCATGTTGCTAGACTTGGGGAGCTGCTGAGCCGGAGTCGAGGGGGCTAGTTTGATTTCTACGGGAGCAGGCAGTACTCGGGGTTGAGGAGCGAAGGATGGGGCGAAACTAAGGGGAAGCTTAGCGCCCACAGGATTCAGGACAAATCTAGCAGAGCTGCTCGTGGGAATCGCCGGACAGAAGGCGGAGAAAATCGTTCTCTGAGCGGGCAGCACGGCCCGTAGCTGCTGGATCCCGTTAGCCGCGCTCACGGGGGGATCCACAGCATGCTCAGGAGGCCCAGGAGTCATGACCCTCCCCAGGACGGCTTCTGCCGTCACCGGCGGAGTAGTCATGAAGGAGGAAAAAGGCACCGTAGGGCGCAGGACTAGAGCTTGCGGCGCAGTCCAAGCTATTCCACAGCATAGCAGCCGCCAAAGGTACTCGGGAGCTGAGCAAAAGCTCCGCAGTTAGCGGTGCGGCAAAACCAGCAGGAGAGTCCCCAGCTCGCACGCAAAGAACCACACGGTCACGCATCGGCCGCTGCTGCCGACGACCCTTTTCTCCCTCTTCGCAGGCATGCACGTGGGGATGCTCAGGCCGCCAGCCAGAAGGGTACGGGAGGAGGAAACAAGTGGCACGTGCCGCTGCGGGTGGTGCTACGCGGCACCACCCTTCCACAGATTAAATCCCCGCCCCGCCAGAAACTAAGGACGCCTTGTCTCTAATTTATACAGCATCGCAGAGCGCAGGCGTGTACTGTGCACGTCTTTAGCTTTCTAGCAAATGCATCCAATCGTTATATTGGGCGGCCTTCATGGGACGTCACGGAAAGGAAGCGTTTCTCCCCGAAAGGCTGTTCTAGGCGGGAAAGTCGGTGGTAAAGCTTTTACTTTCGCCCGTGTTAATGCTTTTACTTTCGGCTGTGTTATGCTTCAGGGTCCCTTAAAGTTATTTATTGCTCCAGACCTTCGTTTAACTGGTAATAGCAAATTAATCAGGGAAAGCATTGGCAAAGAACTGTTGATTCGCGAGAAAGGGAATTGGGACGTTCATTTCATTCCGTGCTATATCCAAGGATAAATAAACAGGGTCTCCCTTCTCTTAATTTCAGACGTCCTGTTATTGAATGAACTCATGTTCAAATTTTCACAATGCCATGTGCCACAAATCAATAGAAGCTACAGTAGCCATAACGATTTGTCAAAAATATAAGTTAGATGTGCCCTAGGGATTTTTGCCTGCTGAACATCCAAGGGCATTTCTCACATTCCAGGGTCCCCATGAAGAAAGCAATGAAGTCGAGCAATGCCATATGGGTCTTCACAGAATCACACAACTACATAAATGATGTAATCCATAGCATTTACATAACAGTATTACAACACACATTATTGTGCCTTCTAGATTTTAGAAGAAACAAGCTCACCCTGGGCCACAAAGCAGTGCAACTATAAAAGCTTAGTTCAGCCTGCTGGCAACTTTATGGATTGTCCATTGAGTTTTCTTGACAACATTTTTAGAAATGATTTGCCGTTGCTTTCTACAGACAGGCCCAAGGTCAGCCAGCTAGTTGGCTTTGTGCCCAAGGCCATTCTAGAAGTCAGATTTCTCCACTTCTACTTCAGTGCTTCAACTGCTAAGTTAAATGGGCCTTTATATTAATTTTACTTGCTATAAAATTTCAAATTGATCTTTTCTTCCCTAATCTTTTTTTGCATTTTATTATTGTAATACTTACTTGCAAATGTTTTGCATGCTACAAAAGTATGCAAACATTTTGTGTTTCTTTCAGAGGCTTACACAAAAATGTATAAATGTTTCTACACCTAGCTCAGTTGCTAATTTCTTTTTAAAATTATAATATTGCATTATTTGTACTCATATTAACAATTCAACTTATGAAACAATTACACATTTAGTACTGGAAAACTTTCTGAGAAATTTTACTTCTTCAGAAAGGTGTTCATATGTATTTCCATCTTCAGAGATTTTTCTGACTCATAAAAAATAATTTAATATATCTACTAATATAGATTACAACTGGTTTGTACACATTAAAAGTAATAGCAATAGCAAAACTTTGGGACTCAGCTTTTTGATCACTGATGAATGTACTTAACATCTGGAGAGGCTGATAATCTGAAGTGGCTGATAATTTGCAGTGAGTAGACCATGCAAAGAACAAGACACAAATGGGATTTTGAATAGAATAAATATTTTAATGATACAGAGAGCATTTTAAGATTTACTATAGTTTTGGAGGATCTCAAAATAGAAGCAAATCAAGTTTAATATATCAAAGAATTCTGAAAAAATATGTTGCCTACTACAGACATAGACCAAAAGTGACATTTATCATAAACAGATAAGCAAGTAATTTAGAAGTATATTGCATTTCCCAACTTCCTAAAAATTTGTAAATCTTCACCTTGATTATATGCACCTTTGCAAACAAGACATTGGAGTATCTAAAAACAATAGTTGGTCTTTTACAAAAGAAAGCATGATAAAACCATTTTGACACGAAGATCTTATCATTTCCAATATTATATTATATCATACCCATTTCCAAATCAAATAAAAAACAAGTCTCAAAAGTGTACGTTCTTGCTTCCACATCTGAGAAAGCAGTGCTATATATAGACAACACTATATTTGTATGTATAAGGGAGGGGTAGCATATGGGAAAAGGAAAATAAGGCACAAGTATACACTTTAGGATTGTGTAATGCTTCAGGCTTGATTCTAAAAAGGTGTTTCTGAAAGTGTTGGGTTCACAGTGCTAATGTCATTTAACAAGAGACACAGCACTTTTTCAGTTTTTTTTCTTTTTATAGTTGTAAATCTTCACATTTTATTGTTTTAGTATAATGATATCTATATAGTATTAATTAAAAGTATTGATATTGTTAGATAATTTAGTTTTGGATACAAAGGAGAAAAATATTCTGTTATAGTTTATTACAAGCATAAAAATATTTGACTTTATCAAAAGTTGATTATAACAAAAACCTGCAGATTGCATCAAATTTGTTACACAATAAAGGTTTCAATTTGATTAATGTTGTAGCGTTATATAGTCCTGAAATATATTACATATACTCTAAATTTATTTTAAAAATTCCCCTCTATGTGTCTTTCTCAATCTTGGTAACACTACTAGAGGCCTGGGAGTTTGAAGATTCTATGAAGTACTTTAGCTGTCCCTAACATTGCACTCTTCTGGACAGAGAGCTCTGACATTGTTCTTAGGATCTGTTGGGGCCATTCTCCAAGCTTATGGGTTATGACTCTGAGTGCTCCTACCACCACCAGAACCACTTTACTTTACTTTTCTTTCTACAGCCTCTTTAGTTTCTTCTTCAGGCTTCTCATACTTCTTTCTGATGTCACCTGGCCTACAATGACCTGCCTGTCAGGGTGGATCTGGATAGTCCACACTATCTTAGCTTTGTTATTCTTCACAACCTTCTGTGGGATCTCCCATCTGGACTTAGGAGGATCTAGCCCATACAGAATGCCAGTTACTTGGTTCTGTCTTTGTCACAGCCTCTTTAAAGTACACCAAGTCAGTGGGCTCTAAAACTCAAAGAAGCCAATACCACAACAAAGGTCCCTAGACAACACACGTGCACTAGTCTTCACAGTATTCATCGCTCACCAGAACTTTACTCTTCCCCATTGCTACCACACCTCCTATCACTGCTCCTCAAATTAGTACTCTTGTAAGTCCTAATATTGGAGAAAAGTATCTCTTTTTAGATTTTCACCTTAAAACTGAATCTTGAGTTTAAAAAGAACCCTGAAACTTCCTTATATAGTTTTCTTATTAACTTAAATATACAGTACATTAATTAAAAATGTGGTTTGTGCAGAAGATTTAGGCTGCCTATTTGTACAGCTTTAATGTATAAAGAGAAATAACTTCACATATTGTTCTTTGCTATTACAATAAGCATGAAGGTAGTAGTACGATTTAATCATGGTTCATTGAATAAACATTGCTCAGTCTAGGAAATATGTTAAGGTGTAAAACATGGCTTACAAAGCACATTCACTGGGTTTGCATAGCCCCAAACCAAGATGCAAGGAATAGCACTACATTGTTTTAAGCTGAAATGTCACACAGGTTTGTGTACATTTTGTAAAGGTTCTCAATCCATTCATTAACCTTGTTTTCCTCGCACACTAACACTGGAAATATAAGTGCTTTGTGCAAACTGTAAATCAGCTAAATGACCTAGTCAGCTAACCCTGGGGAAGTAACAAAACCAACTAATTGAATCAGTTATATCATGCCAGCTGCTTCCCAAGATAGTCATTCATCCATGAACAAAGGGGAAGGTGCATGAGCAAGTGAGAAAGCATGCATATCTTCATGAGATGCAATCTCAGTTTGCTGCAGATGCCCATACATGTTCATAGAGAAAGCAAGGATGGGCAAGGTTTATGTCACCCAGAGTGACTTTCTTGTGAGATTGGCAGCTATGCAAGTGTGACCGATAAATGAACAATGAAGTTTGCATCAGAACACAAATCACAATTTACATATTTGTGCCTGATATCAAGAACCAATTACAAAAGAATGAGGTTTGTGTTATGATGTTGCAATGCATGTTTTGCCATTTTTGTGTTATCACTATTTGTATTCATTCTTTACCTATCTGAGACAAACTGCTAGAATAACCCTATGAACATTTTAACATCATACATCAATACATTTTTAAATAAAATATTAAGAAGTCTGAGATAATTATGCTGTGGTTGTGTTTACAGAATATGCTAAGTCAGTATGCAGTCTGTTTGGTTTTTCCTTTACATCTTTATTGAAGATGTTATAAAATTATAACATTATTTATTGAAGAAACCACAACTAATTAGATTTGCCTGCTACCCTAAGCAAATGCCAAACAAACCATGTTACCATTTAGCATATTGTTTGTACAAGTCTTGTATCAGTCTTTCCCAATGTGCTGTCTCCATAATTTAATAAATATGTTTGCTAAGAATTATAGGAGTTCTAATATATTTGGAAGGCACTAGACTGGTATAAATATCAGAAAGAACTCTTACAGTTATTATTGTTATATTATTTACTATTAGTGAATTCAGAATGATTTATTCCCAGTTAAATATGTAAAAGATTACAACTTTAATTAGCAATTGCATTTATGCCCATACAAAATATTCGTCTTCTATCCATTTTTTTCCAAAGTCTATTATATCAGAATGAAAAATTTTTGAAATCCAATACAAAAAAGATAATATACAGTATTTTTGGATTACTGAGGTGAGTGGAATACTCATCAATGATCATATGGTCCTAAAATTAATTTTTAGACAATTTAATTTTAAAAAATAAATTGGTAAAATCCCATAAGATTATTAAATTTTATAAGATGTTGGTGTTTCTATCTAAAGCTTTGAATTTTGAAACAGAAATACTGAAACATCACTAGATTTCAAGCACAAACACCAAAATCTCACACAATTTGATGATCTTCTGAACTTTTGGACATTTAGAAATATATATTATTATTAATTGTTGTTGTTGTTGTGTTGATGTGGTATCCCCCTGAGATTACTTGTTGTATTCTTTCAGACTGAGAATCATTTATGGAGAGCAGAGAAAATGCAAGTCACTTGAAAGAAGGAAAGGAGTTACTGTGTTTTCACTGCAATAATTTATGTCAAAAGAGGATCACATTTGTCTTACCCTGTTCATACCAACTCTAGAAACAGACACTTGTTTGGAAATGCACCATATCCAAGTTTATTTACACTACATAGTATATTCCTAAGAAAACATGCTTGTTCCACATGTACACATATCTAAATGACTGTTTCAAACTTAATTTTGTCTGCTTTACTCTTTAGAAATATGTGTGATTTAGTTTTCAGAGTGAATAGACTGTCAGGCAGCCTAGCTATAAGTTGCCTCTTCATTAGCTGCTACAGCAACTAAAGTGGCAAGCAGAGCTGTATAGTAGTTCAAAGCTGTAGGAAAATTAATTTCTCTCTTGATGCCTAGACAATTATCATATCAAATGAGAATATTAGAAGTGTTGTTTATTCACTGAAAATGTTGTTATTGCCATTCTTACTGCCTCTCAAAAAGTGCTCTTTTCTTGATTAAGGCCTTTTTCTCCAGTTCTGCAAGGGTTTGCAGTTAAACCAGCCATCTGATTAGATACGCATCTCAACTGATATCTTAGGAGAACTATAATTTTGGCAAAGGTACATGCAGTAGAAGTAAACAATCAAACCCTTATCAGAATAGGTGTAATCTCACATTAAGTATCTTTTGTGTCTTTATTGTTATGGTCCTTGAGGTAATGAATTGGACTTTATGAAGCACTCTTGATTATTTGAATTTAAGAGCCCTGCTTTATAGCTAATCTTTTTGGAAATAACTGACCTAGCCTTTTACTAGCAGTCCCGAACTTTTTGCTTCATCTCCTTGGTCCAGGAGTGATCCGAAATTCAACTACATCTAGGCAATTTAGAACAGAATAGAAACTATATTGATTTAGTCATTTGACCATATCAGAAGTATAAAACCAGTACAAATATATAGGTAGATCCAAAAAAAACAATAGAACATGTTCATAATAAATCATCATCCATATTGTCCTCTTCAAAATGGTCTTTAATATAAAGAGTGAGGTCTTACTAGTGTTATACAGATTCATTCACCACAAAAATTAAGACTGTTTTTCATGGGTGTGCCAGTATGTTTTAGTTTTTAAACAAGAATGTAAGTAGGCATCCCTTCCTGCAGAGTAAAGTTTACAGTCAAAAAAAAATATGCCCAATGTCTTCAACGGCTACTGCTCCACAAATACACAATCTTTCTTCAAATGGAACTCCATGGCACTTCCTGTATCTTATCATGGAGTCTAGTTGTTCAAAATGAGCTCCGGAAAAAGCTCTTCTAAGATGTTGAGGTATATACATTGTTAATACTTTTCTAACTGGGAGGCTAATCTGTATTCAGCCAGCCACTTCAAGGATTTAACATGTTTAAGTGCTGCAATATCGTGTTGGGCATTCACACCAATGACTTTTTGTTTAAGAGTTTTCTAGGTCTACAGATCTGGATTTGCCCAAGAAATGTGGAGAATCCACATTGTGAGATGGCGTTTGGAAGCTGGGTGGCCTAGCATGCATGTTATGCAACTGCTCTTTGAAGCACAGCTTGGGTAATCTGTTGAGTCTAGGCAATTTTTAAAGGCCGTGAGTAGAAATCAGGGACTAACAATTACATAAGAATTGAAGACATACTAGCCATAGTGGATTTGCTTAGAAGAGTTCTGTTGGATTATATTATATATCTTCGTTATATACAACTGTATTCATTTATCTGGGAATTAATATTTCGGAGGGGGGGTTGCAGTTAAATAACATTGTGTTGTTCTTGTGCAGGCTTTGCCATAATCTTGTCCTCAGATGTTTTCTATATAATAAAGTTGGTTGCCAAGGGATTATTTTAAGTATCTGCCATCTTCTTCCTAATGAAAGAGCAGAAACCTCTTTGAATTATATATAAATACAATATTTCCCACCAACTTCAGATATCCTATAAAATAACTGCTCAGTTATTATGTCCAGTTGATAATGTTTAACCTGTTTAGTCCCACTGATCTGAAATTTAGTAGCAATTTGCTTTCTATGTGTAGTGCTCAAGAACTACAAATTCACTTGCAATAATATAAATCCCTTTATCTGAGCTACTGAAGAAAATCGATTACAATATAATTGTTTGTATTTCTTTTCTCCACTGCTATGGTACATCAAAATCTTTCATAATGAGAAAAAAAATAAGATGTACAGGGTTTTTTTTTGTAGCTCTGGGGACACAGTGAGCATGTTACAATTGCTACCTGATTACTGGAAGTGAAATTGGATTCAAACAGTGGGTACACAGAAGTGTAAATAAACCATATTAGCAATATGAGAGTTGCTTTCTCAGCTTGTGTAAGAAATAAGCTATTTGCAGTTATAATTTATGGTTTTTATTGAATATAAAAGCTATAATAATAATAAATAACTGCTCTTTTGGAAACATGCATAGAAAACATGCACATGAATATGCAAATCACATAGTCATTTTTTTTCTGTTATGAATCCTGTTTAGTTTCTTCTGAAAAGACTGAAGATTTATGATATCCATTCAACTCTGAAGATGTAGGTTCCGTCTGCTCCATCAGCTGTTTTCCTGCTGCTGCTTTGCCAGACCTGACCTTGGACCCAAACTTTTCTGGTCTGTCCTTGGTGAAAAACAGCCAGGGAATTTGCTCTCTATGAATCTCAAAATTAGAGAAGAGATAATTGGGTGACTGCATAACAAAACTCAATTAGCTGGTACATAAAAATGTTTTGCTCGACAATATATATTGTTGTCTTTTTTCTTTTTTCTTTTGCTATGTATGTTATAGCTATACCTCTAAAATAAGCTTTGGCTGTATCCCATACATTTTGTAATGTTGTATCTTCTTTTTTATTTTCTTAAAAAAAAAGAATATATATTGTTAAGGGAAGAATTTAAAAAACTAGAATTAGAACTACAAATAAATCCACAAAACAAATACTAAAAAGACAAATGGAAATAATAAAACATCTTTATTCATTTTGGTTGTTGGGGTTTTTTTGTGTGTTTTCTTGCTTTGAAATGTTTTTAACAATATGTAAACTGTCCAAAATCTCTATGAATCAGGAAGCAGATACATTTAATATGTTGTTATTATTAATTCATTTGTGAGTTATGATAGAAATGTAGTACAGTACCTGTGTTGCAAATTCTCAAATCTTGAGCTCATTGTGATCAAACTTAATGAGTTTTGTTTAGTTTTAGCCAGAAAAGAATAGGGTATCTTATATATCATTTACCATACTAAATCATGGCTTGCTAAAGATTACTGAATAATCATCATCAGGTAGGATTGCATATTATAGTAAATTTTAAGCTATGATTTACAAACCAATGGTTAAGTTCTATCAACACTGTAAACTAAAACAACATTATGGCTTTAGTACTGTGAATTAAACCATCAAGCAAATAGCTGTAATGGTCGTATTATAGGCTGAGTTGACACTGACAAGGTCTCTCTAACACAGTGGTTCTCAACCTTTCTAATGCCGTGACCCCATAATACAGTTCCCCATGTTGTGGTGACCCCCAAGTGGGTGTGGCCACCAATAAGAGGGAGTAGGACAGCTAGGGAAAGGGGAAAAAATGGCGGACAGCGTGGTTTGGCGACCCCCGTGAAATGGTCATTTGACCCCAAATGGGGTCCCGACCCACAGGTTGAGAACCACTGCTCTAACAAGAGTCTTTTGTATATTTCCAACAACTTGATGACAAACAAAAAAAATTAGATAAAGATTTTGTTTTCTTTCAAGAAGACAGAGTATGGGAAAAACATGACTTTAAATTCTCAGTGGCAAGTATTTATTAGAAACGCACAAGATACTCCTAAAAACTTAAGGGGAAAAAAAATCTTATAACCCTAGAGCCGTGGTGACGAACCTATGGCACGCGTACCACAAGTGGCACTCAAGAGACCTCTCTGTGGGTACGTGCGCCGTAACCCCAGTCCTAGGCTTTCAGCTGAGTTTTATAAAACCTTTTTGCTTTAGGCCTCCGCCACCGTGAGCAAAAAAAAGGGTTCAATCAATCAATCAATTTCAACTTCTTGCAGGAAAAAAAGATCTCACAAAGCTGGAATTGATTGAACTTTTTAGTCCCACCCAATCTGCCCTTACCACCACAGCCATGCCCACCCAATGGAACATGCCCACCCGCCATCAGATGATACATAAGTGGATTTTGGGTTGCAGTTTGGGTAGTCGGTCTCTAAAAGGTTCGCCATCACTGCCCTAGAGATAGAACCTTTACAGTTTGCTTCCAGACTGTGAGAGAAATAATGTATCACAATAAAAAGCTGAAGGCAGATGCCTCAACAATATATTATTGTGATTGAAGCTTTGTCAAGTCTTCTGTGATGCTTTATCCTTTGATAATTATTCTTCTGTTTTTAACATGGCACACCATCACAGCAAAATTGTTTTGAATTGGGCAGCTTATAAATTCAATATACTAAAGTTCTAGTTTAACATTAGATTGTAGGAAAATTACATAAAGCCAATTAATTAACTGATTCTGAAGCATGAATACCTTTGAATATATTTCTATGGGTCTGTCCTGGATTTCTCATAAGATAATATACTGATGGAAAAATAGTGGGTTAGATCCAATCTCTCTCTCTCTCTCTCCCTCCCTCCCTCCCTCCCTCCCTCTCTTTTAAAAAAAGAGACATAAATCCAAAATAAGAAAAAGAAAGACAGTTTATGGAAAACCCAACCAGTGAAACAATAAATTTAGAAGTGACATATCTGGTTTATGAAAAATTGCAAAAAGATTTCCCTCTTACTTTTATTCCTTATTGCAGTATTTAAAAATGGGAAACGAACACTTTCTTAAATCCATTAAATGAAAATATGAGCCAAACTCTTGTGATACTGAAAATTTCTATTAGTGAGATCATACATTGCACTAAACTATCATATGGCTTGCTTCATTTTCATTTGGCAAAACTGGAACTTATCCATTGTGAGACTATATTTCAGATATTAAATCTGTTTTGAGTTGTTGTTTTTGCTTCATGTGAATGCATATACTCCACATCTCTATCCTATCAAGCATGGCTCTTTAAATACAGTTGATATTTTTGCAATGCCATAATATGTTGTTTCATATCAGAGCAGTTCTCATTTCCAGTTAAACCAAGAGGAATTTAAATTCTGGTTTCAGTTCCTATTACTGATATCTGAAAATATTATTCTTCCAGACTGTGTCATGCATACAAGCCAAAAAAAAAAAAAAAAAGGAATGCAATAGAGAAACTAAGCAGAACAACCACTAATCAGCCAGAATGTTTTCATATTGCTTGTTAACAGCATAGTTAATATCAACAAACCATGGTTAAATATTAAAACTCTGGCTTTATTCATTGGGCAGAGGCTGATTTGAATGTGCAATGAAAAAAAAACATTTTAAGCTACCTTTGAATTATTGGTTCAGAAGGATGACATAAATGTTTTAATTATCTTAAATAAATGCAATAGGAAACCAGCCATCAAAAGTAAATAATTAAATAGGAATAGAAATAAACATCACCTGTATGGAATTGATATAAATTATTCTAACTAGCAACAGAGCTTTTCAACTGAAAATTCATGAAGTGCACAAGGTGTCCCCTAGCATCTGGTGGTACAACATTATGTGACTTCTGTTATCATTGTCTCTAGACTGACAATGCTGTGAGCTATAGTAATTGATGCTAATTTATAATATACTGTAAGAAGCCCCATATTGAGAACATTACGGATATGAAAGAGTTCTGGGAAAGCATATGAAAACATAATTTTGTGCATTATTTAGGGAGAAATTACCATTATAATTTCCACAGTGTGACAATCAGTTTTGTTAGCATACAATTCTGCAGAATAGATTTTACAATTAATATTTCAGGGAAAACATAGCACAGCTATCGTGATTGCTTCTGTGCATCTGCCACAGAGGGAAAGATATATTCATGGCATTAAAGTTAAATAGAAAAATATGGCCCATACATGGATTTTTAGAGGGAGGGGGAGAGCCATGCCTTCACTTGAAGCACGTTAGGAATGCTGAATGCCATCAGGTTCTATGCAAATATACTTGTCTTTTTAACATTGCCTTTCTTCTTCTTCTTCATAACTTGAAAGCAAGTCAGCTATTGATTTATGCCAGGATATAAGAAACTATGGCTTCTGCTCTATATGTGATCTCAAAATCATTTTGGTAACAAAGATGGCATGCTTCAGGCCTATTTATTAAAGAATATAATTTTATGAAATCCAAACGTGACTTCCCTATCTCTTCTCTCTGAAACAGTAATCCACCTCTGTCCCATCTCTGCAATCCATATCACCTTAACCTGCCTGTCAAGTTTGCTCTGAAGATCAGGCTCTTTCCAAAGTCACCAGACTAGAATGACACATATATACCTATCAGTGAGGCTGAGCTGGGTTATAAATTGTGATTTTCTTCCTCGAGGTGGCCATCCTATTCCAATTTACAAAACTTATTGCTTTTAGTCTTTATTAACCACCCAGAGTTGTGTAAGAGCAAGCAGCCACAAAAATTGATACCATTGACATTCATTGTCAGGGTATTGTGACCTTGTTTTTTTCTTGTACGCCATCCAGAATTGAATTTATGTGAGGTGGGCACCAATAGAAATAGTTAAATAAATAAATGGTCACTCAGCTCTATTGTCTTGTGAGCCTTCCTGTGGAAGTCTTAGCCTGACAATATACTGATGGCAAAAAGAAAGAATAATACATATTGGCATAATAATTATGGAAGAATATAAATGTGATTAATAAATAAGACTGTTTAGAAAAAAGGCAAGCCAGTATTACTAGCTTTTCAGTCTTGAGGGATTAGGCAAGAAAGATAATTTTATTTATCGGTACATTTGTTCATATGTGAGATTCCCTTCAAAAAGTAAAGTCAGATTCTTGACTAGGGTTGTGCCACTCGCTCCCATTAGTGTGGGCTGCTTAACATGACATGTATTTTTTATTCCAAAAATATCTATTTGTAAACTAACATGACACAAAGCAGAATATCAAAATTTAATATTGCTGTGACTGCCTTTTGCTTCATTATTACCTTCTCAGAAAATCTCTGAGGCATGCATATCTTTGCAAATGTGCACTGTTGCTTGGTAGTTTATTTTTTATATTAGGATATTGAGGCTCATATTTCAAGTGCTGCTCTTTAAATATTCCAACCAATATCCAGTGCAAATCATAAATATCAAATCTGAAAAATCCAGCCATGACAAAACAAACCCATAAAAGGAATAAAGTCATGGCAACTTTCCTTGTTGATATCCCTTATATACAATAAAATATAGTAAAAAGGAAAGCTGTAATGCATGTCTCCCCCCCCCCCGCAACTGTTTTTCTAAATAAGAAGACATTCATAACCTCTTATGCCAGTGACAATACAATCTAAGGAAAATTGGGCTGGTTTGAACACATTAAAATCTTTTGTATTGTACATAAATTCAAATTCTAATTATACTTCCTTAAAAATAAAGGACCATTGAAAATTGCAATGCTTAGGGAAAGGTAATCCCCAGGGATTTCAAAGGATGTTTCTATCTTTCTTTGGAAGACTCCCAGTTTGTGTAATTATTAAAAATAATTCAGTCTTTTTAAAAAAGATGGTATGTGTGGGGAGGAATTGTGTGCATTTCAAGTTGCAAGCTCCTGCTTGGGCTTTTGAGACAATGCTGAAATAGAAATAGTAAGTATAGTCACCTCTTAATTTAACATTTAATATGTGTATTGGATGTGTTCATTAAAGCCAAATGCCTGTTAATGACAGATAGAATTTGTTGAGTCCAAAAACAGGACTCAAGCTGCAGCTGAGGGCTAGATGCAGCACAAATTGAGGCATTTGTATGCCATGACTGCAATCAAAGGCAACTCAGTGTCAGGGCCATGAGACTACTCTGCACACACATGGCAAAGCTGCCTGCTAAAGGCAATCTTCACAGCTGAGAGGCCAGGTAGTAGCTTAAGATCAGACTCTAGGAAACACTGGAGCCTCTAAAACTGGCATTTTCTCACTTGAAACATGTAAACAAAATCCAGTTTTTAACAGAGGCTATCAGCACCAGTATATTCACTCCACCTTTACTCCACCTCCAGAGAGGTGTGACACATCATGTCTCCATGAACAAGGTGTTATATGGCTTCCAACCACTTTCATGGAGGGGAAGGGGAATTGGAAAGGGAAAAATATCTGATTTTCTCTATATGGCTATCCCAATATTTAATACTGAATTGCGTCTTCTTGTCCATTTTTATAATAGATTGGTTTTAATCCATTTTTATATGATCCTGTTGTGCTTGGCCTATATCCATAAAACGATCCAATCTGCAGGATCCTTATTTTGCACCTTCTCAGATCTTGCAATTTGCATGGCATTTATGACTTCCTTTTCTTTGGGTTCCTCCCACCCCTTTGTGTACTAACATTTGTAGTATTTGTTTCATTTTTACTCATCAACATATCACAATATCTAAAATATTCCTTCCAAGAGTTTCTTGGTTCAGTTTCCATCCAAATCATTTCATCAGTTTTAATTCTACTCACTCTGATGGGAGTTACTTCACTCTTCTAGAGTTTGTTGCCCTTCTAAAACCATTTATTTCTATTAAAATGTCTCTATTTTTTCAGTGTATTTTAATCTTAAGTGTTACTTGCTTTCATTGATTCCATTCTTTGCATCTATCTTTTTCTCTTTATACCTACAATAAATCCATTTTCTTCTATTTGCAGCACCAATTCTCTTCTATGCATAGTTTTTCTTCCATAGCCTTTCACTCTAACCATTCTACCAACCATCCTTTTTTTCATACCTCTGGTTAGCATAACTGCACTGTACTGTAATCTGTATTCTTTTCACACTTGTTTGAAGAAGTTTCTGTATTCTCTTTTTTTAATGCCTATTTTCCACTAACCCCACTGGGAGATCATCTTCAAAATACTTTTTATACAGGACTTCTACTTTTTCTTCCTGAAGTTCCTTTAACTTCTTTTCTGAAGTTCCTTTCCTTCTTCCATCACCATTTTTTTTCCCAAGACCCACTTAATTACCATTTTTCACCAGACCCACAACATAATCATGGATATGGGTAAAATCCTTCCCCATGTTGTCAGCTTAGGATAGCAGTTCTACCTAAAACCAACCCTGAGGATTCCACCTCCATTGTAAGAGTTGTGTACACATGACACACTTACATATCTCTATCCAAATATGGAATGATGGCAAGTTCAGGTTCAGAACAAAGAAATAAATTACTTATTGAATGACTATACTTTGATTATAAATAGAGATATGGAGAAAAAAAATTCAAACCTGAAACAAACCATTGGATTCCAGAGGTTCTGCCAAACTGTTTCCAGTTAGGCTTGGTTAACTGAAGCACAGAACCCTCTGGTTTTCTGGAATAACATAGTCAATATAAATGGGCAAGTAGGGCAAGGCTGGTGCCCTCTTTCTTCAGTTATCAAAGGACTAGTATTCATTTGTAATACACATCTTTATCCCTCCCAAATTTCTGCCTGGAAAAGCTAATTTTGAAAGGCATTCTCAGCATGCATATCCATAACCATTTACATCTCAACAAAGTTTTTTGCTCTTAATAAATGCACACACCAACCCTATTTTGCAGGTAATTATTTTGGGGAAAAAACCCTCTATCTATCTGATAAGATATACTGTACAACTGTTATAAAATGATGTTTTCTTACCTGATAAAACATTTCTCTACTTAATTTATTGTGGTTCATATAAACGAACTTTAAATTGTTACTAAGCTCCCAATATAAAAAGAACATTTTCTTTATTAAGCCAACACTATCCCATTTAAAGTCAGCCAGTATGATACTGTATAGTGGTTAAGACACCAGACTAGAAAGTGAGAGACTGTGAGTTCTAGTCCTGACAGTCAATCTCTCTCAGCTATAGGAAGAAGGCAAAGGCAAGAAAACTGCAGGGCCTGGTCCAGGTGGTCACCAAGAATTAATACCAATTCAAAGGCATCCAAAACAGCAGCAAAAACACCCACATAGAACTTAATGGTTTGTTACCAGTCAACTTATTATAGATATGATTAGAGGAATTTGAGGAGGCACACTTCCTTTTTGTCACCATCAGCTGCAGCTATTACTCTTCCAGCATTTGCCTCTCCATTTTTCTGAATTTCTTTCATATTTATCACCACCTTCGCCCCTTATAACTCCAGACTACCAACCCAGTGAGGAGAGCACAACAGACCTCTGCTAATTAATTTAGAAAGAAGAGGAGCATGCTCATACAATTGTGCTGTAACAGTGTTATGAAATGACCAGACTAGTTATCTCTTATTGCATGTAGAGAATAAAAAGAGCTGCTTTAGCATGATTCTGTTTTAATAATATTCTGAATTGGTATCAGTGGGTATCTTTATCTTAAGATGCAGCTGTCTCTCTTTTCCTCATTGCAATGTCCAGAAAATAATGAGGATTTTTGTGGCTTAGAATCATAAAGTTGAAAGGGACCTTTTAGGCCATTGAGCCCAATTCCCTGCTCAGTGCAGGAATCCAAATTAAAGCATCCCAGGCAGATGGTTATATCCTTCATTTAAAGATGTGCAACAAAGGGAAGTCTACTCCCTTTCTGATCAGAGTTCTTACGTTAGGAAGTTTCAGAATCTGCTTGCTATAATTTATATTCATTTCCCTGCATCCTGCATTGTAGAATGAAGAAATATGTGTTGACCTTTTTATATGCAACTTTCCAGATTTTTAAAGAGTGTTTTGTATCTCTCTTTAGTTATCTTTTCTCAAATACTCTGTGCCTGTGTTCTCTCTATATACAATTTAGTTTCTAGTCTTCTTACCATTTGCACTGCCTTTCTCCTAACCTATTACAAGTTACAATGAAGCCTTCAAATGTGGTCCCAAGTACTACTCAGTACACACACTCAACTGACACACTGATCAGGCAATAGCGGATACAGCAATCGTCATAAATACAAGCCAGTTGCCAAGTACCTGCATTTTGATCAGGGGACTGTGGGGATGCTGAGATGGTTGCAAGTCTGAGGACTGGTTGTAATTCTGCTGTAGCAAAATTAAAAGAGGAGGTGTTTCATACCTTTCTACCCGAAGACTGGAAATAGAGAATTTAACAAATTTGTGGCTTTGATGAGAAGATACCTTTTGAAACCAATGAATTTATAGATTAGAAAAGACTTTACTGGAAAAGATATAACTATAACTCTGTTCTCCCTTTCTGCAGGACTTAGCATGTTGCCCTATCATGTCAAGGTGTGTGCCTTCTTCCTCGGAGCTATAGCTGCTCTGATGTCTTCTCAGATTTTTGTTTACCAATATTTTAATTTGAGAGATGCCCAAACAGTGATGACTGAAAATACCTGGAAAGAGTTCTGAAATCAGATTCTCTCCTTTCCTATTCCAGGATGGAAGTGATCACTAATGGCTGAAAGGAGGCAATAGCAAAGCCAGAGGACAAAACCGTGGCATTTCTGAGAACACTTACATCTTACAAAATTTAATTTTGCAGGAACTAGACATACAGAGTCAGGATAGGGACTGGCAATAGGTCAATACATTTTATACTAGGATTGTTTGAGTGATGCATGTCATTAAGTCACTTAGAACTACATAGATTTTTCCATGAATTGGAGAAAGTTTTGTCCAAGATAATTTGATGTTGACTTAAAATTGAATAGAGGTTTAAGAGCTGCCTCCTACAAATATACTGTCTTGAGCATAATAGAGACCGCAAACAGAAGAAATCCTACAAAAAAAAAAAAAAAAAGATTTATAAGCTTACAAACATAACGGCCACTGGAGAAGCTGAAGGAACCAGTCAGCCAGATCTAGACCAGTGGTTCTCAACCTTTTTAATGCCGCGACCCCCAACCGGTTGTAAGTCGAGGATTCAACTGGTGCAGCACTGTTTGCAGAATGGGACTTTTGGCGGGCTCAGCAGGGCAGAGACAGCCTGGACAATTCCTATTGGCTTTTGAAAGCCAATAGAATTAGACTCTATTCAAGAGAGTCTATTCTATTGGCTTTTGAAAGCCAATAGAATAAAAGGGAGTAGCACAGCTAAGGAAAAGGGAAAAAAAATGGTGGACTGCGTTTTTTCGCGATCCCTGTGAAATGATCGTTCGACCCCAAATGGGATCCCGACCCACAGTAAAGTCTTTTCCCAGTAAAGTCTTTTCTAATCTATAAATTCATTGGTTTCAAAAGGTATCTTCTCATCAAAGCCACAAATTTGTTAAATTGATCTAGACTGATTGGCAAATTTTCCCATTCCAGACAGCTTCACATATTGCACTATATTTAAAGATTTGTACTGTAGTGTATTAAACAAAGCCAACTGCTTGTGCATTTTAACAGTTGGAACTTTGAACAAAGCTAATTCTAATATTAACAAAG
The DNA here is from genome assembly GCF_016545835.1 of Crotalus tigris. Taxonomy (NCBI): domain Eukaryota; kingdom Metazoa; phylum Chordata; class Lepidosauria; order Squamata; family Viperidae; genus Crotalus; species Crotalus tigris. The sequence goes on along the minus strand of NW_024100552.1, from coordinate 2,084,925 downwards.
CATTCAACCAATCATGGCATAGCACAATCATAATCCAAATTATGCTAAGCCGTAGTTTATTTGTTTTTAGCTTGATGTTGTGCCTGTAAGGTTTGTAAACCACAATTTACCATGTTGCATACACAGTAACTAATGTTTATTTCCTACAAGCAGGCAAGCATACAGTACCACATTATGTTATGTATGGATTTTGAATCAGTTGTACCATTTAGTTTTGATTTAAAAAAACCAGTATGCTGTTATAGCAGAGCTTCCCAACCTTTTCTATACCCCGCACCCCTAGAATGCTTCTGATATATTCTCGCACCCTTTACAAAAGTAATACCTGATTATGCATGTACACTCTAATTTTGAAACTTCTAAACCAGCGGTTCTCAACCTGTGGGTTGGGACCCCATTTGGGGTCGAACGACCATTTCACGGGGGTCGCCAAACAACGCAGTCCGCCATTTTTTCCCCTTTTCCTTAGCTGTGCTACTCCCTTTTATTCTATTGGCTTTTGAAAGCCAATAGAATAGACTCTCTTGAATAGAGTCTAATTCTATTGGCTTTCAAAAGCCAATAGGAATTGTCCAGGCTGTCTCTGCCCTGCTGAGCCCGCCAAAAGTCCCATTCTGCAAACGGTGCTGCAAGTTGTCTGCAGCGAAGGCAAACTGTCTGGAAGTTTCCACCCCTCCCTGCTGAGCAACTACTAAAAATGTAAGTAAAAGAGGGCCAGGGGTGGGAGGTGGGAGGCCGGCGGGTGCAGGGAGAGTTGCTGGCGTACGTGGGGCCTGGCGGGTGCCTTACCTCCCTTGGGCTGGGCCAGCTGGTGGCCCAGCCGGTGATCGGCCTGCGCCGTCTCTGCCGCTTGCCACCTACGCTTTGGTCGGCGCAGGGGACGGCACCATGCATGCGCGGTGCTCCCGGGCAGGGAAAGTCCTCGACTTATGACCGGTTGGGTAGTCCTCGACTTACGACCGGTTGGGGTCGCGGCATTAAAAAGGTTGAGAACCACTGTTCTAAACCCAAGTTTTCGTACCCTCTGGAATATCGTCTCACATACCCAGAGGGTGCGAGCACCCCCAGTTGGGAACCCCTGTGTTATAGCTTCCCAGACTTTTATCACTTTCAGACGTGTGGCAATTACCACTTACCAATTTTTTTGTTTTTGTAATGCTGAATGTCTCTTTCTCTCTATATAAAAAAAAACACTGCTTGTTATTAATGGGCAAATAGTTGATTGCTTTCTGTCTTCCATTAAAGACTAGGTGGCAAATAATTAGGGGCCTTGTTAATTATTCACTTACCTTATTTTTATCATTATAGAATAGTACGGATAATTTTAATACTAATTTACCCAATATATATTAGTCCATTCCACTATAGAAAGGCATGAATCAAATTGAGAATTAGATACAAACTACTTTAAGATACCAAAAAAAGAGGAGGTTTGGGTTTATCAGATTTGAGATTGTACTCTGATGCCTGCTTGATGAAAGAGGGGATGTATCATTAAAATGATGTATCATTTGTATTTACTATTAAATTGTCAAAGATGTATAAAGAAATTTCAAATGTTGTAAATGTAAATGCAAAGAAGAAACTTGTTACCATTTTTTTTGATGGACTTGTGATACATAGTCCTTGGCTTAGGACCACAATTGAGCCTGGAATTTATGTTGTTAAGTGAGAAATTTGTTAAGTGAGTTTTGCCCCATTTTATGACTTTTCTTGCCACATTTTTAAGTGAATTATTGTAGTTGTTAAGTTAGTAACATAGTTGTTAAGTAAATCAGGTTTCCCCATTGACTTTGCTTGTCAGAAGGTCACAAAAGGGGATCACACGCTCCTGAGACACAGCAACCATCCTAAATATGAACCAATTGTCAAGCATCCGAATATAAAGCTTGTGACCACAGGGATGCTGAAATGGTCATAAGTGTGAAAAATGGTCATAAGTCACTCTTTTCAGTGCCACTGTAACTTTGAATGGTCACTAAATGAACTGTTGCAAGTCAAGGATTACCTGTACTGAAGTAAATTTCATATTTTAATCTGGAAGATTCTCAAAATGAATATAAAAATCAAACCAGAGACTTTTAAGATTTAATGGACAAAGAACTTGAAAAAAAAATCTGGAACTTTGTTGTTATACATGTTGACATGTTGTTATACAGCAACAAGAATGCTGCACAAAAAATGGAAAGAAATTCTAATTCGCACAATGGAAGAATGGAAAAACTGATAGAATTAGCAGAGATGGCCAAATTAACTCTTGTAATCAAAAGAATACATCCAAATATGTCTGTATTCTGGATTTTGTGCTTGAGATAGAAAAAAATGAAATTTTGATTTTGGTTTTGCTGATTAGAATATATTAAGCATGTAAAAGTAAAAAGTTGAGGCTTGATATTATTTTATTCTCCTGTGCTGAAGAGTTGGAAGTCAATGCATTCTTTTTTTCCATTTATCCTACATTTCTCTCTTCCCCCTTTTCCTTCTGTTTCCCCATTATTTTCATTTGTATTTTATATTCTGATAAGTTTAATAAAAAGGTATGGATCATTAAGACCTTGAAATACACTGATATAGTCAATCTAAAGCCTTCTGTTGGCACTTTAATACACAGTACATTCAGTAAATTAAGGTATGTAATTAAATTTTCATTTTTCAAAATTCAGTTTTGTTTCTTGTAATTGGATTCTATGTTAGACAGCTACTCCTAAGTAGCCACTTCCTAATAAGTTTTACGTAAAATAGTAATGTACCAAACAAATTTGATAATTCTTGCTGTTCAAATGCAAAACTTAGCTGTTTTTGGTCCAGACTGACTGATAACAGAACGAGAGAAAAGCTTTATTTGTTCTTTTGGCAAGTTTTTATAAAACTAGGATTTTACCAACTACTTTAACTAGTTATGGTGTATTTAAGTCTCGATCTACCAAAGTACGTAACAAAAAATATTATTTACAGAAAGATGTCAGCCAAGATTTCAACTAAAAAAACATTGCTTTGGTACTTGAGTACGAAACTTTTTTTCATTCTGCTCCTCGTGATCTAAAAGGGTGAGAGTGACTCACTCACTCCCAGAGCAGAATGGACTGAACCAACGTTGAGAAAAGCGGGGAACAAACATGAGGCTACAATGAACATCTCTTCCTCGCCGCCCCCTATCTTTTCTGCCAAGCTGTAACATTTGTTGTAGCTCTAGAGCTCGGAGAAAGTCGGGTAATAGGAATGTACTATTATCGTAGGGGAGACCGTGCTCATTTTAACATTCTCAGAAATGCTTTGGCTCATGAAAAAATAATCATTAAAAAAAAAAAGATTTGTCAAAGCGTTGAATTAAATACCAGGCTGCCCTATTCCATCTGGTGAACATAGCAGTCCCTCCCACCCACTCCCCTCCCCGCTTTTTAAGGCAGGAAATGGCTCGACCCGACGGGTAACTGCTTCCTCCTTCAAGTGGCCTGTCTTTTCTAGAGATTTTCTTGGCTGCCGCTGTGTGAGAGGCACCGAGGAGGGAGTCACCGCGCGCGCTAAGGTGTCTTCAAGTGGGACCCAAGATGTCGGTGGCGTTTGCAGCCCCCCGGCAGCGGGGCAAAGGCGAGATAACGCCGGCTGCCATCCAGAAGGTGGGCGGTAGGGCCTAGCCTGGGGAAATCGAGTGCTTCGCCCCGTGTAGAAGAGAGGTGGGGGGTGGGAGAGAGAGAGTCGGGATTCTGCCTCGTCCTTCCCTGCGCGTGGGCTGAGCCGGAGATGGGTTGCATGCCGCCGCTCGCGACCTGGCAATGATATCGGATGCAGTCTTCATTCTTGCTCTCTCTCTCTCTCTCTCTCTCTCCTCACTGTCGCCTTTCAGGGCGTTTCGAGGCTTTGGGTCATGACTCTGGAACGAAGTGTGCTGAAAACAAGAATTTGGGCCTGTGTTTTCATGACACGATAGACCAAGTCTTCATTGTGGTCTAACTAACCTGTTGTGCGACCCCTGCTTGTGTATTAAGCTTGCAGTTCAAATTTAAAATGAGGTTAGATAAAAACCTTGGTTTGATTACAACAACTATCATATTAAATCAACAAGAGCTCCAGTCAGCTCACTATCCTCGGAGGTCCCTTACAAGAGCGACTGTGAGTCTTGTAAGGGACCTCCGAGGATAGTAAGCTGACTGGAACTCTTATTGATTTAATATGATAGTTGTTGTAATAATAATATAGTTTATTTTGGTCTTGCTATGAATAAGAATAGTTCATATAACTGCATCTTGAAGAGTTGAAGAAACCTGGCATAAAGTCAATATTCTTAGCTTCTTCTAGTTGTATTGTAGTTCAGTTGTTTTTAATGGCTGGGTGGATTTTGGAAGTTTGCATACAACCTCATATTGGTGGAAGGCTGATAACAAAGTGTAGAAAAAGATTTTAGTGAGACAGGCTATGGTTTCACAGAATTGCATGTTTCTAGTTCATTTTCAGAATTCAGTGGTTGTGATCCATAAATCATGAATTTGGGTTTATTTTGTTGGGAATTAGCTAGTTGGTTACTGAATAAACCAAGGTGGAACAAGCCATAACCAGTGTACTTCGTAAACATAACCACATATCTAAAACAAAAAATAGAAATAAATTAAAAGAGATCAAATGTAGTACAAAAGAAGTGCAGGTAATGTTTTGGGTTGTTGATGGGAGCATTCCTGATATATATGACAGCATGCTAGTGTTAACTTGCCAATTACTAGTGAAAAAAGTAATGAGAATAACAGCCAGCATCATACTCATTCATATATCTTCGGACTCTAAAATACCTGTGAGGGAGCTAGTGCTTGTAAGTAGGGGATTTTAAGGCCAGCCAAGGTCAGTTAGGTGCTACACCTGCTGAGCCATATTATTAAAGTTTAATTAAATAGGTAAGTTAAGATTAGTTTTAAACCTTTGGGATTCAAGAGCTACACTACTTTCATCTGAAGATATATTGAAAAATTTTTGTTGCAAGTTAAGCAGGATAGTCACCATAACATAAACCAAATATATATATATATATATATATATATATATATATATATATATATATATATATATATATATATATATATATATATATATATATATATATATATATATGATGGAAGATAGGGAACAGGCAATAATGTGTGTATTTTTGTTTCTCTTTGAATATTGTCTATAGGACAAAAAGATGTAATTAAAAAGTGAGCATGTGATTTATGCTAAGTGCTGTGAAAAATATGTTAATAGAGTTTGTCCAGTTCTGTGATTTAAAACTGCTGTTGAGAAATGTTTCTGTAGTTGTAGGACTAGAAAAACTGCTCTGGGAATCTGGTTATTATAGCTGCTCATACTATATGTAGCCTTAACGAAAAATGTGAAATTCTTGTTGGTGCATGTTACAACATAAAGGAAGGCTTAGATCACTGACACTGTTCACAAACTATAGCAACTAAAACAAGCTAAAAAATATGAGGTCTTGGATCAGTCATTGATCTCTGCTCAGATTACTTCAAATTCATATAGTCACCTGTCTCACAAAAAGTGATTCTGGGTTGCATAAAACAATCAGCAATCAAAACAACAAATATAAAAATATATAAAATATAAAACTCCACACTAAAAGGTAAATATCATAAAAACCAATATACAAAATCTAGGCAAAGCAAGGATAAGAATGGCCAGCTCAGCAATGAAGCCATTGAAGCATTGTCTCCAGTTCCCTGGGTGCTCTGGGCCTGATAATACAACCAGAAATATCAAAGGGATAGCGCTAATCTAATATTGGGGGGAAGAATGTTCATCAGGTGGGTGTCATGGCAGCGAGGGCATTTTTCCTGGAACCCACCTGGCTGATGGCACACACAGTATGCTTTCTCTGCCAGATTTAAAGGGAGGGCTGATATAACTGGGGTGAGGCTATCCCTCAGTCCAGTCCCATGGCATGAAGAGCTTTAAAGGTTAAAACCAGCACCTTGAATTGGACCTGAAAGTAAACTGGCAATCAGTGCAGTTCACAGAAGTGTAACATGCACTGTTCTAGGAGCAGTTATAACTGTCCTGCTGTTGCCTTCTGTGCCAGCTGAACCTTCTGGATACTCTTCAAGGACAACCTCATGCAGAGCACATTGCAGTGGTTCAGTTTGGAGTGATTCTAAACTTGCCAATCCAAGAAATAGGCACAAGTGGTGCAAAATACAAAGTTATCCAAAGCTCTTCTAGTCATGACTGCTACCTGTTCATTGGTTGTGAGTCTTGTGTCAACTCCCAGATTGCATACTGGGTCTATGTGGGGCAGTGCAATCCCATCCAGAAGCAAAGATGGCATAGTCCTGGAAACGGTTGGGCCCAAAAGCCAGAACCACTGATTCTTGTCAGGATTCAGCTGAAGCCTGTTGTTCCTCATCTAGACTTCACAGCCTCCAAACACTTAATTTACCAGGAGTAGAAATATATAATTAGGTATCATCAGCATGCTGTCATCAACACATGATGACAGATGGGCTCACTTAGCAGTCTTGTGTAGATGCTGAACAGAAGGGAGAAAATACCAAACCCTTTGGTATCCCACATAATAGGGGATGAGGGAAGGACCTCACCTTCCCAGTCATCACAGAGTGAAACCGACCTGAAAGAAAAGAGGTGAACTAGAACACCATGCTGTCCACCCCCATCTTCTAAGCTGATTCAGAAGGATATTATACTTCCTTCCTTACCTATAACATTAGACTATAATTTCAATCTAAAAGTTAAATTAAAATCAATGTGAAACATTGAGGGTTCAAAAAAGAAATATTGATGCCAAGTAATTGGTTTGATTTCCATTAAATCAAATAAAATACAAAAGTACCTTGCATGAACCAAGAAATTTTAATTCACTCGTGAACTCTTTTAGCTACTTCCAATAAAAATTAAAAGATGCTTTAAATAACTAAAGCAGCGGTTCTCAACCTGTGGGTCGCAACCCCATTTGGAGTCGAACGACCATTTCACGGGGGTCTCCAAACAACGTGATCCGCCATTTTTTTTTGTCAGCCAGCACGGGGCGGCGCCACGCATGCGTGCTGTGCAGGGGCGGCGCATGGGGGCGGCATCGCGCATGCGGGCCGTGCATGCGGGCAGCTCCGCGCATGCGTGCCGCGCAGGGGGCGGTACATGGGGCGGTGCCGCGCATGCGTGCCGTGCAGGGGGCGGCACCACACATGCGTGCCGCGCATGCGCGCTGCCTGCTTATGTCTGGGGTCGCCGTATAAAAAGGTTGAGAACCACTGAACTAAAGTAATATCATTTAGTAAATATATTAAAACCAATCTGTTCTGTCTGTTGCAACTGATACCCCTTTGAAGAACTTAGGATTTTTCTTCCTGAAACCTAGCCATGAAATGTGCTTCACCAAATGAAACAAAAGATATTTATTTAAGAGTAGCAAAGGAGGGTAATATAAGATGATTATTGTCAATATTATTGTCAGTAATATTATTACTATCCTTAAGTGAAGTTTTTTGTGCTCTAATTTTGTATGACTGACTCATCCTATTCTGATATTCTTAATTTTTCTTCCCAAAGCTAAATGTGCCTACTTTGAAAGAAACGTCGTTTTTTTATACAAAATAATTGATTAGATGTGTGAGAGACTGTGGTATGATGAAATAGTTTTCATTGTTAAAAAAATCTAGAAAGGCTATTCCTTGGTTTTTGTATTTTTCTATTAACTAGAAGAAAAACTGTAGTCCTATAAGAATTGGGAGGAATAACTTATAACTAAGGGAGTCTTTTTTTTATGTAGTTTTATTATGTTTGGTTGCATCGTCAGCCAGATATTCTGAATTTGGCATTTTTAGTGAGACCTATCTGTTTGATGACATTAAAGGTTTGTAAACTGTTCCAAATAAAACTGCCTCTTGCAATTGACCATAGTGATTTTGTCAATGCCAATGCTTTCTTTTGCCACAGTGGCCCTATTCTATTTGCGAATCTTTATATTGTGTGATTTTTCTCCAGTTTCTTCTCTTCTGCTCTGCGCCATCTACTGTCCAAACCTTTTTGGCTTTATTATCAACAATTATTAAATCTGTAGTGTTAACAATTATTGTTTATTGCATTTGTATGCCATCCGACCCCTATCAACTCTGGGTGGGCTCTTATGCAACCGAAGTTCTGATTTTATGTTTTTGTGTGACAGAACATCATTCAGGATTGTACTGTATGCAAAGGTGTATAAGTACAACAAAGGAACAGAGCAAGAGTTCATCCCTGCTATTTCCTTCTTACATTCTGATCACTTCAGTTTTTGGCAAAAAGTAATACTGCAGAGTATATGATTGTGTCAGAATGGGAAAAATGACAAATTGTAACTTCAGCTTGGCTACAATTTTGTCACAATTAACTGTAGAAAGTAATCAGTCTTTTGCCAAACTTTCAGAAATAGTGCATGGCTTAAAATGCAGTTGTTAAGCAACATGGTGGCAAACTAAAGTTACTACTGCTTTTTTCAGCTTCGTCTTGTCATCTGTATTTAAGGTAAAACAGATAGGTTAGAGCTCAGTCAGTACTAGTTTATCTCATTCTAAAAATCTATTCTGTTATTTCAGATGTTGGATGAAAATAATCACCTGATTCAGTGTATAATGGACTACCAGAATAAAGGCAAAACTTTGGAATGCTCTCAGTAAGTTAATGTTAACTTCAGTATACCAGCCTGGACTCCTAGTGGTTATACGAATATGTCCACACACTTTTCATGGCAACAGCACAGAAGTAGTTTGCCATTATTTTCCTTGAGTATTTTTTTTTATAAATTTCTCTAGTTTACTATCACAGCAATCTTTTTCAAGTTTTAAAAAGCTTGGGAGAGAGTTTTTTCTGCTGTATAAGAAGGGTTGACCAAACTATAGGTAGTTCCTGTTTAATGACTACAGTTGGGACTGCAGTCCTGGTTGTTGAGTGAAGCGATCATTCAGCAAGACATTCAGCACTCCTTGTTGCAGTTGTTATGTGATATCACAGATTAAGTGAACAGAGTCCCTTTCTGTGCCTGCAAAGTTATAGAGAGTCATTATTAAAAGCCAAAGTGGGTTTGTCAAAAACACCATGCCAGACAAATCTTATTGCATTCTTGGGCAAGGTGACAAAATTAGTGGACCAGAGGAATGCTGTGGATATAATTTACTTGGACTTCAGTAAGGCATTTGATAAAGTAGACCACAACCTATTACTTGATAAGATAGAAAAATGTGGGTTAGACAGCATCACCACCAGATGGATTCATAGCTGGCTGACTGGCTGTTTTAAAAAGAATACGGATGAAGAGGTTTCATTATATTCCTTTTCAAATTTGGCTTTTCATAATGGTTGCATACCGGTACTTCCAAGTAGTGTGAATTTCAACTCTCAGAAGTCTCATCAACTTCCATATGTTTGGGATTTCTGGGATTGAAGTTAGGATGAGCTTATTACGAAGGAGCTCATTGGGAAAAGGCTACCTAATAGGTTCTCATTACAGTAGTCCTTGACTTAACAACAGTTCAATTAGTGATCGTTCGAAGTTACAACGGCACTGAAAAAAGTGACTTATGACCATTTTTCACACTTAATGACCATTGCAGCATTCCATGATCATGGAATTTACATTTGTATACTTGATAGCTGGTTCATATTTATGACAATTGCAGTGTTCCAGGGTCATGCGATCCCCTTTTTGAGACCTTCTGACAAGCAAAGTCAATGGGGAAGCAAGATACACGTAACCATATTACTAATTTAACAACTGCAGTGATTCACTTAACAAATGTGGCAAGAAAAGTCGTAAAATGGGACAAAATTCATTTATCAAATTTCTCACTTAACAACATAGATTCTCAGTTCAATTGTCGTAAGTTGAGAACTATGTGTATTGAAAATCAACATAATATTAAGCCAAAATGTCTTTTGTTTACGGCTTGGATGAGAAAACCCAAACTGGTTTACAAGCCATGAATTTTTGCCACTATGATATACTCACATACTATATACTTGGTTTATTCCCTCCAACATTTGTCCTATGGTTTAGGTATGTTTGTCAGCCATACTTCTCAATCTTTTGAACAAAAAGATATTATAATTGACCTCAAGGCTGGTAGTGAGTGATTTAAATGTGAAAGACCGTACTTTGAAATAAGCTGTACCATTAATAATAGCAAAAATGATCTATTACCCTGCAATTTACCTTATTGATAATAATTCTTGAAATATCATTTTATCATTGCAGTACTTTTTTCCAATTATACAGTTGAAAATTATAGAAGTATACAAATATTACAACTTATATGTTAGTGGAAAATAATCATGGGATTTTTTTTTTAATTTTTATTTTTTTGTTTACAATTAGGTACCAGCACTTGTTGCATACAAATTTGGTCTACTTAGCCACAATAGCAGACTCCAATCAAAATATGCAGTCTATGTTGCCACCAGTAAGTACCATGCAAAAACAATTGCATTCTCTGAGAAACAAAGATATATTGCATAGAAAAGTGCTATAATGCACATATGGTTTAATATGTATAACTCTTTGAGTATTGTATTTTACAACTATAACTTTTTAAATTTAGAATTGTATTATTAAACCTCATGCATATTTAGATATATATCTTTGAGCATTATATCCATCTTCGTTTTAGGTCCGTATCATTTTTTTCATTTGGAATTTTTTAATTCCAGGTTACCTCATGAACATTCAAATAGTTCTTATTCAGTTATTTTATGATTCAATCAGAACTTTTGTTTTTATTAAAATATTTTTATGGTCGTATCTTAAAATCCTAAATTCAAACATTTTGAATGTTTGGAATTACTTAATGATTACCTTCTATGAGAAACATTTTATGTGGAAGTTTGTGAACATTATTTTAATAAAATGTACTGAGATATTTCCAAAGGTATATAAAACTAGTTCAGTGTAGAGAAATTGTGTTAGAAAACAGAATTACAGAAAGTGTCACTCTGCTAATTCAAAGAAATATATAACTTATATTGTAATGCAATGTTTGAACCCAATTTATATGAGAGCAATCCTTTTTAACATTATCTCTGGATAGATTTCTACTGTCTATATCTCTGGGCTGTGATCACAATGAAATATAAAGACTAGTGTCCTTTCTGTCAAGTCCATTTTGAACAATAACCAAAGTTTTGCAGTTTAAATATGTTTTACCGTTTAAGGCTGCTTTAGAGCAGAGTAGAATGAATTCATCTGTATTACAGGATTTTTCCATTTTTGTTTTGGGGCAGTTGCAGAATGCTGTGGTTTTGAAGAACATTGTCAAAATTCATTGCCATGGTCTGATGACTCTCAAGTTGCTATTTGACTAGCTAGTGCCATCCCCACATAATGGGAAAAAAGTGGCTATTTGATTGCCTGCCTCATTTGGGTTTCAGAGGGCATTTGGAGCTTTTCCTGAGGATCTGGTAAGGTCAGATATCATCATATGCAGATGATTCATCCCGATCTCAGAGAGACCAAGTGTTGTTAAATGTCATGACCTAGTGCATGGGTTGGCAACCTGCGGCTCCGGAGCTCTTTGGGCCTTCTCCTGTGGCTCCGGAGCTTCCTCCGCCATTTGCAGAGAGAGAGAGAGAGAGAGAAAGACAGAGAGGCACTTGTGCTTCCCTTCTCTCTCTCTCTCTCTCATGTGGACTTGCCCCCTCGTGGGGCTCCTGATTGGCCCTGTGCCCAGGCGCCTGCTGGAGCCTCCACTGAGCAGGCCAGCCCTCCCGCAAGCTGTGGCCCCAGGAAAGGGGTCTGCCCTGTTTAGGCTCAGCGTTGCTCTGTCTCCCAAGCCCTGACGGCACACGGCTCGCTTTGAACAGGAATGGCCCCCCGAAGTCCCGCGCTTCCCCTGAAGCCCACTGGGAGATGGGAGGGGAGGCGACGGCAGCTGCTCTCTCAAGGGACCTCTAGCCAGCCCGGTGGATCTGCTGGGGCTGGCAATTCCCGTCTGAGAAAGGGAGATAGACAACGAGTGCCGGATCCCCCGCGGGGGAAGCTTGCTCCGTCCTTCCTTTCAGGTGCTGTTTCTGAAAAGAGGGGGATACCCAACTGGAGCAGGAGAACCCCTCCCCAGCCCATCCCCACACCTGCCGGGGTTCCACGACTTCCTGGGGAGCCTGGCTTGGGGCTGGGGGGAGAGGAAGCCGGGCGCTGTAGAGCCCCAGAGCCGGAGGGAAGAAGGGCCGCCTGGAAGGATTGGCGCATGTTGGCCGGGGGGAATTCCTCTCCTTGGGGAAGGGGGCCCTGGGAGCCCGACTACCCCCACGGCCCGGTGCTAGGCTTTCGCCCCCCCCCCCCGAGTATCCTGCAGGCTGGTTTGCAGGGGAGAGTGTGGTGGGGTCTCCAGATGGGCAGGGCAGGGAATTGGGTCTGGGCTGGGTCTTCTGTAAGACCTTGGGATGAGTGTCCCAGAAAGCTGCAGTGCCTCCAAGTCCGTTGGTTTACCAGCGAGCCACCGCCTTCTCCTCGTCACCTGCCCTTGCTGCATCTCCTGTGGAGTCGCGTTTGCGTCTCTGTGTCTCTCTCTGCCACTCAAAGCCATCCTGCAGCTCGATCCTTGAAGCAGTTTCAAGGCCTCTTCATTGCCAAGCATCCCCATGGAAGTCAGTGGAGGTCCGCGGCGACTCGAAAGGCCAAGGGACCCACCTGGCTGAGATTGGACAAAAGATCAGGCAAGGTCCCGTTCAAACCATTGCTACTTTGGCCAGGAGAGACCCACATTAATCAATCCTCCTGCTCATTGATCTGTGTTGATGCCAAAGCCGAGGAGGCTCGCCGGTAAAACCAACGGACTCAGAAGCGCCATGGCTGGCCTTTTGAGTCGCCATGAACCTCCATTGAGTTCCATGGGGACGCTTGGCAATGAAGGGGCTGATTGAAATTGCTTCAATGATCGAGTTGCAGGATGGCTTTGAGTGGGAGAGAGAGACACAGAGAGACGCAAACACATCTCCACAGGAGATGCAGCAAGGGCAGGAGACGAGGAGTCAGCTATGTCTGTGCACAACCCCTGAAAGCTTTCTTCCTCTCCCTGATCTTGCCTTTCTTGCTCTTGCTGGGTTTTCTCAACCTCCAACCTGTTTTATTTTAATCCCACCACCGCCTCCCTCTTTTGCAAAGTTGACATTCCGGGGACTCGGAGCTCGCTTCGCTTTTGGAGTCACTTGGTGAAGTTTGAAGGAGAGGCCACCTGCTCCCACCTCTCACGGAGCAGAACTGCTGCTTCCTCGCCCTCCCAGTGAAAGAACCCCAGAGTGAGCCAGAAGCCTCAACTCCAGTCTCCCACAGCAGGCTGAGATAGGCAAGTCCGAGCGGCCGTTTGCTGCCACCTCGGAAGATTTGCTTCATCAGCTCCTTCTCCCTGTCGGCCTCCTTCTCCGTTCCCTGGGAAAGAAGAAAGTCCCAGAGAGGGAGAGCGTGGGGAGGGGAGGAGAAGCCAGGACGGCAGAGCCATCCATACCAGAGCTGGATGGGGGGGGGGGGCAGGGCCAGTGCATGTCTCGCCTTAAGCTCCACTCTTCAATCAAGCCTTTTGTTTTGCGCGTGCATGTGCACACACATTTTGCATCTCCCAGGTTTTTTGTGTGTGAGGGAAACGGGTCCTTTCACTGTTTTTTCACTGTTTCAGGTTGCCAACCCCTGACCTAATGCCTGGAAGACTCAGACTCAGTCCTGAGTAGGCCAAGTAGCTTTATTTGTTTGAACCTCTGGTTCCAGAAACCTTCCATCTTTGGTTTTTAATAGGTTGCAATTCCCCATGTGAACCTAGTACACATTCTAGAATTCTTGGAATTTCGGATTCGCAGCTACTACCCTAACAGGTGGCAGCTGTACCCAACTAAACCTTTGTGCAGGTTCTTCTTTTGTCAGTAGTGCCTGTTCTTACTTTTATTTCTAATAGTCTTAATCTTGGTTTACCACTGGTCTTTTTTTAATTTTTGAAACTTCAACCAAGTTTCTTTTATATGGTGTCCTACAGTAGGGCAATCATTCTCTTAGCCTGTCATTTGTATTTCCACTTTTGGTACTTTGTATTGTCAGATTTTTTTTTTTCTCCATTTTCATTAACATTTTTGGACATAGGCTAATCCTTACAAGCAGACATTATTACTGACCGTGTTGATACTGTAGTTACTAATTTCAGGCTCCATTTTTCAAGTATCTCCTTTACACTTTCAGTATTATAATGTTTCATATTATTTTTTAAATCCCAGTGTTAGTTGTCATTCAGAACCAGCTTACATTTTTTCCCTTCTGCTTAGAATCTTTACTCTCTTTAGTTTCTAAAATCAGACTATCATTTTCTAAATGATTATACTGCTCCAGAATGTTGTAAAAGAGCTTCTGATAGCTGAGAAGCAAGTTCTGATAGCAAGGCTGCATAGAGAAGGATTATTGAACTGTAGATTGCAGTATTCTAGGCCTGTTTTCATTCCATATCACTTCAGTGGATCTTCCTGCCATTTTATGATCAGATCAATAGGGCATTCTTAAGCATAAAGATTGAGGGTGAGAGAGAGTGACTAAACAATCTGTCAAGGGGACTCCTGCTCAGAGAGTCACTCAGAGGTCAAATCCTTATGATGAACTGCTTGACCCTAGTTTTGATGGTTCCCGTATACACTGACATTGCCCATTAATTGGCTAGAACTGAGAGAGGTATGCTTGCCGCTAAATGTGTCTGGGAAGCAGGCAGACCACGTTGCTATAAAGGCCTATATCAGCTACTAGGAAAATACTAAATTGAAGGTTTCCCAGAGAAATGTGTCATGCCTGATCATTTGGTTAGAAATACATCTGGCCTCCTGGGCTAAGCTAATAAAATCTATTACAGAGACAGCAGTAACTGCACTCCCATGTTTTTACAAAAATTTCAGAAGGATAGATGACCTTGGTAGCATCATTGTATACTTTATTAGAGACTCTGTGGCTCTCATAACAGAGATTCTGTTGGAAAACATTGCAGTGTACAGGTTAGTGGAGATTACTTTCTTTTAGGAAACATAACAAGGTAGATAAATTTCCTCAAAAGCAGTCTTTGGGTGCTCTGTATGGTAGAGAATACTGCCCTCACCCTTATGCCAGGATATTGCTATTATGTACTCCTTTCTTGTCAATGTCATCTTCAGCAATCAGATATACTACCGTGTTTCCCTGAAAATAAGACCGGGTCTTATTATTATTATTTTACCTCCAAAAGAGGCACCAGGTCTTATTTTTTGGGGGGGGGTGTCTTTTATACTCACCTCCACCACCGACAGCCCCGCCCAGCAGTCCACTTCTGGGGCTGAAGGAGCAGCTGCATTCCGGCCTGCATTTTGCATTCAGGCTTTTCCAGAAGGCCTATGCAGCCGAGTACTGGGCTATGGATTCAATCCATAGCTTGGTCCTCGGCTGCAAAGGTCTTGCAGAACCCAGCTATGGATTGAATCCATAGCTCGGTTCTTGGCAGCACAGGCCTTCTGAAAAGGCTCGTGACTGAGAAATGCAGGCCTGGCTCCAGAAGATGCTGCAGAAGAAGTGGGCTGGTGAAGAGAGGCCTGGCTGCAAGATAAGTGGGTGTGGGACGTGTGGGGCAGATCCACACCTTCACTCCCATCTGAGCTTGATTTTTTAGGTGTGTGTCTCACCTCAAAACTAGGGCTTATTTTTGTGGTAGGGCTTATATTATGCCCAAATAAGCTAGGGCCTATTTTCGGGGTGGGCCTTACTTTTGGGAAACATGGTAGCAATCATATATTTTTGTTAACAGAAGATGGATTCGACCATCAAAGAACTATAATAGTAAACATGGGGTCCCCCCCCCCGGTTGTTTTTACTGGACCGAATTCTTGTGGAAAACGAAAGGACTTTTACCAATTCCAAAGGGTGTAACAGAGAGGTTTATTTGCACAAGGTTCAGAAGCCGGTTAACAACAGCAAATTCTGAACAAACTACAATTTTTATACTTTCCATTTCTAAGGAACAAAGGGAGCACACATGGACTCTACATTGTGTATCATTCAGTTAGTTTCTCACATGTTAGGTTCATTTCTCATGGGAATACAATGAAGACAGTTTTACTTTATACAGTGTTTCTCAATGTGCATTAGGTCAGTCACGTATTGTTAACACAGCTTTTGCTAACACAGCTTTCTTCCAGGAATTATGCAGACACATCATTTTACTTGAATAATGATTTTTCATCATCATCATTATTATTCTACTTTCTTCTTCATTTTATTCTATGTTATTCTACTTTATTCCACTTTACTGTGGTAATTACTTGAAAATGCTTTGTAAAGTACTATTTTTTGGCAAAGAATAAAGATCTTGATAGGTTGGTTCTTAGCTGAATAAAATACAGGTAACTGGAGAGTTTTTCCTTCCAGATATAAAAGTCTAAGCCTTACATTCTTATTAGAAGAGGTGAAATTAACCCTTTTCTTCTGGTCCATCTTCCAATGATCAGAATGGTATTTCATAGTAAGTGGTAATTTTTCAGATTATCAGGAATGTTTATTGTGCAAGAGTAGGACCTGCATTTTTGAAAGAGTGATGAATTGAACTTAAACATTAGTAAGGTTTGCCAAACAAAGGTTGAAAGCTATTATACTATTTAATATTCAAGTGTGAACATAGTATTTTTAACATTAAAAAATGGTAATTGCTTACTTTTACCTAGTATTTACATTTTCTGTGTAAGATGAAGTTTAATGCCTTCTGAAGCCCCAATTCTAAGTTAATTATTTTTGTAAAACAGGCAGTTATTTCAACTCAAAGATATTTGAGTTTTGATGAAGAGATCTTGAACTCTTTCCAATACTTTCTTATTAAAATAGATCAAGATGAATTTTGATTAAACAGTAATATATAATGAGTATAAAAGGAAGAAGAAAACTAAACTAAGGTTTAGACTTATTGTAATTGTTTGAATTTACTGTAATGTAGCAGTAAATTTTGTAATGATGTCAGTCTTCTACCTCTAGTGGTGTACTTTTAATTATAGTAGTTAATTGATGTAATAAATTCTCATTTTTAATACTAATAAGATATTAGATCAGCTATTGATAACCTATAAGGTAGTATGAATGTGACATTTTATCATTTACAAATATATCACTTCAGAAATCATCCTCTCTTATTTAACAACTTTATTTATGCTTCTTAACTGTAAAGTCTTTCCTCTCAGATGGGAGAGATATTTATGGAAAGTTGGTTTGGGCTTTGGAAGTTTATCACCAGGTGAAGTTCTTAACCAAATTTTTAATTCCTAAAATTTATCTCTCTATATTAAACTCTTGTAGAATAGAATTTACTGTATCTGACAGGTTTTGTTTGATTGTGTAAGCTTTCAGAGTTACTCAACTTTTCTCTTGTTACTTCTTTAATCTGATACCAAGAAAGGCTGTTGCCAGGGATTTGATGCTGGATCTGAAACAACTGGTAGTAGTGAGCTTGTAATAAAACAGAAGCTGACTAGAAGTATTCTTTTTTATGTATGGTTCAGTGGCATAGTGTCGGACTATCCGATAGACCATCTGTCTGTGGTAGTTTTTTCCTATCCTGCAGAAGTAGACAGAGTTGGCATGTAGTAGTATCATCTGACACGAGCCAGGAAGAGAGTCTTTGTCACAGCACCTGCCTTCTGGAACATCTCCCTCCCTCTCCCCTTCCCCCCAAGATTTGTATAGTTCCTAACCTGCCCTTATTCAGTCTTTAAGATCATGGTGTTTTCTTCCGGTCTTGGGCTTAGGGTAGGTGAATGTGTATGCTAAGTAGTATGCTTTTTATCCAGATGGCATCATTCATTCGTTCTTTATTGTATGCAACCAGAGTCATTATGGAGTCAGGTGGCTCTATAAATTTGATAAATAAAAAGATCAGTCTTTGATCCCTTGCAGCATATTTAATAAAAATGAGACACAATGATTGAAGCTTATCAGTTAAATAATCATTGAGTGAATTGTCATTCAGAAACATAGCACTGTTCTTCAAAGCCATATAAAACAGAATAGAAGATTAAGTAGGTTAAAAAAACAAGGACTATGATATAGTTGTAGATATGTATATGAAGACACGCTGTATATTTGTTGTATAACCTGCTTTTTTATTAAATTATTTTCAGCCACCCACACAGAATATGCCAGTAGGTCCTGGAGGAATGAATCAGAGTGGCCCTCCCCCACCTCCACGTTCTCACAATATGAGTTCAGATGGTATGGTAGGTGGGGGCCCTCCCACTCCACACATGCAAAACCAGATGAACGGCCAGATGCCTGGTAAGTTTTTTTTCTAGAGATATTAACACCAGGTTGCTCAGCAACTGAAACAACATGTGTGCTCAAGGGATTGAAGATTGTTGATGACAAAAGTACTTTGAATGCTCTTGAGTACAAGTTCTCTTAGAGTTGTTAGCTACAGAGTTACGTGACCTGTATTCTATGTTTATCAGACTGCCCCTGGGCATTCCTTTGAACAGAACCAGCTAAATTTAGTGTGTCTGAAACCATACAGTATAGCTTCATTAGAAGGTTTGCCAAAGAAAAGATACTGACTTATGGATGAATGCATTCTCATTGGAATAAATTATTTAAAATAATTACTGTTAAATTAGTTTGATAAATGAAATGAACTTAGTAAATTTTTGATTATCTTTCTAAGTTATATTTCTGCTAATCTTCTGCATGACAAAACAGATGGAAATGATGAGCTATTCCTTGTGGAGTTCACATGAAAAATATCTTAGAAGAATTATTTCAGACCTTAAAACAGCTTTTTAACAGAATAAAAAGGTATAAGCTATTGGTGTTTTTTCATAGCAGTCTATATTTAACTATACCTATAGACAAATTTACTTTTTAAGCATACATTTTCCAACAAGGTAGAATCTTTCTTTGTTGAAAGACAGTTTCTTAGGATATTTATTAAAATGCTGTAGTATTGGGTTTGTTTTTTGTTTTTTTAGTTTCTTCTAAAATTGTTCTTTTATCATATTTGTTCTAGTTGTTTCATATCACCATGCTTTTAATTCTGTTTTATTTCCTTAAGCGGGAAAAGTTGCCATCAGAATCCATATAAAATTCCAACAGCAAATTAAATGCCTAGGCTGTAAATCTAAGCATAGCTTCACAAGAATTAATTCTCAGTCATAGTGAGTCTTCTGAGTAAACTGGCTTAACATTTCTTGTAATATGGAAAAATTAATTCATATTCATGTCCAGCTAATAAGCCCTAGATTTCTGTCAGTTATCATTTTTTTCAACCCAAAAAGGAATATTTTAGTCTCAACATAGGAAGCATTTTAAAATATATGTACATCCAATTTAGAACACATGCACAGAAAAATAGGGTTCCTGTAACTTTAATCTTTGTGCAGCCAAGAAACAGATGTAGAAGCAAGAAAAGCTGTGTGTTTGTCATGTCAACCAAGCAGCTAATTTAAGTTATTCTGTATAGTCATTTATATAGTTATAGTTGCTTAGTTTTTACCAATTATAAGTTTTACCAATTATAAGATGACATGCATAGTATAAAAATGTATCTGAAATCATACCTTCGAAACTTTAAGATATTTTTGCATTGCTTTCTGTTATTCTTGTTTGCTTGCAATATTATCACTTTGTAAAGGATGCAATCCAAGAAAAACCTAGTGAATTATTGATTATCATATTTATTTTTTGTTAAATTTCTAGTCCTAGATTGATTGAATGGTACTTTTAATTGTCAGGCAGAAAGACAGGTAGTCTTCGGCAGTTATGATGATGATGAAAAAGTAACTTAGCAACGAATTTACAGGTCTGTAAAGCAAAGGAAAACTGAAGTAAGGTCATAAATAGATTTTGTGACAGTTTGCCTAACAACGAAGTTGTCAGTCCCAGTTGCGATTGCTAAATGAGGACTACCTGTAGTAGTTAAGTGAAGTTTTACCCTAAAAAAGGAAATATTCCAAAATGTGTTCAGGTAATATTCTAATTTCTTGAATATTATTGAACAATGTACTCATTATTCCCATTCGTTCTTCCTATCACTGTATTAAGATTAACAAGTAAGGGGAGCTGTGTCATCCAGAACAAAGGCTTGCTCTCAGAACAAACTAGGGATAGAAACTATGGTTTGTTTTCTGATTTTTCTGACTTGTTCATTAACTTAAATTAATTCCAATTTGCCATATTCTCTGAACCCTACTTTGATTTCATTCAAGTTAGCTCTTAAAAAATTAGTATAGAAATAAAGGTAATCCTAATTGAGACTAGAATTTTCATCACTAAGCTGAATGGTCATTAGATGAAACATGACATGACGCATCACTTAGTGAAAGTAGTTTTGGTAGTCCTGGTTGCATTTGTTAGACCACAACCATGCTATCGTTAGTTGAGGACCTTCCGCTTCTTCAACCCCCCAGCTGCCTGTTTTGCCTCTTTCTATCCTTTTGACTGCCCTGCACTTTGCAAATACTCTTGTTACCACCAGCTAACCACCTCCATCTTCTTTCTTCGGCTGCTGCTGAGGTGTGCCTAGCAGAGGGCCTCACAAACGGCCAGAAGCTACCTTGGCTGTGTGCACCTTCTCAGTAGTCAAAGAAGACAAAGAAGGTCAGCTGGAGGCAGCGATGGAGTTGAAAGCAGCGAAATAGATAGAAATGTTGGGGGGGGGGGCAAAATAGGCTAGTGGTGGTGGGGAATTGAGACACATGCTGTGAAAATAAATGCATTCAGGCTGACAAGCACCAAAATTTTGATCACATGATCATTGTAACTTCTAATGGTCACTGAACAAAAGGTTAGGTGAGGACCATCTGTATCACTAATTTGCACTTCAAAATAAAATGGCCTCACCAGCATAACTTCCATTTATATTTCTTCCAGAAACAGACTTGTTAAACTAGTTGTTTCTGACTTAAACAACTCTGTTTTGAGTTTGATGAATTCAAAATGGGGTCATTTTGAGCTTGAAATGCTTCCAAAATGGTTGAAGTAATCAATTTCAGATTTAACACAGAATATTTGAACTCAGATCATGTTTGAGATACATATAGCAGTGCATATATGAAAACATAGTATTGGACATTAAAGTTTCAGGGTAAACAGCCAAATATTTTTCAGGTATTTTGTCATAATTCTTTGCCAGTTGTCATGTGTATGAAGTGTACAAGTTTCAAACCCTGGAAGACAATAGGATATGAGTCATGGTATATAATTTTGTTCAATTTTATTTGATCAACTCTTGCTGTTAAAACAGCAAAGTATTAACTAAAGACTATTTTTTTGTTTCCTAACCTGATTAGGAGATTGGGATGTTCATATTGTACCAGGCTAATAGTATAGTGCAGTGGTGGCGAACCTATGGCACGGGTGCCATAGGCGGCACTCAGAATCCTCTCTGTGGGCACGCGCGCCATCACCCCAGTCCTAGGCCTTCAGCTGGGTTTTATAAAACCTTTTCGCTTTAGGCCTCCGCTGCCATGTGAAGAAAAAAACAAAAAGTTCAATCAGTCAGTTTCAACTTCTCGCGGGAAAAAAAAGCTCTTGCAAAGTTGAAATTGATTGATTGAACTTTTTAGTCCCACCCAGTCTGCTGCGCCCATCCAATTGGCCACGGCCACCCAATTGGCCACACCCAGCCAATGGGCCACACCCACCCGGCACTTGACGATGCATAAGTGGGTTTTGGGATGCAGTTTGGGCACTCAGTCTCTAAAAGGTTCGCCATCACTGGTATAGTGCATAGAGAGTAAAAATGATAACATTCAATATAAAAATAGTTAGCTGTATATTTATGACCTATAGTTAAATTATCTGTACCTATTATTGCAGCTGCAGTCTAGTTCACTTTCTCTGAGCAGTTTTCTGAGGAGTTTTAAAACTTCAAAATAGATATACTATCCATTCTGTAAATTTACTACTTTTTAGAATGGACCTAGTTTGAAAGGAGAACCTATTACTATTGTATTACTATTGTAAATAACAGGCGTTGGGTTGAAAATTTATTATGATTATTCATGACATTTTTGAAGTATGAAATATTTTTTAGTTTTTATTACTTATTTTAAAGATACTTTTCATTTTTTTGTTTTTTAAAGGGCCTAACCATATGCCCATACAGGGACCTGGACCAAGCCAGCTTAGCATGACAAACAACTCCATGAGCATACCTTCAAATAATCATGGATCAATGGCAGCTTATAATCATTCAGTGCCATCTTCACAAAGTATACCTGGACAGAGTCAGATGACAATAAGCCAAGGACAACCTATGGCCAGCTATGGTCCCAGACCAAATATAAACATGGCACCAAATCAAGGTAAAGAAATAGATTGTTGGCCTTCCACTAAAAGTAGAATTATCACAAGAGGTAATGCTTTAACATTATTAAATTATTAAAAATATTTCTAAAATGATTGTTTATTTGCACTAATTTTACTCACTGAATGTTAATAGATTTTATAGTCAAGAAAAAAATAGGATGATTCTTAATTTTTTTCTATGATTTCTGTTATAAAATTTATCAATAACTTTTACTTATTAATGCCCCAAAAGGCTAGCATGTCCTTTGCAAGAGTTTCTGAGTGCTCAGAAAAAGTCTACATCTGCTTGTCAGAGGTTTTACTAGTGGTTATGACAAAGATGGCCTTCTCTCAGGTTACTTCCTATCTTTGAGCAATCATTCCTTCTATGATATCTTTTCTGATTCCCCAGAGTTTTATTTTGATGTTAGTGGCTTTCACTGTCATGATTGTAAGCTTCTAAGAGTGTTTCTATGTATGCTATGTAAAGCAAAGATACAAATATTAATAGATATACACTATATAGAATTTATTTTTTGACAACAGTCCCTTGTACATGTTATATAACAAAATTTTAAAAGTTTCTTTTTTCTCACTTTTACCCCCCCCCACTTAATTCTGCAAACAATTGTAAATATGGCAAGTAAAGAAATGAGAGAACTTGAAGTCTTATGTCCATTTTTTTGCACTCATTTGAATTTTTTATGAAATACGATTACAATTATAAAAAATATGAGGGCTTTGAATTAAGTCATAGAGTGATACAGCCATTATACAACATAAATTGGATATTATGTTTGATACAACAAATTTTCAAAAGGTTTCTTCCAAAACAGTTATGCTTAATGGGATAATACTTATATTTGGTCCAAAGGAGACTGAAATAGTGATTAGTTTAGGTAAATAAAAAGTTGTGAAAAGCAGAGTGAACAACTGGGGTATTAGTTACTAAGAATTTAGAAACTACTCAAGCATTGAGATCAAAATTCAGTGATTCTATGAATATTATATGTCATAATACTTTTCTTTGTCATAAGATAAGAACAAAAATTTCAGGATTTTTAACTTAATCTATACAGAGTAAAGAAAATTGTTCATGTCATATATTTTGAATGTGCTTGCAAAAATGCATTTATTAAATAAGAGGTTATAAAAGCAAAATAAACCAGATAGTTTTATGTGACTTTCATAGCCTCGTGTTTCACAACAAAAACAAAACATGGATTTTGTAAATATGTGTGTATGTATTTCTGTGTGTATGAGGGTAGCTTGGGACACATAAAAATGGCTCATTGTTTATTACTAAGAGAAAATATACCCGTGATTATAGATTGCTAAATTATGTGCATTTTTCATGCAGAGAATCTTATGGCATATTTTCAAGACTGATAAAACATAATAAATTTGGGTGCTATTGATAGAAATTAATATTTCAGAATTGAAAAAAAAATTAAACATTGCTGTGTTTCTTCTCATTGTAGGTCCCATGATGCACCAGCAGCCGCCATCTCAACAGTATAATATGCCCCAGGGAGCAGGACAGCATTATCAGGGACAACAGCCACCAATGGGAATGATGAGCCAAGTTAATCAAGGAAATCACATGATGGGACAGAGGCAGATTCCTCCATACAGACCTCCACAGCAAGGTAAGATTTAAAAGTTGAACATTGTTTTTACTCGGTTCATTCAGTTTCTCTTAGTTGTTGCAGGCATAGAAACCCCCTTTGTCTCATCACTTTGAGGCAAATTTTGCTTGCTATAAGCATGCTGACATCTAGCCATTGTCAAATGTGTCATATATTAGATTCCCCTCCAAATAAATTTGAGACTAAACTAATCACCACATTGCCAATAAATGTTGAAATCTGTATTTCTGTCACAGAGGGCAGCTTAAATATATATTGTCTATATGTTTTTTGAAATGTAAATTCACATTTAGTATATCATGCGCTCAAGGTGCTCTCTACAATACGTACATGTATTAAACACAAAGCATTAAGTAAACTTTCTGAAACACAGTGCTATGGGTGGGGGAAGTCTGTAGGTGAGACATTGAGAAATTAGTGAGCGTGTTAACAGAAAAAATAAATTATTTACATATTGACTGGTTGTGGTTTTTCAGGCCCACCACAGCAGTACTCAGGCCAGGAAGACTATTATGGGGACCAATACAGTCATGGTGGACAGGGTCCTCCAGAAGGCATGAACCAGCAATATTACCCTGATGGTAATCTCTCATAATGTTAACTTTCCCATTTTATATACCTGCCCATTATTAGTGATACATACATAAAACCACGGTTGAGCAAAATTTTAGTTGTTAATCACTAGAATACTTGTATTTATTAACATTTTCAAGTTCCATAGTTTTTATACCCAAAGGATAATATTAATTTATTGCTTTCTCAAAATATTTGTAGTTTAATTCAAATACCACAATACATATTTTTATAATAAGTCCCTCATTTTGCTAGAGAGTCAAGTTCTTTTCCACACAGATGGTGGTTATGTAATGTGTCTGTTTATAATAGTACTTCGCGTATAGAAAGTTGTTTTAAAGTAAGATTTAACAGAAACGTGTCTGCTAAAATAGATTTCATCCTAAAATCCTTAAAGGAGAAATTCTCTTTCAAAAGTATATTTTTTCTGCATATTTTTTTTAAAAAAGGAAAATTATCCCAAATTTATTTATTTATAACATGTTTAACCCCACTTTTCATTCAGAAACTTGAAGTAGCATACAAAGCACTTCTTCCTGTTTTGTAAATCTCTAGATTGGCCTAAACTACATAATAAAATTCTGTAGCTGAGTCTTGTTCATTATCTAGATTTCCAAATCCAAATTCAACACTTTAATCCAGTAAACCACATTGTTTTGAAATGTATTACACTAAAAAGCATTACAAAGCAGTTAGAAATCTGATTCTTTGTATATCCTGATGATATACTAATGAGAGTTTTTGCTTAAGAATTCAAAATTTTAAATTATATGTTTAAATAGTATGATTAATTACAAACTGAATAGATGTGGGTTGCAGTTGTAAGAGATAGAATGACACTTTTATGTATGGTATTAAAATTCATGGTGGATAGTAGACTATTTTTTCAATGTAATTGAATGTAGTGGGTTCTGTCTGACTGTTTATGTATAAAGTAAAATGTAGTAGCATAATTTTAATCAACTGAAGATGTTACATAAATAATTGTAAAAAGTATCCTAAGCTTTATTTGCAGCTAGGTAAGTTGAGGCAAGGTTGTTTGACTGGTGTCATCTCAGAGGTCACAAAAGGTTTTGTCAAGGTCTATTTCCAAAAGTAAGAAGACATTGGGCTGTTGAAGATAGGATTGGGGATTTTAAAAGATAAAATGGCTACTTTAAGCATCTGCATCAGTTAAGGCAGCCATTTTTATTCACAAAGCCCTTGAAGTATAAATTAAGTCCCAAGTTTACAGAGCCATTCAGTCTGGGAGTGTTTGGGGGCTATAAAAAAAACATTGGCAAGCTATAGGTACTCTCTGGGGCATAAATTTTGCACTTGCAAACTCTGTTATATTTGAAATATGTGCAACACATAATGTATGAGTATAAAATATTGTTTATAAATAATCTTTTCTTTGAGAAGCTTGTTGAGAAGATACACTATAAAACAAAAACAATTTGCCATATAGCTGAATTAAATTTGTAATGCCCGTCACAAAAAATTAAAAACAAAATACTTTAGCATAGGCTTTCAAGAAATGTCTTTTTTTTTCAAAACCATTGTTGTTTTCAATAGTGCAAATGAACTAGATTCTTACAGGAAAGTATCTGATTTGAATGAAAATGTCAAGCAGATTCTATTGGTAGATGACTGTATGGTATAGGATAGCCTCATTTTTCTTTTTTCTTTTTTAATTAGATTTTAGTTAATGTATTAGTATTTTAATAAATGTGTCCTGTAAATCATAAAAGTTATTTAAAAGTTTATTGAACATTATATATTATAGTTCACATTGCTTTTAATAGCATACATTTTTGAATTGAAGATAAGTAGAACAGGTGTTCAACAAAGTATGATAATTGAATTCTTTGTTCATTGTAATTAAATAGTTCTTTACATGTGTACAGCATAAATTATTTCATAAAAAACATTTTTTACCCTTTTACCAGAAGCTGTAAGACTATTCCTTGCTGTAATGTTACTAAAACTACTTCATTAGCTGATTTTTTTTTCCTTTTGTCACATGTTCATTCAGTAAGAAAGGAAATCCTATTGGTGAATCCTTCTAATTTAATTTGAAGGTTTTTTTATGTATTTCCAGCTGACACTGATTTTTCAGTAAAATGAAATATTCATAGGATTTTCACTCAGAGGCCATTAACGTTTCTTCCTGTCTCTTGTCGAATTGATGTAGGTCATAGTGATTACGGTTATCAGCAACCGTCGTATCCTGAACAAGGCTACGATAGGCCTTATGAGGATTCCTCCCAACATTACTACGAAGGAGGTATCTATATACCTTCACACACACATGCGCACATACATTCCTTTTCCTCTCCCCTTACACAAAAGAGCAAACATTTCTTCCACAACATTAACTTGTTTCTGCCCATGCAAAGCTCTTGTAGTCTTTTAGTTGCTGGCTGTTAAGAATTGCAGGGAACCAGTTTCTTGCAAACTTCTAAACTTACAATTTTAAATTTGTTATTCTAACAGCAGTAAAATTATTATAACACTATTAGTTGATTTTTCAATAATATTTTTATTTGAACATAAACTCATTGGTCCAGTTTATATTTTGTGTGTATGTACACATACAAATATAGTGCCACTAGGAAACAGCTTGCTGATTTGTGTAGCTAGTTTGTGCTCTGTAGCTGTCTTTAATTTTGTCTTTTTTTGTTTGTTTGTTTGTTTAGCATAGTCATGGCCTTATCAAGTCATGACATCACGTTCCAGTAAAAGTAACACTCGTTTGGCAGAGATGTGAAAATACTGCAGTTTAGCCTTGCAAATTTGGCTTTAACTGCAGCTTGGCTGAATATCTTCTGTTTTGGTTTGTTTTCTTTGTTTTTGATATAAAACTGCATTTTCATTTTGTTTTTCGTGGTGTTTGCTGTGCATTTTAAAAAACACACACATGCAGAAGAAACAGCATTTAACTGTTTTTGCTTCATTTCCTATTTCAGGTAATGCTCAGTATAGCCAGCAGCAAGATGCATATCAAGCCCCACCTCAACAACCAGGCTATCAACAGCAACAATACCCAGGTCAGCAGGGTTATCCTGGACAACAGCAAGGTTATGGTAAGTAAGAGGATACACTTGTATAGGGAATCTTGAATATCAAGGAAGGCTTTGGTCAACATTTGTTTATACTCTTAGTTCCCTGTGTTAATGAAAGAGATACACAAACACATGAAAGATACACAAACACATGCAGTAGTAGCAGTGGTTGGTAGTCATTGTTTAGTTAGATTCCATAGTTTTGTTTTGGTCCTTTAAATGTCAATTTACCAGTAACTTATATATTTGTAAAATAATAAAACAATTCTGCATGTATACAAAATAGAATTCTAAAGAGGAATTTTAAAAACAAAAATAAAAAAGGGTTCCCTTGAGTTGATAGAAATGTGAAACTCCAGAGGAGAAAATGGGGAGATTGGATTTTTTCCCCTATTTTCTTCTATCTTTTTTATGGCCTCTGAGTGAAAACCCTATGAATATTTCATTTTACTGAAAAATCAGTGTCAGCTGGAAATACATAAAATCTGTTGTTTCTTTTAGAACAATAAATGCAACAAACAAGATATCCTTATACAGTGGTACTTTGGTACTCAGCTGCTTTGAAACTTATCAAATTTGTTGCAAAAGTTTGGTCCCGATATTCATCGTTTGTTTGGTACTCAGTGCACAAGCAAGGACTTGTTGTTGTTGGCTGCCTTGTGACTCACTACATTATTCCTTATGGGAAAAATTAGTTCGATTCTCATCATTTTGGGTAGTCATCATGCCTCCCAGAACCAATTAACAATGAGTACCAAGATATCACTGTATAACTATCGTAATTTCCTCAAATGTTTTATAATAAATTGCAATAGGATTTTAATAGCATATCAGAACAGTACAGTTTCTCTACACAGAAGAGAAGAAGTTCACTATAGTTCTAAAATGAAAGAACAAGATTCATTCAATGAATTTTCTAATTACATTGTATTCTTACTTTTAAAAAATACCAAAAAAGGCATTGTAAGAATAATAAACCAGGTTATATACATGTAGTCTTATTTATCAACCACTCTTTCAGTGACTATTTAAAGTTGCAAAGGCTCTGAACAAGTGGTACTTACAATTGTTTCTTGAACTGCTGAAGGGCCTGAATCATGATCACAGTTCCCTCGTGGCCATGTGATCATGATTCAGGTGCTTGGCAAAACTTGCACTTTATGAAGGTTGCAATGTCATGTGATCACCATTTGCAACCTTTCTGACAGGAAAGGTTGTAAATGGTAAGTCACACCCCTTCAAACACACCCAGTCTTCTTGCATTCATACCGTTCATCCGTTAGCCTTCCTTTGTTCACACAATTCACCCCCAGCGTTCTGCACTTGTGCAACCACCCCCCAGCCTTCCTTTACTCACAGTGTGCCATCCACATCCCTGGCCTTCCTAGTCTGCACTGGCCCTCCCGAAGTTTTCTCTAGCATCCCCCAATTCCTACATGATTTGTTTCAGCTCTCCCAGGTCCTCCCCAGGCTTCCGCCCTCAGCAGCATCTCACATTTCTTACTTGGGGTTCCCTCCACTTCCCACTTAATGAATTGGGTGTGCATTGGGATTAAAGGAACAACTGGGATTGTCCTCACCAAGCAATATGGTCACATAATGTCATGCTCTATCACCACATCATTTAGTGATGGCACTCGCAGTCCTAATTGCCATTGTAACTCGCTGACTACCTATATCCTTTAGTATCCTTTAATGTATGTTTTTAAAATTCCAAAGTCAACTTAGATCCAGAAGGGGTGATATCAGAATGGTTATTGCATATATTAAAACTTTGAGAGCGGGCAACTAAATTTCATTTTTGATGTGTGCCATTGTGCCCACAGTAAAAAAAAATGACAATAAAAGTTACTGTATCTTATCTAAAGGAAAAATGGAGGATATTTTCCCCGCAAGACTTCAAAATTTCTAGAAAGTTTATAAGCGTCCGTATTTGTATAATGTACATTTCTATCTGCAGGTTATAATCATAATAATGATGATGATGATGATGATGTTGGAAGGGACCTTGGAGGTCCAACCCTCTGCTCAGTCTTTGGCTTAAAACCACTACTTGGGACCAGAATTTCTGTCACTAAGCTGTACAGTTGTTAAATGAGTCATGCCTAATTTTACAACCTTTTTTGCCACAATTGTTAAACGAATCATGTAGTCATTAAACAAATCTAACTTCTCCACCATTGACATTGCTTGTCAGAAGTCATGATTATGTGGCCCTGGGACACTGCAACTATTGTAAATACGTGCCAATTGCACAGAAAGTTTGATTATGTGACTGTGGGAATGCTGTGATCATAAGTGCAAGGACCAGTTGTCAATTTCTTCAGCACTATCATAGCTTAAAATGGTTGTTAAATGAATGGTTGTAAATTGAGGACTACCTATAACTAAATTCAAAATCTAGAGAAATAAAAATATAAAAAGTTTTGTTTTTAATGCCTGAATTGCAGCAATTTCTGTATCAAACATTGTAGGTCCTTCCCAAAGTGCTCCAGGCCCTCAATATTCCAATTATCCTCAAGGACAAGGTCAGCAGTATGGAGGATATAGACCTACGCAGCCTGGTCCTCCCCAGCCTCCACAACAAAGGCCTTATGGATATGACCAGGTACAGTTCTTGGAGTGGTGTTGAAGCATCCACAGCTTCTCAAAGTTTCATTCCTGTGGGGGATCATGGGTCCCACCATTCTCTAAACTTGTCCATTTGAATTACCTTGGTTCAATAATTATTGCCCTGTACCTTCCAATTTTGCCCAATTTTAGGTTACGAACAGACAGTAAGAATATTAGTAGTATATAGATTGATGCTTAAAAAAAAATCCTGTACCAAGAGAGTATTGTGTTGGTAATAATGGGTTGTATATAATGGTGGCACATCTAATACTTTATATAAGTGAGCCAATGCTCACAATTTCATCCTAGAACTTACAACAGTGTTTCCCAAACTTGACAATTTTAAGGCATGTGGACTTCAACTCCCAGAATTCCACAGCCAGCATTGCTGGCTGTGGAATTCTGGGAATTGAAGTCCTCATGCCTTAAAATTGTCAAGTTTGGGAAACACTAACTTACAATATCAGTTTCCTAAATATTATTTATGCTTATTCTACTTGAGGACAGAGATAAAAATCTATTTTTGAAGAGAATTATACTTACATACTCAAATTAAAAAGCAGACACAAAGAAGAAATGCAGTTTGTATTTAAAATGTTTTATAAAAAGCTGTTTTGGAAACCATATTTTGCTTTTGGGGGTAATTTTTAATATTCATTTTTTATATTCAAGGCAAGATATTTTAAAGAAATTTCCATGATCCAAAGAATAAAACAATGAAATTATGGAATTGTTTTTGAATAGTTCCATTGAAATCAAATACCAATATATTGCTGAAAGTATAATTCCAGTATCTTTTTTCACATGTGAAATAAGAAATAATGCTATTTTAAAAGATATCAGTGCTAAGAATGTATGTGTTTTACTTTTAGATTTTTGCCCTTTACTTACAATCTTCCTTTTTCAATTTATTTATAGGGGCAGTATGGAAATTACCAGCAGTGAAAACATAATTTAATAAGCAGTACCCGTTAGCACCCTCATGGTCTCTTCGGCATTGTCAACATCTTTTGAAGAAAATCTTCAATTGCATCTAATTTTAGAAAGAAAATGACAACCTTGCCTTGTTAATAAATGGCTGTATTGGAGTATGTTGCCTATCTAGGTTAGCTTTTCTCAGCTAATTATAAACAAAAGCAATTGTCCTTATGGAAAAAAAATACATCTGTACTCTAGATGGCAATATTGGACAGAAAATACACTCACAAACAATTTGCAGTGAGCTTATAACTGTATATCAAAGAGTTACAGACTGAAGTATGTGAGCAGTACTGTATGTTTATGAAGGTTAAGGGAATTTAGTATTTTTCAGAGATTCTTTTGTAAGAGTGAGGGAAAATTTTTACAGCAGCAATATTTTATATATTATTTTTTTTCATGTGGAATATGCAAGGCAGTACACTACAGGCTGGCAAAGTCAGAAACCCAAATAAATGAGAAATACAAACTGCGAGATGATGAATTTGTGGGTGTGTATGCTGGCCACAGTGTTGGATGAGAAGGCAACCATGTATTTGGCAGATCCTGATAAGAAGACTGCGTATCCCAACTACTGAAATGATGGAATTATCATGAAACCTAAAGCACTGTCTACTATAAAGTAATTTTAAAACACTTGGTGGAAAACTGTCAAATGGTTGTACCAGTGGCAGTTTACTTTACCTTTTCCTCCAGTAACTCAAAACGATATGAATTTTTAATGGCCTTGTAATGGTTTCAAATAAATGAGCTGTGATCTTTTTTTGATTGCAGTAACAATGACTTTGAAAAAGTGTTATTTAGCCTGATTTAAATTTACAAAGTATTTATAAACAAATTATAGATAGGTTGACATGTATTTTATTTCACAAGTATATTTAACTTGTAGTACAATAATTACTATGTAACAAAGATAGCATAGCAGCTTTTGTAAAACTTGTCTAAACTTTCTCATTCAAGAGTGAATATCTTTTAAGAGAAAATACAATTGTGTTTATGTCAATGTTTGTATTGGTTATTATGAGACCAAAAGTAAATTTTAATGTGTTTTTTTTTAATATCAGTTCCCTTGTAAGCTATAAATTCTGACCAATACCACATTAAAGAAATTTGCTATTTAGATCAGACAGATTCAGCAGGGAATACAAAATTCTTTAAGAGTCTCCTACTGTATTTGAGGTGCATTACTGAATTCTGCGTTGCAGAAGCATACATACATTCAGACAGATATTTGAAAAGTTGCTA
Organism: Crotalus tigris; assembly: GCF_016545835.1. Taxonomy (NCBI): domain Eukaryota; kingdom Metazoa; phylum Chordata; class Lepidosauria; order Squamata; family Viperidae; genus Crotalus; species Crotalus tigris. Next base: position 2,052,547 of record NW_024100552.1, on the reverse strand, counting down.
ATAAAATCAGTCATGTATTGGTATATTTTGATAGGAAAATAGCAGGAAGTACCTGAATTAAGACATAAAAATACATTCTTCCATAATTCTAAATAGAGAGTATTTTTATGTCAATTAAAATCAAGTTTTGAACTGAAAATATGAGATTGATACGAATAACATGCTTTTAGATTCAGTGCCAATTTTCCACCACTGTGTACTTCATTGCTATTTAAAATTGTATTGCATCAACTCTTAACAGAAGAATAAATTATTTGTGATTTAATATCCTAATTGCTCTTTTAAATTTACTATTTAAATTTATAATGAATTTCTATTTTATTTTTAGTGCTTTGTATAGGATAACTAAATTATATTTTTATTCTAGAATTTTATCACAATTGTCTCTGGGAATCATGATCTGTGAAGCTATAATCAAGGTGACTGAAGTAGATAAATGAGTTGAGACAAAAATGTGTTGAATTCAATATGTTATAGTTATGGCTTGTTTAGAATATGCTTAACTGATATTAGGAAATAATTTCTTTCTAGACCATCTTTTGTTGTCTTAAAATTGCAGTTTTAATAAGCAGAATTTCCTCTGGGTTTTCTCTTCCAGGGAATAATGCATTTTCAAGATTTAATTGTTTTATAAACAGTCGTATTTTCTTAAAAGTGTTCAATTGGTGACAAACATGATCTTATTCTAATAGATTAAAATAAGTTAAGAGATAGCTCCATTTTATCTTATGTTTTAATTTAATTTGAAACCTAAACAAAGTGTAATATTAACTATGTGTGATGCAAGTGGTATCCCCCTATAAATGGAAATTCAGCATCAAAATCTTACCTAAATTAAGTCATTCTAGTTAGAAGCAATCAGAAATAGGAAATAATGCAAGAGACAAAATGACAGTCTAATTGTTTTCCTAGACAAAAAAAAATATATTCTTATTTCTTAAGAATAAGAAAGGAAAATGTATGCTTAGGATTCAGAGCATTATAGCAATTAATGCCATGTGTGTATGCATCCATGCACATATGTATGTTCTTGGACAAAACAAATATTCTTGAAGGTTTAAATCACTTGATCATTATTACAAAACTAATTCTTGGAATTAATGCAGAAATTACTACATTATTATATTAAGGAATAATAGTCATTTCAAACAAATTTTGGTTTTCGCACCAGTAAGTTGATGGCTACAGAAAAAGTCCATGCCAAGTAAAACAAATCCAATTAGTCCGTTTTTGGTATATGAGAATAATGCACAAATGGTTTTGTTTCCAAAGAAAATTACTATTTTCTTGACTATTAGATTCTGGACATTTTAATCTTAAGCACAAATTCATTTATGAATTCAGCATATTCATGACATAGATCCAACTCACATTCTTTAGTCTATAATGTAGAGCATTTGACCTATTCCTTTGTTCTGGGTTCAGAAAAAATATTCTGACAATTAACATCTTTTTACCTTTTGGTGAAAATTGGCCCTTGGTCTTTTTTAATTTTTCCTATTTTTCCAATTACAATGTAATATTTGTTTTCATGAAGAGAAATCCAAATACACTAATATTGGAAATGTCCATTTTTGTGCATTACATTTTGGATCAGCAGTCTATCTCAGACAGTATAGCAAATGTTTAATCCAGTTGGGTTTTCTCATTCCCTAGATATACTCTACAATTTCTTAGCATGGTGTTTTGCATAACAAAATTCTTAATTTGAATAGAAACACTTGCACCTATAGCATTTTCTTGTATGGAGGTAGTATGGGGAAATTGCCTGTTTTAAATGAACACCAAAGCAACTGGAGATAACTGGAGTTGCTTAGATGCATCTTCATCAGCACACAACCTACAGTGATTAGGTGATGCAGACTGGAAAGAGTATGGAGAAGAGCAATAAAGATGAGTGTGGGCTGGAGGCTGAAATAGGAATGGCTGCAGGAACTGGGTATATCTAGTCTAACAAAAAGAAGGACTAGGGATGACATGATAGCAATCTTCCAATATTTAAGAGGCTGTCAAAAAGGAGAGGGACAACCATTTTCCAAAGCACCTGAGGGCAAGACAAGTAACAAATGGAAACTTATCAAAGAGAAATCCTACCTAGAACTGAAAAATAATAATCAGTGGACCAGCTTGCCTTCAGAAGTCCTGAGTGCTCCAACACTGGAAGTTGGTGGCTAAGAAGAGTGGATGGTCGTTTGTCCAGAATGATATAAGGATTCCTACTTGGGTAGAGGCTGGACTCGAAGACTCCAAGATCCCTTCTATATTTTGATCAACTGAACCTGCCAGTATGTTCTATAAACAATAGCACTTATTGTATCTGCATACTTACTCCTTTCACACCATTGCGTTCACATGCTAAAGAATGATAGTTGTCTGGTTTCCATTATCTGTCTCCAGAATTGCAGTGCTAGCTTTTATTTCAATGAACAATTTTACGGCAGCTCTGCTTTCAATCATGAATGGGCTATTTCTAAAATAAGAATAAAATGAATTTAGCCACCACAGTATGACAGACAGACATCATCTTAACTCATAATTTATTTTATGTTATTTTAGCTTGACCTTTTGTCAGAATTTTGCCTTTAAGTTTAGGAATATTTGAGCTTGGAAAACTTGAAACAAGTCTATCTAAACTTCAGGTGGGACATGTCTGCTAACAAGAGAATCGTTTGGTATTCTATACAAAATAATTACATGGGTTATATATAATGATAAATAATTGCTGCTTTATTGGGCTATGGAGTTCTTTTTGTTTTATTTATGTTGTACTACCAGTCTGCTTAATATTTCAAAGAATTAAGCAAGAATGATTAACAGCCCTAGCAAGTACATTCTGTATTTTAACTGGTGTGAGACAAGAGAAAGCAGGGAAGGCATAACAAAGGGCCAAATACAGAAATCACAAGTGGACAGTGTAGATAACTAATGCTCATTCCAAAGCTATCAATATAATTACAAAAGTATAATTCAAAGCATCCTGCTTTCCTGGTTTGCTCAAAAAAAAGTAAGCTAGATGTGCAATTACTATACTTGCACATTTATCTGTAATTTAAATCTATATAGACAGTAACGCCAGATTCCATGATATTTATACATACATGATACAGTGATAAATGATAAGAGGGCAAGGAGGGGTCTTCTGGATTTTGTATTTTTCAAAACTGTCAACTTTGTGGTCTGTGTGTATGTATATGTGCGTGCATAGATTTACTATAGTGACATTGCTCTCTTGAATTTAATGTGACTCACTTCTGATGAAACAAAGTCTTATAGTAAGTTTTCTATGGCAAAGGGGAAAAAAAGAAAAGCACTGACTTCTCAATTTTTTACTGCAGCAGAATAAAATAACATTACAACCTGAACTTTTTACTTTTACATCTTCCCACTATTTTCATTTTTATTTGTGTTTTACACTTTGATATGTTTAATAAAAATGTTTTTAAAAGTTTTCTATGGCACATGTGTCCAGGTCTAAACATTCTGAGGATGCTTATGATATTTCTTCTTCATTTTATAAGAAACAGTAACTTTATATTGCTAAAAGCTTTAGAGCAGACATGTCAAACACAAGGCCTGGGGGCCGGATGCGGCCCGCGAAGTGGTTTCATGTGGCCCGTGAAGCCATCCTGGAAACAGTGAGGGAACGGCCCCCACTGCCTTGGTCCTGGCTCAGGCCGGCCGGCCGGGAGCCAATATACAATTTTCTGGTGGCCATTTATGCTGAAACGCATTCAGTCTTCCTCTGACTTTGCCCTGGTACCCATCATGAACAACCTGGCTAAGGAGAACAAGCACAGCAGCAGCAGCCTTGAGGAGGAGGTAAGGGCAGCTGGGCGTCCCCTTGGGGAAGTAGGGCTGGGCTTGGTGCCACGGGTGCTCGAGGGCCAGGCTAGGCATTTGACCTCTGCTGCCCAGGGCTCCAGACAGCCCGCACCACCATCCAGCCCCCCCTCGCATGGATGAGAGGAACAGTGAGCTCCTCCAGTGGACCATGCCTTGGCACTTGCCCTGGTCCCACCCCCTTCTGCCAGAGGCTCTCAGATCTGTCCCACTCCTGCCCAGCCCCCCACAGGCACCATTGACAAACAATGTAGAGCTGGCCATGCCCACCCAGTAAGCCACACCTACTCCATCCACACCCACCCAGTAGGCTGCACCCACCCTGGCCACACCCACCTGGCCCCCCAAGGGCAACTGCAATGCTGATGCGGCCCTCAATAAAATTGAGCTTGACACCCCTGCTTTAGAGTCTGCATTTTTAGACCTTTTGAAATATATTCTTTTTCAATGTGCAGATTTTTTAAAGAAAAAAAGTACCACTCAACCCTTATGAAGTAGATTCGGTAAAATACATTTTAATGAAAAGCACTGAAATTAAGTCCTAATTTCAGAGCATACCATGACTCTTTACCTTTTGAAAGAAATAAAAAATCTTACCATAATCTACATTTTTTTCCATATTTCCTTTGTCACCACCTCCACAACAGGTGCCTATTTTAATCCAAACAAGCTGGTACTTAGTCTTCACTCCTACATAAACACAATCATTTTGCAAACATGTTCTAATATTAATTATCCCCTTGGCACCAAAAGTTAGGATTTCTTGATGCAGCCCACTAATGTAAAATGCATTAGTGCAGTTGTTAGCTTCAAGAATTCAGATTCACATTCTCTAAATAGTGATGGGGGGAGTAAGCTGTACTACTAACTACTGTGATGTACGTGCTTTTTCTTGGGAGGGGGAGATTTCAACCACTCATTTTGATACAATTAACATTTGTTTTGGAATTAAATGACCATCAAAATTATACTTAAATAATATTCATATAATTCATATAACTTTGGTTTGTTTCTACATGAAACTTTACCATTGGAAAACTGATAGGTGCACAGTCTAAAAACTTAAAGTAGAAATTCTGTTTTGCAGACGGTACTATCCCCTCCCTGCCCCCATTTCAACTATTTCACCCTACCATTTAAAACCAAGTTTTCAATGGATATTTATTGACTTGGGCTAGATTGATTGTATCTGTATTTCTTCTTTAAGAGGTTATTTTTATTCTCACAGCAACCCAACAGGTAGGCCAGGCTAAGAGTAATTAATCCAAAATCATCCCAGGAACTTCATGGCTGACTGGGGATTTCATCTGAAATCTCCCTAGTTTTGCTCTGTAACATTATATTACATTTTTGGGACAGGTGGGAAGCGTAATCATGACATTTTTGTAATGTTTATTTGTAATTTCTGGCATTGTTAAATAAATAATAGAAATTGATTCTATGGAAAATGAAACAAATTATACAACACCTAAAATGTATAAAATCAATGGGAAGAATTTTCAAGAATTCATTCTTAAGACATTTTCTTTTCCTGCAAAAGATAACAGTATTGATAAGTTATTTAACTGATTGTTAGATAATACAAATACTTGTTTACTATAATATTATTATTTATTCTGTTAGTTTCATTATCTTTATGCGCCATACAACTTCCATTTAACAATTACTCTTTTTTTGCCTTCCTCATTTAAAAATTGTTTAGAGATTCTTTATAACATAAGTGATTCATCAGTCAATACTAAGGATGTGACCAAAGGATCAGAGAAGGGTTTTTTTTTTTTTTGAGATCCAGATCCAGTAATGACATATTCAAAGATTCTCAAAAGAATAAAAGAAATTGGTAATTTTGTCTGCAATGTAACAAACTAAATCATGCTTTTTTTCTTTTCCTAGATACATTTTAAAGGCTCTCCAAGTAAGGATATGGTGTTTTGATGCCTTAATGTGAGTAGTCAAATACAATATTAAGAAAAATATTAAGAAAATGGTCTAAGTATTTTTCTTGACAGGAGATTTTATGTAGAATGAGAGTTGAACAATATTCAGTTAATAGGTAGAAAAAGCTTCTACATATATAAAATTAACCTAAAGAGTTGATTTTTTTTTTCCCCAAGCCAACCTGTATGTTTTATTTTTAGGCTGATCAGGCACAGGAGAGGGAGCAGATAGTGCCAAAGCTCAGATTAGAAATGAAAGCAAACCCAGAAAAGCTTTGAAAATCAGTAGGTGCTCAGTTTCTACTGTGCTGAGTGTCATAGAAATACCTAAAGGCACCATCTTCAAGCTTGGAAGAGCAGAATGAAGCAGTTAAAACCTTGGGCTCTGCCTATTCCCTCCATCCTTCTTTCATTTTTGTAGGAAGATAATCTTTGAGTTCAGTTCCATAGTTTCCGCCTTTACTTTTTTTGTATAAGCAATGCCAACGTTGGCAACACTTTGTATTGATCTGATGGACAGAATAGAGCAACCAGCTTTACAGATGTGACAACTCTGTTCTGAGATAGAAAGCCCAATGCCAGATAAACAGCTATTTATTTAAAAGTTTTATATAGCCATTCTTCTTATGTGTCATAACTCTGAGTGGCTTACAAACAATGATCTGACCTGGTAGGAAAAAAGTTTAGCCTTCTCTTTTAGCTTTCATTAAAAAAACAACCTTAAAACCTGGTTATGCTAATTGGTATGGAATCCTGAAAGAGAAACTGCTGGCTGGAGGTGGTTAATACTAACCACCTAGCTTGTTTTAATTTTTGTATTTTGAATCCATTTTTATATTTATAATTGTTGAATGTTTGTTTTATCTTGATGTATGCCACTCAGAGTCACCTGGTCTGCAAGAAGGACAGCAAACAAATTTGAAAAATAAAAAATAATAAAATTCCAATATTGCACAGGTCATGTGTTCTTCCTTATACTTGCTGATGACTCGCCCTACAAGAACAGATACTTTACTGAATTACAAGTAGCAGTCAATTTACTTGAACATAAATCTAATTAACTGTATATGGCTATAAAATCAACCCTGATTCAATTTGAATTGGACGGTCAGAAATCAAAGTTTATATTTCAAAATTTGATGGCAACCTGATTCAGTTCAGGCCTCTCTGAGTTTCAAAATTGAATCTGGAAAGAAAAATTGAATAGGGACATTGATTAAACCTAGATTGCTCTTCATGGGATGGTAGACTTTGCTGTCTCTGATCACAAGTTTCTTGAAGTCATATTGCTGGTTGGCAAGTATAGCTGTTCTGGGAAACTCTCATCTTGGATGCTAAACTATGAGAATACATTGGCTAAGTTTGGACTCTTCTCAGCATGAGTAGAAAGAATGAACCCTGATGTATTTTTTTGGGAAGGCATGGTTTTGCTATAGCAATGTTCTAAAATGCATTGATTTGACGATGGAATAACTTGCAAAAATGCAGTATACTTTGCTCTCCTCTCTGAAACATACCAAATATCCTTCAAACCATGTTCTTGAATTTACCAAATTAGTCTTCCCTGGCAAACTATATCTGTTTGAAATATTTTAGTAGTAGTAGTAGTAATAATAATAATAATAAAAATTGGAAGGGACCTTGGAGGTCATCTAGTCCAACCACTTGCTCAGGCAGGAAACCCTATACCATTTCAGACAAATGGCTGTCCAGTCTCTTCTTAAAAACTTCCAGTGTTGGAGCATTCACCGCTTCTGGAGGCAGGTTGTTCCACTGGTTAATTGTTCTAACTTTCAGGAAGTTTCTCTTTAGTTCTAGGTTGCTTCTCTCCTTGATTAGTTTCCATCCATTGCTTCTTGTCCTGCCTTCAGGTGCTTTGGAGAATAGCTTGACTCCCTCTTCTTTGTGGCCACCCCTGAGATATTGAAACACTGCTATCATGTCACACCTATTCTTCTATTCATTAAACTAGACATATCCAATTCCAGCAACCGTTCCTTATATGTTTTAGCTTCCAGTCCCCTAATCAATTATTAACCAATTATTAGCCAATTATTAATCAATTATTAATAATTAACCAAGCTATGCCTGGAACAGCATGATCTGAAAAAAGGTTTGGTGGGAGCTGTAATTCTTTGAAGACCTCCAGAGTTTTCTATTCCTGAATTGACAAATTGCTCACACCTCTACTTTGTTCCCTGATTAAATAGATTTCTAGATGAGGGATGTGGCTTGTTGGCTATAATTTGCATTGATTGAGGGGCCAAAAGCAGAATGGCACAGAGAGATACAATGTCATGGAGATAGGAAATCTACAGAGAAGTTTTACCACTCATCCATATTTTTAAAGCTGTGAAAATTTGAGTCAGTACCTGGCATCCGCTCGTTTCCAAAGGCTTAAATGTGCCTCAAACTTACAGAATTTTAAAGTAAGAATAACTTTGAAGCCATATTTAAAGTGTTGAGAGTTACAGTGAAATCCAGTTGTGTTAACAGGAGCATCATAAAATATTATATATATTAACATGAGAATTAGCAAAATTGGGGCTTATGAGTGGGTGGATTAATTAATTTGAGAACTAAAAATGAATTGATCCTCAAACAATGTTAGCCTTGCTCAGATAGAAATTTTAATTGACCAGTTGGCTCAAGTCAATATCATAAAACACATCAAGCCACTCAACCTACCCTCAAAGCCTTTTTCATATAAAGAACCTAAATTGCAATATTTCTATCATCTGTAAATACTCCAAAAACCAAAATACTTTGGAAGGCTGCAAAATGCTTGGAGCTGTTCAATTGTTTTAAGGCATGCCTCCATTTTGATGTATAAATCTACTTCAGAGAAGTAATTGTTGGAGGTGTGAATTTAGTGGCATTGACTATTCAGAATTTCATGAAATACAGGCCACCAGGGTGCAGTGAGGTACAGAGAGAGTTAAGGATTTAATCTATGTCCCTTCTACCTGCTTTTTTGTCTAAAACATTGCATATTTCAGTTCATTTCCTTCTGCCTTTATTCCAAGGTGCCCAGATAAAGCCCATGCTGTTTGACTATATTCCTGGTAGGATGTAGTTAGCTAGATGCTAGGCTTCTACACTGTAGAAGTAGGCAATCTTTTAAATAAATATCCCATTATAGTAATAAAATTGGCTTTATTAATCATTGTTCACATTCTCAGGAATGTTCACACAGAGAGAAAGAATGGGTCTGCTTCCAACAATTCAATCAAAGCTTCATCAAACTAAAAAATTCATCAGAAGCTCTGTGGAGCCCTAAAATTTATGTTTTGCTTATAAGAAGGAAGTAGGGTTTGCAAATGGTTTGAAAGTTCTGGAATGTATGGGAACAGAAACAAGACACTTCTATCTGAATCACTGAAGCCGCTGCATTTTTTTTACAAGCTCTCATAGCTACTTTGCTTTACATTTTTAACAAATTGAAAAACACCTCTTTCAAAGGATATGTATAACCCTAAAAGCCAAAAGGCTAAACTTAATTAATGCCATTTCAAAAGAATGCATGGCATGCAATAACAATTGCACAATTGTACAATGGTGGTAGGGACAAATGCTAAACCACTGTTTCTTTAGGTACGATTGCTAACAAGCCATAACTGGCTGGATTCTTATTTATTAATGAACTATGTTTTATGAACTACAATGAGTTATTAAATCTTAATATAAATTGTTTGGTTAGGCTTAAGGCTTTTGGGATGATTTGTAAATCTATATTTATGGCTTAATGTGTTATGTAAACAAAATGAATTGGGTTTATTTGACAAGTCATGATTAAACAAACCATAGAACAGTGATGGACCAACTAGGTTTATATATAAGAAAGATATTGACAGAACCTAAGGGATACCCAAGTCAACAAAAGCCCAGAATCCATATTCAGCTGAGTTAGCCAGGAAGATCTGACCTTGTAAGAACTGGCCTTTTATTTCTGACTAGATAACTTCCTTACCTACTTGAAGTGCCCTTGGTAGCAACATTATAACAGAATGGAGGTCAAAGGTGTAAGTGTAAATTCAGGATTTACTTTTTTCCTGTAAAAGTCTTGTAAAAACCTTTGTGCCTTAAAACCTACTTGGACTTGTTAAAAATTTGATATGTTCTTCTTGTAATTATTATAAAGATTTATATCCTGCCCACAACAGCTTATTGGAATACAGTTGTATTCACCCAGAGAATTTTCATGGCTAAATGTGGACTCCAGAACATCAGTATTCTTACTGCAACATTTACCCATTTAATCATTTAATATTGGGTTACTGAACTTTTATTCTTACTAATATTGAAGAATGTCCTGAAATCCAATGGAATGAAGACATACAGTAACACTGAGGTAAGCATGACAGACAAATGATGCATCTATTGTATATATATTTAATATAATTCTTGTTTAGAGCGTGAGTATGACTAGACCACATTTTGCAATGCTACAAAATGTTGTATTATACTATCACAAGTTGTAGAATGCATGATGAGGATTATTTTTTTCTGTTCTTATAAACATGCAACATTTCGAAATCTTTAACTTATTTTGAATTAAATGAGATCTGTTTCTGGAGAAGCTGGCTAAAAGAAGCAGACCAGGAGGAAAAAATTGGATGAACAGTGAGTCTGTCCTTGCCTTCTCTGGCAGACAGTAGACTCAAAAGCTTTTTAAAGTCGTGATGATATTATCCAAATAACACTAAGCTTCAGCCTGATTTTAAGGATTAGGAACATCATTCTTTGAATGGCCTTTAATGCAAATGGAAGTTGATGTGGAACCTTGTTAAAATAAGGCAGACAATTTTGTGCATTAAATGCTATGAAGTCTCTTATATTCATGTGGTATATCCTGATAATAGGCTCAAAATCAACAGAAGAAAATGTTTCCTTTATTCATAAAATAAAGCAAATATTTCTATAAATGAAACTGAATTGCTGTTAACCACAATGGGGCTGAATTCATTTCTCCAAAGTATTCTGAATGCAAAGCCCTCAACATTTTTTAAAGTTCATTAGTGTACACAAAATTTATTCAGGCAAACTAGTCATTTCAAGAAAGGGTTTTTTTAAAAAAAATACATTCTTAATATCTTCTCTTTCCTTCCTAATGCTGAGTGATATGATGTGATTTCATTTTAAAGTGTTATATTGCCTTGTTTTTTAAACACTGGGCAAATCCCCTCTGCATAGATGTATTTTATTCTTAAAAAGTCCTGAGATTTGGCTTGACTGCTACTTAACTACAAAAGATCAAGTTTTCATTCAATGAAGCAAATTTCTGACCAAATCAGAAATGTCTTGATGGATAAATTAAAACATTTCAGATACGTGATGAATGCAAGCCATAGTGTAACTCCTAGACCTTAAGGTGCCACAAGATTCTGTTTTGTCTTCAGCAGAAAAACAATGACTATCCACTTGAAAACTAATGGTCAATACAGAATTTACTTCCAAAATCCATATTCATATGCAGACAAACATATGCAGGATTTTTTAAAACTTGTTTATTTAATAACTTGTTTATTTAATAGGTACCGCAGAGTGAAAATCACTACAGTTAATAAAACTGTGCTGTAGAGAAATAGTTAAATGGGTTACTAACATTAATTTAATAATCTCTTACTTGAATCTGTGTCTAAATATATGAACAGTACACATAATTTTCACTAACCAATATATATAGGGCTATTTTTAAAAAACTTATGTGAATAACATCCTTCTTTGTAATTCTGTATACTTTTATATTATAACCATTGATGCTTATAGTTTAGCTCTGCATTCTAGCATTCAGGTGATAGATCTGAGGTATTTTGAAGAGATACAGTGTCTTATTTTCTTGTTGAAAATCATGGCAATACATGTACTTTAGGTTTCCTGGATATGTGATTTTTCATTTGCAACTATTTGTCTCACATTGAAGTTTCTGCAGCAGCTCCAGAATAACTGCATTTTGTAGCTTAATTCAGAGCTTTTTATTTCTAGCTGACTCAGTTTGGCTTTGACTTTTTCGGGTGATTCTAGAGACATGAGCTGTCTTATGTGAGTCATTGTGTTTTCTCAATACACTGATCTCTAATCATCTCATCTGCCATATTTCCAAATTCACATGTAACGATTAGTTCCCTCAGAGCAGCAATATAGTATAATGATGATTCCCTTGGTTTCTGCTCATGCTGGCAAAATGTGTAGCAATTAGCTATCACTTTGGGCACCAAAAATCATTTAATGCAGTGAGTGTCAACTCATATTTAGCATATCTTAAGAAGAGAATAGAATATTCTTGTCCCTTTTGCACAATGGCATTGAAAACTCATTATAAGATTGGATTTAAGAAACATTTCCATTGCTTACTTATTTTAATTATTGCACTTAAACACTACATTTTCAACAGCAGCAACAACAAAAAGTCAAGGTAGCATATATAATTCTTCACTCCACTCCTTTACCTTCAAGCATCTCTTTGAGGAACGTTATGCTGAGACCTAATCATTAACCCAAATTCTCATAGTCAGATGTGTGGACTGGAGATGATACTCAAGTCCTTTTTTTTAAAATAGTCTTTATTAAAACTTTTAAAAAAGAAGATAAAAACTAATGTAAATTAAGAAAGAAGAAAGAAAAAAGATAGCATGAAATAAAAAAGTTGAAGAAAAATAGAAAAGAAAGGAAAAAGATACGAAGAATTGGCTTCTGATAGTCTTTACAACAGTTATAAATACAATTATATTTTAACCTCTTTCTAAAGTTACATCATAATATTCTTCTTACTATCATTATCCTGTTTAATCATCAAATAAATAAATAAATAAATAAATAATTTTTTTCATTTTAATGCAAAAAGCCCATTAGAGGTTTCCAGTCACCAATAAATGCAGATAGTGTATTTTCTCTAATCAAAGAAGTTATTTTATCCATCTCAGCAAGATCTATCCATTTTACCAACTGTTCCTCCATAGTGGGAAGTGTCAAATCTTTCCTTCTGAGTTCGTATCACATGAGTCCTGAGATGACAATTAAGATGATACCTAGAGCTACCAACTACCAGGGCCAAGGATGGTAAAAGATGCTGAGAATTGTGTTTTAGCAGCATTCGGAAAATTCCATGGGAAAATATTTAATTGAAATGCCATATCTATTATTCTCAGATAATCTGAGAAGACCAGGTTTATATATCACACTATACTATAATATGGTTTGCCTGTTTACAACTTAGTGCATTATGTGAAACTAACCACAGAAACGTATAAACTATATTTTAAGGGCTGCTTTAACATTGGAAATGTCAAAATTGTTGGAGCTACAAATTTGGTAGAGCAAGGTTAGAGGGAATTTGGGATATTTTTTTTTTACTGTTTTATGCCACTTTTTTACTTTTTAACAATTGCTTATAACCTGGCTGTTCTGCCAAATGTTCTGTGCCTAATGGTGTATAACTTGCATATTTGATTGCTGTGTGTTGGGTGTCCCAATTTTTATTTTTTGTATTTTCTATTTCTGTAAACTGTTTTATGGAAATAGATGGCTTATAAAATTTTGTAAAAAATAAATATACAACAAAATAATCTATATGATTGATTGATTGATTGATTGATTACCTGGCATCAAGTTCTTGTCAACTCTTAGGGACCACATAAATATATTTTTGCCATGATGATCTATCCCAATCTATATATTTAGGTGTATGTAAATGTTTAGGTCTCAAAATGTATGTATGATTACAGAAAGTAGTCTAAGCATAATGTTGCTGAGTGAGGTGCTTAGCATCTACATAAAAGGTAGACAGAAGAGAAGCTTTCTATCTAAGTTTGTTTTTTGGCAGGATCTGACCATATTTCAACCACATCTATGACCAGCATAGCTTTGCTTGTACTTAGTTCCTATTTTTCAGCAAAAGTTTCCTTCTGTGAAGGTGTCCTCCTTTTTAAAAAAAGTGTTGAGGCACACTGTTTAATTTTCTTTTTTTTCTCCTTTCTCTCTAGCTTTTGTCACAATGGAAAGACAGATCATTGTTACTTATGGGCTATTGCAGAGTGGAAGTAGTTGCAAAACACACATCTCTATTGCCGATTTTCACTGTTTTAGATGCGTAACAAACAGATTAAGCAAGGCAATGTGGCTGCTGCCCGTATTTATTTCAGACTAAAATGCCATGTTATGAAAATTATGAACTTAAAATATAACTTTTCCTACCTTTCATATGCTGAATAAAGATCTCAGTTCAATGTCTTTCTTTCCTTGGCACAGAGCTGTAGTTAGATCTTAATTCCCTCTCAAGTGACTTAATGGTACTGTATTGCTTAATTATAGCAGTTGCTAACTCCATCCGCTAAGATGTAACACTGGGACCCAAACATCTGCAAAATTTAGAAAGAACAGAGGATGCTGCATAATAAGACATCATTTTTGCTTTTATTTTGTTTTTTACTTAATGTATCAGATACTGAGCAAGTATTGCTAGAGTTATGCAACTTTGTATAAGGGTGTTATATGATATTGTATGTCATTGACAATATGCATATTTGTAGGTATACTTTTTGCTCTGTGTGTAGCAGTATTGTCAGAAGCAAAGGATTACATAATGCAAATCTATTCTTGTTTATTAATATAACAGTTATAGAAAAGGGTTCCATATAGTGAGGTCTCTTCTCATAAACAGAGCACTAGTAATGAAAGGACAATGACTTCTAATGGGTCAGTATACAGTTAATATTATAATTTTTATTATTCAAATAAGAACTGAATAATGATTTTGGACTGGAAACTCCAAAGAGTGTTTTTGATTTTTTAAAAATGTTATGTAAGAGCATTAAATATTAATGTCATTGTTTATCTAATTCAGGGGTGTCAAACTCAATTTCATTGAGGGCTGCATCAGTGTTGCAGTTGCCCTTGGGGGGTGGGGGGGGTGGCCAGGTGGGTGCAGCCTACTGGGTGGGCGTGGATGGAGTGGATGTGACCTACTGGGTGGGCATGGCCAGCTCTATATTGTTTGCGTCAATGGTGCCTGTGGGGGCCTGGGTAGGAGTGGAACAGATCTGAGAGCCTCTGGCAGAAGGGGGTGGGACCAGGGCAAGTGCCAAGGCATGGTCCACTGGAGGAGCTCACTGTTCCTCTCAGGCCATGCATGGGGGGGGCTGGATGGTGGTGCGGGCTGCCCGAAGCCCTGGGCAGCAGAGGTCAAATGCCTAGCCTGGCCCTTGAGCACCCATGGCACCAAGCCCAGCCCCACTTCCCCAAGGGGGTGCCCAGCTGCACTTACCTCCTCCTCAAGGCTGCTGCTGCTGTGCTTGCTCTCCTTAGCCAGGTTGTTCATGATAGGTACCAGGGCAAAGTCAGAGGGAGACTGAATGCGTTTCAGCATAAATGGCCACCAGAAAATTGTACATTGGCTCCCGGCCGGCCAGGGCCAGGACCAAGGCAGTGGGGGCCATTCCCTCACTGTTTCCAGGATGGCTTCACAGGCCACATGAAACCACTTCATGGGCTGCATCCGGCTCCTGGGCCTTGTGTTTGACATGTCTGATCTAATTAATTAAATTAATTCTATCTATATATCTATATCTATATACTTGTAAGTGTATGTGCATGTATCCACACACATACATGCATATACTTCCCAGATGTATTGGCTGGGTTCTGAAAGTTGTAGTCCAACCACATTTGAAGGGAAAGAGCCAGACTGGAAAGATTGGTTTAGAATTTTTGCTTTGGGCTCATGGCACTGTTGCAAATTCTTTGTGTGCAACCCTTGATTCAGCCAGCGTTATTTAAGAATATTCTTTTTAATAATACTCTAGGATTTGCCAGTATATAATTCAACCCAAACTTTATGGCTTAGATCCAAAGAAATAGGAATGGGACTTGGCTTGCCTTTTCTCTCTATAATCCATCCTCCTGGGCTTTTTTGAAAAAGCCAGTCTTGAGAGTACAGATCTCTCAGTAGAATGTAAGATGTAATGTGAGGACTGCACTGGAAGGCAGAATTAGTGGACAGTTGGGGCTGGAAGAGCAAGAGAAGCTTAGAGGAATGGTAAAGCCGCCTCATAGAAGAGAATTCAATATAAAAATGTTGCATTTGCTAAAGATCTTGAAAAGGCTGCTTGTTGCAAGTTATATAAGATGATTTCATTAGAAGACAGAGATTTAGTTCCACCCAGAGTAACCTTCTGTAACAGTTCCTAAGTAACTACAAATAAAGCTATTCTAATTCCCATTTATAATGTTTTTCTCCCCTGGAAAAAGTACCTATTTAAAGTTGTTTCTGTTGCTATAGAAACTGTTTCCCAGGCATCAGTAGACATAGTTCAGTAGATATAGTTCAGTAGACTGTCAAAAGAATAGGAGTCACAGGTGTGCAGGCAAACCTGCATGCTTGTATGTCTGGAACAAAATGAGAAAACATGTCAATGTAAAGAATATAATACCATTTAGTGGTGTCTTGTATCTTTAACTGTATATTGCTCTGTAATTGCAGAACAACATTAAACATGGAGTGTCAACACTATATTAAGAAGAGATTTTTAGGAATATAGGGCAAATCCAAACTTTCAGCTTGGACCAGGACCAATATAAGCTATCCACTGCTTCTCAAATTCAGGAACCAGTGACATCGCCTTCCTCCTCTTCCCAGCCCATCACAAAGGCTCTCCATGTCTGGGTTTTCCAATGTTGATTCAAAATTGCTGGTTTACAACCTGAGTTACCTCAACTCCTTCAGGGAAGAAGTTCTTCAGTGAGCTGTTCCATTCTGGTAACAACAGGAACTCTGATTGGCTGCAGTACCTATCATGTCCCCTCCCCTTCAGCAGCCAGCTGCTATCTGGGGCACCAATTTTGTCCTGGACTGCCAAGCTGCTATAATCTCTACTGATTGGAAGTTGCTATTTTTTAGAAACAATTTTACTGATAATCTAATATGGCCTTTTAAGTCAATGAATAATCTTCAACCCTAGATGCTACCCTTTAGCTCTTATATCTTCCAGGGGCAACCTTTCGGTTTCTAGCCAGGCTATTTAAATCATATTCCCTTTTCCTTAATACTATAAATTTTTACTTCCCCTTTTTTTTGATTTTTAAAAATTTCTTTTAAGTTGCAACTAGGAATATTGCTTTGTTTCTATGAAGCTGAATTATCAGTACTTCCTTGCTATAAAATCTCCATAGACCTACAGAAGAAGGAAAGAATGAAAAAAAAAAAACCCACCAAAGTGTTCAATGATGGCAAAGGGGAAAAAAAGGAAAAAGAATGTTAATGCCAAAAGAGATAATGCAGAAAATCATATATGGAAATATATGAAGTAGCAAAGGAAAGACACAGGGGTTATTAGAAGGGAATCCCAAGGCTCAAGCAAATATCTTTAGGCACTTAGCAACTTTTTAACAATTTTAGGGTACTAGAGATATAGTTTTCAAAACTACTGAAAAAAATTTTAGAGAAAGTATTTGAAACAAGTGATTCTTGTAACAAATTTTGCAGTGAAGAGTGATCTTGTTTGAGATTGCAGACATCGAACCCTTCATTCTGATTCTATTTCATCTCCAACAACCATCAGAATCCAGCACCACTAAAAATGATCAGTTCTTGCATTGTTTGGGAGGTCTTCCCCATTAGCTTCTTGTTGAGAATTTCCCCCCTAAATCATTATACTTTTGCAAACAACAAAGTTTTTCCAAAAGTACTTCAGTGATTTGGTTAGTTCTATTTGTAATCTGCATATAGACAACATGATGCTTAGCACCCTCAAAGGCGTAATATTGAACTGATATTCCGGCAGTTGTATTGGTTATGATCAGTGCTTAAGCTTTTGATAGAGTTACTGTTGACCAAGAAGACTCAGATTCGAAGCCATTCTCAGCCAGGGAAATTTACCAGGTAACATTTTGGCTACTGTCAACCCTGTCACAGTTATTTGTGAGAGTGGGGAAGGAATTGGGAGAAAGAGTGCTTTATACCCACTTTGAATTCCTGAGTAGTAATATAAAAATTGGAATTCGTTTATATTATTTTTCAATAGTTATATGATACAAATTGGAATTCATTACAAATTTAATAAAATTAAGGTTGCAATAAATGTCATGACTGAGAATATTCTGCATCTGGAATACCATTTATCATAAAATTAGCTCTGAACCTGACTTTAACCCCTGTTGATTTTCCAGTGAATTAAAAAAAAAAAAACTTTAGCCAGCTATTTCTTTCACTTTTTTCTGGGCTGAAATATTGCAGTGAAACACATTTTGGAATTGAGCCCAAATGCCTCAGACAAAACCCTGGCTTCTTTGAATGGATGAAATTGTTATAAGGTTTAATGAAAACTATATTTTGAAAATGGCTTAATGGTCTTAGTGTGTTCTCCCTCTCTCTTGGTATAACATGGGCCAAAATCTTCAAATTACTTACTCAATAGTCATCTCATAAGACTGCTCCAACAGCTCTCCAGAGCTAAGTGGTTTTTTTTATAAATGCAGCTGAAGGATTCCCCCCCCCCTTTATTGCTGTTATAATAGTTTAGCAAATACTCCCTAGTAGACTAACGCTGGAAGCAAAAAAGTCCCTTGGGACTATCACCCATCTTGGCTTCCCCTTTACTGCTTTGTTTTCATAAGAAGTTTATAAAAGATAAGTGTCTCCCTACATACAATGTTAGCCTGTAAAAAACAAATCTATAGTTTCTTTTAGTGAATAGATAGAGTTGCAAATTGAAAAGTAAGTCAGTGGTAGACAACCTGGTACCTTTCCCAAGTGCTTTGGACTAAAATTCTGTCTAAGCTAGCACATTCAATAATCAGGAATTGTGGGAGTTGTAATTAAAAACATCTGGGGGGCATAGAATTGCCTATTTCTGATAAATAATATAGCTGGCCTCCAGAGTAGGTTAATAGATAACAAGGTGAAGTCAAAATAATCTGTTAAGTTTCAAGAATGGGCTACTTTACATAGTCTAAATGAAAGATAGGATTATTTTCCTATTTTCTAATATTTAGCCATTGTAGAAAATAATAGAATTGAAAAATTGGTGAGTCCTACAAGATGGATGGCAGATTTTTTTTCTTTAGTAATATATAAGGTGTCCAATCTACAAACTGCATGTAACATGTAAGCCACATGTACTTTATTGTGTCTCTCAGACATCTTTCTAAAATCTAGTGCAGGTTTTGGTAGCAGGACCTTTCTCTGAAAAGAAGGACTTAATTTGGTTTCATAAATATGATCTCCAATAATATAGTAGCACTGGTACATGCCCATAACCTTTGCAAGCCAATTTTAAAAATATTATAGGCTATTTTAGAACAGTTTGATACAATCATGGCACCATCTAGACCAGTGGTTCTTAACCTTTTTGAACGAATCGCCCCCTTGAGCCGATGAGGAAGTTGTCATCGCCCCCTCCCCCAACATAACCTCTCAATCATAGGAAATAATTCTTCAATTTATGCAAACACTTTTTTTGTTTTCTTTAAAATTGTCATCAGGACATATTGATGCAAATAATTTATTTCCAGTCTTTTCCCCATATCTCCCATATTCTGGCCAATGGAATGCCACTGTATGGGTTAGAGGCTGCTGCACAATGCGCATGAAGATAAGCGATGCGTATTCACATATGTACGGCGTTCTGTACTGAAGCTAGCTGGAGGAACATTTGAAAACACAATTCAATCCACTAATAGCGAGCGATCTGATGTTTTTGTACGACAGATATATAGTGATTCACTGTACGAAAGTCTCAAAAGTGTCCCCAAAACATCTCACTCCATCGCCCCCATATCGCCCACTTTTCATTCCTGTCATCCCTTTTCATTCCATCACCCCCCTGAAAAATGAAATTGCCTCCTGGGGGGCAATATCGCCCAGGTTAAGAACCACTGATCTAGACTATAGAGGATAACTAGGAGAGACATGTTTTAAACAAATAAGTGAACTAAATCCTAAGAAGATCCCAAGATAATTGAAGCTGATATTCCCAACTATAGATAGGATATGTCACAGAGAATATGTGATTGCACATAAAATTATATATGCAAATATGTTCTTTTATTATGAGGATGTATATAATAACAGCAAGAACAGGAATTAAATTGGTAGCAAAAAGTCAAGATTTATACAGAGCAGATTGCTCAAGAAAAAGAGGCAAACAACTAAAGATTAACCGGTACAGATATGCATTATTTCACTTATAGATGAGTTAAGAAGATGAGGATAGTGCTCAAATGAGAAGTTCAAAGGATTTATTTAAGAAAATTACAGAAATGAAGAGAGTGATCATTGCCTACTTTGTCTTCTATCACCTACAGACTATATATGAAGGTTTGATCACTGCACTAGACATTTTGGAAAGTGAAGAGAAGCAGGGCCTAGATCAGGGGTCTTCAAACTTGGCCATGCTGGCTGAGGAATTCTGGGAGTTGAAGTCCATAAGTCATAAAAGGGCCAAGTTTGAAGATCCCTGTTCTAGATAATATTACTAACAACAAAACCTCTGGAGCTGATGAAATATCAACAAAACCCTTTAAAGCAGCGGTTCTCAACCTATGGGTCGTGACCCCATTTGGGGTCGAACGACCATTTTACAGGGGTCGCCAAAGGCGATCCGCCATTTTTCCCCTTCAGGGGGCGGTGCCGTGCATGTGCGCCACGGCGCGTGTAAGCGGCGCATCCGTGTGACGGGGGCGCCGTCACACAGACGTTGAGAACCGCTGCTTTAAAGTCTTATAAGTTAAACATAAAACACTTTTTCAGTCTCTAAATAGTTACTTAAATAGTCAGATCTGTGTATGCTTTCTGAATATTAACAGAAAGGATGCTGATTATATTTCTGGAGGTAACTATTTCCACAAGATAGATAATGTTCACTTTCAGGTTCCTCTTTGCTGCATCTCATGAGGAATGTAGACTTTAAATATATATTTTCTTCATGCTTTGGATGGGCAGATTCTAGCTGGATTAAGGATTGCATACATTATCACCAGTACCATGTATTGAAAACCAAATGGCAGCAAATGCAGCACTCATAGTAGAGGTTTGATGTGACAGTATTTGGAATGCCCAACAGTATGTAACAGGCAGCTACATTTTGTACAAGCTGAAGTTTCTGAGTGTTTTTCAAGGGTCATCTATATCCAGGTGATGAGCTCATGAATTACTGTGGTCCAGGTGATGATGGCATGACAGCTGCTCTAAATCCAGATTATGGATTAAGTTTTTTTGGAGCTTTTTAATTTTTTATTATTAAATTTATTGGCTACCCAATAATGGAATTGCATAATTGGAACTCTCACAGAAGCAGTGATACTGCTTCTGATACTTCCTGATATTGAAGGAAGTTTTTTTTAACGTAATTATGGAAAAACAATATAAGTACAGAATCAATTATCTGTTAAAGCTAAGCAATGTGTATTTTAAAGGGGGGGAGGTATTTATCATTCTTGTCAAGGAATTAAGTCATAATAAATCATAGTTAAAGCACCGAAGGTAGTCTGGCAGAAGCATTTTAAATTGATCAAATATTCCTGTGCTATTTATAATAATTATTTCTTCATGTGTACATGTAGAAATATTAGGGAATAAAATAACTCTAATTTTACTGCTAAAACGGGCAGCTCTTCACTTCTTAATCACAAAATGTTTCATATCAAAGCATATGTCACAATGCTAATATTAAAAAAAGACATCTACATTCCCTCAAAGGCATCTGAGACTTGTCTGTGGTTAGCAATTCAGCTAAAAATAAATGTAAGATTCAGGAAGCATGCAGTTTTTCTCTTCTGCTTCAGTCACCCATACTGCCCCTTTGCTCCTTGTTCCAAGACTTCTGCTATTTTTGAAGCTGCCCCGCGAAATCTCTGCCAAATTTACAAAGACTAGTGAGGACTGGCTGTGAGTGAAATCAGACAGAAACTGACAGCATAAGTCAAGGGCAGGCAGACACTGGTCAAAGGAACAAATTACTTTTTGGAAAGAGAAGGAAAGCGAACAAAGAAGACTAGACAACACTTGGAGACATGGAAACTTTGCTGATAGTCAAATAGCTCCATTAGCTTAATATGATATTCCCTTTCATATTTTATACTCAAAGCAGGTAATATTTATTTCTTTGCTTTTAAGTGGCAGATAAGAGATGCAGAAAATGTCAGGGTTTATAAAGTGATATTAAGAGATATATTTAGATTATTGATACAAGTTGATAGATGTACCACCTACAGGTTCTTGAAATATTTTTTGTAATCATTGTATAACAGCTCTCTAAACAACTAACAGAATTATTTGAAATGCTAATGTTAAAACATGAAGGTAGGTGCCTTTTGTCATATTAGCCTTTCCAGAAAGTTAAAGAAAGCAAAAGAATATGTAAATTTTCAATAGAATGTCTGTAGAAAAACATTTTTAAAGATTTGCTGGATCAGACTAAAAATATAAGCCACAAATAATCCTCTCTTTTTGCTAGTTGTTACAGTTCAAGGGCCTGAAATTTTCTTTTATTTCTTTTTGTATGGAACCCAAAAGAACCCATTTGGATTACAGTAACTATCAGTAACATTAAAATAATTGTTATAATGTTATGTCAAGATAGAATTGAATGATTGGGGTTTTCAAATATATGTTTTTGTACTGGAATATAAATGTAACAAATAAAAGCTTTTTTAAATAGTTTCCTTGGTTACATACATAGTATCTATCAATCCACAGAATGTTAACTATATTTTTTTTAGAAAACAAGAGTATATAACATCACCTACTTCTATTTCTTGCACATAATTAGCTACATATTTACAATTAAGATCTAGCTTCTCTTTTGAGTTTTTGTTGATAAGGAATTGCTTCTGTGCATTCCATGCAGGCGCTTTGTTTTTTAACAGACATTACCTTTCAAATTTCATAAAATTAATAATTCTCAAAGTGCTTTTAAAAGTTAATGATATTCTCAACTTTCCAGCATGACTTGTCCTTCATAGACAGCATTGTTGCTGGATTTTGTTTTGATTTTGTTTTATACATTGTTCTGCCTTATAATACGCAGGTAAGAAGAGCAATCTAAAATGTGGGTGTGGAAGCATATTATCATTTTATCACCCTCTCACAGCTTTTACAACGAGGGAATGATCTATCTCTCCTGCATCTTTTCTTTAATGGCAACTTTCATGTTCTTTACTAAATTACTTCTAATTATTTGAGATGAAGCACTAATGTGCTTGGCAGCAGAAAAAATGACATGCTCTTTGCCCCAATTTACAGCCAAATTCTAGAATCTGACTCAAGTTAAATAGTATCTTAATCTTTGTGTGGATTTATCCGGATGTTTGTATCTTGGCTGCAAGTCAGAAATCCATCAATTGTTGCATTTTGAATTATTGTATAGATAGTAGTTTGCTCTGAATACATGAGGGACGTGTATTCTGCACCTTCTGCAATCTTCCTGGCTGGGGAATTCTGGGAATTGAAGTCTGCCCACCTTAAAGCTGCCAAAGTAGAGAAACACTGCCCTGGTTTGCATGTGGGTCAGCAGTCCCCAAATCTCTGGTTTCATCCTGCTGAAATTCAGTGGCTAGTTGCTAAGATTTTTTTGTCATTTTCCAATGGGAATCTAAAAAAAATAAAATAAGGTAGGCATAGTGCAGGGGTAGCCAACCTTGGCTCTTTTATGACTTGTGTACTTCAATTCCCAGAATTCCTGAGCCAGCATGGCTGGCTCAGGAATTCTGGGAGTTGAAGTACACGAGTCATAAAAGGGCCAAGTTTGAAGACCCCTGGCATAGTGCATCTAAAAAGCTTCTTGTCAGAAACTCCCTCAAACAAGATATAAAATAAAACAAGCCGCTTCATCTGCTTGGCGATATGATAACCCTTTAGCTGCTGCTATATAAAACAAACTGGTGCTAAAAAGGTGTATCTTCAGTTATTAAAAATGGTTTCCTAGCCATATCTAATTAACAAAGAATTGTAATTACATCCCAATTACTGTAAAATGACATAGTAGTCTTTCCTATGCATTGTATAGATACAAGGGAGCACCTGAAGATTCAGTTTGCATCCAAAAAGCATGTTTGTGGCATATACAAGTAGTTCTCGACTTACAACAGTTCAGTTAGTACAATGGCACTGAAATAAGTAACCAGTGACCATTTTCCACACTTACGACATGATCAAAATTCAATGCTTGGCAACTCACCCATATTTATGACGGTGGTTATGATGTCCCAGCATCATGTGATCACCTTTTGGGAGCTTCTGACAAGCAAAGTCAATGGGGAAGCCAGATTCATGTAAGAGCCATGTTACTAACTTAACAAGTGCAGTGATTCATTTAACAACTGTAGAAGGAAAGGTTGTAAATTGGGCAAAACTCACTTAACAAATGCCTCACTTAGCAATGGAAATTTGTAACTAATTATAGTTGTAAGTTGAGGACTACCTGTATTGTATCAGACTGAATTTCTTCTTGTATTTTTATATTTTGATTTGAGGGAGATGGGCGATTCAGAAATGTGAAATGTAAATAAATAAAATTTCACTGTCATTTAGGATTTCTAGACTAATATCTAATGTGGAATGTAAATAGGGCAATTACCCCTCAGAAAAGAAAGAAGGCACTTCATTATTTGAAAAAAAAAACTAGATAAAATTTGTCTATAAGAAAAACATATAAGAAAAATTTTTAAAAATATTTATGAAACTTTGGGGACAAGAATTTATATTTGGCAGAATCAACTAGAAAAAATAGAGTTGTTTTATATGTAAACCCACAGTTACAATGAAAATTGTTAAGGAATGATAACCATGGCAGATACGTAGGGATTGAAATCAATTGGAATGAAACTAAAATTATGGTATTGGTATTATATGTGGCAGATGATAAAAAGGAATATCCTTTAAGAGACTAATGGAAAAATTGATAGAATTGTCTTATGAAAATTGTTTTTTGGGGGAGGGGGGAGATTGGAATGGTGTGGTTTGCTGACAAAAAGATAGAATCTCTGTGAAAAGAATTAAATCAACACAAAGTAAATTGCCATTTTTGTTTTCCAAATTATAAACAATTTTGAGCTTATAAATATACAGAGATATATACATGGTTGGTGATTCTAAAGAATATATGCATTTTTTCTGAAAGGCACAGATCTTTCTCAAGAATAGATAGTTTTGGATTTCTAAGAAACTAATTAATATGTACTAATTAAGTGGATATATTACCAAAATATCTTTTTCAGATCATAGTCCAGTGACTTTAGTATAGAAACTTCGCTGCAAAACAGTGGTTCTCCTCTGTCCCATTGCTTTTGTTCAATCTCCTGCCCTTTAAATTTTAAATGTGAACAATTGATCTTGAGGAAAAGAAGGAAACTTTTTGAAACATCTTTCTTCCTTTTTTGTCATTTGGTTAGTTTGCATGGTAGCTTCATTGCTTTATCCAGTGTAATGGCCCTTGTTAGACAGAAGGGTGCTGTTTCTTCAATAGAATTTTAAAAAGTCCATAAAGAGCCTGTCTGACTGGAAGAATTACTCACCTGAAGCAACTGCCACAGATGGAGCAGACTGCCAGCTGAGTAAAACAGCAGGGGGACCTGCTGTTGGCCAGATTTGACTGTATCAGTGCAGGTGTCACTGCAGTTAATAAGAATTACTATTTTGGCTTGTTTTTAGCAATTTTAGAGACGAGAGTACTACAGAGAAAACCTTTATAAGCCATAAATATAGAGGAAGGGACACTTTTTAAGTCACAAAAAAAGAAATTGGTATGACACACACTTTTATTATCATTTGTTTTTTTCTTTGGCATTCAGAACTCTAAACACCACAGTAGGAAGATGAATTGTGCCAGAGTAGCGATTTCATTTCTACTCCACCAATGGGGAAATAACAAGCAAAATAAAGAAACTTAAGAAAACTCAAACATGGCAGACATGCAACATTTGGTCTGAATCCTTGTAAAGAAGGATTGATTGTTTTAAACTCTGAGTGAAATGGCTTTAGATAACTGGATAACACTGCCGTCAAAAATTGGAATATTTGTAATGTGTGGATAAGGCACATTTTCCCTGGATGTAAACATTTAGGAAAGTATCAAATAGTTTACACAATACATATTTATATTGAGCATCTGTAACCATGTATATGACCAAGTAGCCTATCCCTGACTATAAAATACTTTGAACAATTAGAAAACAGGATGCTGCAGTAATAAGCATCAGTCTTCCTAACCCTAACAGCCTCATGCTAGTTTCAAGGTTTGATTTGTTGGTGGTTAGTCATTTGCTATTCTCTGGTCATTTGGGAATACTCCAGTCTTGAGGCTGTCCCTGAAATCCAGCCATAATAGCATGATTGCCTATAAAGCTACTATTTTATGGATCACTAAGAAGATTACTTCTCTATAATAATTTATGAAATGGAGCTCTAAAAAAATTAGGATAACGTTGAGCTCTGGACTGAATATATGAATTTTTCCACCAACAGTCCAATGTTCTGTTTTCTATCTAGAGCTTATTTAGAACTTTTAGGAAGAATATCTGTTTTCACGAGAATCTGAATGGATATTATGGCCATTCTGCATAGCCTGTACTGTTTACATTACCAAACATAGAGTCTGTCCAAGAAATGCTGTATCTTTGTTCATTATTATAATGGACTACATTAATAGAAAACATTGACTTTGCAGCTAATGAAAAATGCAGGTTTTGGAACTACTGCAGCTTTGGGTAAAGAACATATGTGGATTTGGGTTTGATTCCAACAGACATAATGATTTGATTTTCAAAAGGCTCAAACACTTCACTTTTTTCTTAAAAAGAACATTTTATATACATTACATTTCTTCTGCTTGAACCATTCCAAGAAATTCCACAAGTTCTTGGAATGCATTAAGAATGGATCATGTTTGTTTGTTTATTTCTTTCTTCCCTTTATTCTTTTCATAAATAACTCAAGGCAGCAAACATATCAAATACTACTTCCTCTTCCTATTTTCCCCACAAACCTGTGATGCGGATTGGGCTGACAGAGTGACTGGCCCAAAGTCACCCAGCTGGCTTTCATGCCTAAGGTAGGACTAGAACTCATTTTTCTGGTTACAGGCTTGGTGCCTTAACCCCCAGATTTAAACTAGTTCTTTGTGTACATTTGAATAGGATTCCTAAAAGCAAAACAAGGCAAGCTGTTGTGGTTGAAAAAAAGTAATTCAGATGGTGGCATGCAATGGATTTCAAATGGCATTATACCAAAGTGTATTTATTTTAAACTCTGAAAAAGTTCCTGTGTACTGAATATTTTAGTTGCATATATGGGAAGCATTCATGAAAGTCTGTTTTTATGGTATAAATTCTATCAAAAGTTAATGTCTTAATCACATAAGAATAAATTTAAATTTCTGAAATCTCCCAAACCAGATTAGATGCTCCATATGGCATGATCCTTGAAGACTATTTGGAGTCAGAACATTACAAACATATGAGTTGTGTCAATAAATCTCAAGCCCAATGTAGTACATCTAATATCATATTCCAAGCTTTTGGATTCCTGTTCACAGGATGTACGTATGTCTGCCATCTAATACAGCCTAACCAACTCCATAGTTTGCATAATTGTCTTTGGGATAGCCTGTCATAGATTACATCTTAGGAGACAGTGTTTAACTTCAGATTCCAAACCATTAGAACTTTGCTCAGAAGATCCTGCTTGACTGTCTATATATCTATATTTATCATCTATTATCTTTGTCCTCCTATCTTTATCCTTATCTTTATCTTATCCTTATCTATAGGATAAGATACTGCTATTCTTAATGTATTATTTACTTCTTCAAATTGTATTTATACAGTAGTAACCAAAGTAGCATTGTTAAAATTGAGCTGTACAATGATACCTTGGTACTCATTGTTAATTGATTTTAGGGGTTCAATGAGTACTAAAAATGACCATGTGACTTACCACATGACCCTTTGTTTTGGCCAGGAAGAACTTCCTGCCTGTCCTTTTTCTTATGTCAACAACCTTCCTGTCTGTTCTCCATGGCTATCTCCCTATTTCTACCACAGAGTATCGAATACCAAACAAATGATGAGTACTGGGACAAAATTTTCACGTCAAATGAGTACCAAATTTGATGAGTTTTAAAGCAGTCAATACTATTGTATCAGGTAACATATACACAAATTCACTTCTAGCTGATCTCTTCTAGTGCTTTTCCATACTTTTTTAAGGAAAGATTTACAAAAATGAGCATTTTAGGACAGCTATTATTAGTTATTTGGAAAATATTGTATTGATATAGGACATTTTATGGATTCTTTACTTTTAAAATTTTATGAACATTACATAAACTGTATTGAGAAATTTATTTATTGTATCATTTGTAGAATATTAGTAGTAAAAGTTATAGTTTTATTTTACAGAACACATTCTGATATTGTCTGCACTGAATATTCTTGAGAGGAACAATTAGTGAAAAATCCTTAACGACAATATTTGTAGGAATGTCACAAGGGTATCTGAATTCCATTATCAGCAGGAATGTTTACAGGATCTGATCAAAATAATCAGTATGGCAATCACAACAGTGCAATTGAAACTCTACTTTTTTTAAAAAAATGTGCATTACACATTTTTACAAGACTCTGTGGATACTACAATGAATATCTTTTGTAGAAAGAGTAATAATACTTCTTATATTTACCGTTTTTCCTGGTCCAAATGATTTAACTCCATTTATAGAATAATTTAGTAAAACTAGATGGAGGGAGTGAAGATGAGACAGAGGAATTCAGCAAAGCAAAAAATAGGATACAGTTTATATTTCCTTTGAGGGGCTTTCCAAGGATTTTTTGGAGATTACTTTGAGGGGCTTTCCAAGGATTTTTTCCTATTACTTTCAATTAGTGGGACTAGATAAGAGAAATAACTTACTTTTGTTTATTTTTAAAAGAAAATAAAAAATCATTCATCTTGAACTAATTATTAGCTAGAACAGTTTTTTATTGTGTTCTGTGAAAATCTATAGTTCTTCCAGAACTCAGTGAGGTTCTGTGAGAGATTAAGGGCAAAAAGGAGGAAAAAAAAGAAGAAAAAAACCACTCAAAAGCAGCCAATTTTCTACTACAGAGCTTGCCTATTGATTACACATTCCATATTTTTTTTTAGCTAACAAGTACCATAATTTGAAAAAAAATGGGAAAACCCTGAGATAGAACACAAATATACATATGTACCCATCACACTACTAAATGTTATGCTCAGAAAAGGATTAAGAAATAATCAGCAATATTAAGCTGAGCTAGCTAATCTGAAGTAGAAGAGCACCCCTGCCATGTATTTCCAAGTAACAAATGTAACGTATTTAGGAAAAATTCACAACGCAAAGTTTTGCTGCACCAAAAATCTCCGTGATGACAAATGCTCCTTTAAAAGTATTTTGCAATGCATACGTCTCTTGCAGATTAAAGACGGATCAACTGAGAATTCCTGGATCCTATCTGTACCATGACTTTGGTTGCATTGTGCTCTTGATGTCTGGAGTTTTTCCAGTAGCTAAATGCTTATGTTAGAAACATAGCCAATGCATTGATGGATGGATTGATCAAAACTATTCAAGCTGTGAATTCTTCTGCTAGGGGAGTTTCTTGAAGAGAAGAGAAATGCAGTTAAATTACTGCTTGTTTTTTTGGGGGGGGCAGCTAACCACATATTAGAAAAACCCAAAGACTTTAGTCTTCAGTCAGACAGACAGGTTGTAATGTTTTTAAGATAAAAAGCAGAAAGGAGAATAAAAACACTGTAACCTTAAATGGTCTTAATATGGAGAAAGCAGGACCAAACAAAGTTTATTATTTGCTTCCAAGTAAACTAGTTAAAGTTCAATGGTTTAAAAAAGCATACTTTTTAGGAGAGGAATCAGGATCAATTAAAATTCTTCAAACTGCATAAGCTGCTGATGAATCTCATTTATTCATACCAATTCTGTTGAAGAAACAATGATGACACAACTTCCAAGAAATCAAGTAAATACATCATGTGTGGAAGCATTACAGTGGGAATTTCTAAAATATTTTTAAGACACAGCCTTTCTTAAAAAATGAATGCTACTGATTTTAAATTTGTAAACGTTATTTAGGTTTACAAACTGTAGCTGCTTATGGATATCACACCACAAACTGTCTAAAAATGCTCTTGAAGTAACACATATTTCCAATTTGCTTCCTCCAAATGTCTTGGGATCTACATTAGTTCAAATCTTTCTTTCATTTCATTTAAAAAATGCAGTTCCCTAAAGCCATTCTGGTTTGTCCAGATTAACAATAGGACTGCCCCAACAGTTTGAAAGAAGTGCTTTGTGACAACATCAGAAGATTTCAGAAGTTATTGTTTGCAGGATTGTTTGCTAGCTATTAAAATCAGAGCAATAGCATTGGAAGAAACTTTGTTATCAAGTACACTCACTCCTCTATGATTGATGGTAGCATGGTGAAAAGAATATCCTTGGAATATTATGAACAGTGATGTCTTGAAAGATATCATATACACTCCAGAAAATTAGCCAGTACTTATGATTGGGTTTGCAATCCAGGAAAATGTATTCTACCTTTGAGTAAAATTAAGATATTCTAGTAAGAAGATTGACATTTGTACAATTTCCAAATGGTCCTAAATTTTTTGGAGACCTCTGGCAAACCCTATCCTGTCCTTCTGAATTTTTATAGTAGTCTATTCTAGTTCCATAAGAGAAACTTAAATTGAAAAGAACAAGTACAATGAAGAATTGTTGGAAGGACTTCATTGGATGTGTGCAATTAGATGTTTCCATATTTTTCCCAACATGTAAAAGAGCATAAACAGTAGAAATCAGTGATTGTAAAATTGATTTAAAATGTCTGAAAGCTCACTAGTTTTGCTTATCTCAAGAGCAGCAAGCAATGTATTGTTACAGAAATAAAAAAATCCATGATTTTCATTATGTACTATCGGTTATTCTGATATTATTAGCTGAGGGACATTATACAGCACGGGTGTCAAACTTGCCACATCACGTGACGTGTCGTGGCGTATTTTTTGCATTGCCAGAACTGGGGTGGGTGTGGCCTCAGCATGATGCAACCGGCCCGCAGACTGGCAGTTTGACATCCCTGTTATACATCCATGAAACATTAAATGCCTTACTGTGGAAGTAAATGTATAAGTAACAGATTTTTGAGATGTGCTGCTTCCTGTTTCATAGTAGATATTTTAAAAGAGGGATACTGTGTAAATGAGTGTTATTTTATTTTTGTACACTTTTTATATATTTTATAGATGTGAGACTGAATTGTTAAGGAAAATTGTTATATTCTTCCAGTGTGAATATTTAAAAGAGTATATTGGCAAAAATTTCAGTGGGAGTCCATAAAGCTATAGTTTGCTTTCCTTTTTGGGTAGCATAATACTAGATTAGGCATGAGGTCTGCCAAGTCTCTTTTTCTGACCTTTTAAAATTGTAACAAGTAAATCTTACATGTAATTCACAAAATAATGTAAAAAGGAGATAAGAGTAATATGATGGTTTAGTTTGCATGCATAAATCTTCTGTTCATTTATTTCACATATCTGCAGAAGAAACCCATTATTTCTGATACCAATATTTCCAAAGGCTATATATTCCCTGGCTTGTATATTTTGAATAGACCTATTTTTTCCCTCCAGGGAATTTTTCAGCATTGTTTGAAGGCAGCCTAAATACATGAATGAAGAACGGCACTTACAATGCTTCATAGGCTGTGTCCAAAATGAAAGACATTGAACTTTTGATTTTCTTGTGTCAACTTCTGGAACTTCTTGTTGTAACATTTTTGAGCATCCAAGAGTAATGTGGGATATTTAGGAAATGTGAACTGAATACCTGGCCTGTCTCACCCATTTCTTTTGTTTTCTGGGGTGGTTTGGTCCAAAAGGATTACAGAAAGTAATTTGCCATGCACATTTATTGTGGATAAGGTTTTTATTTATCTTAAAGTTTAAAACTGATACAGGATTCCATTCAAAGGATTTCATGTTTCTCGTATCGCAGCATAGGGTGGTATTATTATTAGACATACCCTCTTTAGATGCTGGGGGCATGATGAAGATGAAAGGTAAGTTTGCCTAAGGCTACCTGCTGCATTCATGGCTGAGATGAGATTTTAAAGTAGGGGCCCACTGTCTTGTAGCCATTGCACAACATGAGCCCTCTAATAATAACAGCACAGTGGCAAAATATCTATAGGCCATGATACAAAACATGTAAGCCAGTGCTCTCTGTTTTCCTGCTCCAGCTTCCTGTGAAATAAAATATTGCATTTCATATGAAACATAGTTTATACTTGAAGGGGTGGAGTGGCACTTTGGTGAGCTCTTCCATGAAACATGAGGGGACCTCCACCAGAAGAGAAAGTAGCCCTTTTGTTGCAAGCTAGGCTACAAGAACTTTATTCTATCCAAGAAGAAAGAAGCTTCTAATACTTTTCCTAACTTTAGATGAAACTTCTCAGAATCTCTTTTTCACTTCACTTAGGAAGAAGAAACCATTGGCCTTCCTGCTGTTAAAGAATTATAACTCTCTGTATCCTTAAGCATTGGTCAAATTGATTCCTGAAAGCCCCAGCCTGGGTGAGAATTTAAGAGTTATAAAACCAAAATCTCTGAAATGTACAACGTTGGGAAAAATTGTTTAAGAAATGTAAATAAATGTTGAAAAAATTACTTCCATATTCTATCTTTACATCAATGTTAGAATTATAAAAATTTATAAGGCCAGCAGTGCTTTATCAGCATAAGTCATAGGTCAGGCATGTCAAACTTGCAACGTCACATGAGGTCGCACGACATATTGGGACTTTTTCCCCATTGCTAGCAATGGGGTGGGCGCGGTTTCAGCGTGATGCATCAGGCCCACGGGCTGGCAGTTTGACATGCGTGTCATAGATAATTCAAAGTTGTAAACATTCCTACACAAATTTGAACATCTTTGCATACATTCTGCAAAGAATAGTTCCATAATCCCAGATACAGATATAGATAGATATAGATATAGATATTCATCAAAGACTATTTAGTTTGAAGGTGAATTTACATGATATACATAAGTTTAAATGTTCTTTCCCAGTTAAGTAAAAAAAAAACACTGATTGCATTCTTAACATCTGTTTAATATGGTTGATATCATTCCCTTTAGGCTTCAAAAGGCATGATTTTTTTTAGATCTCTGGTGTGTGTGTGTGTGCATGCGCATTGTGAGATTAAAAAATGCTCTATTAATATCAACCAAAAATGAAGTTGGAGGGGTTAATCCTTTACCAGTAATTACATGTAAAACAATCAGCAGCAAACAAAGAAAGTATAGGTTCCACTGTCTCCTTTCAGATTTCCATGAGCAAATACATGTGTGTAAACATTGTCCCTAAGATCCATTACCTCCTTTAGCAAATTGAGTCCATTCTTTGCCTGCTGCTGTAAATTGCTTCTGAGGACACCAAATGTGTCAGGTCTGTCTATGTCCTTTCTATTTTCAACAGCCTCCTTTGGGCATATTGAAGGATAATAGGATGAAATTGAGCAAAGAAACATGTGGACTAAACAATGTGGATATTTTCCTAACAGTAAGATATATTAGGATGGAGAATGGATCTCCAGAATGTGTAGCTAAGCACCCTATTGCGTGAACAATTTCAATAGGACAGAGCATGCTAAGAAATGTAATAATACAGCAAAACCAGAATCAGACAGGGATTCTGTATGTTCTAAAATCCTTTACTAGGTTCACTTTTTGTTTTACAACAGTTAATTAGAAATATTGTTTTGTGTTCCAACATCTTGCTGTGGTATCCATATTTCCAATGCTTCTCTTTCATAATTTTTGCTTCAAAAGCTGTGCAATACTTCTATGTAATGCTTATTTGTGTTTTTCTGTGTATTGCTTATATTGATAAGGCATGTAGATACTTTTGTGGGATATCCATTAAATCTGTACAATTCATTTCCATGGCAGAAGAAACATTTCTGTTTTGAGGAATCTTGCGGTTTAATTATGCCCCCAAATTTGTTAAGCATTCTTTCCACAATTATCATTCAATCTTTTCTCCATTTTCCCAAAGAAGAAGAATATATCAGTGTGTTGGGTGTTAAGTGGGGGATTGGAAACTTTTTGAACAATGTAGTCTTCAATGGGCAAAAGATGTCAGCTGCATAGAATGTGTCCTAAATGGTTGCCTTATTCTGTTTGGTTAAGAAAGAGGAAAGAATTCTGAATGCATTGTGCTGCAGAAGAAGATTCTTTTTGAGAGATTCCAGATGATAAAAGAAAAGAAGATATTTGTACTGATGGTAACTTTCAATCTACAAGGAAGCATACTTGATTTCCTTATAAAGGGGACCAGAAGCATGGCAAAAGAGTTCTTGGGAGCCCTCAATATTCCATACATTTGATTAAGATGTTATTGGCTGATCATTCCCTGCAATATAAAGCTATATTTCTTGCTTACTTTCAAATCAACGCTACAGGACAATTATCCACCTAACACATGTAGATTTTGTCATGGCCATTCATTGTTCATAATAGCTTGCTTCCAATCAGCTCAGAATCAGTCATTTCCTCCTGCCAGTGAAGATTTTTAGTTGTTTTTTTTTCAGATAACTTTTAATTCCTAGTAACACAAGCATGTTCATTAGTTTTTTTTCCAATGACAATTTATTTCTGGAGAAACCATCATATTACGAAGAGGGTGCAGATAATTTGTACTTACTTTTGCTATATGGGGCCTTCCAAGCTTTTTATGATTCAATTAAATTCCAAAGGAGGGTTTATGAGTTCCTCCCCCTACCCTTCTTGCTCCATTTGTTAAGAACATGTCCTCATGGTGGAACCTCCATCAAAGAAAGAGACTGAAGTCAATCAAGGACAAAACTAGTGTTTTTCATTGGAAAGAAGGAATATGCCTTCCCCTGTATGATCATTCTATGTCGTATGGAAGAGGGCAAGAAGCAATATTGCCATTTGTAGTGTTTCAGCTGATCCACTGCGAAACCACACTCTCCCATCTGACTATGTGACACTATGCCACAATGATTATTTCTATTTTGTCTGGTGGAGGAACAGAACCTCACTTAGCAACCAAGGTTGTTGTTATTTTTTTGTCGGGACACTATCAACTTTGTGGAACATTTTCCTGGAAATTGATATTTCCATTAGTATGTGTGTGCGTACATGTGGATATGTGGAAATATGCCACAAAAGAAATTCTAGAGAAATTCTGCAAATAAGGGAATTAGGGAAAAAAACTCATCACTTATCCCAGTGTTAATTATTTTCACTGGTTTCATATCACAGAAGAAATGGTTATGTTGCACCATAATTCTCATAATGTATACAATATTTACATACAACAAACACAATGATACAATTAACATGTTTAGTCTTCATTTTCAAAATCAGAGCTGCAATTAAAGAAGTGTTTAAAAAAGACTTTTCTGCTGTATATTTTGATGCTTTTAAGTTCTGGATTTCAAGGTAACCCTTTTTATCAATTTCTTTAGTAAATTTAAATGATAGCTTGTTTATGTCCTTGTTAATCATTTGGTACCATGGCACTTTAACATGTTTCCTCTAAGATCAGTTATTTCTATATGATACCATCAAACATTGATGGACTACAGTTGTTATCACTATTAGATTGATAGGATGCATTATTCAATGTATCAGAAAGGCATGCCTCAGATATATAGTTATTTTTCTGTTCAAATTCAGAATGGGAACTAAAAAAAATCTTCAAACCATTTTCTTTACAGAGAAGGAAGAAAAAGAACTGCCAGGTTGAATTTATAGTCAGTTCAGTTTGGTGCATTCAAATTGTTTTGTGGTATTCGCTTAATTATCTATGGCGTATCTCATGCTCTAAAATCATACATAAAAGACTGAAGGCTCAAGAAGCTCAAGACAGTTCTGATAATGAGTCCCTGACAGATGCATGATGTGACATGGAAATACATATTGAATCAGAGACAGAGGGCATTCATTACCACAAGTATTTCACCTTCAACATAAATATGGGCTACTCTACATTTACTCAGGGATTATTGCTGCATTTTCAGCTAATTATCTTAAAGCATCTTGGCCTTAGGTTAGAGACGAGTGATTCCTAACAATCCATAGAATGAGCAAAAGGGACTTGGATTATCCCTTTGTTAAGTACATGACATTACCTTGGCAACATACCAAGTAGAACGGTAGAATATCATACAGTGAATGTCTTCTTCTTCTTCTTCTTCTTCTTCTTCTTCTTCTTCTTCTTCTTCTTCTTCTTCTTCTTCTTCTTCTTCTTCTTCTTCTTCTTCTTCTTCTTATTCTTCTTCTTCTTCTTCTTATTCTTCTTCTTCTTCTTCTTCTTCTTCTTCTTCTTCTTCTTCTTCTTCTTCTTCTTCTTCTTCTTCTTCTTCTTCTTCTTCTTCTTCTTCTTCTTCCTCTTCCTCCTCTTCCTCTTCTTCTTCTTCTTCCTTCTGTTTCTATTTTCTATTCATGATAAACCGCTTTTCACTAAAAGAAATGCTATTCTCTTTTAATGAATGTTCACAGAGTTCCTCACTACCAAGATGGTCAGCCTCTTAGTTCATGCCAGGTTGTGTGCCTGAATAATTGCAGCAGTTGGTTGATCAAATAACTGAAACATCACCCAGCCCCTTGATGGCCATTTGTATAATTCTCTCTTGCTTGTTTTTATGATGTACTAGTACTTTATTAGTAATATTAGAAAGATCAATTACAAATCATTAGTGTTGACAGCTTGCATCTTGCATATGTACAGTGAAGAAGATTCTTTCCCAAAGATCATGTAAATATATAACAGAAACCTCTGTTACTCCAATATATACAGTTAGTTAACAAAGGAACATTTATTTATGCATAGTATTTTGCCCCATAGCAAAAAATGAAGAAATATAATAACAACACTATTCATTACTGGTGGAGCCAAAGGTCAACTAATGCAAACCCACTTGCTTGTTTGTGACTTTTCCAAACAGGCAAAATATAGGATAGATACCCAATCAGTAACAGAAGACCTGTGAAGGCAATTTGTCTTGCTTTGAAGTAATACATCCAGGATCATTCCCATGTGTTGAAATAATCTAAAAAAATCACAAGCAGACTTTGCATTTGTGGAATATATTGTACATGAGTATTTAAATCATAAGACTAAGATCGATCAGTGAGAGGTAGGCAAAAATAGTGGTTTCTAGAGTGGAAAGAAGAATTTAAATGAAACATTAATTATTTGCTGCAGTGTTTTGCATCCTATTGTTCTGAAATTATTAATGTTCTGCAAAAATATTGCAAGTGTTCCCTGATGTTTGGGAATATTACTGAAATTTCAGGAGATCATTAAATCACACATCTTTTCAGTATTCTTATTCAAAATCTCACATATATTCATTTGAAAACACCAAAATCACATAGGATTTGTTACTCTAAGAAGATTTTTGCCACTTTGTCTTTTTCAAAAAAATGTAATTGGGTCTCATGAATACCATCCTCTGGTACCACATCATTGACCTCTGGTTTATATGAAACTCTTGAAATTTTTTGATGTTACAGTGTTCTCTATAAAGAAAACTGGTGGGAACTGCTGTACTATACTTTACAACTCATAGGAATGATCTACATGTATAAATATAAACATATACTGGAATCTTTTTAGGCTAGAGCTTCATGCAGGAGGGGGATTTTAGGTGGATAAATCTTTGTAACAGAAAATGGAATAACCTTTTTTTGATGGATTTGTTAAATAATTTGCTGATCCACCATAAGTTAACCAGTGATACTAAACATCAGTAACTCCCAATTTATCATACATACTCCATTGCATTCAGTCAGCTAATGTGGGATATTGGCAGATCCATAGATTTTCACTATCAATGCAATGTACATAAGTTTGGGGGCACAGATTGCAGAAGAGGAAGCATCAGGATGCACATATGGTATTTGTATTTCACTACAGCTGAGATGGATCTTTTTTCAGCTTCCCTATTTAGAAAGTATTTTCACATTTCAATATGAACTTAAACTTTATCCCTCCCCTTACTTTTGTCCAAATCAAGGGCAACAGAGCCATGTTTGGATACTTATTTCTAGATGAGATAAGATGAGATAAAATAAGGCTTTTGTGTCTAAATTTGCTTCTACATCCTTGAAATATTGGTATTACAGTATTTGAAAAGAAAAAATAAGTTTTGAATCATGCTTTGTACATCTAGTTTCAGAACAATCTGAGTTCATAAACCAATTTCAAACTGTGGTTTAATATTAGAGCTAGAAACCATAGTTCTTTGGTTCAGATTCCATCATGTATCACTCAGCAACCAAATTTACATTCAGTTTGATAATTGAGATATTAGTTTAAAAATTCATTCAACAGAGAATTTCAAAAATAGAACTGAGAGTATTGAATAACGTTTTTGTACCTATTTAATAAGTAGTCAAGCAGTGTGTATGAAACTCTTGACTTCTATTGTAGAATCAACTCTGCAATCATCTATAGCCTCCTTGGCATCTTATTCTGATTCTATTAAATCCAAAGGAAAAATATCATGAATTTCTCCCTGATCGCTTTTTCATTGCATTGCTATTATCACTGTCAAGGAGATTCTTATCATTCAGAAATTGTTATAAAAGATTTCCTTCCCTGGAGAAGTTCAAAGAAATAATATCTTCTGTTTCTAAGGCCACAATTTTGATGGAGAATTTGTAAAGGTTATTTATGTCCAACTCTAATTTATAGATATATAGATCAATATAGATATAAATGTAGACAGCCGTGTACCACACACCTGTGAAAAACTATTTTCTCCTTTGGTGATTCTCTGAATTTTTGCCAGTGAATATTATCCAATTCCGTGTGGTTCCTATTCCTGATTAAACAAATAATGCCAAAATCTGATTGTTATTTTCTTTATACTTTTTAAGAAATTCGTCACTTTTTCCTGAGCTAAAACAGTTTGCTACAGAGGAATGACTAAAATTTCTACACTGGAATATGAAAGATAGGAACCAATTGCAATTATTCTATCTCAACTTGTTATTAAATCCAAGGATGCAATAACTTTTTTCATACGTAATCATCACTTTGTTTATATAACAAATAAACAAACCTTCAATGAAAGAGACAAATAATTTTTCCCAACATTGTATATCAATTCTTTATTGTACTAATTTCAATAGCACTTAACAGTTCAGGTTGCCTCTATAATTCTATAGAATTATCATCTTTAAACTACTCTTAGCTTAGTTTTACCTTTTTTGTCCTGTTAATTTCATCTGCGGCATGAAGTTACAATAAATAGAAAAAGCAATTAATATGTTAAGCAGAAGGATTCTAATGAAATTCATGTACAGACCTGACTTACTTACACTGCAACGGCATGTCTGGAACAGAATATGCAATTTTGTGGCTTGTTCTAGCAGGCGACACAGAGTCCCTTGACCTCTCCTACGCTCAAGATACACATAGTCTTCTTTTAATGGCTGAAATGAGTCTGAGGCTCTCCCAGTAGAACCAGTTTTCACCCTCTGTGAATTGAAGCCTCAGCATCTCTGCAGAGCTTAGTTTGGTGAGAAGCCAGCATAAGAATAACCCTGTGACCTTTTGCTCCAAATGGTAGGGTTTTTCACATCCTGATGAGTGGATCTGCACTTCCAAGAAGCTTGGCATCAATGCACATCCTGAACTAATAAAGGCTGATGGGATATTTTGTCAGTGAGAAAAGATGCATTTACTCACAGCTTGTCACCCTGTTGCTGTCGTCTCAAGACTTTCACTGAAAAATTCTTTAAGAAAATCACAACCATTACAATTCCAGACCATTATTGAAAACATCATCCTGGAAAATTCTTGGGCTGAAATATATTTTTGTGTAGCTCCTGATCTCCTGCAGAAAGAATCATCATGGATTTAGCCAACTGATATTGTGAACAAAAGTGAACAACCTGTATGGAATTGAAATGTAGTTTAAGTTACGTAAGTTAAAGTAATACTGTACAACTCAACATACATTACATTCTAAGGCTTTTCCAGGTATCTCAGTGGAAAGAGCCCGAATTATGTCTTGCTTGATGTGGTTTATCAGCCTATAAATAATAGTACAGTATGATCGGTACTTAGGATTTGAAATTGACCTGGCTTTTGTTAGAGAAAAACACCT
Organism: Crotalus tigris; assembly: GCF_016545835.1. NCBI lineage: Eukaryota > Metazoa > Chordata > Lepidosauria > Squamata > Viperidae > Crotalus > Crotalus tigris. Next base: position 2,012,584 of record NW_024100552.1, on the reverse strand, counting down.
GGGACTTAAATGCAGAATTGCCTTTAATAATCATCAGGAAATTAAACCAAGCAGCATTTGACTTTTATAAAATGGCTTCTTCACTTTCACAGGATAAAGCATTATAAACGATTCACACAAGTGGGATGGGAAATAATAAACATCTCCAAAACAACCGTATCCAATATAATCAGTAAACAGACCCGAGTCTGCTGCTATTCCAATAGCTCTGAATAAATAATTAATAGCTACTGACAAGGTAACATATATAGCACTAGTCAGTTCTGTACTTCTTGTTTTGTACTCTGGACCTTGATCTTTTCATTTCCATTAGCTGTGGCAGAAAGAAAAATGGGAAGGGAGTGTAGGGACCTTTGCTACTTAATACTAAACGTCCTTGTTTGGGAAGTCATTCTTTAAACGTGACTCTTGATATGGATTAAAATATTTCTATGATATAATACAGAGTGGCACAAACTAAGTAGCTGTTCAACTAGCTGATTAACTACTAACCAAATTCTTTATCCTGGCAAGGATTGGATTCTTTATGGTGCAATAAATTTACCTGGTAAAGCAGTGTTATAAAGGAAGCTTGCAGCTATCTAAACAGAAGGGCATGTGGTGGCATGTAACAAAGAGGCACCTGGGAGGGCATTGGACCTTGGCCTTGACATTTCTGGGGATCAGGCAACTTGCATTTTAATTTAACTACTCATAGGAAGAAGACAAGACAAGAGAAAATGTACAGAGGACTACATAGTCTTCATAATTTAATAGTGTGTTGTCCCTTGAGATAAGGCCTGATATTAGATTACTCCCATAGAAGCATAAGGTTTTCATCGTAACTAAACTGGGTAGGCAATTCAAAGATAAAAATATTTAGTCAATGGCGAACATAAACTTCTACTCCATAATGCTCTGCTTTGGTCAAAGCTATTGAATAGGAACGGAAGAGGTTTCGGGAATAATTTCCATGGGAAGGATTAGTGTGAGCAGGTTGACTCCCTGCCTCTTCCCTATGAAAAGCAAAGAAAACCAAGCACTCATGGCCTGCTGTGCTGAATTTTTCTTCTGCAGCTCGAGTCACGGTGTCCCTGGTAATGGTCTGCCATCCAAACGACTGTCACATGTGTTTGTGAGTGTGTGCTGGTTTCTTTCTTTTTGAAATATGACAGTTCCCAAGTGAAAGGACTCTTCCACTCCAATAAAAACTTTCTTTCATTGTCTGAGTTCTGTTTGTTTTCTGGCAACCCCCTCACTGCCTGTGCATTGTGCGCAGTTGTACATTTCCCACTTCTGTGCGCTGTGGCCAACTTGAATCTTTGGAGGCTTCTCTGTAGCATTGCCTGAAGCAAATACCACAGCTCAATAGCAATTTAATATTGTAATCAGGGAGCAAACTGTGCAGTTTGGGCACATGGTGATAATTATTAACTAGCTCTATTAGTCTTCAGATTCTGGTAACTAATATTTACAAAAGGTTTTCTGTGAAGGGGGGAAGGGTTGTCACCAGCATTTGACATATTCCTGAGTGATTGTCAGTGGACCTTCAAGCCTCTTTTGGGCTTACAGTTTAAAGATGAAACATCAATAGAGCAAAATCGCACTTCAAAAGCACTATTTCATGAATAATAAATTCTCAAGATGTAAAACTATATCAGGCATCAGAACACTTTATAAATTTATGAGAAATATATCTATGGAAAAAATATCTGAAATGATGTTATATATATAGGCAAATCTGTTTATGCACATGTGCATGTGTGCGCACACACACGCGCGCATGCACACACACACAAAGTACATACATTAATTTGCTCTTTGCACATTTTTTCCATGCTTCCAAATAGCATGTAATTCCAATCTCTTAATTTCATAGCTCAGAGATCACAGACAAGAATAGGCAATGCAACCAAACTGTATTCTCCAACATACTTTTTAAAATACAGAGGCTCTTGAACAATTAAGCAATGCTACTTTAGATTTGTCTGCCACCTTTCTCCCATTCCTTTTCATCATTTAAGATATCCTGAGGGATATCAGTGCTCTCTGATAAATGAAAGATGTTGAGACTCTAGAAAGAGTACAGAGAAGAGCAACAAAGATGATTAGAGGACTGGAGGCTAAAACATATAAGGAACGGTTGCTAGAATTGGGTATGTCTAGTTTAACGAAGAGAAGGACAAGGGGGGACATGATAGCAGTATTCCAATATCTCAGGGGCTGCCATAAAGAAGAGGGAATTAAGCTATTTTCCAAAGAACCTGAAGGCAGGACAAGAAGCAACGGGTGGAAACTCATCAAGGAGAGAAGCAACCTAGAACTAAGGAGAAACTTCCTGACAGTGAGAACAATTAATCAGTGGAACAGCTTGCCTCCAGAAGCAGTAAATGCTCCAACACTGGAAGTTTTTTAGAAGAGACTGGACAGCCATTTGTCCGAAATGGTGTAGGGTTTCCTGCCCGAGCAGGGGGTTGGACTAGATGACCTCCAAGGTCCCTTCCAACTTTACTACTATTACTACCTTTACTAAATATAAAGAAACGGGCACAAATCACACTGTGTGTGTGTGTTTGTGTGTGTTTGTGTGTGTTTGTGTGTGTTTGTGTGTGTGTGTGTGTGTGTGTGTGTTTACACAAAGCTTGTAATTACTCGTTCACTAGGTAGAGTCAGGTAGCAAAAAACCCAGCCAATCAAGTCAACCTCTGCTAGGTGGAAATGGAGTTCTTGTTCTCTCCCACCTTCATTAAATCCATCTTCTACAAATGGCACATGAAACATACGTGCAGTCAGTTATGACAAATATGCAGTTTATAGCATTAAATATGTATGATATAGCTTTCTTTATTATTTTGTATCTATGAACTACTCTTATTTCCTAGCTGAGTTTTAGGACTAGGGACTCTAAAATATTCTTTACTACTACTGGGTTTTTGTATTTCACTCAAAATATTGAAAATTTTCAGGGAGAAAATCTTATGGCATATAGATTTTAGTGGCCACATTTGTGATGGTATGAGTCAGCAAATGGAGAGAGAACAGAGGGGAAGAGCTCAGCTCTGGTCTTGAAGGGCTGCTGCACTGTCATGAGGATTGTTGAGCTGAGCTGACTGTTAGTCAGGGCTGTTGTCGGAAGATGCCAAGACAGCAGTCCCTCAGTAACTGAGGATTTACTGTGGTCTGACCCAAAATTGAAAAGAGAAAGAGAGAAGGAGAAAAAAAAAATCCTGAGCAAAATAGAATGTCTGGAGAGAAAGGTTGAAGAGTGAAGTTACTTGTGTGTGGAGCAGTTGACAGTTCCTGGTCAGAAATGGAGAAGAAAGGTCCATGAGTGGCACCCCTGGAAGAAGGGAAGTGAAGTCCCAGAGAAATGGCATCTTCATGTATGTCCCAAGGTGAGGAGGAGAAGATTGGCTATTGTTGATAAAGCTCTGGTCTCTGGGAAACAACTAGGCCGAAGACCCAAGACAGAGTTTTCCCTCAACAGCAAAAGTTGTTTAGCTGAGCAGATCTGTGAGAGTCAAGTTGTCTTGAGCACATTACTGTAAATCTAGCCCATTCCTTTCTTTTCACACTCTCTCTCTTGTTAAGCCTAGAAAAAGTTTATGTAGAGGGAATGAAAGGGGCAGGAAGCAGGAATGCTAGAAGGAATAGTGTAATGTATTGGCCAAAACTGTTTTAAATCACTTGCTCAATGTCTGACCTACATTGCTGTATTGTTTAACAGTTGCTGTTACTGAAAGCCAGACTGGCTGTCTCCAAGCTGATAATGAGGTTTGGGGTTGGAAACTTTAAATCTATTGGTTGCCACCTAGAGGCTAACTGTATAAATAGCTGTGCAGCAGCCTTTAGAGCTGTTTCTGTTCTGAGTTAATAAACTTGTTTGCTGCTTCAATATTCTGCCTCATTCAATGCTTAAAGAACTGAAGATATAACAAATAATGTCTGGGAGAGAGATATAGAAGGAAACTTGACACTGGATAAATGCTGGAATTGTATATAACTGTTACAAATACCTGTTGTAAATAGCTTTCCTGTATAGTAAGAAGAAAACATATGCACCTCCACTGTCTTGTTCCCTGTGTCAGTTGTCATCCCTGCAAATCAAAATACACTATCAATTCAAAAAGAACACAATCACACTTTCGCTTTCGCTGTGTCCCTGCACAACAGCTACAGTGCTCTTGCTGACCTTAATAGGGACATTAAGGAGACTGGTAAAGGTATTTGTGAAGATAACTCAAATAAGCAGGGGATTGTGGTCCGAGATGAAGAACTAGATTCTGACAGGGAGAAGTGTGAATCAGGTATTGCACATCAGTCATGCAAGAATAGAAAGGCTCCCAAAAAGAGAAGCTACCTTCTGGTATGTGATTCAATTATAAGGGATGTAAATTTAGGAAAGGACACAGAGGCTTTGAAAGAGGTCAGGTGTCTTCCAGGTGCTACTGCCAGTAGGGACAAGAAGCGTATTTCTAAAATAATCAAAAATGGCAGCAAGGACTGTGATGTGGAGGCTATTGTACATCTTGGCACTAATGATCTGTCCCAAAAAGATGTACTCTCTGTGCAGAATGATTTCCAGAGCTTGGGGAAGGAACTTAGCAGAATAGGCTGTAGGCTTACTTTCTCAGAGTTTTTACCAGTGTATAAGGAGCAAAACGGAAAAGGCCAGCGCATAGCACAATTCAATATGTGGCTAAAGGAGTGGTGTAAAGGGGAAGGCTTTGGATATATTAGTCACGATGTCAGTAGCTGGTCCAATCAAAAGATGTACAAAAGAGATGGTTTGTATCCATCAAAAAAAGGGACTGAGTTACTCGGCTATAAATTCACAGATTTTCTGGAGGGAAATTTAAACTAAACAGCGGGGACAGTGAGTTAATTGATACGGAACAACCCTGTCCCCGGCAATTTAAAAACTATAGGGCTATCAGTGCATGTAGCACAGATGTGTGTGTGGACAAGAATACCAACCTTGCTACCAATCAAAATGAAGCCTCTAATAGCGAGTGCCACATAAAGTGCACTAACCACATAGGTGGTAAGACAATAGGGGAACTCAGGCACCACACAGGTTATGTAGAAAGGAAACACAGGGCCACCCACAAAGGACTCAAATGTTTATACACCAATGCACAAAGTATGAACAGCAAACAGGGTGAACTAGAAAGTCAGGTTAATGAGGGCAGATACGATATTGTTGCCATTACGGAAACATGGTGGGATGAAACTCACACATGGAACACGCAGCTAGAGGGATTTAAATTATTTAAAAGAAACAGACCAAATAAAAGAGGAGGTGGAGTTGCTCTCTATATAAGAAATAACTACATCTTCACAGAAATAGAGTACAACAATGATAAAAACTGTCGTGAATGCATTTGGGTCAATATAAAAGGGGGGGGGAATGACATTGCCATAGGTGTATACTACAGACCACCCAACCAAACAGAGGAAATAGATGAACTTTTTGCTAGTCAGCTAACTAAGGTATGTAGGAAGCACATCACAATAGTAATGGGGGACTTTAACTACCCTGACATCAACTGGGAGACAAACTCCGCACCAAGTGGAAGATCAAACAGGTTTCCTGGCAAACCTAGTAGACAACTTTGTCTCCCAAAAAGTAGAGAAGGGAACCAGGGGATTAGCCATTTTGGATCTAATTCTCACTAACAGAGATGAAATGATAGACGGTGTTGAAGCCATAGGAACCCTGGGAGGAAGTGATCATGCAATATTAGAATTCAACAGTATATTAGAATTCAACATTATAGAAGCACAAGCAATAGAACACAGTCAAACTAGAGTCTTGGACTTCAAGAGAGCTAATTTCAATAAACTTAGAGAGGACTTGGGAAGGATTCCATGGATGAGAATCCTCAAGGGGAAAACAACTCAAGAAACTTGGGAAATTTTGAAAAATGAAATAATAAAAACACAGTCTAGCACAATACCAACAAAGAGGAAAAACAACAGCTCTCAAAAGAAACCAGCATGGCTGCATAAAAAACTCTCTGACAAATTGAAAGATAAAAAGGACAAGTATAGAAAGTGGAAAGAGGGGAACATAACTAAGTCAGAATATCAGCAAATAGCCCGAGCCTGCAAAGATGAAGTGAAGAAAGCCAAGCCTCAAAATGAACTGAGGCTTGCGACCAAAGTCAAAAATAACAAAAAAAGCTTCTTTCAACATGTAAAAAACAAGAAAAAAGTGAAGGAAATGATGGGTCCATTAGTGGGTGGAAGTGGCAAGAAGGTGACAAGCAACAGGGAGAAAGCAGAACTATTTAACTCATTTTTTGCATCTGTCTTTACACAAAGGGAAAAAACATACCAACCTATCAAAAATAGTGCCACAAAAAACAAAACAGAAACACAAGTTAAGATAGGCAAGAAAATCGTTAGTGAGCACCTGTCCAGCCTAGATGAGTTCAAATCGCCAGGACCAGACGGATTACACCCCAGATTTCTCAAGGAACTGGCAGATGTGATATCGGAGCCACTGAACTATATTTTTCAAAGATCCTGGAACACAGGGGAACTACCAGAGGACTGGAAAAGAGCTGATGTAGTTCCCATCCTCAAAAAAGGAAAAAAAATGGATCCAGGAAATTACAGACCTATCAGCCTGACCTCAATACCTGGGAGATCCTGGAAAAGATAATCAAACAACGAATCAATGAACACCTAGAGGCAAACAAAGTCATTACTAAAAGCCAACATGGGTTTGTCAAAAATAGATCATGCCAGACAAATCTTATTGCATTCTTTGACCAAGTGACAAAATTAGTGGATCAGAGGAATGCTGTGGACATAATTTACTTTGACTTCAGTAAGGCATTTGATAAAGTAGATCACAACCTACTACTTGACAAGATAAAAAAATGTGGGGTAGACAGAACCACCACCAGATGGATCCGTAGCTGGCTGACCGGCCGTACTCAGCGAGTGGTCCTCAATGGAACTGCATCTATATGGAGGGAAGTGTGTAGTGGGGTGCCCCAGGGCTCTGTTCTGGGCCCAGTACTTTTCAACATCTTCATCAATGATTTGGATGAAGGGATAGATGGGGAACTCATCAAATTTGCAGATGACACCAAGCTGGCAGGAATAGCCAACACTCCAGAAGACAGGCTTCAGGTACAGAAGGATCTGGACAGACTTGAATACTGGGCACTAACTAACAAAATGAAATTCAATGGTGAAAAAAGCAAGGTTCTACATTTAAGCAAGAAAAACCAAATGCACAAGTACAGCATAGGTGGCACCATGCTCAATAGTAGTAACTGTGAGAGGGACCTCGGAGTCCTAGTAGACAATCACTTAAATATGAGCCAGCAGTGTGCTGCAGCTGCCAAAAAGGCCAACACAGTGCTAGGCTGCATAAACAGAGGGATAGAATCAAGATCACGTGAAGTATTAATACCACTCTTCAATGCCTTGGTAAAGCCACACTTGGAATACTGCATCCAGTTTTGGTCACCACGATGTAAAAAAGATGTTGAGACTCTAGAAAGAGTACAGAGAAGAGCAACAAAGATGATTAGGGGACTGGAGGCTAAAACATATAAGGAACGGTTGCGAGAATTGGGTATGTCTAGTTTAACGAAGAGAAGGACAAGAGGGGACATGATAGCAGTATTCCAATATCTCAGGGGCTGCCATAAAGAAGAGGGAATTAAGCTATTTTCCAAAGCACCTGAAAGTAGGACAAGAAGCAACGGGTGGAAACTAATCAAGGAGAGAAGCAACCTAGAACTAAGGAGAAACTTCCTGACAGTGAGAACAATTAATGAGTGGAACAGCTTGCCTCCAGAAGCAGTAAATGCTCCAACACTGGAAGTTTTTAAGAAGAGACTGGACAGCCATTTGTCCGAAATGGTGTAGGGTTCCTGCCCGAGCAGGGGGTTGGACTAGATGACCTCCAAGGTCCCTTCCAACTTTACTACTATTACTATTACTATTACACTGACAAATCTAAAGATTGAAACCAGAATCCACTATGCTGGATTTTTCCCTAGTATGAAAACGAGCTATGAATTGATATACCTATCTTCATGCAGCGATTTTTGTGTGTGAAATTCACACAAAAGCGTGCTCAAATTATCAAAGATATATCATTTCTGTAAGATAAACACCATTTTCTTTGAGCTATGGAGCAACTTATATCATTATTTTCTAAAGCAAACTGAGGCCTGGAAAGCATAATCATTTGTTAGTATTCTTAGGAAATGAAATGAAAAAGTGACTTTTTTGTTGTTCAGGCCCAGAAAGGGGCGTTGTCTTACCTGAACGCCTTTTCTCAGCATGATGATGGAGAATCCACGGATGGGTTGTCTTAATCTATCTGCTCCAATTAGACTAAGTCCGAAATTTAGTACCGCCCCCTCTGTGCCAACTGCACCCCAGTTTTAGGCTAAGGTGATACTCAGACTTTAGTCCGACGCGTCTGAAAAATATGGGAACCAGGCCAACTGACCTAATGGGAGGGAGTGGATTCTCCATCATCATGCTGAGAAAAGGCATTCAGGTAAGACAACGCCCCTTTCTCCAGCATGATTGGATGGAGAACCCACGGATGGGACATACCAAAGCCCTGTATCCCTAGGGTGGGGAATTATATTGGGCCTGGGTCCCATCCAACGTTAATGCGTGTTCTAGAACCTTGCGGCCAAATGAAGCAGTAGAAGATGCATATATATCCCTCTTGTAGTGACAGACAAAGGAAGAGGGCGATGCCCATGTTGCTACTCTACAAATTCCCTCTACGGAGGCCTGAGTAGACCAGGCAGCTGTAGTAGTTGCGGCCCGGTGGAATGGGCCGTGATATGCCTGGGATCTCGCAGTGACTGAGACTGGTATGCCAGAGAAATACAAACTCTAATCCACCTGCATATTGTGGTTGAAGAAACCTTCTGACCTAGTGATGAAGGGTGATAGGACACAAACAGAGCCTCTGTTCTGTGGAAAGATGAGGTTCTCTGTATATAACAATATAAGCCCTGCGCACATCCAATTTGTTCCACTGAACCTCTATGTCATTAGATGGGTTAGGACAGAAGTCCAGCAAACTATTTCCTGAGATCTAGGATACAAGGACTTGACCTTAGGCACGAAGGAGGGGCCTAGCCTAAGGGTTACCCTGTCCTTATGGAACGTACACAGGTCCTTCCTCACTGAAGAGTAGCCAGTTCAGATATCCTTCCCGCTGAAGTTACAGCAACAAGAAATTCCACCTTCATCGATAACTGTTTAAACAAACCAGTGTCAATAGTTCAAAGGGTGTGAAACAAGAGCCTATAAACCTGATGAAGATCCCATGAGGGGTATCTATGTACAGTTGATGGTCTGACGTTGTTAGCTCCTTTTAGGAAGGAGCGTATCATAGGGTAATGTGTTAAGGATTCATTGCCACAGGAAATAACTGTGGCAAGTGCTGCTACCTGCCTGCGGATGCCGCTTGTGGAAAGCCCTTTGTCTAGACCATCCCTCAGGAACTCCAAGATAACTGGCATTGAAACCGCCAAAAGGTCAATTTTTCGAACTGAACACCAATTACAGGAGTCTCTCCATTCTATTCGTCGAGGGTCGCCTGGATTGCTGAATCATAGCTATTACCCTTGACGAATATGAGTCTCAGCCTAAGGCCTGCCTCTCAAGTGCCAGACGGTTAACTGGAGTCATTGAGGGTCTGGATGGCGTAGTTCCCCCTGAATGTGGGAGATGCGATTTGCTGGGATTCTCCATGGAGATGATGCGGAGAGCTCCATCAGGTCGGCGACCAAGAGCGTCTCGGCCAATGTGGCGCAACCAGGAGGACCTCTGTTCGTTCGCGAAGGATCTTCCTGATCGTGGCAGGAAGAAATGGCAGAGGAGGGAAGGCATAGAGCAGTTCCCTGGGCCAGGGACTGCGGAGCGCATTTGTTCCCTCCACTGATGGAGGTGGGAACCCGGAAAGGAATCTGGGAAGTTGTGAGTTGGTGGGGGAGGCAAAAGGTCTAAGGTTGGGGAACCAAACCTGTCCACGATCTCTCTGAACACCTTCGGATCCAGCTGCCATTCGGAATGGTCCATGGTTGCTCAGCTCAGTGAGTCCACCTGCTGGTTGGTCACTCCAGATATGTGCTCCGCCCTGATGGAGGCAAGATTCAGTTCCGCCCAGGACCCCAGCAATTTGGCCTCCTGCATGAGAGGCCTGGACCTTGTCCCCCCCTTGTCTGTTGACGTGGGCCTTGGCTGTAATGTTGTCGGTTAAAATCAGGACATGTTGGCCCTGTACTATATCGGTGAATCCCTTTAGGGCCATATGTATGGCTCTGAGTTCCAGCCAGTTTATATTGTTATTTAGGTCCTGTTTGGACCACCGACCTTGAGCCCAGTGCGTGTGGAGGTGTGCCCCCCACCCAAACAGGCTTGCATCTGTGGTAATGGTAATCCTGTCTGGTTCTAATACTGCTCCCCGTGACAGCGCCGGGGAGTCCCACCATTGAAGGGAGTTCAAGTCTCTGAAATGGAAGGAGAAGCCATGTAATTCTCTGGCATGGAGGCGTGCCCATGGCACAATTTGCACGCAGGACACCGTCTTCCCCAATAGCTGTGATAGGGAGGCCAATGTGACTACTCTGGCCCTTTGGATCCGACGTACAAGAGTCTGAATAGAGTTCCTTCGGTCCTGAAATAGGTAGACCATACAATTGTCCATGTCTATAACAGCGCCCAAATGGAGGAGCCGGGTTGTTGTATGACTTTTCTGGAAATTAACAGAAAACCCGTGCTCCTGAAAGACCTTGATGGCTAGGGCGAGGTCTGACTGAGCGTTTCGGAATGATGATGACTGAATTAGTATGTCATCTAAATAGCATTGAATTCTGATTGGAATTTGTCTAAGGTGGGCTGCGAGCACTGCCAGTACCTTGTAAATACCTTCGGTGTCAATGAGAGGCCAAATGGTAGGGCTCTGTACTGGTAATGGGCATAGCTGAATCTGAGGAATTTGCGGTGGTTAGGAAACATGTCTCAGTTAGGTCTATTGAGGTAAGAAAGTCACCTTGCCTGATGCTGGCCAGGATTGATTGAAGTGGTTGCATCTTAAACTTCTTATACCTCAAGTAAGGTTTAGACCTTTCAAGTCTAAGATTGCCCTCCAGCCCCCCAAGTCTTAGGGATGACGAAGAGGTTTGAGTAAAACCTTCGTCCTTCTTGGTCTTGTGTGCTGGTTCAATTGCTCATATTTGTAATAAATGAGCTATGGCCTCTGACATAAAGTCAGCCCTGGACCTGCTCGTTGGGATAGGGCAAGAGCGGAATTTGTCAGGTGGTTGAGAACAAAATTCTAGTCTCAAACCTTGCGTGACAGTGTCTAACACCCATGCATCTGTAGTGATGGCTGTCCAAGTGCTGGAATAAGGGGCCAGCCGGCATCTGTAGTGGTGACTGCCCAAGTGCTGGAATAAGGGGCCAGCTGGCTTCCTATGGGAAGTGAGACTGTGAGATCACTTGCCTCGTTTAGAGGAACGGCCCCTCGGCCTTGAAGGGGCCGCTTGGCCTGGATCTGTGGTCTGCTTCTGCATGCTGAACGATCCTGCTGTCGTTCTTGTCTCTGAAAGGAATAGAGGGATGCCTGGGCCCAGTCCCAGGATGGAGCTGGTCGAAAGGCAGCCTCCTGTAACTGCTCTGTGACATGAGTTAACCAGAGTTTTACGTTTGTCCTTACCTTCAGTTAAGTATGGTTCTAGTGCCTTACCAAAGAGATGTCCACCTGTGTAAGGTTTAGAGGCCAGACGCCACTTGGTCTTGGTGTCTGCTCGCCAATTCCTGGGCCAAAGGAGCCTTCATGCTGAGATCTCTGCAGCGATGGTCTGGCAGTGTATCTAGCCATGTGCAGAGAAGCGTCGGCTAGGTACTGGGATGTAGCCACTAACTTACCCAGATTTTGGTGAGCTCTGAGCTGGTCCGGAGGGATCCTGTCCTGGAGCTCACATAACCCAAGGGCTGAAGCCCTGGCGAAGAAGGCCATGGACGTTGCCGCCTTTGTTGCCCAGGCTGATGCCAGATGGGAACTACGCAATGCGGAGTCAATCTTTTTATCCTCCACCCTAAGTGCCTCATTTATGTCCCCAGGGATGTTAGCATTGGGAAACAATGAGTTCAAGGCTCCTCAATCTCAGGAATCTCCAATAGGGAGGCCAGAGAACGGGCAACATTGAATAATGTTTCCTCTACTGCACCGGGGCTTAAGAAGGATCCTAAGTTTTCCCATTGTTCTTGAACTATATTCAGAAAAAGGGGAGGGCAGGGAATATTGTTCTGCGAGACTGAGGGCTCGGTGTATATGGCGTGGGGACCCTTGGATGTTGTAGGTGGGGTCTCCTGTTCTTGGGGGAGGTTTGCAGTAGTGCAGGCCCTGAGTAGCAGGGAATTAAAGAATGAATGGTCAAAGAGACCGACAGGAGGGGTGGGGTCAGAGGGAGTGAAGCCCTCGTCCTCAAACAAAATCAGGCCAGATTGTTCAGCCCCTGTAGATTCCAAATCCGATGAGGGATCCTCCATCAAATCTGGAGATTGTGGATGATACGTGGCCTGGGGGAGTGGCTGTGGGGTGTTGGAGGCCATAAACTGAGCCAACAGCCTGGGCTATCATGGACTGAAGGAGGTCCGGGTTCAAGGCCTGGTATTCAGGAGGGCGAAGCCCTGCTGCAGTGGGGGTGAACGTGGCCTGGGGTCCTGGGGTGTCCTGGTTGGTTATGCCCCTCCCTGGGTCCCTCTTGTGGTTAAATCTAATTGGGGAATTCCCCTGGGGGGAGACCAGGCCCCTGGGGCTGAGGCACAATGTGAGGAAAGGGGTTCAAAAATGGACCTTCCCATCGTGCCTGTCAGATCTGGGGAGGCCGCTCTCAGTCTTTGGGACTCCTCCTCCCTCTGTGGCTCCCTGTTTGGCCGGGCTCGCTTGGTGGTGATCTTTCCACTTGCCTCTGTTTGGCGTTTCCTCTTGGCCGGCTCGCTGATTTTCTCTGCCATGATGAGTTGCTCTGGGCTCAACCTTGGCAAAACGCCCCCCCTCGGCACTGTAACTCACCAAGGGAGCCTGCAGAGATGATTCAGCCCGTGAGGGGGGTGGGCGGGGAATTAATGGGCACCGCGTCCCTTGGGAGCAAACAGGCCCTCCCCGGTTCAACGCTGTAGTCTCGAAGCCTCTGCCACCGGTGATGAACACTGCCTTCAGGAGAAACTCCAGGCAGTCTGGGCCTCAGTCACACACAAAATGGCCGCCGTGAGTCAATTCAAAATGGCAGCCACAGAGTTCGCGCCCAAAAAATGGCAGTTAGAAGAAGGCCTTGAGGCCTGAGGCCTAAGCTGCGATGAGCCCTCGTTCCGAGGAATCGCTTGGGCTCCTAACGCAGCGAATGGATTCCAAAAAAAAAGGCCATTAGAAGAAGAAGGCCTTGAGGCCTGTGGCCTAAGCTGCAATGAGCCCTCGTTCCGAGGAATCGCTTGGGCTCCTAACGCAGCGAATGGATTACAATTAGGTGAGCTGAGAGAGGCTGAGGCAGGCCGAGGCCTAGTAAGGCCTCCAGGCTCTGAAAATTGGATCAGTGCCAAAAACTTTCTCCTGCTGCTGGGGCGGTCTGCTGAGGCCGAGGGACCTAGAAAAGGCTCCCTCCAGGCCTGATGAGCCTCGTCGTCCCTTGCGGAGCCCCTCAGTCAATTGGCAAGCTTACCCCTGCCTCTAAGGCCTCCAGGCTCTGGTTAGAAGGATGGAGCCTCTGATGCCCCTGGTAAGAGATTTCTCTTGCTTCTGGGAATCCAATTTTCAAGCTGATTGTGAAGCTGAAAGGCTCTCAAAGGGAGAAAGGGAAAGTTCCCCCCCCCCCAAAGGGAGATTTTGTCAGCCTGTCAGCCTGCTAGGCTACAGGTTGGGATGAAATAAAATAGGAATACACAGTCTTCTGCTCCAGGAGCGAAGAAAAAACGCGTCTTAGAGCAAAGAGACTAAGTCTAAAACTGGGGTGCAGTTGGCACAGAGGGGGCGGTACTAAATTTCAGACTTAGTCTAATTGGAGCAGATAGATTAAGACAACCTATCCGTGGGTTCTCCATCCAATCATGCTGGAGAATGGACTTTCAGACACAGCATCCACACAGAAACAGCATCCATTCACATATTTGAATCCCACCACTGAGCTTCACCAATTTGTACCTGAGAACAATGTTTCTAAAATTAACAAAAAACATAAAGCATAGATAATATAAAGCACAGAAAGGCACAGAAGGATCCACTATTTTGACTTGACACTAACCATTAAGGAAAACCTAGATGAAAAAAGTAGAAAAAACATCAGAAATATTATAGGAAACTGACCACCTAATGCTGTATTTTTAGATTTTTAAGGAACATTTAAATTTCAGAAAGTGAGTTTTAATAAGCATAGAACAATGACAGGAGAAATTAATGACTCCAAGATGGTTTTGGAATTGGCAGCCTTCTAAATCAAATCAGTCAATCAATCAAACAATAAAAGGAAAGGGAGCTCAAGGGAGATATTAAAAACACAATTACAAGTAATTCCTATGAGGGGAAAAAATGGAGGATAGCAAAAGAAGCCAATAGAGTTACATAAAAAGCCGGTTGAAATCAGAAAACAATAAAAGATATTTATAAGAAATAGACAGCTTACTCAGCAAAGAAGAATATTCTCTGGTACTCTAGAATATAAAATATAGAAATGTGCCAAAAGAGTTAAAGCTCACAATGAGCTACAAACATCATTATCAGGACTTCTTTAGATATTTCAAAGTGAAAGAAAAGTAAAGATGGTGAAATGCTAATCAGTAACAAAGAAAAGGTAGAACAACTTAACTCTTATTTTGTCAGTCTTTACTGACTGGATAGCTTGTGTTCCAACAGGAAATCACTAATGTCAAAATGGTGAGGTATGAAGTTTCAGATTCATAGAAACTTAATTAGTGAATACCTGTCTACTATAAATAATTTTAAATCTCCAAGTCTGAATACTGTAAATTGCACTCTAGGATCTGGATGAACTTTTATTATAATCTTTAAGAAATCCTACAGAATTAACAGGATTAGCCAGACAATTAGAAGAGAGGAAATGTCTTCAAAAATGAGAAACTAGATGATCTAGACAATTTGATATTGATATCTGAGGTTCTAGAGCAGATCATAAAGAAATTAATGTTGAAAAATCTTGATAAGATATGTGGCAGTTACATATCTTGTCAGAATAACTGTAGTTCACGTTTTGTTAATTAAATGTAGATAGCATAGCAGTGGCTGTTCAGCATGGGCTGTGTTGGATGGCTCAGCATTTTCCTATATGCCTTTTGACACCTACAAAAAAATGGTTAAGAAAGATAATCCATTGGCTGACATAAAATATCTCAATATGCTGTTGCTGCCAAGTTGTATATTCTGGGCCATATCTGGGACCAGGGGACATCTTTACCTGGTAATCTGGAGGATGTGAGGGACTGCCTGGGACAAAACAAGCTTAAAACTCACTTCACCTGAAGGAGCAGATTAATGACTTAGAGATATTCCTGGACTGGTGAATGGAAGCCAGCACCAACAAACCCTTTGTTCAGCTTCAGATGGTATCCTACCTGTACTCTTTTTCTGGATCAGAAATCCCTAGTGACAATGACTCATGGCCTTCTTAGCCTTGAAAACTGAAGTTGGGATAAAGTTGCAACTGATTGATAGTAATTTTGTCAATGCCAATGCTGTTCATACTTACAATGTATGCCAACACTACATCAGCATTATAAATTCTGCAGCCCTAACCAAAATGTTATGTTTAAGTATTCAGGGTCCTTTCCAAGGAGAAGTAAATAAGGTGCTGAGAAATGTTATATTTACATTTAGGATTATTTTGCATCTAGTACAGGATTTAGAGCAGCGGTTCTCAACCTATGGGTCGCGACCCTATTTGGGGTCGATCGACCATTTCTCGGGGGTTGCCAAACAAGGCAATCCCCATTTTTCCCCCTCGGGGGGCGCCGCCGCGCATGGGGGTGGCGCCGCGCATGCGCGGCACATTTGTGTGACGGGGGTCGCCGTCACACAAACGTTGAGAAGCATTGATTTAGAGTATGAAATATCACCCTACAGACTGAATTTTTAATCTTGATAGGAAACACCCATATATGGGTTTATTTCAAATATATGCTGGATGAGAAAAAGACATGGAAATAAGAGGCCACCATTTTGGAGATCTGATAAACTTTAATTTTGGTGGCAACACTGTGTAGGTTATAAGGCTATCTGGATTATTTGGCTGTCCACTTATAAGGCTAAAGTGCAACCATAGAAGTCAGTTGTTTTTAAAATAGGATCACCAGTCACAGGCTTAAGAGAACACCTTTGTCCAATAAATTCTGAATAGGAAGTCTGCTTATGATTCGTCCTTGCCATTAGATTCTAAATAAGGCATCACTGGTGGACAACTTGTTCAAAAATAGTAATTTTACTATTGTTGCTTGTTTTGAAATGTAGCAATTAAGATGGAAAGAACTGAAGATTTGAAAAATGTAATGTGAAAACGTTATTAGCTATTAGTAATGAAAAGTTAAAGCAAATATTTATTGGCCATTACTTGGGCTATTGATAGAATGATTAAAGAAAGAATAGAAATAATTTGCATAGATTTTAGTAAATTAAATCTGAGGCTACACTTTAAATAGCTAATTATGCTTAATCATGCAAGTTGATGCTGAAGACATTAATTTTTAGTGGATATGCAGCCCCTCAGTAGACAATTCAGAGTAATTAGTAATTAATTATGATTATTGTTTACAGTCACAATTAAATAGGAGTTGCATATTCACTTTTGCTCTATGTGAAGTGCTCCCACATAGGTTGCTAAACATAATAAAGTAACAGAGCTGTTTTACAATGCCGCTATAAAATGTGATATGTTAAACCATGTCCTTTTCACTGCTGGGAATAACATATTAGGAAAGACGTAGTTTACAATGAAAGAGATATCTATCTAAGTCATCTTTGTTGCCATTTTTAAAAGTGAGTTTGAGATGTCAGGTGAAGGAATCACCATTGCTTGTCTTTAAACTGAATGAATTTCTGCCTTAAGACCAGAGTGATCATGCTGGGATGTAATAGTAAAACAAAATTTTTAGAATGAGCCACAATGAGTTATCGGCTTACCATTCTGACTTATTTGGAGAGGAAGAAGCCAGAGTTTCAGTTTTTGTATAATATTAAACTCATGAGGACTGAAATTTTATTTTTATTGGACAATCCTATTAGAAAAAAGATTGTACTAGGATTGAGATTCAGATGAGAATGAGGAAGTAACATATAATAGTGTGCTGTTTATTCCTGATAAGAAAGAAATCCATAAAATTCAACTGTAATTCCATATACTGTATATAACATAGTCGCCATTCAAACTGAGGCATTTGTTATAACATCTTACAAGATTTGAAATTCCTTAGTAGTAGTAGTTGTTGTTGTTGTTAATTGCGAAGTCGTGTCCGACCCATCGTGACCCCATGGACAACGTTCCTCCAGGTCTTCCTGTCCTCTACCATCTTCTGGAGTCCATTCAAATTCACACCTACTGCTTCAGTGACTCCATCCAGCCATCTCATTCTCTGTCATCCCCTTCTTCTATTGCCCTCAATCTTTCCCAGCATTAGGCTCTTCTCCAGTGAATCCTTCCTTCTCATTAGGTGGCCAAAGTACTTGAGTTTCAACTTCAGGATCTGGCCTTCTAAAGAGCAGTCGGGGTTGATCTCTTCTAGGACTGACCGGTTTGAACGCCTTGCAGTCCAAGGGACTCGCAGGAGTCTTCTCCAGCACCATAGTTCAAAGGCCTCAATTCTTTTGCGCTCAGCCTTTCTTATGGTCCAACTTTCACAGCCATACATTGCAACTGGGAAAACCATGGCCTGGACTATACGCACTTTTGTTGGCAGGGTGATGTCTCTGCTTTTTAGTATGCTGTCTAGATTTGCCATAGCTTTCCTCCCCAGGAGCAAGCGTCTTTTAATTTCTTGGCTGCAGTCCCCATCTGAGGTGATCTTGGAGCCCAGAAAAATAAAATCTGTCACTACCTCCATTTCTTCCCCATCTATTTGCCAGGAATTGAGAGGGCCGGATGCCATGATTTTGGTTTTCTTAATGTTGAGTTTCAAGCCAACTTTTGCACTCTCCTTCTTCACCCGCATCAAGAGGCTCTTTAGTTCCTCTTCACTTTCTGCCATTAGAGTGGTATCATCTGCATATCTTAGGTTGTTGATATTTCTCCCGGCAATCTTAATTCCAACTTTTGATTCATCTAGCCCTGCCTTTCTCATGATGTGCTCTGCATATAAGTTAAATAGGCAGGGCGACAGTATACAGCCTTGCCGGACTCCTTTTCCAATTTTGAACCAATCAGTGGTTCCGTGTTCGGTTCTCACTGTTGCTTCTTGACCCGCATATAGGTTTCTCAAGAGACAAATGAGATGGTCTGGTACTCCCATCTCTTTAAGAACTTGCCACAATTTGTTGTGATCCACACAATCAAAGGCTTTAGCATAGTCAATGAAGCAGAAGTAGATGTTTTTCTGGAACTCCCTAGCTTTCTCCATGATCCAGCGTATGTTGGCAATTTGATCTCTAGTTCCTCTGCCTCTTCGAAATCCTGCCTGTACTTCTGGTAGTTCTCGATCCACATACTGCTGGAGTCTAGCTTGTAGGATTTTAAGCATAACTTTACTAGCATGTGAAATGAGTGCAATGGTGCGATAGTTTGAACATTCTTTGGCATTGCCTTTCTTTGGAATTGGAATGTAAACTGACCTTTTCCAATCCTGTGGCCACTGTTGAGTTTTCCAAATTTGCTGGCAAATTGAGTGTAGCACTTTTACTGCATCGTCTTTTAAGATTTTGAATAGCTCAGCTGGAATACTGTCACCTCCACTAGTTTTGTTGTTGCTCAGATTTTCTAAGGCCCATTTCACTTCACATTCTAGGATGTCTGGTTCGAGGTCATGACCATCTCATTGTGGTTATCTGGGATGTTAAGCTCATTCTTGTATAGTTCTTCTGTGTAGTTTTGCCATCTCTTCTTAATCTCTTCTGCCTCTGTTAGGTCTCTGCCATTTTGGTCCTTTATCATGCCCATCTTTGCATGAAACGTTCCCTTCATATCTCCAATTTTCTTGAAGAGATCTCTGGTCCTCCCTATTCTGTTGTTTTCTTCTATTTCTTTGCACTGTTCATTTAAGAAGGCATTCTTATCTCTTCTAGCTACTCTCTGGAATTCTGCATTCAATTGGGTGTATCTTTCTCTTTCTCCTTTGCCTTTCGCTTCCCTTCTTTCCTCAGCTATTTGCAAAGCTTCCTCAGACAGCCATTTTGCTTTCTTGCATTTCTTTTTCTTTGGGATGGTTTTAGTTGCTACCTCTTGTACAATGTTGCGAACTTCCATCCATAGTTCTTCAGGCACTCTGTCTATCAGATCCAGTTCCTTAAATCTATTTGTCACCTCTACTGTATATTCATCAGGAATATGATTTAGTTCATACCTGAGTGGCCTAGTGCTTTTCCCTACTTTTTTCAATTTAAGCCTAAATTTTGCAACGAGAAGCTCATGATCTGAGCCACAGTCAGCTCCTGGTCTTGTTTTTACTGACTGTATAGAGCTTCTCCATCTTTGGCTGCAGAGCACATAGTCAATCTGATTTCTATGTTGACCGTCTGGTGATGTCCATGTGTAGAGTCTCTTGGGTTGTTGGAAAAGAGTGTTTGTTATGACCATCGTATTCTCTTGACAAAATTCTATTAGCCTGTGCCCTGCTTCATTTTGTACTCCAAGGCCAAACTTGCCTGTTATTCCGGTTATCTTTTGGCTTCCTACCTTAGCATTCCAATCCCCCATGATGATAAGGACATCATTTTTTGGTGTTAATTCTATAAGGTGCTGTAGGGCTTCATAGAACCGGTCAATTTCATCCTCTTCAGCACCAGTGGTTGGAGCATAGATTTGGACTAATGTGATATTGAATGGTTTGCCTTGGATTCGAATTGAGATCATTCTGTCATTTTGGGGATTGTATCCCAGTATTGCTTTTCCTATTCTTTTATTGACTATGAAGGCTACTCCATTTCTTCTGAGGGATTCTTGCCCACAGTAGTATACCTGATGGTCATCTGAGTTAAATTCACCCATTCCTGTCCATTTTAGTTCGCTGATTCCTAAGATGTCGATGTTCAGTCTTGTCATCTCTTTTTTGACTACGTCTAGCTTGCCTTGATTCATGGATCTTACATTCCAGGTTCCTATGGAGAAAAAATCTTTACAGCATCGGACTTTCCTTTCACCACCAGATATATCCACAGCTGAGCGTCCTTTCGGCTTTGGCCCAGTCGCTTCATTCTTTCTGGCGCTACTAGTACTAGCCCTCTGCTCTTCCCCAGTAGCATATTGGACACCTTCCGACCTGAGGGGCTCATCTTCCAGCGTCATATCTTTTTTCCTTTTAGTACTGTCCATGGGGTTTTCATGGCAAAGATACTGGAGTGGTTTGCCATTTCTTTCTCCAGTGGATCACATTTTGTCAGAACTCTCTGCTATAACCTGTCCGTCTTGGGTGGCCCTGCACGGCATAGCTTATAGCTTCATTGAGTTACGCAAGCCCGTTCGCCACGACAAGGCAGTAATCCATAAAGGGGTTAGTAGTAGTTGCTTGGCACCAAATCTGGGCTATGGAGGCGGGTGATCAAAAACATCCCAATGGAACTGCTTCAAAAGTTCTTGGGTACGTCTAGCAGTGTGTGGGCGAGCAATATCATGAACCAACACCACACAAGAAGTCAGCATGCCCCAATGCTTGTTATGGATGGCTCATCTGAGTTTTCATAATGTTTCCAGTAGACTTCTGAATTGATGATCGAACCATGCTCCATGAACTTCACTAGCACTATTCCTTTGGCATCTTCACATTTGGCAGGATTTTTTATTGCACCATTTCCGGTGTGGTGTTGATACACGATAATGCTTTTGATCAAACCCGCCCCCCGCCCCATAGCCCAGATTTGTTGCTGAGCGACTACTACTAAGGAATTTCAAACTTTGTAAGATGTTATGACAAATGCCTCAATTTGAATGGCGATTATGTCAAAAAGTAATGTACTGTTTTAGTGTTCTAATGTGTATAATAAAAGTTCTGTATCTGCGAGTGTCTGTCAGTGATAACCAAATGGAGTTTTATTTCTGAATTGCCCTCGTACTTTATGGTTAATAGATCAGAATGTTAGTTTTCTTGCTAAAGAAAACAATAGAGGCAGATTCTCTCATTAAATATATCTCACAGCCAATTTTACCCATGTGCTCTGCTTTTGCCCAAGTCATTTTTTTGTGTGCGCATGTGCGTTTTTCAGGTTAGGCCAGACGAGATGGCGAGAGACCAGCTCCTCCAAAGTAAATAGTAGAGGGGGCAGGTATGCCTTTCCAGACTGGGTGAACAGAGTTTTATCTGCCTACCAGCTTGCCCAGAATGATAGGATGGTTCATTTCTTTCTTTTGCTTTCCCTATCATTTTCATGATAATCATGACCTATATCACTTTGCCTCAGTATATATTTGTTCCTTCTGGGACACGCTGAAATATGTTTTAACAAGTTCTGCTCATCATTATATTCTGCTTTCATTGTGGCTTAGCCTGACAGTCTGTCCTTTGTGAAGGACTGCAAGCTTCATAGTGCTGAAAGGTGCAGCGGATCAGGAGTTGGTGTTGAGACACAAGCCCTCAGTCTAAATGACCCCTTTCTCTAATGGATAGTCTATAATTCTACAGAAAAATACATCTATCATCCATGCAAAGGTGAAAGCAAACCACAAGCATGACATAGATAAAATATTATTTGAGCCACTCACTCTTTCTTATTAAATAAGCCAATACATGGGGTACAGAAATAGGATTTGGACAATTTCTATACAAAGGAAAATGCTCATGGTGGGAAGATGATATGGAATGACAGTGGGAAGACATAAAGTGGACCATGTCCCATGTGGATTTTCCATTTTTTCTGGCTTGGAGGTTATGTGGGATTTTTCTTTCTTTTTCATTCCAAACCTGTCTTGTACCTGAAAGAATTATTTTATTGAGAGCTAGAATGCAGCCCTGGGAGCAGAGATTGCATTCCTCCTTTAAAGGTCTAAAACAAGAAATATGTTTAAAGTATCTTAGAGTATGTAAATTTTGTGACTAAAGCATTAAGAGTCCAATTTGTACACTTAATAAAAAAAATAGAAGAAAATTATCTTCAATAATACAAAAGCATTTCCTATATGTATTTTTAATTTAAAGTTAAGAAAGAAATAAACCCTACTTTTTCTTCATCTGCTTCTATCAGAAAAATTTTCACCCAAAAGTTTCCAAGGCTCATTATACTCTCTTAAAATGCATGGAATCGAGGCAAGTGCATTTTTTTCAAGTTAAACAAGAACCAATATGACAGACGAGTGCTCCCAAACTAAGATAATCTTTTTACCTGCCACTTTGATAGCTACTGGCCAATTGGCTATAATAATCAATGATGAGAAATGGCTGTAATTTCACATGGTAATATAAGTAAGTTAGAATGACATTTATTATATAGAAAAATACATTTCACAACCGGGTTTAGATTTTTAATCTCATCCCTCTTAAAACAGGACATCGCATAATTAAAGAAAAGTACCTACTCCAACACTCCTTATCATTTGGTTGCAGTCTGCATGTGGTTGCCCTTGAAAAATAGAAGGAAGCTTCAGCTGGTACAGAATGCAGCAGTGCAGGCAGTTTTGTATATCCTTAAAACACACACATTACAATTCTGCTCCATCAGCTGCATTGGTTGCCAGTTTGCTTCCAGGTGCAATTCAGATTGCTGGTTTTGATCTTTCATGGCATGAGACCCAGTTGTCTGAGGGACCATCATTGCCCAATTATATCTGCTTGTCCCATCAGTTCTGGAAGAAGGGATATGTTACAGGTCTCATCTACTAAAGAGCTACATCTGGTAGGATCCTGGAAATGGGCCTTTTCTGTCATGGCGCCAGCCTTATGGAAATCATCATTCTGAGGTAAACCCAACTCTATTCCTGTTAATTTTTTGCAAGTCCCTCAAGACTTGGTCATCAAGCTTGGGGGCTCCAAGTGAATGGTGAGTTGTTGAGTTGATCCACTGTTGTTTATATCTGTCACTCTCTCCTTGCATTTTATAAATTGTAATATGATTTTTTAAATTTATTTATTTTTATTTTTTAATTGTGTGCCATCTACACTCACACTTTTTGAGATGGCAATGATGAATAAATGAATGAAATAAATTCTGGTAACTGAAATAGTTCTTTTTGTCTCTTTGCCTTTTTATAGGGGATAACCAAATTTCTCAAAAAGTCCAATTATGATGCTCAGTCTTCTGGTTTATGAGAATAGAAATCCCAAGTAACTTCAGGGCAACAGGTTGGCTGAACCTGTTCTGTTCTATTATCTGAATTTGAAATGTGTGGTTGGCCATTATCTGTTAATTAAGCAATTAATCAAGCTAAGTATTCAAATGGGCTTAAGTTGTATGGAAGTCCTGTAGTTATCATATAGGTCCAACTGTGCATGAATTTACTACTTTTAAGTAATGTCTCTTTGGTTTCCAGTCTTAATAAATCAAGTCTATTCTGGGTAATAGTAACAAGAAAGACAAGTTAGCCAAACTTTAGTATTGTCCATAACAGTGATTAAAGGAGATGTCAGGTGATATGGATAATGTGTATACACTGGGCATCACATTGCTCTCTGAGTAGTTGCTATGGTAACAGAGACAAGAATGAAGCAGCACTAAAGAAAAGCTATCCTGAAAGTAGAGGTTATTGATTAAATGTACAGAATTTTTTGGGGGGCTTTGTTTTTTAACTGCTAAAGTTGAAATGGATACACCTTCTCTAGCATGGAAGGTATGTTAGGAACTATTGACTAAATCTGACACTATTTTCCCTGGAATTCCATCATTTCTGATTCTTCAGGCTGTTTTCTCTGTTGAGCCTCTGGTGTTCTGTCTCTGTTGTTAAGGAATATAACATTGTTTGATTGGGAGATACTGCATGTCTTTGGCAATCTTCACTACTTAAGCTGGATTTGTTTGTTTTTGTATCATCTGTTTCTGATTTAATAATTTGGTGAGTGGATAAATACAGCACCTGCTCGCCTGTTCTCTAGGCAAAATAATGGAGGAGGATACTTTCCCAGATTATCCAAAATGATTTTCATTTTTTGTGGTGTGTTCTCTTCAAACCACAGGGATTCATTGGCTGGCTAGTTGGTATGATCATTTTTTTTAAAGAAACAGTTGTTGTAATATCAATTATTTGGACCCTGACCCCAGATGAAGATGCAATGACCTTCCTATAATAATGGATACCCATCACTCCCAAGCTTTATGACCTTTCATTTTTTCTTTTTGGTTCTCCTACTTTCTTCCCCTGAGAAAAAAGCTGCACAATACAATGCCATCCTCTGCCAGCAGATTTGTTTCAAAAAGAACTCATGCATCTTGAAGATGCATTATTAATGCCTGGACAAATCACATCAGGTGGAGCTCAGCAAGTCCCTGGCACTGAAAAAAAGGAACAAAGGCCAGTTCTACAAGAGAGTGAAGGATGAGACAAATTATAACAGCTGGATGTTCCTTGTAAGGAAGATGGAATAAAAACAGGATAGCTCAAATTGTTTGCACATAATGTAAGTTCATATGCACATTGATAAAACTGAATTACTCATTGCACTAAAGTAAAATAATTTTGTAAGTAACAAACATCCATTCCTGAACCTCTTGAAGTAACATGGCAAATTGGGCTGGCTTCTAAGATGCAAAAGTTTAAAGAGTCTCTGAAGTTGAACTCCTCTTGGTAACTTCATAGATGTGTCTATTTAGTTTTCTTGCCAATTGTGCTGAAGAGGTTCATGCTTTGGTAAAAAAAAAATAACTGAAATAAAAGAAAACACTTCCAAATATCATTAATAGACAGCATGGATGTTTCAGTGTCAGGCTTATCTGAAAAAGACAATTAGGCTTTGAATTTTGCAATCTGGAAAAAAAGGACCTCACTTAATGAGTTCACTCATAAATGAAGATGGGACTTTTGCTTTTTCAGTTTCTAAGTTTCTAGACAGTTATTATTTAACATGAAATCTAATTAAGAACAAATTGTGTGATTTCTCCCTGCTCATATTCTTCTATTAGGAGCTTGCCAGCCTTCTTCCAAGATATTTTATTCAACTTCCCAGATCAGCATAAAGCCATAAAAATTTCTCCCATCCAAGGACTAGATGACCTCCAAGGTCCCTTCCAACTTTATTATTATTATTATTATTATTATTATTATTATTATTATTATTATTATTATTATTATTATCTTAATCAAATCTGACTGTGCTTCGGCTTTTTTTTAAGATAGACAAACTAGGTGATGCTAACATTTTGACTCCAAAAGAAGCAGCACAGGTTTATTTGCTACTAGGTTATTCTTTGAGAGAAAAGAAATGCAATGTGATGTAAAATTAAATTTTCCAATTCAACTTTTGTTCTCTCTTCCTCTTTGCCACTTTCCAATTATGTTTGGTGTCATGTCTTGACCCTTTATTTCTATGCAGCATAATTAGACTGACCATTTATTTTTATCTTAATGCTGGACGTTCCCATCATCATCTCAGAAGAGTATTTGTATGACATGACCACAATGATACCAGAAATTGGGTAATAAAAACTGGTTTGAATATAGTGGAACTTTCAATTCCACAGGAACTGAGGGCTCCCAGATTTTTTATTCATTTAGTTAATAGGTTTGAAGTATCTTGGTTCAAAAGTCATTGCAATATAATATAACCAGGAGTGGGAGTAACTTCTGACTTTCTGCCAGCTTCCCCATTGACTTTGCTTGTAGGAAGTTAGCAGGTACTATCAGAATCATGAGACCATGGATGACCACAGTAGCAGCAACCGGTTTGCAAAATTGACTGGTCTGAATATCCTTGAAATTTCAGTTCTGTTCAGTCCCAGATTTTGTATGCATTCATTAAGTTAACACATTTGAGATTCCCAGTATGTAAAAATGGTTGCCCCATGATGCAGCTTTTCAGCTAATTGAAGAAACAAACAGGCAAACAGAAGAGTTTTAGTATTTGGGGAGGCAAGTGGTTCCTGCAGTAAATGGATTCTTTAGCAAAGAACTTAACATGGATACAACATGGATTGGCAAACTTGGGAGCAGGGGTCAGAAACAAGTATCTAAATATCTTAGAAAGAAGGGCAATGGTACAGATGGGTGGTCAAGAAGCAACAGTGAGAACTGGACACGGAACCACTGATTGGTTCAAAATTGGAAAAGGAGTCCGGCAAGGCTGTATACTGTCGCCCTGCCTATTTAACTTATATGCAGAGCACATCATGAGAAAGGCAGGGCTAGATGAAACAAAAGTTGGAATTAAGATTGCCGGGAGAAATATCAACAACCTAAGATATGCAGATGATACTACGCTAATGACAGAAAGTGAAGAGGAACTAAAGAGCCTCTTGATGCGGGTGAAGAAGGAGAGTGCAAAAGTTGGCTTGAAACTCAACATTAAGAAAACCAAAATCATGGCATCCGGCCCTCTCAATTCCTGGCAAATAGATGGGGAAGAAATGGAGGTAGTGACAGATTTTATTTTTCTGGGCTCCAAGATCACCTCAGATGGGGACTGCAGCCAAGAAATTAAAAGACGCTTGCTCCTGGGGAGGAAAGCTATGGCAAATCTAGACAGCATACTAAAAAGCAGAGACATCACCCTGCCAACAAAAGTGCGTATAGTCCAGGCCATGGTTTTCCCAGTTGCAATGTATGGCTGTGAAAGTTGGACCATAAGAAAGGCTGAGCGCCAAAGAATTGAGGCCTTTGAACTATGGTGCTGGAGAAGACTCCTGCGAGTCCCTTGGACTGCAAGGCGTTCAAACCGGTCAGTCCTAGAAGAGATCAACCCCGACTGCTCTTTAGAAGGCCAGATCCTGAAGTTGAAACTCAAATACTTTGGCCACCTAATGAGAAGGAAGGACTCACTGGAGAAGGGCCTAATGCTGGGAAAGATTGAGGGCAATAGAAGAAGGGGACGACAGAGAATGAGATGGCTGGATGGAGTCACTGAAGCAGTAGGTGTGAACTTAAATGGACTCCAGAAGATGGTAGAGGACAGGAAGACCTGGAGGAACATTGTCCATGGGGTCGTGATGGGTCGGACACGACTTCGCAATTAACAACAACAACAACAGATGGGTAGGTGAAGATTCTCTGTTTTTCCTCTCTGTAAGAGGGGGTATTTTGTGTCCTTTTGATTTGGTGTAATTGATTTAGGATTTGCTGTATTGTTTTTCAGCACTTCTACTTAAAAACAATGTGCAATTGTGTCACCTATTTCTGGCAGCTATAGATAGCAAGAAAGCATGTGAGGGTAGAGTGGTCCTGAGCCTCCAGGGTACCTTTTTTGGTACCTATGTTTAGAATCAAGATCTTAAATTGAACTCAAAGACCTGTGTTGGGCTGACAGAACTTTATGTGAATTCAGGCCCATCTACATGAAGAAAGCAATGAGTTATTCCATTCTATTTATCCCTCTATAGGAGAGAATATGTAGAATGCTCATTTGACAAAAGTAAAATAACTCCCAAACACATCTAAACCATTATTTTCCAGAGTTCTGATCTTTGTGAGATAATCTGCTAATAGCACATGTAAAAAATCCAAAGTTTCATTATATTAAGCCGTGAAATGAGTTGTGTATAATTAAGGGATATTCATAAAATTGCACTAAAAATGACGCATAGATTTTAAGACATTTTTAAGATAAGTGCTCTGAATGCATTTTTCTTTTTTCTTTATTCTATTGTATTTTATATACAATTTTTTTGAAGTAAGTAAAAAGTTAAATGGATACAAAAACAAATTTGCAGGAATTAAGCCAATTACATCCAAATTTTGAAGCAAAGACATATTGTATGACAATAGTAACAACAGGTTTTTATGATAAGTTAAAGGCTATGGCAAATAAGCATATCCAAATATGCTTTGTAAAGATATTTATATATATTTAACCAGATGCAGCTTTCCATGAGTCAGATGAACTAAGAAAAGGGCATTGAGAAAAGATGGGCTATTATTGAAGAGGTTATGAAATTGAGAAAAACCTGCTTCAGTATTAGTACATGCCAGAGAAGTTGGGGACTGCATGCCTTGCTGTGTTTGACTGTACAGCAAACAGAGGCAGGAATCAAAGAATCCTGAGGAGAGCTAGATGCCATGTAACATTGACAAGCTTTATAACCACATGGGACAACTTTATAGAAACCAAGTTCTACTCCTGGAACAGTGGGGGAAAAATAGTATTTTGTAGCATGGATTTACAGGAGAAGGAGAAAAGGACTACATAATGAAATGCATGCACATGATGTTATACTGATGTCCAAAAATGTTAGCCTTTTTGACCTGATGCAATAGCGTAAAATGAAATTAGATTGTTCGCAAATAAAAAAAGTTCAGAACACGAATGGATTTTTTTTCCCCCTAGAGGCATTGCTACAGGATCAACGGTCATTAAATAAGAGTCCTTCTGGAATCTTAAAGAAAATGGCAATCTGTTTAAACCACGGGTAGTCAACCTTGGCTCTTTTATGACTCGTGGACTTCAACTTAGCTGGCTCAGGAATTCTGGGAGTTGAAGTCCACGGGTCATAAAAGAGCCAAGTTGACTACCCCTGGTTTAAACGTATTACCTGCTGATGTCCAAGTAACAGAAGCTAGCAGTGTTTGGATATGTGAACATGCTTTGTAGCTCTTGGGTAATGTTACTTGCATTTTTTTTCCTTTACAGAGAATCACTTTTCCCTGTACATTCAACAACCAACATGAAACCACATAATTATATTTTCATAATCATGATTAAAAACCATCTAAATTATCCTGCTTGATGTATTCAAAGAGTACGTTGATTGCTTTTTCAGGGTGTATTATGGCTTTTTGTTCAGCCACATCAAATGCTCTGCACTAAATTTTAAAAAGCAACCATATTATACATATATTGGAATTAAAAAAATACATATATATAATTTATAAGCTGCTAATTAGACATCACAACCAACTCTATTCAATAGCCATTCAATAATAACCATTCAATAGCCAGCAAAGGCTGCTTACCTATTAAAGTACATTAATTTCCACTTTATGGTTTTCTTTTGCCAATTATCAATACAGCTTACTCTGATTCTGATAAAAGTTCTTAAGTCTAGAATCTTAGAGTCTTGGAAATTGTTTTTTTATGCTCACATCCAGGGCCAGATTATGTTTTAAATGATGGAATACTTTTTAAAAAATATGGAAAGGATAAGTACTGTATTATAATGAGTAGTTTTACAATAAAGTATGTTTTCAGCATAATAAATTACAAAACAAATCATTTTATATTTTTAATAAAATGAATTAAATATTACAATTAAAGGCATAAAACTAATTCAAAGTAAAGAAAGAAGAAAAAATAGAAAATACGGAAAAGAAAAAAAGACAAAGGTGAAAAAAAGAATATACCAAAGAAAAAGAAAAGAAATATATTTAAAACAACAAGTTTAACCAATTTCAGTAAGTCATCACCTTCTCTTAAAATTCAGCCAGTGATTTCTTCTTCCCATATCTCATCTCTTATCTATAAATGAGTTCTTAAGATCTCCTTGCTCAGTTCTGGTCAGAAAAGTCCATTAAGGATCACCAGAGATAATAAATATCTATTTTAACCTTGATCAAATAAACTAACTTTCCTCTCTTATTTTTAACAATCTTGATCTTTAATCCTTTCAAATAATGTCCTATAACTTTATTTTTTAAAAAGATTTTTCTCTGTCTATTCTTCAAGATCTTTCAAAACTTTAATAAGGGGTTTTTTTTGTTTTGTTTTTGTAAATCCAGTGTATGAAAATTATCCAGGCCATAGATAATGGCAGTGCACACACTCTGGAAATTTAGGATTGGGAATTTAGGATGTGCAAATTGAGAAGGCAGTTTGTCACTCAGGATTTTCCAGTAAGAAGACTGGAAGATTTTCCATGCCTTATCTTTTTAATGAATATGTTTTCTTGAATAGGGTATTTAATATTATTTTATTATTTATGTTATTTGTATTGTAAACCACTTCAAAATACTCCAGGATATAAAGCGATAAGTAGCAAATTCAGCTAAAGGCCAAAAAAACCCTGATAAGTAAAGTATTATTTTTTTACTATTCTAATGCCTTTTACTGTTTTTATTGTTTTATTTTCTTAAAAAAAAATTAATTACAATATACGCTTTGAACTCTGAGCCACCCAGAGTCATTTGCTGAGATGGTTGGCTATAGAAAGCAAATAAATAAACAAAATAATAAATAAGTGAATAACTCTTTGATACTAATGTTTAGAATACATATTTTGTCCACTGAGTCCATGACTCTAGGCCAGTCTTCCTCAATCTTGGCAGCTTTAAGATATGTGGACTTCAACTCCCAGAATTCCCCAGCCAGCATAGAAGTTCAAGTTCATACATCTTAAAGTTGCCAAAGTTGAGAAATACTGTTCTAGGCATTGGCTGTAATTATAGGGAACAATGGCCATGATTACACCATTGTAAGCTGCAAGATAAAATTATGGCACCTTGTAATAAAGAATATTCTGGAAAAACGGATAAATACTTCAAATCTTGTAAAATATTGCTGAAGAAAGAATGTATGGCTTTTCTTCATGTGGATGTATCAGTTTCATAATACAAGATGGATTTCTATCATCCATACATGATGGGCAAATCTGGTGGCTGAGGGCTGCCCTTAATGATTTTTGGGAAACCTGAGGGCTGGAGTGAGCAGAGTAGTGAAGTAAATGATGTCAGAAATGTTGGGGAAAAGATATTTTTTATTATTATTATTGCTCCATTTTGGGTCGGTCATTCTTTTACAATTCTCTTATGGCTCTTTTAGGCTACTTTACACAATAGTAGCAAGAAATGCAAATGAAGAAATGCAGTTGGGAGAGCCATGAGATACAAAAGAACTAGATCTAATGAATAGGCCAGTCTTTCCCAAATTGTGATGGAGGTACAATTTGAAAGATCCTCAACTGGGGTTGACTTGATAAAAGGCTGCTGTAGGCATATACAGTAGATGCTATGCAATAAATGGCTATTAAAAGATTTATGCAATATGATGCAGCCAATTTCAAGAACATTCAGCTTAGCTTAATTCTTAAGTTGGATCTGGGAGTCCAAGCATATTTTTTTAATCTACTGTATATGTTTCCATTCTAACTTTCAGTAAATGTTTAATGGATCTTCTTCAATTACTGAACCAGCCTTCTTGAAGATGCAGCCTTCTTGATTATTAGCACTTAGGTAGGAATGTGCGTTTTATATTACATTTATTATCCACATCATGGCTATGGTATTTGTGAATGGAATTTAAAGTTGATTTTAATGGCCCCATTACAAAATCTTTGTTCAAGACTTTTTCTACTACCCTTTTTCCTTACTTCATGCATCAGGATAAGGATGATTTTTTTTTTTTTTTTTTGCCTCACAGAAGCTTTCATCTATGCTCAGATGACACTCCATTGTTATCAAGGAAAAGAAAAGCTATAGCTTATAGTTAACCAAGATAAAATATGTTGCCATTTTAAGAGGGCAATAATATGACTCCCCCTTTCTCATGGCATAACATAAAGATGTCAAAGCTATCATGAAACAGCATTGTTCACCAAATATGAACTTTTAGTTTAAAGCAAGCCAAAGTATCTTCGATATATAATCACCACTCATTGTTCGTGTTCACTATTCTGCCACTATACTGTGCAATGCAGCAGAATATTCATTCTGGAGTGTTAACTAAGCTGGCTGAATGTCTGCTCAGTACAGGGACTTTCATGACACAGTTGATCTAGGGGTGTTGGTCGTGAGGATTTAACTATGATTTTGTTATATGGGAAAAATCTCATGAATGCTTTGCCATGTGCCATGTTTAGAAGATATTTGAAACTTGATTTCAGAACTTGGAGCACTATCATTTGGAATATATTGAGTAAGAACAAGACTCACAAAAATGGCAATTTGATCATTAATTGATTAATTCTGGACCATAAGGTCAGTGCCAATTCTTAGTGACCACATTGATAGCCCTTGTCCAGGTTGGCATCCCATTAAACACTTTATATATTTTTAACTCACATCTCACATTTAACTCGCATTGGCTAAAATTAGATCTTTTGGAACTTTTATTATTCAGAGCTGTTCCCGACCACGCGTTGCTGTGGCTCAGTCTGGTTAAATGGAAAAGAAAGAAAACAGAAAGCGCACGTTTGTAATATGTTTAATTTCACAATACTTGTGAGTATACAATATTTTTTGTTCCATTGTCTGTGCAGATATAGAGATTGTCTGAAATCGTAGCATTTTATGTCCAACAGATGGCACTGTTTTTCACAAAAAGTATGTTTTTACCTGTCACAGGTGTGACATCTATATAATATAGGTATATAACAACACGCGTGTATTCGAGTGCAACGTTGTGTCAAAATTTCAAAGCAATCAGTAAAGAACTTTCAGAGATTTAAGATTTTGAATAAATGAACATTTACATTTTTATTTATATATAGATTATCATGACACTTCTAATTAGTCACTATTCCTTCTCCTTAATTTAGGGTAGAAGAAGTTACTATTATAGACATATGTATTTTAAAAAACTGTCAAAATAGAAATGCCAGATTTCAAGTAGTATTTACTGGAATAGTTCAAATGTGTTAATGTAACTCCATCTCTGATGAACCCTGCTTATTCCATTTTAATTTTCATGATTCTCTTTAAAGAATTTTAAGAATTATAGTTTATTAACACCTAAAAATTCATAACTATGACAAACTATAATTCCTTAACTCCTTGACTAAATTGTGCCAATACTCTATTTAGTCTCCCTGTTAGAATGATACTATATTAAGGCACTGGAATATGTTTTCTTTTGAAATGATAAATTCTTTCTTTTAGATGTGGCTGTTATTCTTCGCATGAATTAAAGAAAAATACTTTTTTTCTGGCTTTGAATAGGTATAAGTATGAAATTATTTTTCTCTTTTAGGCATGATTAAACATTTCCTACGAATGAACATAATGAACTCATCTCTAGCATTGTAATTAACTGTCCATATTGTCTTCTTGTGGAGAAAAATAGCTGGTGTGTATGCATGAGAGTTTGTTATTTTGAAAGTGATAAAAGTGATAGATTGCAGGGAAACAATTAAGCCATCTCTTTCCCCTTAGTTTGTGAAATGTTTGGTCATAGCATCCTCTGCTGGGTTCCATCCTTTACTGGTATATCCTAACAATCTTACCTGTCAGCCGGTAAGGATATCAGCAGAAGCAGTGATAGATGCTGAATCTAGCCCTCATTTAAAATTATCACGTAATATTGTGGCAACTTTGAATGACAGCTATCTATCTATTTCTGCTTAAAATATTGATTTGGCAACATTCACTGAATTCCATTGCAAAAAGAACTGGCTAACAATTTCATTGTGCTGTAAGAATGAAATGGCACTTAATCATAGGATTTGGTCTTGCCCCAATACTGCTCTGTTTTGGTTAGTAATTATAGGTTTGTTAACGATGTTACAAAGATGAATGCATCTTAAAGGTTCTGAATGATGTATAAAAAGTTTGGAAATTAACATATAACTTTATAAAGAATTGTAGAATTAGCAAAAAAGGAACTATCTTGGAAAGAAAGTAAGCACATATCAGTGATCAAGGACTATAAACATTCCTTTCACTTTTTTCATATGTGTTATTAATAAAAATATTGAAATATACCAGTCCCAGGACTGAGCTCTGTAGTGTGGGAGAATATTTAAAAATAAAAATATATATGCTTTTAGTATTATCATGTAATCATATTTATATTTTATAATTATCATTGTATAATCAATTGCCTGAGTAGATGCTTTGAGTATATAGGGAACATACAAGCCTCAGATGGAGGAAGGGGGGAGAACAGGAGTTACCATGGGCCCAGTGTGAGTCACCATCTAGGAATTGTTTTTAAGTACCTTCTGGTGCCTGGTACCCCTACTGGATCTAACAGGTGTAGAAGATGGGAGACATCTCTCCTCTAGAATTGATATAGGATCGTAGGGGAGGGATCTTATTAGTATAATGTATTCTGTTTAGGCGCTTCTGATAGATTGTAACCTCCAAAGCCTAAGCCAATGGGGCCATGGGGGAGGGAATGGGGCATTGCGATAGGATGTATAATAATATGTGATTTTGGAATTTGGGGTGTGGTTCAGTGCTTGGCTACATTGCATTGCCTTCTGAATCCACCATGCTTTGCAAACCATTATTTTTTTAAGATTTGGATGTGAAGTCTAATAAACTTCCTTTCTATTTGTAACTCAGAGTGGATTTCAATTTGTGACTATTTTTGTGTCTAACAGTAGGACTCTACTTGAGCCTCTCTCTAGCTTGATGAGGAATTACTGATCTGTTTCTAGCAAGTCAGTTGTGGATTGATGCTAATCTACTGTAATTTCAAACTATCATATGATGCTTTTCAAAAATTTGCTGAAATAAGCATTACTATTGAGCAAGGTATTTGAGCAAGGTATCCAAGATATACCTAGTTTGACAAGATTTTTTCTTGACAGATTCATGCTAATGTCTACATTGGTTTCAAAATGCTTTTAGAACAATCACTTTTTCTTTTCTAGAATCAGTCAAGAGATTAGTGAAAGTGAATAAAGTAGTTTCTTGGTTTCTCCTTTTAAGTTTTTCTAAAGATAAGCTTTTCCTGAATAACATTTGTCTTCCTCCATCTGTTATTCACCTATTTCTCAGAATAAGAGATAGAAACTCACTCATTCCATTAATAATTTCCATCAGTAACCAAGGATACAATCCATCAGTCTCTGAGGTGGTCTCATTCAAAGAAGTATTCCTTGATTATAGTTTTAATAAATCAAGAGTGAGACATAATTCTATTGTTTCATCCAGGTTTTCTTATTTGCCTTTTCTCTTTTCAAGAAGATCAAGCCAAGACAGTAAATAAATTCTCCCTTTTATTATTTCTGTTAATGTTTGCCATCTTATCTGAGCATTTAAAATATTAACTGGTGGGAAGTGATGGTGAAACAGAGCTATCACTATCTAGGCCAAAATTGTGAGCTTCCTATTTGGCTACTACATGATACAGATATTTATAGCCTTGAGAATGTAAAGCTTCTTCACAAATATAAAAGGGAATAAAATTTGTCATTGTACATAAGGACTAGGTAGGCAATCAAGTGAGAGTATATAGGTTAAGATGCCATGATCTTGACTTTCTTTCTTGTATCTTTTTTTCTGAGAATTCACTTTCTATGAGATAAAGTTATGCACTATATTAAGGAGTTTTAGAAATGAAGCACTTGATAACCCCTATAATAGTTATATCACAGCATGAACTAAGCAGTATTGCTTTATGATTATTTTTACTCATTTACCATTGTTGCACATTTAGTAGACTGTAAAATCTTTGATTAAATGGTACACTTCGTAACAATTAATTATCAACGCAAAGGCACAATATTTCTGGCCTAGTTTTGTTTAGAACAAAGTTTATCCTTGAAATAAGAAAGCCCAGATTTTGAAAACCAACACCAAATTGTAACAGAAAATCCTAAAATTACAAACACTGTGGATTTAGATTGACCCTAATAATGGCTTTCATTATTTGAAAGCAATAAAAATTCAAATGAATGTGGTAATTAGTAAAATCTCTT
The DNA here is from genome assembly GCF_016545835.1 of Crotalus tigris. Taxonomy (NCBI): domain Eukaryota; kingdom Metazoa; phylum Chordata; class Lepidosauria; order Squamata; family Viperidae; genus Crotalus; species Crotalus tigris. The sequence continues at coordinate 1,976,751 of NW_024100552.1, read as the reverse complement.
GTTTAGAGAGAGATTGAAGGCTTTTGGGTTATATTGTGTGAATGCCAATTGAGGCAAAAAATGCACACTTTAGCATTTGCCAAAGAACATTAATGATAGGTATATCACCCTCTGCCGCCAGCTGTGTCTACATAAGATCACTCACAAATTATGTATTTAGGTTTGGGGATTTGTGATATTTTTGTAATTCTACTAATACTATAACTTATGAGATCCTTCATGGCAGCTAATCTGCATCACTATGTCCTGCCAAAACAAATTCAGACTACCAGTTCTTCATAGCAGACAAAAGGAACTTGATAAATATTCCCTTGTTCCGGAATTGGAAAAATAAGATTATCAAGCATTTTACTGCCCCAGTAGATATATTCAGTTTTGTATATGTAAGGGGCAGAGTTCTGCCACTAACCATAAAAATCTGCCACTGCCATAACATTTTTGTTGATGGAATGAGAGAAAAAATATTTTCCTCCAATTCTCTTTCCTTCCTGTAGCCTCCACACTTGTTAAAATTTGCTTAATTATGAACAGCCCTTTCTCAGCCTAATGGGAAAAGCCAATTAAATATTAACATGGAAGCTTGCATAAGATGAAATACATTGTATAGCGGTAATCATTGTGTCTCCTTCAACTTTTGCTTCATGTATTTATTTATTTTTTTTAGTCTTAGAAGCAGTCCCCTTTCTTTGAGGTTTTTTGTATCACTGAAGCTAGGGTCAGTTTAAATAAGTTATATGCATATAATCCCTAAACATTTCATTCACTTTAGGGATCATACACTAAATTCTTTATATATATATATATATATATATATATATATATATATATATATATATATATATATAATCACAAAAAATCAAGTAAAATTACTGTTCATATCAATTAGAATATAATATTTCCTTTGTTCTGGATACAGATTCTATATATTCAATGCATTTGTTTTAAATAAGCCAAATCTGTTACAAAGTCCAATTCTATATAAATTTAGGAGTGGCCTTTCTATTTTACCACCTTTTATCATGTTTGACAACACAATATCAACAGTAGAGTCCTTCAGATTTTGGGGTTCTATAATTTCCTACGTCTTGAAATCAACACTTAACAATAGAACTATCATTAAAAAGATACAACAAAGAATGTTCTTCCTGTGTCAACTTAGGAAGTTCAGACTGCCTCAGGAGCTGTTGATATAGTTTTACAGAGGAATGATTGAATCTGTAATTCATACTTCTATAACTATTTAGTTTGCTACAGCAACCAAGCTGAACAGGAATAGACTCCAATGGATAGTTAAGACTACAAAAAGAACAATTGCAACCAGCCTACCTTCCATAGAAGATATGTACGTTGCGTGGATCAAAAGGAGGGCTGTAAACCCTGTACATAAACTGTCTCAACTCCTCCCCTTGGGATGGTGCTACAGAGCATTGCAGGACACAGGGACAGCTTTTTTCCCCTCAAGCCATCGCTCTACTGAATACCTAACTCTCACAGTGCTGCCTAATGTCAATGTGTATTTACCATGTAGTATGGCTGTTGTATTACTATTATTTATCCTTATTATCTCTCTTACCTCCCCCTCTTATTGATATTATGATGATGATTATCATTATTGCATTGCTTTGTATGTGCACTGACAGCTTCTGTACTGGAGACAAATTTCTTGTGTATAATCACACTTGGCCAAATAAAGTATTTAATTCAATTCAACTCAATTCAATTCAACTCAGCTCAACTCAATTCAATTCAATTCAATTCCCAAACACAGACGTTCTTCCTTGTCATTCATATTTGTATGGCCTCTGATAGATATTTATCATAAAGTTTCTGCCACAAGCCTTGCTTGTATTGATCAAATATCTGATGACTTTTATGAAAAGTTGATTAAAATGTTAATAAACAAACAAGCCTCATATTAATCCATCATCCCTAAGGTATGTATTTATATTCAGTACTAAAATGCTGAGCTTGTCAGCTGGAAAACTGACAGCCTGAGTTCGAAACCCAAGCACCACAAAACAGGGTGAGCTCCTGTCCACCTCACAGTTTGAAAGTATGCAAATGTGAGTAGATAAAATAGATACCACTTCAGTAGGAAGGTAACAGCATTCTATGCAGCTTTGGCATATAGCCATGCTGACTACATGACCTTGGAAATGTCTTCAGACAATGCGGGCTCCCTTGACCAAGAAACAAAGATGAGCACCAGGCCCTAGAGTTGGACACAACTGGACAGGGAAACCTTTACCTATTCTATAACAATATAGAAATAGTCCATCTTAATCTAGCATTTTGTTTCTTACAGTGGCCAACTGGATGTCTTTGAGATGCTTTCTATCAGCAGAATATGGAGAAATACTCTTCCCCATCATTGCTTCCCAACTGATGTTTGAAAGCATGCTATTGCCAGCCCAGAACTTACATGACATCTTCAAAACTAATAGGCCTTCACCTTTATTTTATGCTATTCCTTTTTGAATCCATCACAAATAAATGGCCATTCTCACATCTGTGGATGATGAATTCCATAGGTTAATTATGTGCTCTATGAAAAGATATTTTATATATATAATTGTATTGATTTTAAAAAGTATAAGATTAAAAGATAAACAAAGGGGAAAAAATAAAGAAAAACTCAAGAAAGAGACCACATAGAAGTGCAAAAAAGAAGAAGAAAAAAGAGTAAGATAGAAAAAGAATGGTTTCTGACTTTCTTTGATATAGATAAAAGTAAAGAAAATACATCCAACTCTCATTCTAAGGTTAGTGCTCTGTGAACAGATATTTTCTATTTTGTCTGTTCTAAACCTTCTTCCTGTCAAATTTATTAGATAATTTCTGGTCAAAATACTTTGTGTTTTCACTCCGGTTCTGCAGAGTTTGGAAAAGAGAATAGCAGACCTAGCTTGCAAAAATATATCATATGATAATTCCCAGACCTACCAGCCGCTCTGACTGGAGAGTGAGCATATGGTTTCTTTGTGTCTTTATCTTGTGTACCAGTTCTGCCTCTGCTTCTTCCAGATGTCAGGGTAGGCACAAGGGATTATTGCATGGAACTACATCAAGAGAACAAAAGCTTGGGGAGGGCTGATCTGAGCCTATGTGCTTTGGAGTTCATATACATTCTCCTGTGGTAGGCAATATTTTCTGTTGGGTGTACATTTGAAAGTTAAAAGCACAGGTAAATACATTCTCAAAATGGCTGCCATGATCAGTCACAGAACATACATGTATCAGACTAGCTTTCTACCATCCCTGTTGGATCTCTAATGTAAGAGTTCTTCCATCATGCTATTAATAGGACAAATTATCTTGATTTTATAATGCTTTAAATATTCATCCTTAAAATTCTATCTTTGGACAGTTTTTATCCCAGCCCACATGCATATACATACAAGCTACACAAACACAGAGATGCATATTTACACTTGTGTATTTTACTCTGGCTGATGTTCCACTCCCTGCAATGAAAACATACAAATGATCAGGTTCCCTGAGAATTTATGTGATCCTTAAATCAAGGTTACCCTTTTGTAATTAGTTATCTATAACTAGCTCCTCTGCCTCTGTGATTCCATTGTTATTTCAGGAAATACAACATGAAAAGAGAAAAAGCAAGAGAAGGCATAGCTGAGAAGAGACATAGAACTCCACAAGGACCTGGATGCACTTTCTTTCTTGGTTAGGGAGTTTCGTAGACAATGCTAGAGATTTATTTTTTAAAGGCATTTTAGTCTGATTGACAGTCAGTCGTGGTTAAAGGAAGTATCCCCACTGGTGTCATTGGCATAGCACTAAGGAACTTCTTTAAATCCCCTTGGATGTTTTAGAAAATTCAAGCTTAGTAAATAGCTCCTCTCTTTGGTAACTCCATTTCATCTGCTGTCGTTTTTCTCCACTACTGCTGGCCATACTGTGCCTTAATATTTCCAGAAATTACATTTCATAGAATATTAAATCACTAGCATGAAATTTTCCTTTTCAGCTATGCTGCTTGCCATTATTAAATGTTATAATAATGTACGGCTCTGGATTGAGGGGAAGGGGATATCACAATTTACTTGAAATCAAGAGCAAGGAAGTGTACAGTCAGATTTTACAAGAAGTTAATAAAATGATTGCATGTGAGATATACTTACTCGACGGTTCTATTTTTATTAGATCAGAATATGATGTAAATAATGCATAAAAGCAAGTACTATATAAAAAGGCGAATCTGAAATACTATAAGGTTCTGTTCCCACAGTCAGCACTAAGTCAGGTAAAACTCCTGACTTTTGTCCTGGAGAAAAGGATGATGATGATGATGATGATGATGATGATGATGATGAAGACGATGATGATGACGACGATGATAGAGTCACTGGCCACTTTCTCTAGGAATAATTCACTGTATCTTGAAGGTAGTCATAAGGCTTCAGAACATCATTAAGTTCTTGTTTGTTGTTCAGGCAAATAGCAATAGGTGTGGCATAATCACTGCAACCAATTAGTATCTGGGAGAAATGTTTTGACCTGACAGGTCTGGACAATTAGATTTCTAAAGTGTGGTTTACCTCTAGCCACAATTTCTGTTTCAACTTTTTTTCTTGGATAAATCTTATGCAAAACAGGTCAATGGATTGGGCTTACATTATAATTGACTAAGTGATATTTGCTTTATGCTGTTTATGACTAAGTATATTTGGTGTTAAATTTTATCATTTGACATAGCAAATCCTCCTCCTCATCTTGCTATATCTGGGAACAATGAGAATAAATCAGTGTTATAATAACTAGTTTTCCCCCCATGAAGGAAAACTGTAATCTAGAAACCATAAATATGTCAGTTCATTTTAAAAATTAAAACCAACTCTGTTTTCTTTTTAATTAAGTCATTGAATTATATTTCCAACAAAATCTATTATTTTAAACTGAGCAAGTGGCAGCATTGGGGTGATCTTGTCTGGACTTGGAAGCTGACCAGGATCACGCCTAATTACTACTTGGGTGGAGATTCCCAGGAAATAGAATAGTTAAGGAAATCAAAATAAACAAAACTAATCCCCAGAGATATGTAGTCCTTTTGGCCAAAGAAATGAACAATGTGATGCAGTGCTTTTAGTGCGGCCCTTATGATATTGCTTACATTCAAAGGGTGATGTTAATATCACAATGTTCTTTTTTTTTTTATTTTGGTGCAACTGTTGAATTCTGAGCTTGAGTTGAAGGACACTATGTATTTCTTGCTTGCTTCTTGGAAAACTAAATTCCACTTTCAATATTTATAAGGTATGTATGGTATTATATTTATATTTATAAGGTATGTATAGTATATTATAAAGTATGTATGGTATTAATACTTCACGTGAATCAAGATCACGTGAAGTATTAATACCACTTTACAATGCCTTGGTAAGGCCACACTTGGAATACTGCATCCAGTTTTGGTCACCACGATGTAAAAAAGATGTTGAGATTCTAGAAAGAGTACAGAGAAGAGCAACAAAGATGATTAGGGGACTGGAGGCTAAAGCATATAAGGAACGGTTGCTGGAATTGGGTATGTCTAGTTTAACAAAGATAAGGACGAGGGGGATATGATAGCAGTGTTCCAATACCTCAGCGGCTGCCACAAAGAAGAGGGAGTCAACTATTTTCCAAAGCGCCTGAAGGCAGGACAAGGAGCAATGGGTGGAAACTAACCAAAGAGAGAAGCAACCTAGAACTAAGGAGAAACTTCCTGACAGTTAGAACAATTAACCAGTGGAACAACCTGCCTCCAGAAGTGGTGAATGCTCCAACACTGGAAGTTTTTAAGAAGAAACTGGATAGCCATTTGTCCGAAACGGTATAGGGTTTCCTGCCTGAACGGGGAGTTGGACTTGATGACCTCCAAGTTCCCTTCCAACTTTATTATTATTATTATTTTATTCTTAACAGTAATTTTTCGTAATAAATAGTAAAACATTCTCCTATATCAGAAGCATTTTAGGAGGATCATATCAATTTTTCCTCAGATTGTAGCTGGGTGTAAATTTTATTGATTTCCCCCCCCCCCATAAGTCTATCCATTGATCCATTCTTATTGCTTCTTTGAAATATTGCATTCATTTTATCTTACATTTTCTTATTTCTGCTTCCATATCACATTTAAGTAGCAATTTGCAAGTATGTCCTAATAAATTATCTTGTTTCTATATAAATATTTAAATTCTGTCATCTTTCTCAAAATTCCTTCTTCTATAAGATTGCTTTATTTTCCCAGTTCTAAGCAAATATATAAACAATGGTACAGTTCTTCCTCCATTTAGCAATAATTATTTTATGTTTATTTTTTGTGTTCCAGGTCCCATTAGAATCCCTTGCACACTATAGGAATCTGTTACTATAGGATCCCAAACACATGATCATCTGACCTGTACCTAGTGAAGTAAAATCCAACTGTGTCCAAGAAAATTTGTTATATTATTGAACAGCTCTTACTGTTAGGGAATTTTTTTTCTAGTTTTCAACCAAAACTGATTTGTAATTAAAATACAATAATATATACAATAATAGCTTAAATTTCTTGGGCCATTTCAGAACAATTCTACCCCATTTCCTATATGACAGTTCTTTGGATTCTTGACAATAGCTATTGTATCTCTTCACAACAGAACATAAGAAGGTTTCTCATAAGAGCATATAATATGAATATGAATATGACATTTTATAAAACAATTTCAGTACTGAATGACCATATTTCACTGTAATCATTCAAATATAGTCTACATCTGTAAGCAACTTATTCATGTCACAAATGCTATCAAGTCTTCAATCTTCTAAGTAATTGCTGCCATAAAGATATTTTTCCATTATTAAAGGCAAGTCTTTTAGCAATAAATCTACTTTTGCCAGCGGGTATACTATCAAGTCTATTCCTTCCTTTTTATCCTACTAATATATAGCTAAAAAGCAATATTGTTTTTTTATTTATTAAAAGTTTTACAAATTTCATACATTATAACCCAAACCCCTCCCACACCTTCTCCCCATCCCCCACTTCCCAGAGCTGATTACAGGGTAAAAAATAAACAAACATAATCTAACATAACCTGACTATACTATCAATCAAATCCATAATACACTTTAAATCTTTTTAAAGTATTTAAAAGTATTAAATTTGTTAATACTTTCCAAAATAAGTATTAACAAATTAAAAACAAAAATAATAATATAATTAAACCATAATACTAAAAATAATATAAATTCAACCATATTGAACTATTAAAAATAATCTAAAATCTACTCATAAGCAAGATAATACTTTTCAGTCTCATATTTCTTTTGAATATAATCAATCCATCTTCTCCAAACCGAAATATATTTTTCTTGTGAATGGTCCTTCAAATAGGCAGAGATTTTTGCCATTTCTGCTAAATTAGACACCTTAACTATCCATTCTTCCATAATAGGCAAAGAGTTTTTCTTCCAATATTGCCCCACAAGTAATCTTGCAGCTGTTATAAGATTCAGCATCAAATCAATTTCTTTGACATCAAAATCTACAATAATACCCAGCAAAAATAATTTCGGAGTAAACTTTATCTTTCTCTTAAAAATCTTTTGAATATTCCACCAAATCTTAATCCAAAAAGCTTTTATATGTCTACAAGTCCACCAAATATGAAAATATGTTGCATCTAGGCTTCCACATCTCCAACATTTGGGCTGTAAATTAGGATACATGCGGGACAACTTTTGGGGATCCAAATGCCATCTATAAAACATTTTATAAAAATTTTCTCTTAAATTTTGCGCTTGAGTAAATTTTACTTTTCTAACCCAAATTGTCTCCCATGTATCCAATAAAATCGGCTCTTGAATATTTTGAGCCCATTTAACCATATAATCTTTAACTAACTCCGTTTCAGAATCCAATTCTATTAAAACATTATAAATTCTCTTTATATGAGCTTGAGTTTGGTCTTTAATCTGTTTTACCAAATTCACATCCTCTAAAGTAATACCAACCTTTTGATCTATACTCCACCTCACTAACAATTGATTATACTGAAACCAAGAGTGTACAATATTTTCTTGCTTCAACTCAGCTAGAGATTTTAATTGCCAATCCTTCTCTTCCAAACTAATTCTTTATAAGAAATCCTATCCAAATTCACTCCTCTAGATACCCTCTCTACAACGTGTCCGGGAAACCCCCAAATTGGAATTTTATAATTTAACCTATAATAATATTTCTTTCAGACACGTAATAAAGCATTTCTTAAAATATGAGATTTAAAAACCTGATCCACCTTTTTGTCATAAATTAAATATGCGTGCCATCCATATAATAAATCCCATCCATCAAGAAAAAGAATATTTTTATTTGTTAAGTTAAGCCAGTCACTAATCAATGTTAAAACCGCCGCATCATAATACAATTTTAGATTAGGTGCCTTGAGTCCTCCTCTCTCCCATGCATCTTGTATAATCTTAAACTTAACTCTTGGTTTTTTCCCTGCCCAAATAAACTTGTTAATCTCCTTCTGCCATTCCTCCAAATTAGCATCTTTTTTCAAAATAGGTATCATTTGGAACAAAAAAAGAAACTTTGGAAGAAAAACAATATTGTTTTTAGCTTCTAAATTCTTCTTATCCTTTAACCTTATAAACTTTCTGCAGATATTTGCAATTTATTGATGCACTAGACTGGGTTATTGGGAAAAGGACAGTGTGGAAAATGACAATAACAATGACTAACCTGTTCCATTCAGCTACCAGGAAAGCTTCATGGATGTTTCCTAGAAACTGAGTTTGACTCAAATATTTCTTCAGTTGTAGATACTGATATCAATAGACATGTTTTCTCTTTTCCATCTTTAGAGTGCTCACCCAATATTCCATCTAAGCATTCTCTTAATTCTCTATTGTCCCATGTTTCAGTTTGCATTTGTGTATTTTGCTTTTTTCGTAACTATAAAATATGTGGCACATAAGAGAGAGAAAGGCCTGGAAATAATGTTAAAAACTCATGTTATTCCATTAATACAGATGCATCATAAGAAAGGCTTTCAATGCAAGGATCTCAAAAGGATAAATATCTGCCTTATGGTCTAGAGCATTACAATATGAAAAAACCCTGCAAATTAGCATTCCATCAACTATAAATTTAATAACATTATGCAGAGCTTTTAAGGATGCATTCTGTGGTCAGGGATTCCATATTGGGTTACAATCTAAAGTGAATAAATACAGTAGAAATGAATTTCTACATATGAAGTTATCTACATTTGTTTTTAGATACTTTACCTAAGATGTTCTTTGATTGAATTGACAGTACACTTACAACATAACCTTGTACTTGTCTACTCAGAAGTAAGTCCATGGGGTTTAGTTTCAGATAATTATATAAAATTTCATATATTTATGAAAAATATACTATAGTAGAAAATGTAAGACAAATCCTATTTTATTTACTTACTTTATTATGGAATCAAATAGATATTTACCTGGAACTTGGTGTTATGTGATCACAGGATAAAATATTGGCTGTTTTTCAACACTAATATTTTTCTAAAATAACACCATTTAACAAATAACATCTGAAAAATAAAATGAATTGCAAGTAACAGGTAATTAACAAAATATGAATTTAGGTTGGAACATCCTAACCCAACCAAATAACAAAAATTAGTAGCATAGGGAACATTTGTAGGAAAAAAAATATCGATCCAAAAGATGTATGTAACACTTTTTATATTATATTTAATATTATACAGCAAAAATTCTATAGAGTAAATATTTTGCTCTTTTTTCACTTAATTTAATTCTTTCTTTTCAGTTGTGAGGATGAAATTTCCCAATATTGAATTATATGTGAAAATTGATATTTTATTTCTGCTTTATTACTTAGTGGTTTTATTCAGTAGAATGTTATGAGAAACTCTAAACATCCCTCTAATCTTGTGACATTAAATTTCATAGGCATGAAGACAAACCTTTTAGTAGCACCGGTTGTTTAGTTTAAAGACAAAATACCAAGGCACTGTGTGTATGTGTCTGTATGTGTGTTTTATTTTTTTCCTATTGTGTATAAGGCATTTGTTTAAGAAAAAATAAAGTGGGCTATTGTATTAAAATGAGGTAAGGCTCAGATTTTACTATCTTACATTTCCACCCCAAATTTCTACCTATACAGTTACCTAAGTGCCCAATTCATCTCACTAAATCAAGTTATATATACAACACCAAGGAAGTCTTTGGACACTAAACCAGCAACTATTTTATTTTGCTCTGTAATGCTTGGATGGTAAGATTGTCGGGCTAGTAGGATTAAAGCAGTTTATCTCCCCACTGAGAGCTGACCTGGCCCCAATCTGTATGTCTCAATTCTTTTGAATAGTTGTGAGCCTAGGTCCTATAAATAAGCTACAATTGACTGAGTTCACACAAGATAAGTCATAAACCATGATATACAAATCAGAATCTCTTAACACTTCAGCAAGCCCATAAATCACAGTCAATTGTGAAAAATAGATCAGAACATTAAGAACAGTGGTTCTCAAGCTTTCTAATGCCGCGACCCCATGATACAGTTCCCCATGTTGTGGTGACCCCCAACCACTTATACATCACTGGGTGCCAGGGGCGTGGCCAAAGAAAAGGGGGAAAAAATGGCGGACAGCCTTGTTTAGTGACCCCCGTGAAATGGTCGTTCGACCCCAAATGGGGTCCCGACCCACAGGTTGAGAACCACTGATTAAGAAGCACCTTTATATGTGAGGGAGTATTGATAGTTCTAGAACAATGAAATTTCACTTTAGAGAAACCAAATAAGAGGAGTCTTAGCTGACAACTGTCTGTCAGAAATTTTACTTAGACAATCTCTATAACAGGCAGATTCTCAGCAGGCTGCAAATAGCAGTGGCTTCTCAGCAGCAAGTGTTCCCTAAGATGCTTTCACATGATTTCAGGGAATGCTCAGTTGTGCCACTTTTCATATTCTTATAATATTTAAGAAAGCATTATATTTCTCCTGACTATTTTGCTATGCTTCCAAGATATCTTCTAGAATTGTGTTTCCCAGAACTAGGAATATTATATAAACAGTCTATTTGCAGAATATGAATGAAACTGAGTAAACAGGATAGCAGGAATAAGCTATCATATGTTATAATCTCATACAGGGTCAGCCTCCTACTTCTAATAACTCTGGAATGAGAATAATTATGATCTTTCTAGTACAAGCTGAAGACTGTTTCAGTGGAATTGGTTGGCATCTTCTACACAAGGTGGTAGCTTCACATCAAAAACTAATTGATTAGTAGAACTTAGAAGAGGATGGAAAAAAAGCATATTCTGATGTATTAGTAGATTTCTAAGTCATTTATAGTAGAATAATAAGAGTTTCTCATTTATAATGATGTAAGAAACAATCTACTGACACTGGCCTTATGTTAAATGTTGATATCTCTACTCTAATTTGCTTTTGGAGTTTTGTGTTGAAATCCCTGATTTGTAATTATAGAGGCTTGGATTAGATACTTATATATGCAGTTCAGAGTAGCCTGTAATATACAGTATAACAGCATATAGTAGAACTTTTAGATTCAGCTTTTTACTTTAGGCCTTGTTCCCAATTAGATTTCTTCCTACGGTAGTTCTGAATAATGGTTCTGGTGTTCTCTGGGAGCCCAATTCCCAAAGCAGCAAGGGCACAACTTAAGGATCCTCTTCTATTCATGGTCATTGCTAGATGAACTGTTGGAGGCTATGGCCAGGGGAACTTTGTCCAGCTCCAGCTGTGGGCTTATCTGCAGTAGGAAGATCTTCTAATGGTAATTCCTGCCTTCAGCATTATATTTATATTACTGGCACAGTCAAAGGTACCAAAGGTACCAAAATGCTATCTTTAACTTTGGTACCTTATTGCCTTGGTACCTCCAGAATGCTTGTCCATACAATTGTCCTGTCCTATATGTTGAGAAAGGGCTCAGAGACATTATTTTTCAGTGTTGGCACACATCTGGTCAAAATTTTTCGTAGAAATCTGATTATCCCTCTTGGTGGTAGTCTTCCAGAACTGAAAGCACAATGTTTCTAGAAGAACATTGGAGACTTAGAAGGGCTGATGATATCTCTGGATTCCATGGATGAGAATCCTCAAGGGGAAAACAACTCAAGAAGCTTGGGAAATTTTGAAAAATGAGATAATAAAAGCCCAATCTAGCACAATACCAACAAAGAGGAAAAATAACAGTTCTCAAAAGAAACCAGCATGGCTGCATAAAGAACTCTCTGACAAATTGAAAGATAAAAAGGACAAGTATAGAAAGTGGAAAGAGGGGGACATAACTAAGTCAGAATATCAGCAAATAGCCTGAGCCTCTAAAGATGAAGTGAGGAAAGCCAAGGCTCAAAATGAACTAAGGCTTGCGACCAAAGTCAAAAATAACAAAAAAGCTGCTTTCAACATGTAAAAAAACAAGAAAAAAAATGAAGGAAATGATTGATCCAATAGTGCCATAAAAACAGAATAGAAACACAAATTAAGATAGGCAAGAAAATGGTAAGTGAGCACCTCTCCAGCCTAGATGAGTTCAAATTGCCAGGCCCAGATGGATTACACCCCAAGGTTATCAAGGAACTGGCAGATGTGATCTCAGAACCACTGAACTATATTTTTCAAAGATCCTGGAGCACAGGGGAACTACCAGAGGACTGGAAAAGAGCTGATGTAGTTCCCATATACAAAAAGGAAAAAAATGGACCCAGGAAATTATAGACCTATCAGCCTGACCTCAATACCTGGGAAGATCCTGGGAAAGATAATCAAACAATAAATCAGTGAACACCTAGAGGCAAACAAAGTCATTACTAAAAGCCAATATGGATTTGTCAAAAATAGATCATGCCAGACAAATCTTATTGCATTCTTTGACTAAGTGACAAAATTAGTGGATCACAGGAATGCTGTGGACATAATTTACTTAGACTTCAGTAAGGTATTTGTTAAAGTAGATCACAACCTACTACTTGACAAGATAGAAAAATGTGGGGTAGACAGCACCACCAACAGATGGATCCGTAGCTGGCTGACTAGCCATACTCAGCATGTGGTCCTCAATGGAACCGCATCTACATGGAGGGAATTGTGTAGTGGGTGCCCCAGGGCTCTGTTCTGGGCCTAGTGCTCTTCAAAATCTTTATCAACGATTTGGACGAGGAGATAGATGGGGAACTTATCAAATTTGCAGATGACACCAAGCTGGCAGGAATAGCCAACACTCCAGAAGACAGGCTTAAGATACAGAAGGATCTGGACAGATTTGAACACTGGGCGCTATCTAACAAAATGAAATTCAATGGTGAAAAAAGCAAGGTTCTATATTTAGGCAAGAAAAACCAAATGCACAGTTATAGTATAGGGGGTACCTTGCTCAATAGTAGTAACTTTGAGAGGGACCTCAGAGTCCTAGTGGACGATCACCTAAATATGAGCCAGCAGTGTGCTGCAGCTGCATTAACAGGGATAGAATCAAGATCATGTGAAGTGTTAATACCACTTTACAATGCCTTGGTAAAGCAACCTAGAACTAAGGAGAAACTTCCTGACAGTTAGAACAATTAATCAGTGGAACAACCTGCCTCCAGAAGCGGTCAATGCTCCAACACTGGAGGTTTTTAAAAAGAGACTGGACAGCCATGTGTCCGAAATGGTATAGGGTTTCCTGCCTGAGAAGGGGGTTGGACTAGATGACCTCCAAGGTCCCTTCCAACTTTACTATTATTATTGTTGTTGTTGTTGTTGTTTCATTTGTAGTCCATTTTATAATCTTTATGTTCTTATTAACAATGAAATAAATCAAACCTGAAATCTGATGAATAAAAATTTATTTGAATGTTTATTTTCTGGCGGCGAAGTCATTAAAGAGATCTTCTTCATACTTACACAGTTGCATTTATCTAAATAGCTACAGAATATTTGAATGTTACTCCCAGTTCCTAGGTAATTTATAGCATTTAATAGAGAAGCCAGACAATTTTGCTGATTGTATCTGCTCCAATTTTCAGCTATATTATTGTTTTTCAGTTGATAATATTGTCTGACTGAATATTGATTCAGTTTCATATTTCAATAAAAAGACGAATACTTGATTATGCATGATACGTTCTTGATTTCTATTATAGCTGATATCGAAATGCTAAAAGAAACAATTGGTATGTTTGATAGATATGATAATTTCTCATATCTGCCTGGTTTAAAATTGTGATTTAAATGCATCTGAATTGCAATGCCACTTGAATTGACTCCATTGTATTCAGTATATTACAAAGGGGGAAAATATTACATATATTAGTTGATAGACTTTAATGGTAATTATTTTTATTGGAAATTTGCCCCTCTGGATGTTGCTGCCACAAGTATATACATGGGCACAAATGCTAAGGGTGAAACTATACATTACTTCAATCATTGAGTTTCCCATTCCTTTTTGGAAGATATATTTCTTACTGGACAGAAAAATTTGAATTTTACCTATATCTACTTAGGGGAGACTCAAGAACGGACAGTTGGTTGGATAAATCTATAAAGATGTCTTATAAAAAAATTAAAAAAATTAAAATGGGTGTTCCATACTCAGTGTTAAATAGTAAAACATCATCTTTAACATCTCTTCCCTGTAGCCTTAACTTGCCATATCACCAAGAAAATACTGATAAAATACAGAAAGAAATTCTCTCCATGATGAAATTAATACAAAAAACAATTACTTTAGCTTGTGAGCAGGTTAATAATAACACAAAGGAGATAAAAGAACAATTTTCTAACCTAAATCTACAAACTCAGAAAACAACTACAAAGCAGGAACCAGCAAATCGAAGGAAAACTAGAGAATGCTGACACAAACATTGACGGAAGGAAGAAACTAATGACCAGACTCAGATAAATGAAAATTCAGAAAACACAACAATAATACTGGAAACAGAAAAGACATTTTATAAACCAAGGTTTCAGAACATACTGGATGACAAGGAAGGAGAGCTGATGGAATGGAAGATAACGTCGTTAACAGAATTGTGGAAAACTGGAGAAGGCGGGAGGCGGTTTAATGAATATCAATGGGCTAGTTCTTCCAAAAATACTTTAACCAAATTGTTTCTCTTGTTCCAAATAATATATACAAAAATAGAGGAAGAATTATTTAATGATCCAAATGCATTGACTTGGAAAGTTAGTTGGCAAAGAAAGAAAGCTAGAATAAGATTGAAGGACACAGAAGCTTTGACTTATTAGAGAGGATGCCATATTATTAATTAGATGTTTTAATATGGTTAAGAATAGATTGTTAGAAATAGAAGTATTATTATTATAACTAGATAGTTAGGATTTGTAATCAGAATATTATATCTTGACATGAAAAGGGAAATAAGAATATGTTAAGAATTTTGAATGAGAGATGCTTTTGGTTGCCCAAATACAACTTGTTTCAAAATTATAAATGATTGGGATACTTTGAATATGGATAGGAAATTAAAACTGAAAAAAGCGAAAATAGGATATGGATTAAATAAGTGGAAATTGAGTGCAAATGCAATTAAGATATGCTTTGGCTAGAAAAGATATTTTAAATTGATATTACTGATATTATTAAAAAATGTAACAAATGTTGACATGCAGTTGTATATTTACTAACAATAATAAGAATTGTATTTGCTTGGGACTTCCGGTGGATCTGCGTTGGGCGATGGCGGCTACTTTGTAGCCGTCCTCCTGGGTAAGTGTAATGAACCGCTATGAACAGCAGACATCAGCTGTTCAGCGGTTCAAAATCCCCCTCCCGGGCAAGGGGGGGCAGAGGGTAGTCTGAATAGTGGTAGAGCCTCTTATGTACCCCCAATTTTCTTTTTTTGGGGGTGACAGAGTGCTCCCACGGAGTTCAGACTGTCTCCGCTTCCCAGCTGCTTTTGTCCTTGGGACAAAACAAGCCCTCGCAACCACCTCCGCGTTTAAAGTGATCTAGTGAGTTTTTTTTTTAAGAAGCGGACAGAGTTGTTTAGAGGATTTATTTTTTGCTTTCCTTGACTTTATATGTATTTTAAATTTAAAGGTTTATTCTTTTGTTATAGTCTTTCTTTTTATTTTTCGCTTTTTGCTGAAAGGGAAAGTAAAATGGCGATCGGCAGACTTTCTAGTGTTTTTTTTTTCGGGAAGCTAGAATGGCGATCGGCTTTTTTACCTTCTCTTTTTTTTTTCCTTTTTTTAAGGACTGGATGGATTTTAGAGTATTATTAATTTTTGTTGTTTAATTTTCTAAACATTATTGTTCTGGTCTGATTTTTTGTTTCGCTTTTTGTATTTTTAAAAGGTAGGCATTCTGGTTTTTCCCCCCCCCTTCTTTTTTTCACTTTAACGATTGGAGTGTGTATTCTAATTTCTTTTATTGATTTATTTTTCGTCTTTTTTGATTTTATTTTAAATATAGTCCTTTTTTTCCACTATTTGCTTTTTTGTTGAAAGAGAAAGTAAATGGCGATCGGGAGACCTTCTAGCGTTTTTTTTTGTTGTTTTTTTTTTTTTTTTTTTTTTGGGGGGGAAGCTAGAGTGGCGATCGGCTTTTTTTTACTTTCTCCTTTTTTTTCTTTTTAATGAATTGGAAGTATTATTATTGTTTTGGTTTGATTTGTTGCTTTGTCTCTTGTATTTTTAAAGGGCAGGTATTCTGGTTTTGGTCTGATTTTTTGTCTTGCTTTTTGTATTTTTAAAAGGCAGGCATTTTGGTTTCCCCTCCCCCTTTTCTTTTTTTTTCACTTTAACGATTGGATCTCATTATCTTAAAGATTTTCCTTTGAGGGAGTTATGATTTTTTTTTTTTTTTTTGAAGAAATTTTTGTAATTTTTAAGAAGGAGTAAAGTTTTTTTTTTTTCAGATGGCTCCAAAGCGTTCAGTGAATTTCACAGTTCCTAAATCCTCTGTGGCCCAGCCAACAACTGTGAAGGATATGCAACAAATGATGGGAAATTTTACAATTCAAATTAGGGCAGAAATGAAAAAGATTTTGGAAGAAAATAATAAGATTTTGAGGCAAGACATAGTTTTGGCTCTAAAAGGAGTTGCTTCTGTTCTTGAAAAGTTGAATTCCCATGTGGAAGAAGTAGCTGAAAAAGTGGAATTAATGGAGGGGAAAATTGAAAGTATGGAAAAAGAAATGGAAAACGAGATTCTTATGCTTCAATATGGTCAAATGGAATACGCCTTAAGAATTAGGGGCTTGGAAGAGTCCTTGCAGGAAGATCTGAAAGAGATGGTTGCAAAGGACTTTGCTGTAATTTTGAATAAAGAAAAAGAAGGAATACTTAGTGAAATTGAAAAACTATTTAGAGTTAATTCTGCGGTGGCAGTACAAAAGAATTTGCCAAGAGATGTGGTAATTTACTTTGGGAAGAAATCTTTACGCAATGAAATTATACAAGCTTTTTATAAGAAGAGATTTCAAATTGCTTCACAAGATGTTATAATTTTAAAGGAGATCCCATCTAAAATTTTAAGAAGAAGAAAGGAGTTTGCTTTTTTAGCAAATGAACTTAAAATGAGACGAATTTTGTTTAGATGGGATGTTCCGATTGGAATGGTGGTGAATTACCTGGGAATATGTTACAGACTTAATACTGTTTTTCAAGCAAAAGATTTTTACACTTCAGTATTGGGGGCATCTTCATCTCCATCTATTAAGTTTAAAACTTTGGAAGAAAAGGATGTAGAATTACAGTTTGAAGACTCTAAAATTGGGCAACCCATGTTTAAGAGATCTCAATATGTTCAGATTGAGGAGCAGGAGACAACTTGTGTAGCACAAAACTGTAAAGAAAAGCAGCAACTGAAGAAGAGTAATGAAATTTCACACCTAGTGATTGCTGAATCTGCGGGAGAAGCAAGACCTATAAATCCTTTGGAGCAATCTTCAAGGATGGAAGGGTCATTTGAGATGAAAAAGGGGAAATTTCAGCCTGAGGGGCGTCAACAAGTTGAGAGGAAGGGGCAGAGGAAAATCTGTGCAACATATAATTGTAAAGAAAAAGACCAACAGAATAAGGAGCTTAAGGAATCCCCACGTGTACTGGCTTCTGAGTCGTTGGGAGACTCAGAAAATTTGGAGCAGCTTTTGAGGACAGATCCTAAAGCATTTGTTTTAAGCTTTATGGCAAAGATGGATAATCGAGGCTGACAGTGATGGTATCAGTATGATAATGAATGGAGAATGAAAATGGACAATTGAGATTGATAAGGACTTTTTTTGTGGTTGCAACTTGTTATTGATGAAGATTTGATTATCTATTGTGTTTATGGTGGATGGAATTTGTTATAGTGTTTTTTGTGGGTCGAATTTGTTATAAACTGTCTACCTTGGATGGAATCTGATAAGATTTAAATGAGTATAAAGGTGTCTTGTTTTTTTTTTTTCTTTTCCTTTTTTAAGTTTTAATACAATGTGTTTAGTGTTTGGGTGGGGTTTTTAATGTTTAAAGTTTTAAGTAATGTTTAGACTTGTGTTTTTGATTGACTATAATTTGTTTGTTCTAATGTTTCAAGTTTTGATTGTTTAAATTTGTGTTTTGGAGGGACTATAACTTGTTTAACTAAATGTATTTAGATTTGCTTATGATTTATGTTAGACTTTATATGGTAGTTATAGATGTTTAAAGAAAGCAGTGCTTAAAATTGTGTCTTGGAAGAAACTTATGTAGAAGGATGGATAATATTATTAGTAAGATTAGAAGATTTTTAGAGTATATTATAATGTGTTTATTATTATTTTCTAGAAATAATTTATTTAATTTAAGGTACTTAGGATTGTTTAGGTGTTTTAAGTTTTATATGTGCTTTAAGTTCTTTTTCTTTTTTTTTTCTTTTGAAACATTTTGGATAAGCCTGTAATCAACTCTGGGAGGCTCAGGGGAGGGTTAGGGAGGTTTGGGGAGTTGGGGGAGGGTATGGGTGGGTGGGCGGGTTTGGGGAGGGGATTTATTTTGTAAAATGTTAAAAATTCTCAATAAAAAAAAAAAAAAGAATTGTATTTGCTTAACGCGGAAAAATGGTTATTACCAGAAGAAGATAGGGTGTATTGGCAGGTGTAATAATGGACCTAGCTGGAAGAAGCTTATATGAACCACAGAATTACTAATGGACTCAGTCACCACGTTGTCTATTGAACACTTGTATATGAAAATATAAAATTAATAAAACATTTATATATATAAAACAGCTCATTGTTTCTGAAACTTGATGTCTTTCCTTAGATAGTTTTCTATCAGACAGGCTCACTTTTCATTTATCTTTGTAGGAAATATTAATTAAAAAATGAACTACCTTAGGGGTCTTTTCAGGATATAATTGTTTATAGAGAAGGTGAAGGAATGCCCTCTTGCACATTTTTTTCTTTTAAAAAGTCCCATGATCTAACTTTGACACTGCGAAGGGAACATCAAATTATATTGGCAACATAATATAATTCTACCCTAACTTTTCTATGATTTGTTTAATAGCAAGAGCACTTAGACTTATATACCACTTCACAGTGCTTTACAGCCTTCTCTAAGCATCAGCATATTGCTCCCAACAATCTGGGAACATATACTATTCTAAATATGCTGTTTCTTTACTTTTTACTTTTTTCTTCAACAAAAATATTCTTTATAATTTACATGGTGCCCTCTGACTTTGCATGGTTTTGCTACTATCCTGGAAGATTCTCCATTGAGAAAAATTATAAACTAATGCTTGAGCAATGCTCTGAAAACTTAAATTAAATCTTAGGATAGAGAAATTGCATTCCAGAATATTATTTGATTCTAATTAAGTATACTTTCAAACATCATCAATGACACAGAGAGAATACATGTTATAGTTTATGTAGATTACTGTGTATTCTTGTGGATAAGCTGAGAATTTATATGCCAAAATGCACCCAAAAAATCAGGTTTGATTTTATCCACAGATGGGCTTACCCACATCCTGCATTTCCTGTCCCATATGCAGATAAGCAGACCCTTAAATTTAGACCAAAACACCATGAAAAATGTGGACTGGTTTATCTGCAGGTGTTTTTTTTAAAAAAGTTATTAAAGTAATTTTATTAAAGATTATAATTACGATAGTAAAACTAATACAAACTGAAAAAAAATTAACAAAAAGAAAGAATAGAAAGTATAGAAAAAAGGAAAACAGATTCTAACCGCAGTTTGAGTTTCTATCAGGCATGAAAGACCAGATTCACACGCGAAGGTTCAGTTAAACTGATTTATTGCTAAAAACCTATGCACAGGAATCTTCTCAACTAATGGTCAGCACCTGGTTAGAGTAAGATAAGGGTCAATAGCACTCAAGGTGGGTTTGGACCTAATTCACTTGTGTCTACATAGAGATTCTAGGCTGATCCCGCTTTTTATTCTACCTATAGATTTTGTCATTCCTTCTTTTACAATTTCTAAGGTTCCTAATCCTGCTGGAGATTGGAACAGCTGTGTGGAATACTTGGGGTGATCTCAGGTTTTCTCCTAGCCTGAAGAGAAAGTATTGAAGAGCTAGTCTACTCACTGGCTTTTCATTTTGCCAGGTTCATCAGTTTTGCTTTTCACAGAGCTGTATGCAATCCATCATTCCTTCCCTGGAAGGCCCAGTGTTCATTTTTCATGGTATTTTGGTTAAAAATATGATGGTTGTCTTATCTGTACATGGCTTTTATGCAAGTCTATATGATCTATATGGTACCATAAAACTCAGGAAATTCACTATTATGTAAACCTATACCTATTCCTTTTTGGTGCTTTCTGGAATGTTCATTACTGTTGGCAGTGTTGTTTACCTTAGTGATTTAGGCATAAGTAATTTGGAAGCAAAAGGCCCGTTTTGTAAACATGATTTAAGAATTATTTGAAAAAAGGAGTAGATAGCAAGGGATACAAAGCAATTTTAAGCCTTAATTGTATTCCAGATGGGCCCATCCTAGTGTGAATTTGCTAGATCTCCCTATGATAGCATTCTGGAAGCCACCTTCAGGCTATCCAGAATTTTGTTTTGACTTTTTCTGTCACTGAAAATCTCAGCCAAAATGTGGCATTAATTCAACCACATAGACTCTTAAACAATTTGCCCAACTTTTATTCTGTCCTATTTCGTATGCCAGAAAAGGAAACTGCTCCTGCTGGGCACATATGTCCAGTATCGGCTGCTTCTACCTAATACAGTCAGTAGTTAGACTGCTCTAATGATAAAAAAAAAAAAATGCTGTTAGTGAGTCAGTTCCAAGGACTTAGCAGTTTGTGTATGTATGTTTAATAACAAACTTCATATTTTTCTTCTCTGTTTGAACAAATACAGTTGAACATCTAAGTTAATTTTGTACATTTAGGTTGCAGGAAGCTCCAAAAAAAGAAATAAGCTGTAATTGACACATGCAGCATAGGGGTTAAGATAGCAGATCAGAACTGGGAAGAACTAGATATGAGTGTGAAAGCCACATTCATCCAGGAAATCTCATTGTGTAACTTTGGGTCAGATACTACATCTGAGCCTGAACCTAATAAGACTGTGGTGCAAAAAAATAGAAGTGCTGAATATGTTGCTTGAACCTCTTTGAGGAAAAACAGGACATTGTTCAAATATAATGTTTCAAATTCAATTCCAAAGAGATTCTTTGGAGTGGAGGGACATGAGTAAAGTGTCTGTCAGCTCTTCAATAAAGCAGTGCAAATGTCTTTTTCTAAGATTGTACGGCTGCAGCAGAAGCTTCCCCATAACAGCGACTAAATCCTGAAAAAAGGATATAGCTGCTTTAATGAATCACAAAGGCTTCGTTTGTGTTCTCATATGCTGCAGATAATGTCTTCTGACTCAAATCCAAAGCAGTCCTGATAAATAACAATTACATGCCTTTTTATTTAAGTGTAAAATATATGCAACCAAGAACTGCATAGCTTACAAAACATCGCTTGATTGTTTGTCCATGTTAGATTGAAGAACTGTATGATTTTTTTGGGCAGGAAACCTTAAGTCACAAATAACGGGAAATCATTAGGTAAGTCTGCTGTGGTCATGTCCTCTCCCCTTGCTTAGCTCTATCCACAATGACTTACCTACTGATTGGCTTGTTTGGACAGCAGAATATTGGTGTGGTGGAAAATCAACATTTTATAATACTTTTTTTCTTTTCAAACTGGAACATTGAGCACCATCATCCTGGATATGGACAGCCTTTCAACTGATAGTTGTGGGCTTACTTACCCATCATCTCCTTTCCCAAAATAACTGGGAGATTTTGTGAGAATGAAGTTTTAACTTTTGTCTTTTTATATCTGTCTTCTCTATCTCTTCACAATGTCAAGTACTATTTAATATGATTAAAATAAATCATTCAAGACACTAAGTAAAAAGGATCCTTTCAATGTACAAGTGACTTCTTTGAAAAACCTAAATCCAGCTGTTAACTCTAAGAAAACCTGATGGTTCCTGATGCCTAAGGGAGCCCTGAGAAGTATGTCTGAGGTCACTACATCATAGGACCAGTCTTTCTTAGCTCCTGTGACATCCTCTGGATCTGGGAGGCTAGTAAATAGTGGCCAGCAAAGTGTCCCTTGCTGAGCAGCTGCTGAAGAGTTGCCTGCATATAGGCTGCTTGCTGAGAACCAGACCACAGGTATTCCTCTTGCTGTGAGTTGCACACAGTGATGAACAGAAAGTTGTTTGCAGCTCAAAAGTTCTTCAGGGGTCTTGTTGCCCAGTATTTCTTCAAATAATTAGAGGTTATAGGACTTACTTGGTAGCTTTTATACTGCATCTGCATGGCACCTATTTTACATCGTATTGTTGATTTCTGAAAAGTGGTTTATATCTGGGGGATTTAATTTCATTTTTAAGAATGTTTGTTAAAAGCCTTAATTTAAATATATTTCATCTTAATCCTTTAGATATAATAGTCATTTAGAAATACTTCACCTTTTTCAGGCTATATTTTGCTTGTGCTCATTGTTTGAACTCTAATTAACCGCAAGTAGGAATATTTTAATCTCATCCATTCCGGCATTTTAATAACTGAAAACTGAAATAATAAGTTGTGATCAGACTTCTCCAATCTAACACTGTGTAACTGGGGTTATAGTTCCTAGAATTGTAGGCACAACTATGTGCTAACAGTTCTGGGAATTATCATTGGAATGCATTTGTAGCATAACAGTTTAGGGCACAGGAATATTATTAATCTGAATATTTAGCTGACTGAGTGGAGACACCATGGGTTTGGCATTCTTTATTTGTTCCCTGCTTTCTTCCTGATCATGTTAAGTAATTTTCTACCAGTATTATGGAGTATTTATCCTAATGCTACATTAGTTGACAACATTATTCTACTTTGGGATAATTAACCAATAGTAGCCACTTTACGGATTTATACACTAATCCCTAGTCAACAGGTCCCGAATAAAGGAAAAGTGCATTGCAAATGGAAACAATACAGTCTATTACTAACAGCTTGTTTAAAAGCAT
The DNA here is from genome assembly GCF_016545835.1 of Crotalus tigris. NCBI lineage: Eukaryota > Metazoa > Chordata > Lepidosauria > Squamata > Viperidae > Crotalus > Crotalus tigris. The sequence goes on along the minus strand of NW_024100552.1, from coordinate 1,953,241 downwards.
ATTTTTTGTTGTTTAAGGTGTCAGATTTATATCCCACTTTTTCTCCAGAGCACAAGGTAGCTTACATGGGGATTATCCCCCATTTTATGAGGGAAGAATACGTTATCAGGAGCTATAGCAATTGCTCTGATATTTAAAAAAATGTCAGAACAGAAAGTGCTACTTAACTTTTTTAAAAAAGTTAAAATTATGAAAATTTCAATAGTTGGAGAAATTAATCAGAAGTGTCATTCTTTTACTGATGCGCTGACATTTTTTCCACTTTCATAAGAAACAATTAGGCCTTCTGAAAAGAAATAAAATATTGTCCTTTCCTATCATTTTGGTTTCAGTCACATCTTGGTCTATGAGAAAAAAGTTGTTGCAATAATGACATTGTCACTAAAGCATCTGTGTTCTACTAAGGCTGGTGTTAATAATCAGGGAACTGTTACAGCTAATAACTCTGTCCAACCACTTCCAGGCGTCCTGAGAATGCAGGATGAATGCCATTGTACAGTTAGTTAGTGGGCTGGAAAGCTAGTAGCAGTAGAATTGTCTGCAACATTTGGTTAGTACTGCCAGCAGCATTTCCATGAGCAGTTGGGCAGTGAAGAGTGAACACTGCCCTTGGCAGTAGTGCATTGGAGGGGTCTCTTCTGTCTGTGGCCAGGAAAAGAACGGAGAAAATGCTTCCAACTGCATTTGGCTCTAGAGCCTGAAGCAGAGGTGGCAGCCGTTCTCTCTGCAAGCATTTGGCCTGTGGACCATGACACTGTGCTTATCCTGGAACTTACATTTTAAAGAGTAGCAGGATGGCTATGGCTCCAAAAAACTTCAGGCTTCGTAGAGCAGCCATATCTAGTTGGCTTCAGGAGCACTTTCTGCTTTGTTTTTTAGGACTCTCTCTTTGAGGGCAGCAATTTTCTACTCGTTTTGCAATCTGATTTCTTCCTTCCCCTTCTTTTGTTTCTTATTGTTATTCTTCTTCATTAAGTTCTAAAAGCTGCGCTAGAATTGGAAGTGCTCCATGTGCTCTTTGCATGAGAGGGAGCATTACTTTTGAACATTATGGAAATGATAGATCCAAACAATAGAAAGAAAGAAATTTATAGTCTCAGAACTGTTCAATGGTTACAATCATTTTAAGGATGCCCTTCCTGTACAATAAAATGTACATGTGCTGAAGGCTCTGTGTTGGTTTCTTCAGGGGAAATACTTTCCAACTGTAACCCTGCAAGAATGAATTCACATAGCATGTGTTCCTTTATTATTATTTTACTGAAATGACAATAGCCAAATGAATAATAAATGAAGAGCGATCTATACAAGGATTCAATCTCCTGAATTATTTGACTCCAGTATACTTTATTTTTTAAAAAAGTAGGAGTAATCTTTGACTTTGTGTTCTTGCATGCTTGAACAAAAGGAAATCCTGATCTGCAACAATTAATTAATAGGTTAAGTGATTCCATTAGGAGTCAGGTGCAATAATAAAACCAATACAATGGTCAGAATCATTCAAGGTCCTATTATTTGAAAGCCCAAGGCTGTGTCAAAAGATACAACCTCAAGATGCCTAGAAAACTAAATTTAATAAAATGCTAGTCAATGCTGCTTCTTTCTGAATAGACATGCGTAGGATTACTGTATATTCTTGAAAATTTAGCATATCAACCATTTTAGCTAGCATACTTCTTTAACTCTGAATGACAACAGCTCTCAAAGGCAGGCAAACGTGTTCTTCATAATATCTGTCTTGATCTTGATAGGAAGATGAGAAGGATTTAACTTAGAAACACCCACAATAGTGTTTCTGATGGTCTATGAGTGCCTACACAATCAGCATAGAAAGCCTGCAAATTTCTTTCTATGACAGGAGCACCTGCCAATGTTATGCATGCTTGGCCATTGATCACACTGATTTACTCTGTCATTGACATAAAATTATTTTCACTTTCATCTTTTAAGAGAATATGGCATAATCCAGATATTTTGCATTTAGAATGATTAATACATGTCTATGGCCACCCACCTTGTCTATTAATTGTCAATCAGTGCTTTTAGGTTTTTTTTTTTTTTTTTAGATTTAGATTTATTTTAGGTGCTTCAAATATTCTCTTGGGTAGAAATTAAATAATTATAATAAATAACAATTACAAATTAATTAATTAAAGAAACACTGTGTGTCTTCCTTTTGTATATAGTCTCTCTCATAACAGTGAGATAAATGGAAAATCAAGTGTAGTAAACTATCAAGTAGAAGACTCTGGTAAACCTGGAATCTATAACAGTGATGCTCCCACATGCAGAGGTAAAGCTGTAATGGTGTTTGTTTATCAAGATAAACCATATTTAGATTACTTAAAAGCAAAAATGTAACATTACTGAGGTGTGTTGTCATGGTTACTTTTCCATTTCTCCCAAGTCACAACAGTAGCATCCCTGGGGGACATCTTTCTACTTCATGCATATACATGAATGTTGCAGGTGCTCTGGCACTTTTATTTTATTTTTTTAAGGCTAATTGGCAAGTATTTTTTTTAAAAAAATATAGTAAGTAAAGCCATAAAATAAATAGTCTTTGGAAAAACAGAAAGAGAGGATGGGTGCATTTCTGAACCATAAAAGTAACTTTTGAGTAGGTCTATTTTGCTGGTCCAGGAAAAAATAGTCTTCAAAATAACATCATGAAGACTACTGATAGTTAAAAAATAGTCTAAAGTATTTGTTCAGTATTTTCACTTTTAATATTTTCCCTTGATGTCTTAGATATCTTGTGAAAATTGAATGGTAGAAGATACACACAGGAAGAAATCCATTTTAATTTAATTTGCTAATAATAGAACAGGATATTGTAAGGGATGACAAACAGAAATCTAACCAATAATTTGCTATCACACATTTTAATCAAGGTATGTCAAAAAGAAAAAAAGTCACATTGCCTTGTAAGAAAGTGAATCCAATAGGGACCACAAGAGTCCACCTTCAGCCATGTCAGTTTATTGTTACATTCACTGTCTATCCTGGTCCTTCAAATGTTTAGATTCAGTTCAGTAAGGTTCTACATTAGGGAAGAAAAACCAAATGCTCAGGTATAGTATAGGTGATACCTTGCTCAATAGTAGTAACTGTGAGAAGGATCTCGGAGTCCTAGTGGACAGTCATTTAAATATGAGCCAGTTAGAACAATTAACCAGTGGAACAACCTGCCTCCAGAAGCGGTAAATGCGCCAACATTGGAAGTTTTTAAGAAGAGACTGGACAGCCATTTGTCTGAAATGGTATAGGGTTTCCTGCCTGAGCAGGGGGTTGGACTAGATGACCTCCAAGGTCCCTTCCAACTTTATCATCATTATTATTATTTCTTACTATCTCACAATAAGAACAACATGAGGAAAGGTTGGTATGTGATTACTGGCAAGAGTGTTCCAGAATTTCAAATTTCCTAGTTGTGCTAGGAATACCAAGACTTAACCTGATTTTTTTATTATCCAAAAATTGTGTCTTATCATTGAACAACTGCTAATAAAGCTGCAAGAAGAAGATGTATTTGTATTGAGGAAGACAGCTGTAACGATGAGAAGGTTTAACTGGTGTCTTCCATTTTTTTCCTATGCTTTCTCATTTCTTCTGATTATTTTATGTAGAATGACAATTTAAAGCTTTCGAGGCTGATTGTTCAAAGGATTCTGTAACTGTCCACCCAGCTCTGAAAATTAAGTGATACTTTTCTCACACAATTTAACTCAAGCATTGTTTTTTTAAAGAAGTGCTTTACCAAGATCAGGTGCTGGTAGATAATGCTATATGGATGAGTTTATTATCTTACATACATTTTTATAATCACTAGGCGAAAGGTATAAATAACACATACACTAAACTAGTATTTAGTTCAACATCTGGAGAAGGAAAGATAAATGTAAATCAATAATGATATCTTACTTGAAAAATCATTGGTAATAATCCTCAAGTTTGGTTTTTATCTAAACTAAATGACCCACCAAACTATCTCCAGGGGTTGTGTTAATAATAACCCATATATTTGGTAAAAGGAAAAAAAGAAAGGAGATACTTCCAAATATTTTAAGTCTCTTAATAGACCTATTTTGGAAAGTTATTATATAGTATTCTGGAAAGTTATTATATAGTAGCTAGAATATCCATAGCTTTTTCAAAAACAATATTATATATATATGTATAACTTAACACTACAGATTTTGGGTTGTTTCTTATATAATAATGGCAATAAACTATACTATTGACTGCAATGAAATATAGATGGTATTACATGGGAAGCAAGAAAAAATGGGAGTTGGCTGGTTTGCATACTACCATGTGCAAGAGGGTTTTTTTTCTTGATTCTTGTTACATAATGACTACAGTTACACATCAAGGCCTCATACATTCTTCAGAATTCTCAGTTACTTTGAATGAGCAATGGACTAGTTTCTTAAAAAACAACTAAAAATTGTACATATCACTTATGCTTAGCTCCCCACAACAGTTACAATCAACCTTATACTATTTTACATGAAGCAAGCATTCTGGTTTGTTACTTTCTTAACAAGCCAAAGTCAGAGGTCAAGTAAAGCAGGAATCCTGATTTGTAGACTTGATTTACAAGTGCTGGCAAATCAGTTTTCAAACAAGTGAAGAATATGAAAAGAAGGCTTAGATCAGGGGTAGACAACCTTGGCTCCTTTATGACTTGTGGACTTCAACTCCCAGAATTCCTGAGCTAGCATGGAGTTGAAGTCCATGAGTCATAAAAGAGCCAAGGTTGCCTACCCCTGGCTTAGATACTCACAACATACTGTATCCTTCATGGAACTGCTCCTACAGTAGAAATATAACAATAAGGAAGACTGAGTTATTTGAGGAACCATCCTTCCCTGATTATGTCTTCTTACCCCATTAGATCTGGCAGAGAAGGCATACTCTGGCTTTCATATATTCCATAACACCACTTAGTGCGGCCCTGGAAGAGAGCCTTTTCTGCCATGGCACCAACACTTTGGATCAGGGGTGAGCAAGTATTCTTCCCAAGGGGCTGCATGGGAAACTGGGACTGTTGTGGAACAAGGGTGGGCTGGAGAGAGACAGTCACAGGGCTGGATGTGGCCTGAGGGCCATAGAATGCCCAGGTCTGCTTTGGAACATCAACTTCATCAGAGATTACATTGGCCCTGACCCTGATGGCCAAAATATATGGTTTTGCCACTGATCTTGGGGATCAAGAAGTGTGTCCAAGGCCATTCATTGGTTATATTGATATGTTGTTGGTTTTGTTTTCACTTTCATTGCTGATGAGATAGAAATAGAGACATAGATAGGATGTCATATGTTTTATGGAATTTTAAAACTATTGTTAAGATGCACATCCATATAAATTGAATGAACAATTGAGTGAATCAATACATTTAAACTGAGTGCACATTATTGTTGTGTAGGCACCATCTTACCTTTTTTTGGTCTATTTAAAAAAAAATCTGTGATTTCTTGGGACAGAAATCTTCTTTTATATTATTTATAGATATTCTTACTATTTGTGCTCTGAATTCCACTGGGTATATATCAAAGTGAAATTACAGGAAATCCCTCATTTTTGATGAGAGGCTTTTAAGTCTTCTGATAACAGTGATCCAGTTGTAATGACCTGAAAATTGCTTGAGCAGTGGCCATACGGTCTGACCTTCCACTACTTATAATTGCACTGATGTGGTGAGAAAGAAAACTTTATGGAATTTGAAATGCATAAATGCATGACATAGATTACATTCACAAAGCTAAGACCACAGAGTACCTTTTGGATGAGAAGTAGCTTTATTACCGTTGGTCAGAATGTATTTCTGTAAGAGGAAATAAAGATTATATTTCTTCCAAGTCCAACCATTTAGCACTGCTTTCTACTGTTACTTTAAGCCCAGGGAAAGTTAGCTTCCAGTACTTTAGAAGATGCATCAAAGGATGATAAATATTTGTGAGTGGGTGGAATTTTTCCCCCCTTTAAATTGATCTACTCCATTTTCAGTGGACTGAGAGAGATTACACATTTGTGAAGAAAAAGTATACAGTAACGTCTTTCTTGATTTTAATACATGGAATGTTTTCAAGGTTTTTCTTAAATTCATAGTGAAGTAATGCATCAGTTATAATGCAATTGAAAGTGACTAAAACAAATAACATATTGTTCTTTGGTAAAAGAATAAATATTTTTAATTGTACTAGCATTTTTTTATTCATAAATACTATTTTTTTTCACTCTCTTGAGAGTTAAATTTTATTACAAAATGAAAGAATAAATAGAAATGCTTTTGTGTAGAGAAAAAAAAGTAGGACTAAATTTTTACACATGACTTTATTTTCTCATTTGAATAATTTCCTGAAACTTACACTTCTGAACTTTTCACGTAAGATACATGAATTTAAAGTCATTTATATATAATCAGAATTTTTTCTAACTAAAATTCGCAATATTCATATGAACAATACTTACATCCAGTGGTGGGATTCAGCCAGTTCACGCCAGTTCGGCAGAACTGGTAACTAATTTTTTGTTGCCCAGGCCCAGAATGGACTTCAGAAAACGGCATCCACACAGAGAACCGGTTGTTCACATATTTGAATCCCACCATTGCTTACATCCATCAAATAAAGAATAGCAGGTGAAGTGGAAGTGGACAGCTCAGGCTAAGGAAACATTGCTGGGTGCATGGGTTGTAGCAAGAAGGGGTGATCCTTATATTTTATTAGTCCATCGTGCATTATTTGTAAGAAATTCTCTTTAGCCAATAAAGAGACATATTCCTCAGAAGTCATTTCATGACTGGACATGTTTCTTAAATTGGCGGGATATCTTTAGTACCCTGGCTCACGAGGCAGTTAGATTAAAAATCCTAGTTTGCATAGAATAATGTGACCACACCTTGGGTGAAAGTGAATTTTGATTTCTCTTATGCATGCTATTGAATGCAAACCTGACCTGATATGTTTTTCTGATGAATATGGAGGTACAAAAATGAACGGCTACTGTTTTTACTTTGAGTAGGCAATGCTGTGAATGATATGGGTACAAATATAGTTGATGACTTACTTTCTTCATAACTGTGCTTTGTAAAAATCTTGATTAAGCCACAGAGGTCAAAAGTATGAGTAGTTTGGTGTAACACCTTAAATTTCTTTAGCTTGCTATTTTTATTTCTATGGCTTGTTCTTACTCTGGATTGTATTGCTGAAGGGAAATAACAGGATAAATATATATTTCCAAAAGTAAACTGTAAATTTTTGTCTTAAATTCAAAGTCATAATTCCATATGAAATGACCATAACCATCATCAATAGTATAAGATCTCTTTTGTTCATAGAAAAATATATGTGAAAGATACATGGAAAAATATATAAGAGCCCTGGTGGTGAAGTGATTAGAATACAGTATTGCAGGCTGTTCACAGTCTAGAATTTGATCCTGACTGGGCTTGAGGTTGACTCAGCCTAACATACCACAAATATGGACATTATAGTTCCTCTATCTTATATGCCCATTGATTATTAGATTAAAAATTCAGACTTCTGAATATTTGTGGATGTGACCTGTGTAGAACTCTATTTTATTTGAAGAATAAAACATAGGATTATTCTTGTGTATCTTCTGCACTGCCATCAACTCTACACAAACAAAGTTTCAAAAGCTGGATTTGGGGAGGGGAATACTTTGAAAGTTTAGGATTCGGCAGAAATAATACTAGTGTGTGTATTAATATACTCTGTTAATTTATGTTTGTATATAAAATAACTTATGCGGATTCAAAAAGAATGTCCAGAAATCACATCAAGCAAGTGATGTGGAGTAGTCCTGCCCACACCAGCATCCAAACCTCCTAATACATTAGTGCCTACCTAGGTGTTCCAATAAACAGATATGTCTTTTGTAATATTGCTTTACCAAACAATTCCATGCCTACACAAAATTCCCAAATAGACTGAAAAAAATGACAGCAACAACCATATGAGTGATATTTCTCTATTTTTTTAAATAAAGCACTATAGTTTATTATGCTGCTTGATTTTTTTAAAAAATAGGTTTATTAAAGATTACAATTAGAAAAAATAAAAACTAATATAAGCTACAAAAATATAAAATGTAAACTGAAGAAAAAATAGAAGCAATAGAAAAAGTAGAACAATATACAGAAGTAACTTTCCCTTCATCACAAGTAAAAAACAATTTTGTAACATACGATCTTTTAAAATACAATGTGCTCTCTTCTCACATAATTCCTCACTTAACTATAAACTATAAACATTCCTAGTTAGCAAAAGTCCATTAAAGCTACTAAAGATATCTACATATCTATTTTAACTTTAATCAAATAAGCCAATTCTGTATTCCTTTACTCTTACAATCTTGGCTTGTAATCCCTTCAAATGATGTCCTGAAACCTGATTTCTAATCTTCTTTTTGTCTCCTCTCAATGAATCCTTTAAAACTTTAGCAGATATCCTTTGTAATTCCAATAAAAGAAAATTATTGAAATCTCTCTTCTGATTGGATACTTGTATGACCTTTCCAAATATCACAGCATTCATTGTGTTCCTTTGTGTATTCAGTATATCATCTTTTTCATATTATTCTTGTAATTTATTATATTTAGATACACATTCAAATCAGTCTTATTCAGTACAGCTTGTTCCAACTGTAATAACAGTTGCAGACCATTCTCTATGATGATATTTTAATTAATTTCTGAATCATAGTTCATAGATGTCCCTAAGAATATCCATTATTAAAAGGTTTTGCCCCATTGTGTACTAGAATGTCAAATCTGAGTATTCCTCTCCTTTAATTGCAGTATAGTATCTGAAATTCAAAGTCTCATTTTATTTAGTTTCCCACAGGAAGAAAATTAATTCTTATAATTAATTTCAAATTCTTATTTCAAATCCATCTGGACTCTTAGTCTGTTTTTAACTTCCCAAAATCAACACACTAGACACTCTTTTGATATTTATTTCAAAATGTATTTTTCTAAATCCTTATTTAAAGGATTTAAAGCTTATTTAGCTTCTTTTGTGAAGTCTAAGGAAACTCACCTAACTTAGTGAAAGCAATAAAAACTTACTGTTTTAAAGGATCTTAATATTTCAAAAGCAATAAACATAATACCAAATATGATTAAGAAATGAGGCTAGTTGCATGTTTTGTCCATAAAGGCTGTTATGACTATGAGCTTAGTTAGAATCTCTCAGCTTGCAGCCACTCAACTTATAAACAGGCTGCAAAAATATCAATTCCTGCAGTCTATTTATGTGATGTGGGGCTGTCTGTATTGTGCAGGGGTCATCTCATTCTTTCTCCTTTCTCCTGAGATATTTTGCTGGCTATGAATCAGCAACTGACCATGATATCTGCATAAATAATTGCCATCCCACTCAGATGTCTGGATATGTCAGATGTTATTGGACATCTCTATGTGGGAGGTATTTCTCTAATATCCCAACTCTTGCTATTAATTGTAGGTTTGCTTCTTCCTAGTTTTCAGCAGATTGAAAGAAAGGGCCCTGTTTCTGAGTGTTGAAAACAGATTCCAAAGAAGGTTGCCAGATCTTTATTAGTTTGTTCTTTATAAGCACTATAAATCAAGTGTAATTTCAGCCAAACATTAACTATACACAGCTTACACTCAACTTTTACACAGCTTACACTCAACTTTTCTTTAATTTTTGAATGGCAATATTATATAAAAACATAACGCCAAGATCCAGTTAGGAATACTGGATACTGGCTCCCCTCAGAAGAAGAAAAACATGCTTCAGGCATCAGAGCTTTGTAGGTTCTGACACAAACTGACCACAGAAATATCTACCTCATTTTTCTTTTTAAGGCACAGAATATTAAAGACAAGCCAAACCAGCTAATGAAAACAACAAGAACCAACAAGACTTGGCATTAGTATATCTTTTATCACAACTAGCAGCTCTGTTGGTTTCAATCAGACGTTAATCATCCCAAACTTTTGCTAGACTGGGGCCTGAAACTTTTGACTTGCTCATTCTTTCCCCCTGCATCCATAACCAGAAGTAATTTGCCAGCCCTCTGTGAAAGTGAGATAAATGTGCTTGGGATGGAGACATCTTAATCATAGTTTAGATTTGCATCTCCCACCACCATCCTGCCCTCCAGATTTCATTTGGTTACTAGTCCACTTATTCATTTCAGTAAATTGCTTTGACATTAACGAAAAAAGAGAGGCAGAGATACTGAAGCCTGTTTTCTCCTTAAGCAATCAAGCAGTTTAAGCACTGCCATGTAAACAGCTCTGCTGCACCTCTGCCATGTTATGAGGTCCAAGGGGATTCTCTTTTAATCTAGAGAGGGAATGTGAGGGGGTTGTTTTTCACAGGGGTTTTAGCCTACAGTTAAGTGCATACACCTGCTGAAGTACTGGTAATTAGTAGGTAATTAGTAGCTAATGTTCTTAGAATTAAAAAGAAAAGCTTACATAAGTAATTACTTACTATTTCTTATAATGTGCTGCTTTTCCTGAGATTTCATATCCCCAGAACATTTGCCAAGTTCCTAGGTTTCTCAACATACTAAATTGTTTATTAATTACACACGTATATTGCTTGTAGGGAAAAAAAAATCACAGTGCATTAAGACTCAGCAAACAGGAATGAGTTATCTCTTAAATTAAAGCAGAGGATGAATTTAAAATGAGCAGGAATACAAAATATCTCTTGTAAAACAAATATTTTTGTTCTTGTTGAGAAACGGGTATTTGTAAAATAGGAAATTAATTGGCAGTTCCAGGCAAGAGTAGAAGGAGAATATAAAGGAGTGGGATATGAAAGAAGTTTTTTTTAACCTGATATTCAAAATTGGAATAAATACAGAATCCAGAAGATTTAAAATATCTCTGTATTCATAGCTTTTAGGTTGTAGGAAATCCAATGTCTGGTAATTAAAGTAAATATATGACCTGATTCCTGTTAGATTTCAGTGAAGTTAGTTTTATTATCCTTAGAATTAAGTACTGTAACAACATCTTTATTAAAACCTTAAGTGATTTTTCTGGATGTTTCAAAAATTGGTATCATACTGATCAATGCAATAAATTATTATCTGACTGATTATAATAAAATAGTTATAATCTTCATTTGAGTTTTCAAAATTGTTTGCATTTAATACTAAAAGTGTGAAAGTTAGAATTTAGAATGATAAATATAGCTCATCTCATATTGGAAGACCTATGTGTATTGGTCAAGATTTTATTTTATTTTATTTATTTTACTTTATTATTGTATTTTAATATCACCTTTTTATTTTTTCAAATAACTCAAGGAAGCAAACCTTTCCAACACACCTTCCTCCTCCTATTTTCCCCACAACAACAACCCTGGGAAGTGGATTGGTTTGAGCAAGAGTAATTGGTCTCAAGTCACCAAAATAGTTTTCTTGACTAAGGCGGAATTTGAACCCACAGTCTCCCGCTTTCTAGCATAGTGCTTTAATCACTAGACCAAGCTGGCTCTCTTGATATTTAAAAATGGCAAACCTAAAGCATAACTCTTTTCCATAGAAGAACAAGCTACAAGCAAAATCCTCACAATGCTTTAGGGCTAATAATCATAAAGAAAGTATAAATTGTATTAAATAAATAAAAATAATATGCTCAAGATGTTATTACTACAGTCCATTTTAACCCTTTCACATTTATCAATATTATCAAAACCACTTTTATTATATGTACTGTATATATTTCTACAGGGATAGATAACTTTCAGGCCTATACAATATTCTTCTTTCTTCCTTGTAACTTCAAAGCCTATAAAACAACTCAACAGAGAAGACAGTTTTATAATTAAATAATTCAATGTGAGAGATTTGTTTAGCAAACAGAACTAAATGGGACTCACAGTCTTTCCACAAATAAATCACTCCTGTTTTTCATCACCAGCATACTTCATTTCAAATATGTAATTAGTAAGTGGTTAAAATGGCTATTCTTATTTTTTAAACAACTAGGAGTCAGAATCTGTTGATGATTTAATGAAAACCATCTAGAGATCTTACCAGTAAATCCAATCTATCTTGCATATAATCTGCTGGAGGAGAGAAATGAGATCTGATCCATCACTGGCAACTATGTGTTATTTATATCTGTATTTGCAACTATTTATACATAATTATTGTTACCTTTTCTTGTTGCACTGGGCACCATATCCTAATTTCCATCTAAGATATTAACTCTATCCTTTCTTGGTCAAGGACAAAATGTTTCATTAAAATTATGTTGTGCTTTACAACTGGCCCTTATAAGAACTGAACTAAATAGGAATTCAGTGTATCAGTACACCAATTGAAATATTTCTAGTCTTGAAGGCCTTATTATTAAATTATTTAGAAAGTTTCTATTTTCCTTTTTAGCTTTTCAAAAGCTTCTGAATTTAACTTTCCACATTAAAATAAAAAGTTATATCAGTCAAGAGGTACATTAAACAGCACCGTAAAGAGAGGAAAGAGATGAAAAGCAGTAGCTATTTTTTAAAAAAACAAAACCATTTTTTGCTTCTTTCTTAGTGAATTCTGGAAAATTGCAAACAGAGTTGTGGGAATGAAATTCCTAAAAGAAAAGTGCTATCTTCTAATATCAGTTTTATTAGTTTTCAGTATTTTTCAATCTTGGCAATTTTAAGATTTGTAAACTTCAATTCCCAGAATCCCCTAGCCAGCTGGGAGTTGGCTGGGAGTTTGGGGAGTTAAAAACCACTCACCTTAAGGTTGCCAAGTTTGAGGAACACTGGTTTATATTGTATTAATCAGGGGTTTTCAACTTTTTTCCACATGCAGAAGTTGTTTTTTTTAAAAAAAACAAAACTAAGCTAGACTTGAAACCTCTGTTCCAAAAACAAAGAAAAAGAATTGGATGAAGACTCAAATAAATCTTGCTGTTGTTCTTAAACGTGTTATGGAACCCCATCAAGTTCTAACAGAAATAGTCCTTGTGTAGGTAAGATAGAACCAATATCTATAATAAAGAATCTGTGATCATTTTCTGAAATGCATTTTGCATTCATATGGGAAAATGATGTAGCGTATTAATACCACAATGTTGTACCCAATTTGTTATAAAGAAAAAAAATATCCTGTCAGGAGAACTTTTAGAATTGACAACGATATCTTCATTAGTAGTCATTGTTACCATAACAATAGTAATGAAACAGCCATGAAAACATGGCTTTGCAGCTTTGCTCAGAGCACAGAGAGAGGCACTCAGCCATGGGGCTGGTTAGTGCCCTAAAAGCTTTCTCTATGCCTTTAATTAATTTTTAACATCACTTGCCTCTTTTTAAATTCTATGTACATTTCATGTTTTTTAATATTTTATTTGTACACTGCCTGGAGTCCCTCTGTGAGAGAGTTGATTGGTTTTAAAAAACTGATAAATTGCTAAGTAAATAAATGAAAAGAATGTTTACATATGGGTGGAAATGATATTCTTTATTCCATTTAGATAGAATTATCAGAATTCTGTCCATTGGCTTAGTGTCTTTTCCACAGGTTTGGCTAACCTTCTCTAATATAGTCTATATCAATGTCAGCTATCTGACCTTGTGTAAAAAAAAATTGGATACTACAAAGTGCCTATAATCACACTTCTTCAATTGCGTAATTGACTGCAACTGTTAGGCTTATTTCAGGCTGTTTTGGTAACACAGAACAACCTTTAAATGTGTTAGATTTCCTTAACACTTAGTTGCCATCCAGCACTGTGCATTAATTACACCAAGAGGAATTCCATCTCCAAAGAATAACACAAGTCTGTATGGAGTAAGCAATAAATGTTTGGAATTATGGGAATTGTAATTCAATGCATCTCAGGGACATCTGGCAGGGAAACGGCAGCAAAGGAGCTGATTTCTTAAGAAGTTTTGTGAAGGTTTGTTGTTTTTGGATGGGCTGTAAGCTGATCAGAAATGCCTTTTCTCTTTCGGGGCTTTTGGCCTGATCATGTTTGTAGGAAGATATGGATTGTATATTGATATTTTATTTAGTTTGGACAACATCAGCAAAGACAGAAGAAGAGAGGATGTATTGGTGGGTGTAACATTGGACTTAGTTGGAAAAACTTATATGTATCACCGAATTACTAATGGACTCAGTCATCACGTTGTCTATTGAGCACTTGCTTGTGAAAATAATAATACAACAACAACAACAACAACAATAATAATAAAGTTGGAAGGGACCTTGGAGGTCATCAAGTCCAACCTTTCCCTGCTCAGGCAGGTAACTCTATACCATTTTGTACAAATGGCTGTCCAGTCTCTTCTTAAAAACTTCCAGTGTTGGAGCATTCACCACTTCTGGAGGCAGGTTGTTCCACTGGTTAATTGTTCTAACTGTCAGGAAGTTTCTCCTTAGTTCTAGGTTGCTTCTCTCCTTGATTAAATAGAAAATTAATAAAACATTTTTATATATATATATAAAAAGCAAAGCCAGAGAAAGCTGCAGCCAATAGATAACGTAAAATGTATAGGACATATACACCTACTTTTAACTGCCCTTAAAGCATCTTAGGTGCTCACCATCATTTGTTTAAGATCCAAAACTACAATTCCCAGGGCTGAGATCAGAACAATAAAAGTGACCACTGGCTTTTGAAGCATACATACATTTTAAAGCTGTTGCTATTGTACCAGTATAAATCAAAAGACTCTAAAGTGGGAGAATGATGTAGCAAGAGGTATAAAATTCTCCTTAAAGTAGCAGAAAGCCCCAATAAAAATAATAATAATTTAGCCTCCTGTAAAATAATTCATTTTTATTGATTGTAGGCAATTATCCCTTAATTGCATATTTAAATGAGATATTAGAAGGTTTAACTAAGCCTTGCCTCTTAATTGCTGCTGCACACTAGGTGTTGCAGATTGTGTTTATTTCATATGTTAATTAAAGAGAATGGAGTGTTTTATTTTATTGACTAACAGGTTCTCAAAGGCCATATTGTTTGGGACAGTATGTGTTTTCATCTATAATGTACTGTATGTTTATCTTCTCCTTAGAATTACTCACTTTTTAAAAGAAAAGAGGTGCTTTAATGTGTTCATGGACGTATATCTGATTTAGATAGCAAAAGCTCCCCTATCTAGTCCTGTCAAAAAGGTTGACGCACCTATTACAGACAGGCAATTGACTTTTTCCTAAACATTTTTGAGACTAAAAAGCCTCTTTGAAGGCAGTCCATAGAGTAAAAGCCTGGAGAGGTAAAGGATTGTTTAATTTAACATTTGTCTCCACACAGTTCTTTCACCTGCTTTTCTATGTAAGAACTTAAAATATTCACAAGCTGCACAGTAGCTGAAGATTGAGTTAGACTAGTGAACAAATGCCAGTAAGAGACAGGATCAAGCAATTCCACCATCTCACCCACCTTTCTTCCCCAGTGGGACATTGAAGGTATCCTATCTCCCTCTCATTCTTATTTATAAAGTGGGGGGAAACTAACACACCACAGTCTATGTTGCTATTGAATCAGGACAGACTATAGCCTTATGACCCTTTTATTTGAATAGAATCCTAACACCCACCAGTTACAGTCAGGTACAAAAAGTATAGACAAAGAGTTTTAAAAAACTTTGAGCCCAGGAATAGCCTAGTGAGAAGAACGCCCTAGATTTTCTACCAAAACTCTGTGTGCAAGGAATAGCTTTTTACTGAAGTAACTGGAAGTCATAAATGCTTTCATCTTTGAATTAGATCACACTCAGCAAGGAAGTTGGTCTGCTTTGGCTCTAGTAATCTGCACCTAGTCCCTCTCTGCCACCACATTTAATCTACTACCTCACATATAGCAGATAGAGTGCATTGCAACAGGAATGGATGACATTATAAGATGAGACTATACAGTATAAGCATCCTGATTCCATTTAGACAACTTTTTCAAATATTTTATCTTCTTGTATATATGCTCCAGATCTCTTGTCTGTTATTCCAAGGATAAGGTCTGTGCAGAACTGTCGATATATACAGTATATTACTTCTGTCCTTTATGCAGGACCATCCAATGGATGAAGATAATGCATTTGTACTTGAATAATTCTAAGGCAGAGGAACTTCTTGGAATTTCTTGAATAATTCTAAGGCACAGAAACTCTTGGAACTTCCCCCCCCCCCCGCTCCACCAGCCCATAATCCTGCTTTGCTAAAAGTATAGTAAAAAACAGAGCAATGGCTTTATATTGTTTCTTCTATGAGGTAAGTCTGTGCATATTTTTTAAATCAATGAAATAAAATAATTTTGTGGAAAACAGTATTCGTAAGCTTATTTGTGTATTTCATTTTTTTTTAAAAAAAAAAAACCCACCCTGGATTGGTAAAATTCATTGTACTTTGAAGAATAGTTCCAATTTACAGACTCATGCGCTTATGCGTGCAATAAGCTTCCATCCTTATCTTTATGTTACAGCAATGGCATCCACATATGATAAGTCTTTCCTGGCAGAATTCAGAAAACATCATTCCAGTGCAGTGCATATAAAAACAAATGCTATCAAGGAAAAAAAATTTTTTCCCCAGAATAGGGAATATTATTGAAACAGTTGGATGTCTCAAAGGTCTATTCATGCTAAAATCTACTTCTGACTCAAAATATATTTTGTTAATTTTAAAAAATAAAAGTGACTGAGATTTCTAGCTTTAGAAAAAAAATAATTTTGTCCAGGCAAAAACTGGCATGTGGGCTGGTTTGAGGTGAATGCAGATTTCTTGCCTGAAAATTACAGTAATTATGGGTATTTGTAAACAGCCATTTTTGCACTTTAAAGGACTAATCGCACAGTCAGCAGCTGGAAGTTACTCTATGCAGACTCAAACTGAAAGCATAATAGAAAACCCCTTTGCTGCATTTGCACAATGAAACAAATTACAAAATGAAAGAGGCTTGCCAAATGCAGTCTTTCCTCCATTTCTTTATAAATGGGAACATTTTGAATTTTTTTTATGAAGAAAGAAGTATAAAAAGAAGACAAAGCAATGTATATACATCTGTAGAACTATACTAAATGTATCTCATCAGATTGCTTTAATATAGGTAGATACCAAACATAAGTTTGAAGTGCATTTCTTTTGTAGTCATTCAGCTTGCAGATTTCACCTTATCTGCATTTCTTGTATTTTACATAACCTTAAAATAATTAATCTCTTTCATCAGCATAATATTTCAAGTATGATGGTACCTCAGTACTCAACATTAATTGGTTCCGGGACATATGTCGAGTACTAAAAACCATGAGTACCAAACAAACTATATGACTAATGCGTGACCTTGGAAAAGGTAGTGAGTTATGAGGCAGCCAAGCCAACCGACAAGCCTTGTGCATCAAGTACCAAACAAATGACGAGTACTGGGACAAAGGTTTCATGTTAAAATGCGTCAAATACCAAATTTGGTGAGTTTCACCATACCAGTGAAACAATATTAAAACTGTGTAATGCCTTGTAGGGAATAGGGTGCTTGCAACGCATGTAGGCTTGTGTGTAGTCACTGCCACAATTTCCTTAATGTAAGGAAATACACATTTTCCTGGCAGACAACTGCAGCTTTAAGGAGTGCCCCAGGATGCTAAAGCAACTTTTTCTTTTTTTTAAATTCCAAAATACCATACAGCCATATAGTTTATTATAATCTGAAATTATAATCTGTTGGAAATACAATCATCTGATAATGTTAGAAATAAATGTTTCATCCTAAATCACCAAATACCTCTTAATGCACTCTGAGAAAGTGCTTAGAGCTGAAGTGGGGTTCAACTGAATTAATAGGAAGCCTTCCAAATGTACCTTCTGCTAAATGGGCTCTGAACTTACTTCTAAATAAACATGTGGATTATGTTCCTTCCTCAGTTTAGCACGCTCCAGGTCTTCTCTAAAACTCCCAGAGATTCTATTCAACATTAGCTTTGCTGATTAGGAATTTTAGGAATTAGTATTTCAGCAAATCTGATTGGGGAGGTCTGAATTATTATCTAAGTTAATCTTCTGTAGCCAGAGTATGTTGATCCATGTAAGATAATGAGAACGTACAGTTCATTTTGGAAGGTGTTAATGTACAAAGACCTATAGATTAGAATCTTTAACCTATAACATGACTTCCTAATGTTTGAACAAGGGAATTAATGCAGTAATGAGAAAAAATTGCTTTTTGAGAACAAGACTTCCTTCTGTCTATTGTATGTGGTTGTGACCCATTGGATTTTATTGCTTCTACCACTTCAGTTCTGAATTATGATTTGTGTTTTTTGAACTTCATTAAATAGAGTGCAGGATTTATAACTGATATTTAATTTTACTAGCATTTGAAGTCTACTCTGTCACTGTTATCTATAGTTAAGGAATCAAAATTATAAATTATTTTGCACTTTCATGTTCTGTACCAGCTGACCATATCCTTCTATTTCTACTATTTCCTGAACTTTTACTTGCTTCCTTACTTTATTTCATCATGGCTCATGTTATCAAATTGCTAGCATGCTGTGCTCAATCACACCTCCAATTCTTACTTTCAACACTTTCCAGTCTTTATCTTCCAGGCATTCCAATATAGTTGAGGTTTCTTTATTCTTCTGATTCTTAGTAGTCTCCTTTTGTGGATCCTGGGATATTTGATGATGGGCTGTCTCCCTGCTGGGACTCTAACTCTGATTCATCACTCTTTTGCTCTCTGAGTTCTACCGGGCAACAATATTGTGTGGGATGGTCTCCTTTATTAGGTCTACCAATCTATCTTTTCAGCATTCTTTATTTTATCTCTCTGCAAGTTATCAATCTTTCTCAGCATTTACTTGACCTGAAGAAAAGGAAAAGTAATGACTCCCCTATTGCACTGCAAACTGTTTTCTAGATGTTATAATCGTTGGGCATGGGCCCAATATTTATTTCATGAAGATAAGGCAGTTTATTGGTTACAACTCATGGTGGCTATTCTGCCTCTGGTATCAGGCATAGCATCACTCAAAATGCTGGTAGCTAGAAAACATATGGGAGAATGCTATTGATTCATGTTCTTCTTGTGGGCTTTCCACGCAATTGATTGGCCATTGTGGGAACATAATGTTGTACTAGATGGGCTTTGTTTGATCTAGCAGGCCTCTTCCTGTGTTAAAATAAAAACAACCAGTTGCCACAGACCTATAGATTTTTCTTAAAGAATGTGAACTGTTGAAGTCCTATGTGTGTGTGGGGGGGTCTTTGACTCAAATTCTTTACATGAGTGTAAATAAATCAGCATCCTCTTAGATTTTTTTGAAAAATGGGGAGAATAACAGTATTATTGATATGCATGCTGAGAATGCTCTGGGCATTCAAATTTTTCTACATCATAGTATCAGAGCTAATGTGATAAGACGGTTACAGTGGATTTAAAATAAGGGAGATCTGGACTTATCTCTGTCTCTCATGAAGAGTTGGTCCATTAGTTTTGCTGAAAGATCAGCTGCTTTCATTCTTTCTCAGGGGGATTCTTGAAGGTTGTCATTCATTATGCTACTAAACTCTCTTTATACATCTGATCATGACAAAAATGCCCAGACTATTTTTTCTTTTTCTGATTTTCATTTTGCTGGACACAAGAGCAGGCCTCTTTGGTGAGAATATTTAAAGAGAGTAACTTAAATAACATCAAACAACTTTAATTAGATTGATTGAGTGATTTTGAACCAGACATACTTTGAAGGTTTCTAAATGGAGAAAGAACCATTATACACTTGTGAAATTAATTCCAGGATTATTCTAAAATTCTGTCATCTACAACTAGTAGTCATGAACACCTATATTTTAGGAACTTTACCCAAAGTTACAGAAAAAAACGGTAGAATGCTTAAATAAATAAATAAACAGTAGAATGCTAATTATAATCCCTAGGAATGAATCAGAAGAGCTAAGTTCTACTAGTATGTCTTTTGTCTACTCTAGCAAAATATGTCTCATTTCTTTATAATTTTATACCCTTTTCTTCCCCTCACCCATAAAAATGAGACCCAAATAAATACGTCTTGTCTCCAGTTGCATTTAGCAAATATTATGTATGCTGGTTTAGCAGAAGAATTCATCAACTGAATCCAATTAAATTTTGACTTTGTATGTTACATAAGGTGTTTGAGGAACTGAAATTACGTTTTTTTTCTCCTTTTCTAGTACAAATGTGAAAAAGGGGTATATAACTTAATGGGTTAATGCACTAGGATAATTTGTACAAGTTACTTTATGATGAAATCTTAATGCTATTTTATGCACAGAGATTCTGCTTATAGCATTTAAAAGAAGCATTATAATAATAGAATCTTTAAGTACTCTTAAAGGCATTTGGGAAAGGAGTTGAAACTTTTTTTTGCAGAGTGAAAGAGTTATTGAGTGAATAGATTTGCGTGATATTTCTACAGCAAATAAAATCTATAGTTTTCTCTTTTCTTCTGAAGTGGCAAGTGTTCTTGTTTCACATATGTGTTGGTGAGGACACTCTAGATTTGTCTGAGTATGATACATATACTTTATGGGAAGAAATGTCTTGAGGAATTGTTTCTTGCTTTTAATGAAATTGCTGTTTGGCTTTGATCCTCTGCAGTAGATTTACTGCTCTGCTTCTACAGTTGGAAAGACATCAGTTAAGTCTGTGGAATTCACTATTTTTCCTATGCTGCTAAAATATTCTTCAGTTAACCGGATCATGATGTCTTTGCCACGAAGTTGCTTCAATTGTTAAGGCAAAAAGCATTATATTCATTATTCTGATAGTCTATCCACAGAATGAAATCCGAATAAAAAAGAAAGGACTATCACACTGATGGATTACACAGTATTGATTCTCCATGGAAGGAGAAATTATCTGAGATACTCTTCTTGCTGATATAAAAGCTGCCATGAATGCTACTTTCATAAAGAGGATGAAAGAGGTTTCTCAGAGGAGTCTAAATGATTTCATCACCAGATCTTGCAGCCTGAAATTCAGACTCTAATAACAAATGTCTAATTGCAAATAATATTTGCAGCAATTTACCACAGAGTAATTTATCTTCATGTGTGCATTTTGGAATTTAGGATGTTTGTGTATGTGTACAGACACAAGGAAAAAATCAATTTGATTGTGTTTGTGTGTTTTACAATACGCCAGTCATAATAAATTTATCAAAGCAAAATCACCTTGTATCTTCTTTTGTTTCATTGTTTGAAGCGGACCAATATGTCTTAGTGAGGGTTTCAGTAAGGATAACTCTGTTTGAGGAAGAACTTGCCTCTCTCCAGAAGATGACTTGATTAATTCTTAGCATCTTTCTTTGCTATTTATGTATTATTGTGTTAGATAATCTAATAATCCTCTTCCCAGTATTTTTAATGGGTTTTAAATCTGTTTTGTTATTAGGGACTCTTAGCCTGATATTCTGTTAACTATTATTTTTCTCATATTACTATCATAATCACCTCAGACAACTTCTCTTCACTCTTTGTTGCATTCAACACTAGCTTTTGGCTTATATTCTGTAGTATTTACTTTCTCGTGGGTTGTCAGAAGTTAACAATGCATTATTAGGTCTGATTCCTGCATGAATCATCAAAGATATATGTAGTGGATCTGTAACTAGGTTCCATCTCTACATAGTTCTTTCCAGTTGGATATCTTGAACTAACTACTACAATCTGGAGTCAGAGAGGTATCACCATGCTGACTCAAGAATGATAAGATTTGGATTAAATATTTTGAAAAACACAAAGTTGGGGAAGATTGAGAAAAGATATATATGAAGGATGCAAAATATTAGTGAAAATGAATTTGAGAGTATCTGTGTTAAGAGAAAGCTAAAGAAAATGATGTATTAGTTTAAGGAAAAATTTAGATATTTAAAAAGGATGTACTGAATACAAAAGAAAAAAATATTATTCTATGAGGATAGTTTGGAGGGAGGGACTTAAATTTAACACTGAACTTTAAAGTAGGTATGTTAATAAGTTAAAAGAAAAAAATGTATTACAAAGTTTTGATTTCAGAAATGTGATTAAAGAAAAGTTTAGCATTTTAAAAAAGATTTAAAAAGTATTTTTTTTGTAAGGTCAAAGAATCTGAAAGAATACAATGAACCTTGTTAATACAAATGGTGATAATTTATAAAGATTATTAGGTGCAAATGGAAATACATATTATTACCACAGCAAGGAAGATAAAGTAGTAATGGTAGTAAATCAATTATTTTATTCAAAGAGGAGAACATACTTAAGAATGATTTTCATTTAGATATCACTTCTGGATTTTATACTTGTGATAAAAAAAAATTAGCTTTGGTTTTGTCGATTAGATAGATTTGTCATTATAGAAATGGCTAGTTATATACTAATACGCAAAAAAAAAGTTGAGTCTGGAGTGTTTCTATCTTGTACTGTGCTAAAATGAGTCAAAGTCAATGCCTTTTTTTTTTCTTTTTTCCCTTGTACGTTACATTTTCTTTCCCCCTTTCTTTTTCCTTCCCCTAATTCCCCATTTCTATTTTTCTTTGTATTTTATATATAGATAAAATAATAAATGTCATATATATACAAAAAAGAGAAAATATTTACAGCAGAATGATTGCTATAAGATTAACAATAAGGAACCAACAGTCAAGGTTTTATAACAAAGTAATGTCCTCCACAAAAAGATGATGATGAAAAACAAGTAGAGGTCTATATTACTGTACACATGTAGCTTGTGACAGAAAATTCAGTTTGAAACAAAGCAAGATTACTTATGCACAAGTTATTAAAAAAACAAGTCTGTTAAAAGTTTGACAGAATTATAGAACTATTCTCTAAATTTGGCATTAGCTCCTGATGCCTCCTCCCCACTTTAAGCATTTTGCATAAATTTGGTTGAATTAGAACAGAAAGGAAGCTTGATTGATTTTGCTATAGTCCCACTGTTTCTTGGTTTCTACAGAAACCAAGAAATCTACAGGAAGACTGAGACTTCTTTTACTGAGCTTGTTTACAATAACAGAATCTTGAAAATCTCATTGTGCTGTACTGCTTCCTGGTTCTTATATTCTAGTGAATTAGACAAATGTCTGCTTGAGTCTCTTCCAAATATTAACTCGGTCTAGAGTAAAACAAAAATTGGTTCTTTTGACTAAGAAACGGTTCCTGCATATTTCTGTCAAGATAATCTTCCTTACTCCTTATACCTGCTGAACTGGTTCAAGGAAATCTCCATAGGCAATATTTAGACTGTAACTTTTGTTGCTCAGTAAGTGGTCACTGTGTGAATCCTATTGAAATTTGGCAACAGTCTTCAAAGGTCACTCTATCCAAGAAAACATTTATTCATACAAATCTAATAACCAAATAACCAGTTGGCATCCATTCGCTTTGTTTCTGGTTGAAAATGTGTGATACTCATCATTCAGAAGTCTAATGCTTCAATGTTGATATAGATATTTATAGATTCATTGAAGTAATCAACTATTAGTCAAGAGGTTCAGTGTATTTGCATCATTTTTTTCTGGATCGGATCCAATTAATTTTTCTTCTTTCCTATTTATTGATTGGTGTTTTTAATACTATGTTATGGTGGGAAAGTCTAAGAGAATCTTATGTTCATAAGACACAGGAGTTAGTAATAGTTACTTATAGTGATGATCCAAAGAAATGTGTAACTAAGGAGTATATAAATACAACAATCCCTGTTCTTTTGCCACTAATTCCCAGAATTACTGCTGGTACCGTGTATAAATTAAAATAAAGGTACTGTGCTAAATTTAAATATGAGTAGAGTTTAAGCTATGTTCAGATAGTCACTATACTTCAGTAGGGTATTAGTAATTCTGAAAGTTTGCTCTTAATCAGTCTATTTTATCAAAAAACATAGGTAGATATACAGAAAATCTCTTCATTATTTCTTTTTTATTCATATTGACAACATCTAAAAAATGAACATAACTTTGGAATTGCTTTAGAATAAAGGTACCAATTAATGTTTTAGTTGCACAATTGTTCATCAATGCTATTGATTTGTTCTGTTCCTCAAAATTTATAGAAAATGCTCCATTTGATCATTTATTTGTTTAACCCATATCTTAGATATACCATATGTATTTACTAACTGGTTAGATTCAAAACGTTGGTTTGAAAGATAGTCATTCGATTCTAGCTTGTATAGAACCATGCTGGGGATGCTTGGGGTAAAACTGGTCTTTGGTTGCCTTCGTAGCATCTGGCTCAAATGTGCCCCAAACTCCATACTGGCATTTGGAAGATCAATTACAAATTCTGCAATACAGTATGCCTTCATGAAGAAAAAGCCTCCATTAGAGCTACTGTCAAAACACTCTGTGTGTGTGTGTGTGTGTGTGTGTGTGTGTGTGTGTGTGTGTGCAGCCGTATTCCCTTGTTCAGTTTTTCATATAAGACCAGCAGTAAGGGCTCCCCTTTACTAGTTGCTGATACCAAGGGATTAAACCTGAATTTTATATGTAAAACTTATGCTCTTTTAGATAAATTAACTTAATTAAAACTGAACTCCAAAACTAAGCTGCTTGTGAGTAAAAAAAACCCCAAAACTTAAAACACATCATTTTGTTTGCCATAGCAGCAGGAAAGGAAATAGTTCACATTAAATACTTCTCCATTGTATTCCTAATTTAAATAATTACCCTCCCTGACATATTATTATTCTTATCAGTTTCTATGTATTTTACCCTGTGGCTAAAT
Organism: Crotalus tigris; assembly: GCF_016545835.1. Classification (NCBI taxonomy): domain Eukaryota; kingdom Metazoa; phylum Chordata; class Lepidosauria; order Squamata; family Viperidae; genus Crotalus; species Crotalus tigris. The sequence goes on along the minus strand of NW_024100552.1, from coordinate 1,928,529 downwards.
GAAATTTTATAGATTGATTGGAAAAGATGCAGAGAAAATGAAATCTTCATAGTCTCCCTGTACTTATGAATTTAAGATTGTTTTGGCATATAACATTTCATTTTTCCTTCTTTCTATTCTTTGCTGCCTTCCCAGGAGAAAACCAAAGCTCTTATTCAGGAGTAGCAGCCTTCAGTTTGTGTTCATCTCAACTTTGACCTGAACTTGATTGTGATTGCTTGGGTTGTACTTACGGAAACAATGGACCGGATTGTGCTCTAATGCTTGCAAAACCAAGATTAGCAAAATATGCTTACCCAGCCTTGGTCCCTAAGGCAGCTTAGTGGTCTTCTCCCAAGTTCCAGTGCCCAGGCATGCTGAGTCATTAGCTTAGAGAATTTTGGCCAAGGCAGAATGTTATAAATCAAGGTATGATATTTATTCAAGAGCAGAGGTTCTCTTCTACCGCATTTTCCCCTGTCCTTTCAATCCAGACTTTGCCTTCTTAGTCATCTGCACACACACTACCAAAGTTTGCAAAATGGGATATAGGTCTAACCATTTTAATGGGCTTCTGGTGCGCCACTGAAGTAGCTGTTGCATATGCAATGAGGGATCAGAGGACTTAATGCAAGTGCAGAATGCTTTTTTTCCCTGTGCTCTAAGGAAGACAGCCGCTCCTTGGTGATGTTTACTAGCTTTCATTATCTCAGCACAAGGCTCTCTGGGGCACACTCTGGTCTTTCAATGTGTCCTCTTTTAACGACACTCCTTACCTTGTGCTGTCTGTGCTCAGCAAACCAAGCGATGGCAGAGAGGAATATAGCTGGTCTTAAATCATTCTGTTTTTCCCAAGTTCCTCCGTAGTTTTTTGATGGAGCATATGGCAATGTTATGTCTATTTGAAAAAGCCTTTGCATCATATGTTTATACAACTGCTCAATATCCCCAGACAAAAATTCCTTTCTTGTTATTGCCCATTTGCTGACTAAAGGAATTATCCTCTTCATGTATTCTGGTACTTTACCTTCATACCTTACATGTTTAATTATGTAGTCCTCAATACATAACCCATTTGATTAATTCACTATGTGGTGTTAAAAGATTTGCACTTTTTAAATCCCTCTTTTCTTTTACATATATTACTCCTTTTCATAATTTTAAATTCAGTTGCAAACTTTCCAAGCACCAATACTTTTATCAGAATATTAGGAGTTTACCGTGCTTACTTGCTTTGATTACAAATTTGGGCATATGTTCTAATTACAAATTTGTGTTTGTTATACAAATCACATACACAACACCCACAATTTCACTTCCCTATTCAGGAAATAAAACTTGATCTTGTTCTCGGTTCCAAATAAGTAATAACAATAAGAAGAACTTGCTTCCTTTCACATTCTAAAATTAACTGTAATGTTAGCATGTTGGATACTTTGAATATTGATCAGTTTGAAGGTGTGCTGCCTCATGTTGCTTCAAACACTCCCTTTGGTTCCTCTCACCATGGGGACCACTAACAAAGCCAGGTGGTTCCATCCATGTCTTGATTACCATTAGGATGGACAACCGATGGCCCCAGAACAATATGCAGCTTACAAGTTCATTATTTTTCTCTCCCACTGTGTAACTGTTTCAGCAGTACTTCATTCTGAAGTAAGAACCAAAAGCAATAAACCTTAACTTAGTTCTTCCTTACCAACTAGTCTCCCTGTCCACCCACAGCCCTGGCTTGGGGAAAAAATATACTGGTATTGTATATTAAGCCTCCACCTACATTTGGGGCCATTATCCCTCCCTCTAGTTTTCCCTAAGACCTTATGAGTTGCACTAAACAAATCACAAATAAAAGTTTCAAGTTTTATTAGTTGCATTTTTTGCCAGGATGCATCAATGGTTATCAGTGAAACAATATGCATTAGCATTGAACTTAAGCCATAATTTCAGTGATAGTGAACTTGCTACATCATTTGAATACAATTGGCTAGAATCACTAGGTTTTAACCACAAGCAAACACATACAAACAGAGACTTCATGTTTTTCTATGGGGAAAGTGCTGTTTTCTAGTTTTGTTCCTCTAATAACACATATCCTTCTCTGTATCTAACAATAATTCTAATTTCTTTACATTTTTACTTCTTTATATTTTAGGCCTGGATCTCCACATAGTGTCCTTTCCAACTTGATTGGAGGTTTGAGGACAAGCTATTTCTCCCTTTAAGGGAACTCTTTCCTCACATTTTCCTCCTGGCATCTGAATTTTAGGTGCCCTAAGAAGTATTAGGAAGGGAATGCTAGTTCGACAGTTTTATATATCCTCAGGTGAAGTCATTTGGGGTAAAACTGACAAGAATTTAGTTTGGGCTGAGCTGCATGTAAAATGCCTCTTGCTTGGATTGATAGTTTCTTTTTGTTTGAATGTAAGAAAGAAGTTTTGCTGCTATTTATTGATTTGGATAAATTATATAACAAAGTGAATAGGATTAAAAACAGAATATTTTGTACAAATATGGAATGAGAAGCTGGTTGCTGGATCTAATAAGAATGCATGATGAAAGTAAAGGATATATGAGAATAAATAGTTTAACATTTAGCAGGGTGGGGACTTCAGGTTTTTAATAATGGCTGCTTGACATATAATCTCTCATCAGTTGTGGAAGTGATATAAGAAATTACCAAGCTGAGCCTGAGGGAGGAATCAAATGCATCATCAGTATGAATCCCTTTGCGCCCACAAGAGATCTAAGTCCAGCCCACCTTGAACTACTTCTATTCTTAACTTCCGTTAATTTTCCTTGACTGTTAGTAGTTCAGATTCTTGTAGAGAGCTTAAGCTTACAATAATTCTTTATATACATTTGAACTGGCTAGATCTCCTGATTTTCCTGGTGCTTGGTAAGTGCTCCCCTAATTTTGGACTCCCCTTCTAATTCAGTTATAAATTAATTGAAAACTAAGGGGCAACTTCCAAAACCGAAGATATTTACTAGCTTTATGTTATTGAACTATTACTATAGCTCTGTTTTGTCTGGTTCATCTTCACATACAATATTAGAGGATAGATCTGCATCGTTCAGTGTCTAATCTAATGCAACTAGTGGATTACAGTTTAAAATTAATTCAAAATGCTATTTCCAGCATTGTGACACTTCAGTTGTCAATGGGAAAAGGGTCTGGGTGGACCTGCAGGAGTTCAATGCAGTGCAGATGATCTGAACTTTCCAGATGCAACATATGCCAATGATTTTGTTTTTATAGAAGAATCAGAAAGCGTAGGATATATTAGTTGTCATAAACAAAAGAGGCTCAGACTATGAATAAATGTAAGAAAGACCAAGGATATGTCATCTGATGGCACCTGAATTAACCCCAGGAAATGAGTTTATGGAACAGGTGGATTAATCTGAATATTGAATGTAGCTCTTTTATTTGCTACATCAATGGTGGCTGTATGTATTGATGTTGTTGTACAACATAGTTGTGCTCAAGTGACTTTCACAACAGTGATACCTCAAAAGAAGAAAAACATCAGCCTGAAAACAGAAATTTGAACTATCATGTCAATTTTACTCTATATAGTAGAAATGTGGACAAATATAATCTAATTTACATAGGCTGGAAGTGTTTGAAATAATCTCATGCATGATTGATGGTGGAATAGGGACACTCAGCAGATATATTATCAGCTGGCTCCAGTTCAGAATAAGATCCAGAAATCACACCCTCATTTGTATAAGCCTGACTGCAGAATGGAGGTATCATGCCTACCTGGGCAACTGCTGAAAAGACAATATCTATCTGGCTGGATAAATGATAATAAATAAAAAATGTCCCCCTTAGAAGTCTTAGAATCCTAGATTAGCCAGAGAGAGGTTGAAGCATAGTTATTATGTTCTAATGTAATACTGTATAATATAATTGATAGGCAGCATTTACCAAAGTCAGAGGACAATGTAAGGCTTAGGATTAGGGTTAGGGTTAACTAGGCATGAATTGCCACAGTTCCAAAAGTTATACTCTATTATTTGTGGGGCTGTTCTACCAACGTAGAGTGCATAAATTAATAAATGAAGACTTGTGAGTTTTGTGTCCCAAAATATTAGTAGAAAATGACTTTTGTGACTGTTCAGTATTTTCCCTTGGCTAGCACTACAGAAAAGAGAGGAATCAGCTTTTTCTATCTTAAGGAACTTCAAAGAGTGTTATTAACTTCTGAAATTCCAGAGATTCCAGTGATGGCATTAATCTTGAGTGCTTGGAACTTTAGAAGTTTTGCACTGTAATTTAATGCAGTGTTTCAGCAGTTGAAAAACTCATCCTCAGCCATTCAGCCATGTCTGATATTCGACCACTCTATGGATCAGTATTCCCTATGCCCTTCTGCCTTGCACTGCCTCCTTCAGATCTGCCATGGCCATCTCAGTGTCATCCTTTATAGTATCCAGCCAGTGGGTACTAGAGTGGCCCCTTCTCCTTTTTCTACTGATCATTCCCAGCATGACTGACTTTTCAAGTGAGTCAACTCTCATGACACAATCAAAGTATGACAGCCTCTGTTTTTAAGTTAAGAAATTTGTTCAAGAATTTTCAAAGTAGTGACGTGGCCAGTCAGAAAGAGATTTGTACAGTTGTGAGAAAAGAGCTGCTAACCTCACAAAAATAGCTAATCTGGCCTCAGAAGTGATTGAAGTCCCATTGCCAAAGACTGGCTAAGTTCTGAATTGGCAACTGAGTAGTCAATGGTAGCACAGTGGCTGAATCAAGTATCTCTATTTCCCACATCTCTTACTGTAGGGTAGGAAAAAACCTCTTCAATCTTTCCTGCTCTTCCTTCCCAGGAATCCTTGACAGGCCTTTCAGAAGATCTTCAGTCTCAGTCCCTTACCACAGTCTCAGCCACTGCTCATTGCCATAGCTATGCTGGTAATGGTGATGATAACCGTCTTTCATATACCTGCAATAAATCTAACCAAAGGCACTGCCAATGCAGCACTTTTATACTCAGTAAGCCTATGTCTCTCTAAGGATATGGACTGCTCTTAAATGGTAGTTGGTGTCCGCAAGCAGCAAGCCCTTTGCCTGGAATATTACAAACCAAGTTGGGCCATCAGCAATACAGGAATATGCAGCCGCAATATATTTTCTGCTTCTCTCTCTCTCTCTCTCTCTCTCTCTCTCTCTCTCTCTCTCTCTCTCTCTCTCTCTCTCTCTCTCTCTCTCTCTCTCTCTCTCTCTCTCTCTTTTAGTAGAGTGTCTTGAAACTCAAACCTCATAGGTCAAACTTACCTAAAGATTGAATGGAGTTAATGAGGCCCTGATAAAAAGAGAGGTGAGAAGTCTAAAGACTAAGATGCAGTGTACAAAGGATATAGGGATGGAGTGAAGGCAAGGTTGGTTTGTAAGAATAGAAAAGTTTTGTGGTAAATAAGATGTAACTTTATATTTTTTTTTCTTCCTATCTCATCTGTTTAATCTATTTTCTCATTCTTCTTACTTCTTTTCTATGCTTTGCATAATATGGCCTACACCATATTATGACTGCATGACAGATCCTATGTGTATTTTTGCATGTATTTATGGTCTTTCTTTACCTTCTCTTTTCTGTTGCTGCTTTGATGGATATTGAGTTTCACTTCTTATTCTCAACAATGTGAGGCTGATGGCAGTGAAGGCCATAGATCATCTTCAAAACATTTGTTTTAGAAATTGGGGGTTGAGAAAAGTAGCTGTGTGAAGGTTCCTTTAGAAAATACAAATCTCTGGACCTGGTGCTTGGTTTCATGGTGTGTGCACTTAAGTCCTGCTTCCTTATGATGGCTATTTTTGTGATTGGTCATTTGAAGACTTAATAATCTAAAGATGCCACAAATCCAAATATTTGTGGCCTCCTAGCTCTTTTACATTTCTCCCTTTCGCTTACCCTGGAAGTTATGAGATAAATTCTATTTAGTAGCCTATGTCTTTAAAAATTAAATAACTCTTTGAAAACTTATCTGAGCAAAAGGGGAGATAATAGAACAATATCATGATCCAGCCTTGTTTGGTGCATTGCATTATCAATTTCTTCTGGAAAATAGCAGAAGTGCTTTCCCTTGCATTCAGTCCTGTAGAGAAGATTGTACATCAAACCAAAGCAGAGGTGAGTGTGGTTCTCTAGCTGCCTGACTGCTCTAATTATATGTATGTTTGTAGGTATCCACTATTTGCCAAAACCAGCATGAACTGGCTCACTGCCAGGCACTGCCTTTGTGTGAATGGCAAGAGAAGACACCCATTCCTTTCCTTCTCTCAGGGAGAAACACCTTTCCAGATGGAAGCAGGCACATGATTAATAAGCTATTCAGATTTCCCAACCTGCTGGGAAAGCAGTCTGACGTGCTGTCATCCAATAAAAAATGTTTCCGTTTGTCCATATAACATGCTGGAGATGAACTATGCATTTCTTTTGTTGAGCTCGTTGTCTATAAAAAGTGTGATCTATCATACCTTTGGGGAGAGGGGATTGCTTTTCAAGTCTTACTATTAAGTCCCTGCTTTTGGTATTGGGATGGAGCACACTGGCTTAAAATGCTGGAGTTACAGTTCCAGCACATCTGGAGTGCCATCTGGGGAAGGGCTGTATGAATTGTGTGATCACCTTCATTTCAGCCACAGTGATTTCATGGAGGAAAAGCAGATAGTCATGCCAATTGCTGACAAACAGGAGCAAGAGCTGCTGGGGAAACTGATTTTGCATCTTACTTTGGACATGATGAATAGTCAGAGCTGCATTGTTTATTCTGTTATATAAGTACATGTAACCTGGGCTGGGATAGAATTATCAAAAGAACAATAAATTTCTCCCTAAAATATTTCAATCACTTAGCTTTTTTAAGTGCTTAGGTATCATTAAATTAGCTTGTAAGACTGCAGTGATGATTGTGGAACTCATCCACATTCAGATCACAATAGCCTAGCCATAGGTTATTCAAATTTAAAGTTATTTATATTTATTGAATAAAAAATAAATGTGACAGTAAGATAAGATTCCTGCAGGCCCATTGAAAAAAATGAATCCCAAACCCATAGGTGGTTAATAACATTTGTTAGGGCTAAGCTTAATGGGCACAAAAGAGCATGCCAACTTTCCAGTTTTCCAGAACCCTGCATCTGGCAAGGTGTTGCAAAAAAAGAAAGATGGAAAAGAAGCAGCAAAGCCCCAAAACTGGTTAAGATATTTCAACCACAATAATTGCAGTTCACTATCAGTCTTGAAGATTTCTTCAGGCTGGATGCTCTCTAGCCATGCTACGCTGGCTAGAGAATTCTAGAAGTTAAAGCTATATTGTACTTTAGTCTGGAAAAAGTTATTGTATGCTGATTGCAAGTGTCAGTGGTTGGTGTCTAACATCAGATTACTTCTAGTATTCAGGGACAAAGAAAATGTCTGCCTCACCATCCTACAACACGACAGCTATCAATTCCCATTATGTCTCTTATTTAGGAGAAATGATCATTATAAATATATAATGCAAAATGTGTAACTTTTGTGTATAACTATCCAGCTTATTCCATAGCAATTACGTGATTCTGAAGAGAAAGAAAGAGGTCTTTGTTGTTTTCTTCTCGTTTCCAGCAGAAATATGTTTTGATATTGTGCTTTTATGAAACGTATTTGAAAATTACTTACATGATTTTATGAGACTCCTTACCAAAGTGTCTTTAAATGTTTTATAAATTGTATGGCTTAATCCTATGACCCCCAAACCCTTTTGGAACCAGTTATATTACATTAGCTAATGCATCGTAGAAATCTTGTCAGAGCTAGGCAAACATTTTATATGGAAAGCAAATCTGTCAAGTGGTGAGTTCCACAAACTTTGCAAAATGAAATAATAAAGCCATATTCCTTTTATTCCAGTTCAAAGCTTATAAAATTGCAAATTTTATAGTTTGTATTTTTTAAAAAACAAACTGTTTTTTGAACAAAACTACTAGTTTTTTTGAACAAAACTACTATGAAAGGCTTTTATCTGTAAGGATGCTCATAATGAAAACCTCAACAAAGATATCAAAGCTATATTGGCTGCTTCAATGAACACAATAGGATAGAACAGAGACAAGGAAGAATGAAATCAAAGGATTGTAATGAGAATAAGGAAGGGCTAGAGCTAGCTGTATGCTGTTTATCATGTTAAAAAATTCAAATTGTCATCTGAGATTGAAAAATATATACTAGTATCAGGTGTTGTTCCATTGATTTGCAAAGCAGCAGATCACCTCAGGTTGTGGGTCAAAAATGACATCATTTAGTCCAATTCTATCAGTGTAGTAGAGTTGTTAAGGTATGCTAGGAGTGAGTGGCCTAGGCTCATGTCTACCCTTAGTCATGGAAGTTTACTGAGTAACTTTGATCTAGTGGACTTTTTTCAACCCAGACTATCTCATAGTTGTTGTGGGGAAAAATTACTTTAGGTAATTACCTTAGGACTGCTGGAGCTAGGCCTCCCACACCCCGACATGCCCCTGCCTGAGTTCTTTTGTGGCTTCTTATAGCCGCACACCACATAGCGCATCACACCACTGCTGACGATTGCAGCAGGAGGCTGCAAGGCTTGTCACACAGATCATGCTGATGCCACTGCTTGCAGCAGGAGACCATGAGGCTCATCGCGCAGATCATGTTGCTGCCACCAGTTGCGGCAGGAGGCCCTGAGGCTTGTTGTCCACTCACGGCTGTTTGTGATCTGTGCATCAAGCCTCATGGCCTTCTTCTGTGAGTGGCTGCAACAGTGCAAGTGGTTCAATGAACCACGCAGCATCCTGCCATGAGCAGCTGCACTGGTGTGATCGGCGCAATGAGCCTTGCAGCCTCCTGCTGTGAATGGCAGCAGTGATGCAATGTGCCACGTGCCATGCAACTGCAAGCGGCTACAGAAGAATTCGCACAGTGATGCAACAGGTGTCAGAGTGTGGCTCTGGCTGCAGCGGTCCTAAGGTAAGCAGGTAAGATATCCCCTGAAAATAATAGCTGGTGCCTCTTTTGGAGGCCAAAATAAAAATATAAGACCGGGTCTTATTTTTGCAGAAACATGGTATTATCAATCTCTTTTCTATTGCACTTTATTTCACAATACCATGAGCTGTTCAGAAAACAAGAATAACCAAACCTTGTAAGCCATCATTTAATGTTCTCTAGTCCTGGGAACTTTCCTGAACTGTTGCCAACATATTGCCAAAATATATGTGTATGAAATAATCCAAACATGCCCAAGGCTAGAGCCAAGAGTAAGTCACACAGTCCACCTCACAAATTTGAAGATTCTGCTTATTCGAGAACTACTAGCAGTTACTCTTAGGACATTTTGCAGCAGTTTTTTTAAAAAAGAGACTATATTGTATAGTCAGGTAGATGTTTAGGAACAATATGATGTCATCTAGTCCACCCTCAACCAGTGAAGCTTCTATAAAGATTTTGGGCCAGTTACTGTCTATTGCCTCACTTGCCTCATTTAAAAAAGAAAAACTGGAGGAAGAAAATACTATTTATTCACACCCCGTTCCTCTCTGTCCCTGCTATTTTCTTTATATGCTATATATATATATTGTACTGAATGCCTATAAGAAAGGGTAAGAGATACAAGAAGGACATTGCAATATCTGGAGATAAAAGGGTCAGTGAGAACAAAACTTAGGAAAATATGGAAATACTAAGCTCTTCAAATAGGATTCAAGCAAATGTGGAAAAAGAAAGTAGTAGTAATGCTAATGGTTGTTGGTGTGCTTGGTGCCATACCAAATTATCTGAAAAAGTATTTGTATGCACTAGGAATGTTTTTGTAACATTACTTGGAATAGCACTCATATTATGGTGGTATCCTTAGGTATCCTAGATCTTGGGGAAGATCCAATATTCAAAAGTAAAAAGTCCAGTTACAGCTATCTAGTAGACTGTGTGTGAAGAACAATAATAATGTTCTGTGTCAAATAGAAAATGATTGTAGTTGTTACCATTTGCTATCAGTAAAGAGCTGAAATTCTCAAACAAGCTTCAATATTGGACCCAAGTCTAATCACAGGCTTTAATTCAGTATGAGAAAAATCTTATTTTTTATTATAAAGTCATTTTTGGAAGCAGAACTCAAACGGATCAAAATAATTATATAACCTGAATACTCTTATTACTTTTTGATATCTTCTACCCTAGTTCAGATCAACAAGGATAACTATTCATAATTTTCATTTAATAATTATAATTTATTATAATATTCAAAATTATTCATGGTATTTCTATTATTTAATTTCATTAATATGTAACTTCTTGTGTATGTGCAATCACTCATGAAAAGTCCCAACGGTTCTTTTTTCTTTTTCTTGGTTTTTGGAAAAAGCACCTTTGGGACAATCTGACCTGGATGATTGAGACTCTTCAAAAACACTCATGAAAAGGGCAGTCCAGAAATTACTTGCAAATAAATCTGATTATACTTTCTACTAATAACATTATGCTATTAATTACTAGACATTTTTTTTATAATTCAGCTTTATTTTTTGTTACCTTTCATTGTATTTTTTTCAATTGCTCATAATTATATATGAAGTTCAGTACATATACCCAGATGATATAGTTATAATTATTTTATTTGTAATCACAATATATACCAAAATATCTTAGCCTTTTTCTGAAATAAATGCCTTCTTCCTACATTAAGTACAATTGTTTTCTCCCAAGAACCCTGGGAATTGCAGTTATTTGTAGATCATGATAAGACTTCCATTAAAGAATTTCTATCAAAAATTAGATTGAAGGCAAAAGTATAAGAATAGATTTCCTTTCTAAAATAATGAGCAGAAGTCTAACAGCTTGAGTTTCCTTGTCTTCCATCATTTACTGTCCTTTCGATGATAGATGATAGCTAGCTAGCTAGCTAGATAGATAGATAGCTAGATAGATAGATAGATAGATAGATAGATAGATAGATAGATAGATAGATAGATAGATAGATAGATAGATGATATAAGCTTTTTTATACTGGAACCATTATAAACATCAGAAAGAGTCAATCAATGAAGAATGATAAGACTGAGAGTAAAGTAGTGTATGCTGTTGTGATGATTCCAGGAATATGCTGTGAACGTTCTTGTAGATTATGTTGGACTTTAGCCCTAAAGTTTGAAGCATCTTCAACAGAGTCATTATCGTGAAACAGACTTGAAGTTGATTCATCTTGTAGTCTGACATTAACTTTGCCCAAGATGTGCTATGATCTGCACCAGGTGATATAGCCATTATCTATATTATCTCAAAACAACATAGGAATCTTATATAGCTTCTATGTTTAATTATTCAGATAAAGAGATAAATGGCATACCGTGGTGCTTGAATATTATTTTGTCTTAAAGGACTATGCCCATTTGGAACATTTCCTACAATACCCAACTTATTAGCTCACCAAATCTCATTGGAAAAGTCACAGTATACACAGTGATGGCAAAACAATTGTTTTCACATTATTTAGCATTCATTTTTATACAGAATGCCCATGATTAGGTGCCTTGGGACAATCCTATCACTTTTGTTTATTTCTGTTATAATGAGGTACGTTGTGCTTTTTTTGTCTCCAATTTCCTCCTCCTCAAATGCCAATCTCATGAGTTTTAGCACTAGTTAGGAATACAAAGACAAGTGATATGCTTGGATCATTTCCCAGGTGCAATGAGCTCCCTCTTATAAGTCACATATTTATTTATTTACCAAATTTACAGTTAGCCATCTCATAAATCTGAGCAGCATACAATCTCTCTATGCCTCTGTTTCTTACTTCTATGTTCATTTCAATTTCAGCTTCTGAAGCAATAGAGTGCAAGAGGAAGAGATGCATATATGTATATGTCTGTATACGTATACACAGGACAAGTAGATATTGTTGGTTGTTGGATTTAGTATAATTTCAATGATTATAGTGTTGTACACTCATCCAATTTCCTAACGTTTACTTCTAATATTTCACCTGCATCATGTGACAATACGTGTGCAGTAATGGATAGGATCTTTCCTTCTACTTCTGAGTAACAGAATATCCACTAACACTTTGCGGTATGCTTGGAATTTCGTTCTCTCATAATTAGCAATGGTTGATGTGAGAATACCCCTTCCATCTCTGTGTTGCCCACTAGGTGTCACTGTTTTTCCACACCTGTGTGTCAGGCATTAAGTCTTTTGGAAAAAGATCTCTGGGTGGGCTTTTCCTAGAGGGGCTCATATTTGTTCACCAGAATTGCGTTCATTTTCACTTTAGACAAAGAACACTAGGCAGCGAGCTTGTTTCTTGTTCCCTGAGGAGGAAAAAGCCCTCATCCTATATGGTTCATAAAGAATATTTCAGCCAGGATGCCTCTCTTTTATTTTGATCTGTCATTTCATTTTATACATACTGTTTGCCAAAAGTTTGGACTGAGATTGTGGATCAGCATTCCTCAACTTGGTACCCTCCAGATGTGTTGAGGGTACAACTCCCAAAGGCCACCCTAAGTAGGAATTATGGGAATTGCAGTCTGAACACAGCTGGAAGGCATCAGGTTGACGATAATTCATGCTTTATTCTATTAGAATGAGGAGGCATCATGTTTCTATATGCTGCTAGGTAGCATTTGGAGATTCTATTTCCTAAGATGTTCATCTCATTTCGGTAATGAGTCATGAGTTCTTCAATAATTAGGGAAAAACAAGACACTAAACCATATATGTACACACACACACACACACACACAGAGAGAGAGAGGGGGAGAGAGAGAGAGAGAGAGAGAGAGAGAGAGAGAGAGAGAGAGAGAGAGAGAGAATTTGTTCATTTAAGTCAGCAAGTTAGGTATTCTTTCTTTCTCTGATCATCTTTCATCCATCCTCCTTGCTTTATAACTTCATCTGTAACATCACTGAATAAATCTGCAGTTCAGCCATGTACGTGGATGACAGAGGCATTTGGCAGTGCCTTAAAAAAAGTGGCACTGTTCCTGCCTGAAAAATCAGGACACTTCAACTAAACAGAAAATGATCAAAAGAGAGAAAAGAGGCAAATAATTATACAAGTGTAAAATTTAAAAAAAGGATTCTACCTTAGCACCTCTCAAAATCTCTCTTATTTTTATTCTGATGAATATGCTCATACCTAGGCAAATACATCATTATTGGTGATTTTCACCTGGCTCTAATTAATGCAAGAAAGAAAAAAATCATTTGGTGGTAATCTGTACCATTGTTATGCCTCTTGAATGGAGTGACTAAATTATTTCTAAGTTTTAAAAATGTCTTTTCTGTCTGATCAAGCTTTGTTCCCCTCTCCCCTTTTAATAGTGCTTGTCTAATTATTAATTCTTCATTTCAATATGTTTTGAGTAATAATAAACAGTTTAACAGTAATTTCTGTTTATTAAACAATCTTGCTTCTATTCCCACTGATGCATCTAATGATAAAAATCACAGGATCACCAAACAAGCAGCTAATTTTACTGTTAACTTTCTCTCCAACCTTCTCATTTTCAAAGCAAATAAATCTGTTATTACAAGACTGTTCCCCCCCCCCCTTCCTTCTCCATACACAGAAGGGAAAGAGAGCTATTTTTGAAGCTCCTTCAATCAGAAACCTTGGCTCTTTACAAAAGCCATCCCCACAGGGTATCAGAACTGTGTTTGAAAACATATGTGATAGAAGAAAAAGAATCAAACCATAAAGTGAACTGAGATCACCTTGTAATTGGGCAGAGAGGACTTCCTGCTGTGGTTGGTATTTTTTGTTAAATGCCAGCACTTCTGCATTTCCCATCTTTTGCTGGAAGATAACTATATACAAAATCTTTTTGGTTGCTAAGTCAATCACAGTGACTTGGAAGACCTCCCTGTTTGAAAGAGACCACTTCCTACAGCTGTTTGACTTCTTGATGCAGGAAGGGCAACATTTAAAAGGGGGAGGTGTACAAACAAATAAGATTTGTTGAACCAAGAATTAACCACATTAAGTAGCAATGTGAGAAAATTTCACATGGATCTGCTTTATTAAATCAAATAGATTATATTCCAACCTTTCTCCAAGAGTTCAAAGAAGTATACATAGTAGTTCCTAATCTAGTTTTCTGAGATACTATAGGTTGGGTTGAGAGGTAGTGAATTTTATCACTAAAGAGAAATTTATCCTCTAAGTATAAGAACATTCTCTAACTTTTCATTTACTATTTTGCTGTGACAAATCTTTAACTTCAATGTGGGACAATTGTGCTCTGATAAATTCATTCCACCTTGAGAAAATTTCTGCCAAAAAAACCAATCTGATTTGCATAATCTGATTTATGAAATAGAGCAAATACTAATTAACAAGCAATGCCTTTATCCAAAGGTCATCAAGAAGTTGGATTTAATCATTAGATACTTTCTGACTTTTTAAGTAGTTAGAACAGGGTATCACAGATGCAACATTTTTCTTGATTGGACAAAGCAAGAGTTTCTCCTAAAGAGACTGGCTTTTGATTATGTTTTGTATTCTGTAAAACTGACAACAGTGTTCAAGAAAGAAGAGCAAGAAGGGTTTGTGTATCTATAGTCTATCAGGAGATCTAACTGAATTCTGAACTGAATGCTGAAAATGTGATGAAAACCAAGAATTTATTCAAAGAGGCAATGACTAATTTTGCTAGGCTGGTTTTACTGATTATTTATAATTTTGTGTGTATTAGCCTTTGTGCTAAACCAATTTTGTGTGGTTTTCTATGTCTCTTTACCCAGTATATTCCATTTTATAGAGAGAGCTTTGGCTTCAGTGATTTAATAAGAGAACTTTTCATTAAAACATTCCCATGTGAAAGAATGCAGTTGCACAGCTACCTTTCAAAACTGGGTCAAGATTGCGTTTCCAGGCTTTGAGTAGAAGAATCCAACCTACCTTCTTTTTTATTTCCCTTGAACTGGACTCAAAATTGTAGAATTTTGTATCCTATTCCCTAATAAAGATTGTCTGACTGAACAATGGATGAAAAAATGTCAGGCCTGAAGAACTAAGAATGACATGTGGAGTTACTCTTGAGTAGTTCCTTTTTTGTTATTCACATACAAAAAAAAAAAGCTTACCAGACTAAAGCAATTATCTGCAATAACTATAGATACACTCTGTGAATTGTTAAGGAGAATCCAACCTTGCTCTCTTCCTGCCCACCAGACATTCCAAGCTCCACTGTCTCTTTGCTCTCTGGGAAAGAGCTACTCCAGACTACATTCCACCACAAAAGTAGAGTCCAAATCCAAGGCGGAGGAGAAAGACTTGAATTTTACTCAAATAATTGGGAATTATAGACCTTTCAGTGAAGCATTTCAAAATTCATCTGAACATTAGAGAAATAATAAGACAGTGTTCTTAAAAGCAACACATGAATTCTGAATCCTGTCTTTCATCTAGAACTCAGTTTATATATTTCTGATTGTCCCCATTTCATCTCTAATTGCAATTCCTCTCATATGGATTGAGGGATCAATAGCTTTTGCCAATCAGGATGTTTTCTGGGTTCCTAATTTCTTTTCAGGAATTGGTCTGGTAATTCTAGTGATGGCTCTGAATTATTTGTCCACTCAAGCAATGCATGAAAGGTAATATGATACGTGCGGAGCAATAAAGCATATTGCCCCTCTTCATATTTTGTACTACAAATCCCATTAATTCCAGCCAACATGAGCAATATCATGGAGTCTGAGAATTGTAATTCAAAGCACTTGGAGTAAAGCAGGTTGTCTATCTCTATGTTAGAGAAATTAGTCGGGTGAAACCAGTGCAGCTGTTCCAGCATTGGCAAAATGCACTTCTGGCCTAGTTAGCAACCCTTGCAGACATATTTTGATTTCATTGCAGGTTCCAAATTAATGAATTTAGTCTGAGAGCTCTACTATTTCAGCTACAATCCAAAAAAGGTGTGCAGAGTATCATCATATCAAATGAAGCCCAAATAGCCAGCAAGGAAAATAGAAGAAAATCACAAAGGAGTGACAAATTTTGAAAAGCAAAACAAAATGAAAAAAAACATTGTACATAGAACTTAGCAAGAAAGGAAGCCAACTAAATCATGTACAGGAATCTGTTTCTAAGTTCTAGGGTGGTCAAAAAATACAAAAATAAACAAACAAATTGTCCTGGGTTTTAGTTAAGGCTAATTTGGTCTTTTCATAGGGCAGGACTTGAAGCAAGGCAGAATTGGCAGATGTTAAAACTTCAGGGTGGTCGAAATGGGAATAAAGGCATCCTCTGAAATGTTTCAGGCCATTTTAAGCTTTCCAGGTCAAACTCTATGAATGAAGTAGAAAACAGAGTCAGTCAAGGTAGTTGTATTAAGGTAGGTGTATGTGTATGTGGCTAGATTCTCAGTGTTCCACAGACACAGGATACTGTCCCATGTAAACAAACCACATTCATGAATACCTTTATTCAGAATATATTAAAATATTTAAATGTAGCTTTTAAAATATCTGCCGTACTTTCCGGCGTATAAGACTACTTTCGCAAGCTTTAAAATTGGCGCCGAAGACGGGGTGTTGTCTTATCCGCCGAGTCGTCTTATACGCCAGAAATAACGGTAGTTTCCGGCGTATAAGATGACTTTCTAGGCATGCAACTCGGCGCCAAAGACGGGGGTCGTCTTATACGCAGGGTCGCCTTATACGCCGGAATATACGGTAAATGCAGCTTTTCCTGGTGTGGCAATCCCCAGATGTATTAGGACTATAAAAACCAAAAAGCTACCTGGGGTCCTGTGAGTTGTAATTCTATCAAAGCTGCTAGGTAATTTTTGGGAATTGACTTCCTACATTACCTGTATATGTACAGTATACATGGCATATATATATGTATATATCTGTTTTCTTAGCATTCTGTATCAACTTGGGAAATTGTAGTTTATTTAGCAAGCCACTAGTTTGTACAAGAGTGTACAAACTAAGCATATGTGAAAATGTTAATTGGTGGACCATGTTTTGTCTAGTGAGTTGGCAGGCATTTGCTTTCCCTAATGAAAGAATCATAGTCAGTCATATGTAATCTTGATTATTCTCATGAAAGAATTACATATTTCTTTCTAGTAGTCTTAACCTAAATATAGTATCAAAACTGGTGATCTAACATTCTTTTGTGCTGGTATATTCTGTTTGAAGACACAAATAGTGAAGTTACTGAAATAATTATTTCAGGATTTACACAGTGCACTGAATCATAAAATATAATTAAACAGGCTCAGTCCACACAATATGTTGACCCACAAATAGCAACAAAGTTTAACGCTAACCCAAGCGTAGCATTGTGTGCACTTGCAGTCCCAAAATCTTTAACTGAGTTGATGAAATATATTGGGTGAACCGAGTCATTTGCTCTCTGAACTCTGTGCATTGTTTAAATTCTTTTGAGCAAGTGAGCAGCTGCGGACAGGGCAAAACAAAAACAATGCAAGCAACATCCAAGCAGCACTTTGATATGCTTCAATTACTGCAATACAGTTCCTGGAAGGATTGACTCAGATGCTAAATGCTGGATCCGCGTCTGCAGCCAAGGATAGAAACAAAGCCATTTTGAATAGGCCCACGTAGTTTACAATGACTTCAGGGCTGCGTGTTGCCATCTACCTCAGTTACAGCGATGCCACGTGCTGACTCTTTTTCTATTGAGAACAGAAAGCTGCAGAGGGAAGGTGAGCAAGGACGCTGACGGGAAGCCCAGATCTGTAGGTTGCATATCGCTGAACATAATGAATAGTTAGCAGGCTGGGCTTGAAGGCCAAAACCTGACAGGCTGACAGGCACTGATTGCCATTTCCATAAAGGGCGCTATGGAAGTGTGAGTGATTGAGAGATTGATTGATTTGTTTTGCTGAGTCTCTTTTGTGGCCTCCTGGGTAAATTTCTGGCCACACCTCTCTGCTTCAAAGCACTTGCTTTGCCTGCTGTTGCTTTTTCCTTCTTCTTTTTTTATTTGTGGGTAATGAAAATTTGTTATAAACCTTCCCTTTCATCTGTACATGGCAGGCTGTCACACAGAAAACAAGCCATTCTGGAACCTTGCTTCTTTCCAAATTGCTAAATATTTTCCTTCAAATGACTTCCCTAATGGGCCAATATAATAAGAGTGGCATGCTCTCTGCCTACGCTGAAGATGCCAGAGCATTTGTCCAGTGCATATGTATGCTCGGCACAATAAACTCTTTGCCTGGACAAGCCGACACTGCAGCCTGCTGCCCATCAAAATCCGGACAGGCCATTCTGCATGCAAGGCAGGGACGCTCCGATTTGCTCCTGCCTGTCCTTGGGGGAAAACTGATGTAGTTCAATGAGAGGAATTGGGCAGCATCCTTGTTTCCATTCCATAAGGTGGGACCTGATGGCAGTTTGCAGGAGGGTTGCGCTAAGTACAAAATAAGCCAGGCGAGGGGCAACAGAGCTGGGCTTACTAATGGCTTGGCCTGCCCGGCCAGATTTTTATTGACTCCAGTTGCTGCTTTTTGGAGGGGCAGGCACCAGTGCTCCCCATGGCCAGCTGATCCGTGTGCTATATGCTAAACTGTTGCTGACCCACTGCTTTATGAGCCTAAGTGGTTATGCAGGAACAGAAGTGAATAGGTTGTGTGCGATAAGAAAATAATTTGCCAAAAACTGTGACAATAAAGAGGGCCTGATGGGATCTCTTATGGTATGAATAGCCTGGAGCAGCTGCAGATCTCTCTCTGCCTTCACAATTATTTTCATTTTTATAACAGCTAAAAGCGAAATATTGTCCAGAAGCTTTCATAAATGCAGCATTTCCATTGATTTTTAGTGAATGTAAAAAAAGAAGGAAATGAAGGAAGGAAGGAAGGAAGGAAGGAAGGAAGGAAGGAAGGAAGGAAGGAAGGAAGGAAGGAAGGAAGGAAGGATGGATCAGTCTTATTTTTAGGATTAAAAAAATGATCCTTTGGAATACTATATCAATAAAAGACAAGCTGTTTATTCAGATTTTATTCTGAAATTATTTAAAATCAGATTACTACCTGAGAATTCCAACTGTACCGGGTGTATGCCTGGACAAGTTCAGTTCTCATGATCAATGGAGATGCTCTTTAAATGCCTTGAAGACTATTGGATCACTTTGGAATATGAAGCAAACATGATAATTTCAAATCTGTCTTTTTTTCTATCTTCCTTGGCATTCCAAGTAAAGTTAAAACAAAACACAACTCCTATGAAACTCTTTTAATAAAATAATGTTATTAAATGTTACAGTTAAAAAGATAAATACAAGATAAAAATAAATAAAGAAAAATAGAAAGTGCAGAAAGGAAAAAATAGAAAGGAAAATAGAAAGGAAAGAAGACAAGAATATAATAAAGGGAAATAAAATATATATGTAAAGAAATTATTTCCCCCTTTGTCAAAAGAAATATAAACAATTTAGTAACATCATTTTCTCTTAAACTGCAACAAATGGTATCTTCTTCCCATATCTTATCTATACATAAATCCTTAAAGCCTTATTGTTCTACCCTGAACAGCAAAAGTCCATTAAGGTTACTAGAGGTAACAACATATCCATTTTAAGATAAACTGGCATTATATTCTTTCCTTTTACTTTTAACAATTTGATCTTTAGTGTTTTCAAATAATGTACTAGAATTTGATTACTTTTCATTTTTTCTTTGTCCTTTCTCACTAAATTCTTCAAAGCTTTAACAAGTTTCTTTTGTAAATCCAATATAGGAAAATTATCCAGGCCATTTTCTTGGTTTATTATTTGTATATCCCTTTTAATTATTAAGACATTAGCTGGTTTCTTTTCCATGTTCATTGTAGCATCTTTTTTAATATCATTCTTGGAGACTGTCATATTTAAATCCACTTTCAGATCAGTCTCAATCTTATTTGGTAAAACTTGTTCCTTTTTCATAACATCATTTAAACATAATCTAACTACAAAGGCAGAAAATTCTTAAAATTAACATCTAGCTCCATTGTTCAAAAATATCCTTCAGTATGTTCAATGTTAAAATACATTGCTTCATTCTGTATTAGTAAGTCAAATGTAAGTGTTCACCTTTAATTGTAATCTTTAGTTCCTTCTGGTTCCCTCTTTCAAAATATTGTTCTACCAGTTTTTTAGAATTCAAAACAAAAACATTTTCTCATGGAAATGATTACTTAAAATTAATTGCAAAATATTATTTCAAAGCCATCTGGTTCCTTAGTCGTTTTGTAACATCCCAAAGTCAATGTTCTAACCATCCTTTTGGTGATTATTCCAATATACATACATACAAACATACATACATACATACATTTCCTTAAACTTGTATTTAATACTTTTTTTTTAAACTAAGGACTGAAGGAAACCCACCTGGTGCTGTAAAACCTGTCAATCCAAAAGTTCCTAATAGCTAAAAAGCAGTTAACAAGCAATTTCCAAAATTGATTAATAAAAGAAATATGTGAGTTCAATGTCTTTTTAAAGGCACACACTGTGATTTGAGTAACATGACTATTCTCTCATCACCCATAGTTCTAAACCCTGGACTAAACTGACTAAAGCTCTTTTATCTCTGATTCTGAACAACAAGCAAAATTAAAGATGCCATACTTGCTATTTATTCTTTAAAGGCTACATATATGTTCCTTGCTTAATGATCATTCATTGTTTATAGTTACGATGGCACTCAGTGAGGACATATGACTGGTCTTCATAATTGTGGCTGTTGCAGCATCCCCACAGTCATGTGATCGCAACCTGATCACAATTGCAACAGTTGCAATGTCTTGTCATGCGATTTCCATTTACAATCTTCATTGCCAGTTTCCAACAAGCAAAGTCATTGGGGAAGCTGGTAGGAGTTCTTAAATGGCAATCATGTGAAGCTGCACTTTACATTGGCAACTGGAATTGCTGCAATTGCTATTGTAAGTTACTGTGGTCACATTACATTGCACTTTATGACCATGTCACTTAGCGGAAGAATTGCTAATATATTGCTAATATATGCATTAACATTAAATTTAGTGCTTAAAATAATTTATTTGTTTTCTTAACAGGTTGGTCCCAACATCAAGGGTGAAGAATTGTATCAGAATTATATGCAGCTGGATGCATATGTATGTTCATGAAAAAAATTCACTTTTTATGACCCTGCAATCTCTTAATTCGGGATAGAGTCAGGGTGACTGAGTGGAACTGAGCATTTCTGGCCAGATGCCCTTCCTGATGCCACACATAGTTTGCAGCAGTTATTTTTTCTTTGCGCCCTAGGAGAGAAATATCTGCTGCTAGCTAGGATTGAACTCTTAACCTTCCAGAAGGAGGCAAACTTCTTCACGACTAGACCACCATTGCATTATATCTTCATGAAATATAATAGTCTAAATATAGAATGTAGCACTATTTGCCTAATTATTTCTAAGAGCCATGGCTGGCAGAGTGGTTAGAATGCAGTATTGCAGGCTAATTCTGCCGATTGCCAGAAGTTTGATTCTCACCGGCTCAAGGTTGACAGCCTTTCGCCTTTCCAAGGTCGGTAAAATGAGGACTCAGATTGTTGGGAACAATATGCTGATGCTGTAAACCACTTAGAGAGTGATTTATAAGTTTATTGCTATTGCTATTATGAAACAAAATGTCTGAACAGACAGAGGAAATTATAGCATACTTTAGAGTCAGGTATGTCTGAAGAAGCTGAATCAAAAGTCCTGGAATCAAAAATGAGGCAGTGGAGAAAACAAGATAGGAGGATGTACAGAAACTGACAGACTGAGAAGAGAGCATGCAGAAAATCAACAAAGGACTCTGAGAGACTGGAAAAGAATTTAGAAAAGAGCAACAAAGATGGTGAGAGGCTTGGAGGCTAAATCCTATGAAGAGCAATTAAAGCAGGGCTGTCAAACTGCCGACCCATGGGCCGGATGCATCATAGCAAAACCGTGCCCACCTCATTGCCAGCAATGGCAAAAAAGTCACGATACATCACGTGACATTGCGAGTTTGACACCCCTGAATTAAAGGAACCTGTATGTTTATCTTAAAGAATGAAAGGCTAAGGTGAGACATGCTAGCAATCCCCCAATACACGAAGGGATGTGACAGGCAGAGGGCTCTAATCTCCAAAGTACACAATGGTAGATAATCAATGGAAGCTTAACAGAGAAGTCCAAACCTGAAATAAGAAGGAATTTCCTGACCGTGAGAGCTTTTATGTAATGGAACAGCCTGTCTACATCAGTGGAGATTCTCAAGGACATATTGCAGTCATTTGTACATGATGATCTGAGGCTTCCTGCACTAAACAGGGGTTTAGACTTAAAGTTTTCCAAGGCTCTTTCCAATCTTATAATTCTATGACACTCCAGGAATGTTGTGTTCTTGAAGAGAGAGAAAGATCAGCCAATAAAAACTAGAATATAAGACTCACTCCACACAACCAACATTCCCAGCAGTTCTGGTAGAATAGGACAGGTTTCCACAATGCAGGAAAGTTGGAAAGTAGGCATACTTTCAAGAGACAGAGCAGAACAACCAGAAACAGGTGTAGGCTCCAAGCAAACTAGCAAGGTGGAAGGCTAGGTGTCTGTAATTTAAAGATTGAAGCTATTCACTATTCAAGCCCCACACATCTGGGCAGGAGCAATGAAGCAAGAATTATACAACCTTCAGTAAGGACTTTCATTTAATTAGCTTGTCTTGGAGTAAATACAGAATGTTGGAAACTTTTCATAGTGGCTTTGTTAAGGAAGAATCTCTTTGAATGATTTAAAAAGGTTCTACCAGGATTTCTTGCCACTTGAGTTGAAGTACCATTTATAGCAAAGGTCTACAACCTTTTGGGCACCAGGGACTGGTTATGTGGAGAGAGGTTTTTCCACGGACTGGAGGGGGCAAGGTTTTGTGTGCTGCCTACATCCTGTGGATGGGACTTTCCTTGTTTGTGTGGACTGGTTGGTGGTGGCATGCCGCGGTCAGGTACTGGTCCATGGACCAAGGCTTCGCGACCCCTGATTTATAGGATAAGTTACTAGTGGACTTGCCTTCTATCTCTTGATTATTAATATTTAGCTTCAATTTTTCCCAGCCTCCCCACAATGTCTTACATCCATCAGAGTTCCTAAAGCACTTTGATGCCAGAGAAGTAAATCCTCTGAAAAAAAGAAATTCTACATAGATACCAGAAGCAGTGAAGAATTCAAAAAAGAACAGAGGACCAGTACTAGTCTCAGCAAAGTTCAAAACAACCCATTCTTTAGAAGAAAAGGAGTGTCATGTTGGAAATATTTTTCACAAGGATGCAGAGAGGTGGCAAGCCCAGAGACACCAGTTGGGCACAATAGGTTTTAGAGACACATGATTGTCTAAATGAACATATTGGGGAAGGTAGAACCAGAGATGCTAAATCAGAGATTGTTCCTGAATTGGGAATGTTGGTGAATGATTTACTATAGTAAAATCCTGTGATGACAGGATAGGGAACAATAAAAGCAAGGTGAAGGTGCCTTTATTGTCCTTGCTTACCAAGAAACTCTATTCCAGAGAGTGACAGTAATCGCCCGGGGGCCTACCCAACTCAAGACATCTTGGAGGAAACAATATGTAATAACTTGTGAGGATTGCACCAAAAGAGTAACCCTAGGCTGGATGGATGCTAACAGCATGAATTGGGCCTTAATTTATCCTTTTGCATACAGAAGCTTTACCACATCTCTTTCAAACTTGCATATAAAAGAGATGTCGGAAAACTTCTGGACCTGAAATGTTATCAGTTGGCGAGGAAAGGTCTTGAAAAGTAAACTTCTTAGACTTCATACAACCATTACAAGTCTGAGAGAGAAAGACTTAGTCCCTCTCAAAATTTGAGAGAGACCTAAGCTTAATATACAGATAATCCTTGATTTATGACCATTTTTTAAACTTCTATTCAAAGTTACAATGGCTGAAAAAAATGTCTTACAACCAGTCTGTGCACTTCCAACAGTTGCTGTGTCCCTGTGGTCATGTGATCATGATTTAGGTGCTTGGCAACAAATGTGCATTTATGTCATGTCATCACCATTTGCAACCTTCCCAGCAGACTTCTGACAAGCAAAGTCAATGGGGAAGCCAACAGGGAAGGTCATGAACTGCAGCCATGTAATGTCTTGCTTAATAATAGATTTTCTGGTCCCTACTGTGGTCATAAGTGGAGATCTACCTGTAAGGCCTGGGTATTATTCATATGTCAGGAACCATTTTTAATATGGAAGAACTAAAGAACTTTTTTCAACTGTAAGCACCAAAATAGCCTGGGAAGGCACTTGTAAAACCAAAGAGAAGGTAGGGTAGGCATATGTCACGGAGTTTCCAGGAACCGGAATCAGACTAAAGACTATATAGAGTGAATGATCTTAAGCTATACCATTCCAGGAGTCAATGGTTATATCACCAGGGATTCGATTCCCAGCATGGGAGTTCCAGAATGACACCTGCTTAAGAATTTCTAGGGGAATGGAATAAATAAAATGAGGGGTCCTTGGTGCTCTATGAGCTTTGTTGTTTTCTTGCAGACATTTCATTATCCAAACTAGATAACTTCATCAGTGCCATTAAGGAGTGGGGTTTTCTCTCAGCTTATATTATAATAAATAAAATATCATGGTGTCCTACCTTGAAAGCCAAACAAAATGAATGTGTTGAGCACTTATTCTACAGAGGTATTCTGAGTGGAATATTCAGTTTTGTATATTTTTGCTACCCACTCCCACAGACACAGAAAAAATAAGTCAGTATGTGAAAAACTTTTCTCAGTAGGCCCTCAGTAACATCAAACCATTAAAAAAGAAATGGTGGAAATGCAGGCAACTGAGGTAATTTAAGGCAACTGGAGTGTTTGCAGAGGGTAATGTGATCCTCTGAGAGTACACACTCTCTCCAATGGTCCTGCCATGAATTCCATTGATTGAAGGACATATTTCTGTTTGAACTGTAGGGAATAGATCAGTTTCTCATGCCTCACATCAATGTTCTGCTAGAGGGACCAGAAAAAATAAATGGAATCTGGTCCATTTCCACATGGGTCCTAATAAAAGTATAGTGGCAGAAAGATGTAAGGAGAAGTCAGCATTTATCACATAGTGTTTGAATTTAAATACACCCACTTGATTTTTAGAAAGCCTCTACAGTCATCCAAATACAAAATGTGGTGCTCCAGATATAAATTGCTTTGCTATCATATGTTAGATGATATTGCACTTTTTTCAATTATTGGAAGCTGATGAGTGCCAATTTGCTATCAAGATTAAGAAGAACCAAATTAGCCTAAATCAGGTACTCTGGGATATTGGATGGGCCATGGAACTGTCTCATTTCTGAAAGACAAGGTACAGTGGTGTGTTGGTGTGGTCCCAGGAGTACAAGATTACATTTGGTCAACTAAAAGCAGTCTATATTTTAAGCTCCAGACTTGATAAACATGCATACTAATTCCCATGCCTTAGAAAGTGGCATTGAGGCACTATTTATGAAAATGTACAGATTAAGCTCCACATCTACTGATGTTTCTGAGTAAGAAACTATTGTAGAGGGAGTTCCATTGGATTGTGATGGAGAATATATGCCATGCCATTGCACACACTGTTGAGAAGCTACATCACTTCATGTAGAATTTTGATGTGAAATCAAAGGACTATGCAGAAATGACCAAAGGAAGCCCAGAACAGAAATTTGTGCACTGGAATCTCAACCTGAGGGAATATAAATTTAATATATTAAAGAGTAGATGGACATAGTGGTGAATGTGTTATACAGAGGTTCATCTGAGGAGGGCAGTGGATCATGAGTAATTGTGGACAGAGGAAGAACCAGTAACGAAGAGACACCCCTTATCTCACATTTATGTGCTACCTGTTTGCATATCTCAAAAGTAAAGTTTCAAGCATTAGCTTGATTATCTAATTCATAGATACTTCCAGAAGCAACAGGGATTATAGAAAACTAGTCTTCTTTTCTCTCTCTCTCTCTCTCTCTCTCTCTGTGTGTGTGTGTGTGTGTGTGTGTGTGTGTGTTGGAGGGTGTATATGAATGTCAGCCTACATGCCAGAGAGTCTCTGACATTCAATGCTGCAGACTGAGTCATCGCTGTTCACACATATTGCTCTGTGCTCAAATATATCTTTTGCAGATATTCATGCAGGAGGCACAGCTGTTATGGGGGGGGGTTGGAGGGGGGAGCAACCACTGATGTTAAAGCTGGGCTGGTAGGCACATGGATTCAATACATGAACCTTTCCTCTCCGGTGACTTCTGTGCCTTCTTTTCCTCTCAGCATGTCAACAAGCTTCTTTTCGGAGCAGGGGAATATCTGGAGGCCCACATGCCTCAGAGACCTCCCTGAGACTTTGGCCTCCTTTTATTTATTTTTCAAAGATACATTTTTATAGCCTGAAAGAAAGCACTGGTGAGACGGTGGCAGATGTACCATCTCAATTTATTATCAATGCCTTTGGGCTCCAAGATGAGAGGGGCTGCTGCCATGGCTTTCCCGGCACTTCTCCTTCTAGAGTCGGGTCGCCCACCACTGCCTATCAGAGCCACACTTCAGAGGAGGCAACCCGGGAGATGATAGCAGAGGCCAACTTGCCTTGAGCCCCTGAGCACCTGCTGGTGCCCCTACTTGAGTCATACTGTTGATTTAATTAAGTATACACTTTGTCCTTCACCAGTTCCCTTTCTGTGCCATTTATCAAATTCATCAGGACTCTTATATTTCAGAGCTGGGCAACCTTTGTGGGTCAATGGGCTTATGTCGAATGTTTAAATAATTTTTTAAAAAACATTTTATTACCTTAGTATACTACTAGCTACCAGGCCTTTGGGAATAAAGAGGTGAAAAATGAAAATAGAATCAGGGTTGTTGAGAACAATTTAAAAAATGAAATAAATAAAGTTTAATTTAAGAGATTTGTTTTAAGGCTTTAAAAATATATATATCCTGTATACTTCATATACTCCTAATTAGCAGGAAATGAATAAAAAGCATTGCTTTGCAAAAGGCTAAAACTTGATGTGGTGCTTGTAGCTTACCGACCAAAAGGTATCCAAACTGGCTTGTACTTCTTACTGTTTTCAGTAAATGTGCAGGATTTGTGCATAATATAATGCAGGTGTGGTATGGTATGGTATGGTAGTGATGAGGATGATAATTCGATACAATGTTTCTCAACATTGGTACCTTTAAGAGGCATGGACCTCAACTCCCAGAATTTCCCAGCCAGCAAAGCAAAGCTGGCTGGGAAATTCTGGGAGTTGAAGTTCACGCCTCTTAAAGGTACCAACATTGAAAAACACTGATCTAATGTATGTCTTTTCTATCTTACTAACAAGTGTTAGGTGAGAGAATTGTTTGACCAAAGCCATGATAGTCAGCAGTGTTTCGGGTAACAACCCTGGAATATGGAACACGGTAAAAGAAAATGTAAGAGGACTAAATGGTAAAGAGCATAAATTAATGAATGTTGAACAATGCTGAAGAAAGATTAAAATGGAAATATAGTTTGCTTATGGAGTAGTTGAAAATCTTGTGCAATTTGTTTGTGAAAACAGCATCTGTAGTATAGAGTACTGATGGAGAAAATAATTGATAGTTATACATAAATGGGAAAAAAACTAGCAGATTTATTTGTGAATCTCAGTAGAACATTTATTAAAGATAGAAAAATAAATGGAGAAATGGTTAAGGTGAACATAAATTGACAGGAACGTAATAATAGTATATGGAGACTATTGTGAAGAAGGAATATTTGTTGAAATAGAAACTTCCATATGTTATGGAAGTGTTAGCAGGGTATATCAGGACAAACCTAGAAGTATGTTTGATATACTAGATATAGGTATTTTAGAAGTGTGTATGGTAAGAAGAGATAGGTAAAAATGAATGAGAATTGAATTAATGTGGTTGAATATTTTTTTAACTGATTTAAATAGCTGCCTACTCAGCACACAACTCAAATACAAGAGTGAATGACAAATGGAAGAAGTATGTAGAAGACTGAATCACAAATATGTGAGTGAATGGGTTAAGATGAAGCAGAAGGTGAGGAAAAGTGTTTAGAGGGAACTGCTGACATCTTGAAAAGCAATTTGGTGAAGGGTTTAAAGAACAAAAGGCAGTGCATGAAACAATGCATGAACACAGTGGGAGGAAGGATGACTTTCAAAAATGCAAATGTATAGACAGGTATAGTAAATGGTTTGGTGTCAAATAAATGTGGCTGTGTTTATTTCTCTTTTTTCTTCTTTTATATCTCAGATCCTTTGGCTTATTTCTTGGTCTTACCTGCACTTGCCATAACATTTCTTGCTGCAAAAAAGAACAGCATGATGAGTATGTGTATATGTGTGGGAAAAAAACAAAAAAATAGCTTGAGTTCCTTAAGTTTAGAGGGAGCACATTTTATTTATTAATTTATTTATTATTAGACTTCTATTTTGCCCATCTCACCAAGGTGACTCAGTTATTGGGTTGGATACAGATGAGACTATCCTCAGCTGCCAAAAACTAAGTCTCCCTTTCAAAATTTCTCAGTATTCTTTCCATGTACCTGGAGCCTGTGAGGGTCTGGATGAGACAAAACAGCCTGAAGTTGAACCCAAGTAAGGTGGGAATCATGGCTTGAACAGCAAGCAGGTACTAAGGCCAGAGGGATCTCTTCAGTTGTGGTCATACACAATGCAGGAAGACTTGCCTACAGTGAGTCACATTCTTATTACTATCTGATTAAACTACAGCAAAGTGCTTTACATGGGATTGTGCATAATAATTACACGGAAACTGCAGTTGGTCCAGAATATGGTAGCCCAGGTCCCCTTTCTGGCTCTTGGCATTGAGCCCCATTTTACAGACCCTACATTGGTTGATAATTGACTTTCAGGTACAATTTCAGTTGTTAGTTTCAATATATAAAATTCTTTACAGCTTAGCATCTGGGTATCTTTGGGATCACCTACTCCAGCGGTTCTCAACCTTTGGGTCGCGACCCCATTTGGGGTCGAACGACCATTTTACGGGGGTCGCCAAACAATGTGATCCACCATTTTTTCCCTCAGCGGGTGCCGCCACACATGCGCACCACACATGCACCGCGCATGGGGCGGCACCGCACGCACGCGCCGCACATGGGGGCGGCGCCACGCATGCACGTCCTTATGACCAGGGTCGCCGTATAAAAAGGTTGAGAACCACTGACCTACTCCAACTAGCATTTGCCCAGGCTATTTGGAAAGCTTGTTCCTTACTGGATTTTCAGAAGTGTTTTAAAATGTGGGTGTGTTCCCAAGCATGGTAATTGTAGTGTTATTTAAAGCTCTGGTTGTTATTTGTCTAGATGGTTTGCTTTTATTGTCTATTACATTATTGCATTGCTTTTAAAAGTAAGATGCCTGGAATGGCTAATAAATTAAAGAAGTAAAATAAATACATTTCCAACAGTTTCGAAGGCTGAAACTAAAAGCTCTGCTGTGGAACAGCCTCCCAATGGAAGTCAAGCTACGTCCCTCCTTGTATTTTGTTTTTCAAAATCTGAAAAGACTGAACTTTTTCCAGAGACCTTTTTCTTGGCTTATATATGGCTATTTCTGCTGTGGCCTATTTCCTACCACCGGGTGCAATTTTATTAGGTCTATCCATTAGTGGTTTAATTGGCTCACATGCATACCTGGAGGTTCAAATCCTACTTTATCCTGTAGGTGCTTCTTCAGTATCTTCTCCCTACTAGTGACATAGCAATTCAAGGAGAACATAATCATGAAAAGTCAGATAATTCTTTTAAATATATTTATTTCATTGGAGTAACAAATAAAAATATAAGATAGCTTCAAAATTGCCCAAACATTGAAATGCTGGCAGACCACCCATATCAACAATCCACTGCTAATTCTGTGATTGTTCCTCAGATTTTGTTCAATCATTCTTTTTTCTAATCCTCATGCAGAAAAAGACCAATAGTTCTTGATGAGAGCTTCTAAATGCTAGGAATATAGCCAAGAGGAACATATGTGTACTTAATGAGCAATGATAGGCCTAAAATCATATTAACAATCCTGTGAGTTTCAAACCAAAGTCGAAACAATGGACAAGTCGCGACCACCACATGGCTTCTGAACTATACTTCTAACAGTAAGGCAAGTGCATCTAACCTTCACTAAATATTCTATGAAGTTTTCAGTATGCATGAAATGAAATGCAATGTTTTATAAACCTTGTTCTACAATCAAAATAAATTAATTTCACAATCTTTCTATCTTCCACTAGCTCACATGAACAGAGCATACATGCTCATTATTGAAAGTCTGCATAAATATTTAACATCAATTTTATAAATTTCTGTAGTTTCTTACAAAAGTAGTTCTGCCAACTTAGGAGTGTCAGTTGATTCCTTCAAAGCTTCCAACAACTATACAACTTCAAAAGCAATAATTCATCAAGATGATCAGCCTAAGCAAAAATAATCTTTTAATAAGCGTATATAAGTAAATCAAACTCTGTTTAAATTCTACAGCAGCTAAATCATCCAAGAAAATAAAGGTCATTGAACAATCAACCCAGAGTTCTCACTGAAGGCACAAATGCCCAGGTTCAAATTATCATACTTTCGGGCACATTATATAAAAACCTAGCTAAAAGAGAAGGCTATAAGTTGCAAATGTCTAGAGAATTAAAGAAACGGAGTTAAAGAAAGAGAAGAGGATAAATAGCAGCAAGGTGGATGGATTCCATTAGAGATCAATATCATGGTAATGCAGAAGATTTTTGCCTCATGTGGTTTAAATATATTAGTTATTCAAAGTCAAGACATAATGTCTATTATCCCATTTGAAGTTGCTAGATAATATGATGAAAGTTACTTTGTATTTTCATTTTATGTTTTCTTCCCTGGATCAAATAAACATAAAAAATTAAAAAATATAAAAATAAAAATTACGTTACTGACAGCATAAACTAAATTTTTTAAAAACTTACAAAATTAAGAACATTTTAAAGATAGACAGGTTTGGATATGAATGTTTTGCAGAAAAGCTGGTGATGTATTCTTGGAAAGAATCATGTGTAGCAGACTTGAAAAATTGGTTCAAGATTTCAACTTTTAGCCTTTGAACTGACTATTGGCAGAGAAACAGGGCTGCATAATAATATTTTGTTCTGTCTATTTCAGCATATGTTTTAAAAAATTATTTATGGTGGTTTTTTTTTACTATTACAGAAAAGTAGACAGTATTGTGGTATTGTAATTTTTTGCTTAAATTGATTTTTATATGGCAGTTTTGTTTTAAGCTTTCTTCCTTTACCTTTTCCTTTCTTTTTAGTTTAAACTGTTTGTTTTAATAATATGGCTTCTTTGTGAAGGATTCTCGGAGTCCTAGTGGACAATCACTTAAATATGAGCCAGCAGTGTGCTGCAGCTGCCAAAAAGGCCAACACAGTGCTAGGCTGCATTAACAGAGGGATAGAATCAAGATCACGTGAAATATTAATACCACTTTACAATGCCTTGGTAAGGCCACACTTGGAATATTGCATCCAGTTTTGGTCACCATGATGTAAAAAAGATGTTGAGACTCTAGAAAGAGAACAGAGAAGAGC
Organism: Crotalus tigris; assembly: GCF_016545835.1. NCBI lineage: Eukaryota > Metazoa > Chordata > Lepidosauria > Squamata > Viperidae > Crotalus > Crotalus tigris. Next base: position 1,896,938 of record NW_024100552.1, on the reverse strand, counting down.
AACAAAGATGATTAGGGGACTGGAGGCTAAAGCATATAAGGAAAGGCTGCTGGAATTGGGTATGCCTAGTTTAATGAAGAGAAGGACGAGGAGGGACATGATAGCAGTGTTCCAATATCTCAGGGGCTGTCACAAAGAAGAGGGAGTGAAGCTATTTTCCAAGCGCCTAAAGGCAGGACAAGAAGCAATGGGTGGAAACTAAGCAAGGAGAGAAGCAATCTAGAACTAAGGAGAAACTTCTTGACAGTTAGATCAATTAACCAGTGGAACAACCTGCCTCCAGAAGTGGTGAATGCTTCAACACTGGAAGTTTTTAAGAAGAGACTGGACAGCCATTTGTCTGAAATGGTATAGGGTTTCCTGCCTGAGCAGGGGGTTAGACTAGATGACCTCCAAGGTCCCTTCCAACTTTATTATTATTATTATTATTATTATTATTATTATTATTATTATTATTATTATTATTATATAATAAGTTTGATTTTAAGTTATAATTTGTACCTAAAAATTCAATGGAAATTATTAAAATAGAGTCTATTGTAAATGACTCTGGATAGTTCACAAGAAAACATGAAAATTACACAACACAGCAATTAAAAAGTTATGAATTAGTTGTAATCAAATAGTACTTTTAAATCTATTTCCTTACCATTTCCTTTTAATCAGATGTAGGAAGGCCCCTACACAGATATTTTGAAGGCAGCACACGAAACCACGCCCCTTCCGGTCCATGGAAAAACCTCTATCTATGGAACCAGTCCCTGGTGCCCAAAAGGTTGGGGGCCTCTGCTGTAGACTACTGTATTCTTTCATTTTATCCTTTTAACATGAAGTAAGAAGCAGAAGTGGATTTCCGGTTCCGGATTACAGTGCCTCTAGCTGCATGAAGAGACTTGTCTCCTTGTCAACTAGCTTCCCTCCGCCGGTAGACCCTTATGCGGGTCGAAAGTCGCCCTGGAGGGTGTGACTTTCGTCGAAGAGGCTTTGCTCGGCTGTGGAGGAGTGGGAGCTCCTCCAGCTGTCCGAGCCATCTCTGAGGGCCGACAGAGAAGAAGATCAGCCAATCACCTAGCCGCTCCAAATCGCAAGTCAAAGAACATCTAAGCATCTAAGTGAATCCTGGTGAGACTTTTCCTTGCTACTTTCTCTACTCTATCTTGTGTTTTTTTTTTTTTTTGCCTGTAAGAGCCTTGTTGGAATCATTTCCCTGGCTTAAAAAAGCAGCTTCTATATGTTTGGGAAGAAAGGCATTGTACAAAAGAATAGAACAAAATTTTAAAGACTATACTTTATTTCCATATTTTTTGGGGTACAGAATTTTTTTTTCTTCTCTCTAAGAACTGTACGATCATTTTATGCTGAAAGACTATTTCTTTTTTCACATTATACTTTAAAAGACAGAAAAAGGGGGGGAAATGGTGTCTGAAAAAGATTTTGTTTAACCTACTGAGGACATCTAGTGGCGAAAATGTAATACTGCAACTTCTGGTTATTCTTTGAAGATGGAATAGACCTGATCTTCAAAATACTTTTGAAGAGAAAAGATAAGCTGATGCAGCTGTGGGAACTGTGGTAGTGGACACTGCTTAACTTTTATTAAATATAGCCTCCACAAAAAAGAAAAAAGAGACTCTTTTTAATTACTGTCAAAATTGAGAAATCACATTTACAATTAAACTGCAAACTTATATTGGAAAAGATTTATGAGGCTACTGCAGAAATATGTACTACAATGAAAGAGTTTACTACAGAATTAAGATCCAGAAGTCTCACTTCAAATCTTCAAACTGATGTCCAGGCTACATCTGACCATTCTATAAATCAAAACATACTAGAAGAAGAATCAACAGAGATAAAAGAGAAACTTATTCTAGCTTATAAACGCTCCGTCTATAACTTTAAGGAACAGAAGAAGCAAAGATTGAGACTTGAAACTACAAAGTAATGATGCTTTAAGGATGAAAGAAATAGATGTCTAATGCAGAGGATGGGATTCCTATCTTTTCAAAGGGCACTGCAAGCAACACAAAGAGATCTACTGGCTGAAAGGGAAGCTTGGTTATGGAAGCCTGCCTGGTACAAAAAAAAGCCAGAATAAGACTGAAAAGAGAAATTTAAAATTGTGTAATGGATTAAAAGGCAATATTTGATTTATGAACTGTTTTAAGGATTAAGATTTAGAGTTAGAAGTAAGAAAAAATAGGGAGATTATTAGAGCAGGTATTTTAGATAGGTTTTTGAATGTACCTTCTGGAACAATAGGTTTATTTGATGAAAATTATTATGCATTGGCATTGAAAAAATGTTGGCTTTTTAGATTTGGATGGTTTCAACAATTAACTGAGTGTTTTAAATTAGTAAGATGATCTTTTTGTATGATAACATAGATGTGATAAGGCACAATAATCAATTGAATGAAATTTGAATTTTGTTTAATGAACTGAAATGATTTAAGGTTTAACATTATTTTGTTATCTTAAAGAGATTGATCGATTGCGGGATTATATATGTATAGGGTAGATTAATATTTTATCTTAATTAGGATATGTAGTTGTAGTGGAAGAAGAAATAAATGAGATTTGTGATAAAATGAGGGATGTGAGAGATTAAGAATTAGAAGGGATACCTGAATTGATAACGTGTTGATTTAAAGTTAAATTTGATTGTGGTAATTGTAAACTTACAAAGTTTTAAAACAGGTTTAGCAGTTAGAAAAATTTAAATTAGAAATGGAATATTTTAAACATATTATGCTATTTGAGGGAAATAGAGAGGGGACAGTGAATGTTGAGTTGAGTTATTTATATATGTTTTTACTTTTGAATGTTTGATTACCCAAACACCATGGTGTGTCCTGAGTACTTTTTCTTAAGAATTAAAAAACCAATAAAATGTGTTTCAAAAAGAAAGAAAGAAAGAAAGAAAGAAAGAAAGAAAGAAAGAAAGAAAGAAAGAAAGAAAGAAAGAAAGAAACAGAAGAAGTGGTGGGTAAAACACAAATGAGGCATAACTGATTGGACAATCCTATGAAACTTTGGAATGAGGATGGCAAGGATAAGATAAAATATTTGTCTGGAAAAATTCTTTATGCATCCCTAAGGTCAAAATCGTTCAGATCTTAGTAGTGTACAATTGGAGCATCCATAGACTAATCCACTGCTAAAAACAAGAATCTTAGCTAAAGCATCCCTAAGAAATATTGATCAGGGTCTGCTGGATCAAAGAACCTAGATAATTATCATCATCAGGCAAAGCAAATGATAAATAATCATTTGAAAATAATGTGACTTAATTTTTCTGTGACTAAATTTGGTCTGCTGTACTATATGAATTGCATCCAGATCCAATCCTGTGGTACATTTCTGCTAATATATAAAAATTGTAAAGCTTGAAACAGAGATTTTTGAGTGAATATCAAAGAGAAATCAGTGCTTTTACAGACTATGAGAGGGAAAATAATGAAAAAATATTGTTTAATATTTACCATAGAAAATATATTAGTAAAATATATAGTACATTTTATGACAACACTTTTACCTTATCTTTCCCTCTTTTGTTGTTATCATTCCTCCTTTGTCTTCAATAAATATCAGTAAAGGTTGTTGTGACTGGTTGCAAACCTTGTATTTTAGACACAGGCACAAAAATGACCTGCAAGATCTCTCTCTTTCTTCATTTTAGGATATGAGGAATGACCCCCTGCATAATAAAATCAGTGAAACTGGTTAGTTTGCAACCAAAATAAGGTCTGATTTCTCAAGCACTTTCTAATCTTGGGGAACAGAATGCACATTTTACAACTTGAACTTTGAACTGACCCATTTTTCTTCAACATCCTTCGAATCCTTTTAACGACTCAACTTAGCAAGCAGATTTGAGCTTCATCTCGGCACAACCCAAATCCACTTGTTTAAGAGGAAAATTTTTCTGTTTATGCTGCAGGCTAAACAAGTAGGTTTACCTAGGGTCTCTTGTTAAAATGAGCCATCTGTGGCAGCTGTGGTAATTATACCAAGCCCACTGTACCTTTCAAGCAGAGCTCTTAAGTTTGCCTTGAAACTTTGAAAAATAAGATGAACAACTGTCAAGAGGCATGGCAATATCAAGATGTTGCCTTGTTATTTTTAAAATCCATTCTGTGCATTATATGTCATTTGGAAATTAAGTGAGGGTTATTGTATATGCAAAGAGAGCAAACAACATGAAAACATTCCTATGGCTAGCAGGAATCCATGGGCTGGCAAAACATTCCATCTGTGCCAGTGGGCAAGTTACCTGTTTTCACAGCTGTCTGGGCAATTTAGGTGCAACATTCAAACAATATAATTGGAAGGCATTTCCATAATATCTTTCCAAATTTCCTTTAGTAATATATTTATTAATATTCATAATTAATTTCATCAGATCATCCCAGCTTTCCATAATTAGTAACTGTGTTTATAAACAACAGCAGGCTATAAATGACCAACTTTCCAAAGCTGTGAAACTCTTACAATTTTGCTTGCATTGTTGAGAACTCTGTCTGCATGTGTTTCTGTGTTTCCCCACTCATATATTGTAAAGCTTAAAATATTTGGGAGTCAGTTACAAACTTATGCCTTATGTTTTCTCTGGATATTGCTCTGGCACCTTAATTTAAAAATTCATTTTGTTTTGGAAAAGCAGCTCAAAAACCTATTGTGGACAGGAATGATGGCACGGGGGAATATAATCAAGCAGAAGAATTTTTGTTTCTCCTACACTGATTGAATTAAAGAGAGCTATGTAGCCTCCAATAATTAAATTAAAAGTAGTTGCTCTAAGTTAGAAGCCAACTCAAGCCAGGGTTTACTAAATCTGGGAGACCATTCCTCATAATTTACAATAAGCACTCTCTCCTCTTTGGTATTTAGCTTTCATTTCCAAAGCCAGAGTCTTTTTTAAAAAAAATCTTTTGTTAGAGAATTAACATGATTTAATGATTAAAGATAGGTCTGGGCAGGCCAAGATTGAATTGCTCCCTCACAAGATGAAGTTTTGTAGTTAATTTTGGCCAACTTCTTATTCTAACCCAGGGGTATCCAGTCTTGGCTACTTTAAAGCTTTAAGGCTTGTAGACTTCAACTCCCAGAATTCCCATACTGACTGGGGAATTCTGAGTGCTGAAGTATACAAGCCTTAAAGTGGCCAAGGATGAATATACCTGTTCTAACCTATCATATAGGATTGGTGTTATGTGGATAAACTGAGAAAGGCAGGGCTAAACTGAGGCGGGAGTGCTAGGTATATGCTCTCTTCAGATGGCACATAGATTCAAGAAAGAAAGAAAAAGGAAAGAAAGACCTAATTGCTGTCCTTTGATAAAGTATTAAGACCACCACTGGATGTATGTGGAGCAGAGCTTTAGTTGCTTTACTTTTGATGAAATTTAGAAGGACACATCCTCAAAGGAAATAGAGCAGCTGTGTGACTCAGTTCCTTTAGGGTGGTGATTTCTAGCCTGGGATCTAAAGCTGGCCAACTGGAAATAACATCTTTACTATGACCAGCTGCCAGAAGTCTTGCTTCATATCCTACAAAGCACTATCTGGAAAGAGGGCTAATTGTACTACTGTATACTTTTTTTGTATTTGGAGCACTCTTGCTATTTTATCTGACTCCTGGAGTTGTTAGACTTTTAATCTGCTTCACTACCTGGTTGGTTGTTGTTCAAGTGGGAGAAAAACTTAGCAATTCCTGTCTGTAAAGAACTCCTTTGACAAAGACAGTACTTCCTCTTCTGGTATCTTGTGAGAACATGTTCTTATTGTGAATTGTGAATTTTGACATCAGCTGTTGAATGGCCAATTAGGGATTCTCAAGCAAAGTTGCAATTAAGTATTCAAGCACTTGTAATCATTTAAGCACTTTAAAATATGTTCTTCAATATGTTTTGGTTACAGGTTCCCAAATAATATCAGTTGGAATCATGTTTAAACAAAGTTTGTACAATTTCACCTCAATTAAAGTTATATCAAAAGAGAGCTGATATGCTTACTGTGTTTGATTAGAACTGGATAGACTTAAAATCAAGTCCATCTTCAGAAATGAAAGCCCAATGGGTGAAGTTGATTCAGTCGTTATCTCTCAATACAGGATATTTGTGATGATCTTATTGTTGTGAGAATAAGCTTTCAGAAGTACTGTGTACACTAACTTTTTCTCCTAGAGAAAAAGGCTATATAAATCTAATAAATAAAATAAAATAATTAGAGCCTGCAGAATAGCCTGTGTAAAGTACATTTTTAATCTTTCTGTGACCATTGTTGTCTTTTGTTTATTTATGTTAAAATCATGTATTTTTTAAATTTACATGACTGAATAAGAATTATCCTTGCAAATGAGTTTAAAAGTTTAGTAGTGAGAAAAATCACATCTATATTTGCTAGCTGTGTGCCACACTTCTATAGGGGAAAAAACTCTTGTTATGCCATTTCTCTACCAGAGTTAGACTATATGCTGATTTAGCCCAATATTTCTGGGAAGAGGAAAAAGATAAAAAGAACAGGATTGAAAACCTATAGTTTTTGTGGCAATGTTACAAAAAAAGTTTGGTATTGTCGCTTTTTGTGATTTTTATTTTTATTTTATTTTTTCTTTCTCAGCCTAGCTAGTCTACCTCCAAAGCAGGTCAGATGGGAAAAGCTGTTACGTTTTATCAACTTCACAACTGAAGAGTCAGTAGACCTGGAATTAATATATTCCTTAAAGACAGTGGCAATTTTAGCACAAATCATGAAGAAGCTCTGCAGTAAGGATTTTAAGAAATGTACTAGATCTGCATATGCTCCTCTTCTCTTCTAACTCTATTGGAGGGAATGCTGGAGGGAATCATTATACTCCCATTTAAGCAGAAACAACTTCTGTCCTATGCAAAACCTGAATATTTGCATGCGTACAATATAACAAGATAATAAAGAGTAATTTACCTCGGTGCAAAAACAGGTACTTTCATTTTAACAAATAGCTTACATGCTTTGCAGTTTTGACCAAGGTATTTTATCCTATATTCTTCTATAGAAAGAATTTCTTAATTGACTCCAATCTCTATTAGACTATAACTTAATGAACAGCCATAATTGTAGTCAAAGCATTTTGAAATTCTCTAGAACAGTGGTGGCAAACGTTTTAGAGACCGAGTGCCTAAACTGCAACCAAAAACCCACTTATGTATTGCCGGGTGCTGGGTGGGCATGGCCTGCTGGGTGGGTGTGGCTACAGTGGGCATGCAGACTGGGTAGGTGTGGCCAGGGTAAGTGTGACCAGCTTGAAGTTGCTCCTGGGGAGGGATGCCTGTGGGGGCCGAGCAGTATTGGGGGAAATCCAGGGGGGTCTCTGGTGGGTGGGGCAGTGGGCAGGAGAGCATCTTGCTCAGCTGATGGCTTGGGGGGAAGGGGGCAGCTACACCCCCTGCCAAACGCTGCTGTCTCACAAAAGCAGGATGAAAACTCCAAAAAGTGACAAGGAAAAAAAGAAGAGTGTCTTGTGATGGTTTTCTTCCCTAGATGGGGTGGGGGGGATGAGGGGGGCTCCTGAACCCCACAGCTCTTCCGAGGGAGGAGGGGTTGTGCTGGTATTGGGGCTCCTCGTGCCTTCCGCTGCCTACCTGCACTCTTCTGCCGCAGATGCCACAGCTCCACTTGCCTGGCAGGGTGGGATGCACTCGTGCATAGGGACACACATGGAGCTGCTGCTCGCTTTCTGTGCCATGCCATGCCATGCTGGGGCTGGGCTGGGCTGGGCTGGGCGCGGAGCCTCCTCGCTGCTTCTTCCCCTGCAGACATCAAGAGCGCCCACCCCACCTACTGCTCATCCCGGGGCAGCTGCCGCCATCCAGCGCTCTCCAGCCTGTCACCGGCCAGCCAGGTGTGCCAAGCTCAGGCCTTGGGCGGATGGAGGCTGGAGGGGAGCAAAAGTCGCGGCTGCCTGGTTTCTCCACCTGAGGACACGTGCAGGAAGAGGCACTGCCCGGCTTGGTAAGCCGCAGTCCTCCACCACAGAAAGAGGAGGAGGATGCAGGAGGAGGGCTACTTGTTGAGGAGTTTGTCAGCCAGTTACAAATCCATCTGGTGGTGATGCTGTTTAGCCCACATTTTTCTAGTTTACCAAGAAGTAGGCGTTGGTCTACTTTGTCAAATGCCATGCTGAAGTCCATGTATATTATGTCCACAGCATTTCGCTGGTCTACTAATTGAGTCACTTTGTCAAAGAATGAAATAAGTTTGGTTTGGCATGATCTGTTTTTAACAAACCCATGCTGATTACTAGTTATAATTTATTTGTTTCTAAATGTTCACAGATCTGTTTTTTTTAATGTCTTTTCCAATATCTTCCCAGGTATTGATATTAGGCTGATTGGTCTGTTGTTTCCTGGGTCTGATTTTTTTCCCTTTTTTGAAGATGGAAAACACATGAGCCCTCTGGTAGTTTCCCAGTATGCCAGGAATTTTTTAAAGATATGTTACAATGGTTCTTAGATAATATCTGCCAGTTCCTTCAGAACTAAGGGATGTAATCCATCAGGGCCCAGTGATTTATATTCATCAAGGTCAGACAAGTGTTCTTTTACCATTTTTTTTTTTTGCTTATTTTAATTTTTATTTCTAATCTGTTTTTTACAGTTATGTTTTTGGTAGGTTGGGCTATAGTTTCTTTTTGCATGAAGAGTGATGCAAAGAATGAGTTAAGCAGCTCTGCTTTCTCTCTAATGCCTGTTATTTCCTTGCCATCTTCTCTCTTTAGTGGACCAACTGTTTCTTGACTTTTTTTCTTGTTATTTATAAGTTGAAAGAAACTTTGTTTTATTATTTTTGACTTTTGTTTTCTTGACTACATCTTTGCTGATTCAGGCTATCTGTTGATATTCTGCCTTTTGTACTTATCCTTTTTGTCTTTCAGTTTATCAGTGAGATCTTTGTGCAACCATGCTGGTTTCTTCTTGGATTTCTTGTTTTTTGTTTTCAGTGGTATTGTGTTGGACTGGGCTTTTATGATAATATTTTTTAGTATTTCCCACGCTTCTTGAGTTGTTTTCCCTCTTAAGATTTTATCCATGAAATTTTTGCTTAGACTCTCTCTGAGTTTGTTAAAATCAGCTCTTTTAAAGTTTAAGACACTGTTTGGATTATATTCTATTGCTTGTGTTTGCATTATACTGAATTCCAGTATGAAATGGCAACTTCTATAACTTCTGGCAACTTCTATAACTTCCCTCTATCATTTCTTCTCAGTTAGTAAGAATTAGGTCCAGTATTGCTTTTCCTCTACTTCCCTTCTCTACTTTTGGATGACAAAGTTGTTAGCTAAGTTGGTTAGGAATCTGTTCAATCACCCTCTTGATGCAGAGTTTGTATCCCAATTGATATCAGGGTAGTCTCCCATTACTACTGTAGTATGTTTCCTACATACATTTGTTAATTGGTTAGCAAAGCATTCATCTATTTCTTTCTGCTTGGTTGGGTGGCCTGTAGTATACTCCTATAAGTAATATTTTTTCCCTTTTATATTGACCATATGAATTCTAGGAGGTTTTCATCCTTGGTTTTTTATATTTCTGTAGAGTTGTAGTGATCTTTTATATGTAATGCAATGGTAAACATAACTAATACTCCTTCCTCTACTTCCTCACAACAACAACAACAACAACCCCGTGAGGTGGATAAGGCTGAGAGTGATTAGGTGAAAGTCACCCAGCCAACATTCAGGTTTAAGGTGGGACTAAAACTCCCAGTCTCTTGGTTTCTAGCTCAAGTTTCACACTATATCAAACTGGTTTAAATGTTAAATATATTTAGTATGTCTCTATTTTCAGCAGTCCACACATATCATTGGATTGTGGCTTCTAATTTTTATTAGCATAGAACTAATCTCTTACAACTATTCCTAGTTTAATTGTAATTTACTTGAAAAATAAACTTGTGTCTATTTTGGTTGATCTCAAGAATTCAACTCATCTGAAGCTTTCCTTAATTGTTAATAATTTCTAATAAACTAATGTGGAAAAAAGAACATTTTGTTGTATTGTTAGATGACACTATGTAGAGTAAAATTAATATCACAATCAGGTATTTCTTTCTCCATAATTTTATTTCAGATCTACATACAAAGAAAAAACAGCATATGAGAATTAAAAATGGGCTTACTTCCAAGAATCTCTGTTTAGGACTAGTAGACCTAAATTACATTTGTCTTTCCTTGTCTATTCAGAATAGGCCCTATTGAATGTAATAGGACCTTCCTTGGATATATGGGATAACAAATTTAACTGGCACTCTGTCCTATTGAGTTCAGTAGTTTCTAAAATGGTTGAGAATGTGTAAAATGTCAGTTTCAGTCTGATATAAAATCAGTAAAATTACCCATCAAAGCTAGAGCCAGTGTCAAAGCCATAAATAGCAAGCAAGTGGCACAAATTCAGTGGCTTTTCTGCAGTTCTGGAAATTTTAGTGGCAATATATATCATTGCAGGTTTACTTTCATGTATTGAGAATACTGCTGAATGCTGTGATGTGTTTTCTGAATTTGACATGAGTAACCAGCTAATTAGTTTTTATCACTCATTAAACTCTATGCCTATCAGTCTCTTCTGTGCTGGTAACTTAATTTTACTCTGAGCTTCATTCACTTTCTTAGCTCTTACATTCTTTACAATTAATGGGCCTTAACTTTGCTGTCTCTTGTACTAATCGAGTGTTATTCTTCTGTAGTGATCCTACGAATACAACTGGAAGCAAAACTCAATGCCTCTGAATATGTTTTCTTAAATCAAATAATATGATATTCTTTGAAACTGGGAAGGTTTAAGGATCTCAGTAATAAACAAATTGGGGTTAGGCTAATATTTCCTAGCCTGAACTTTTCTGTTTTTATGATTAGGAGGGAGTGAAAATTCAAATGCCACTTTTTCTATATCAACAATTTTCTTTGTGGACTAGTGATCTTTGTGCACTATCTCTGTTTATGCTAAACTAGCCTTAAACTAGCGTTGCTGGCTGTGGAATTCTGGGAGTTGAAGTCCTCATGCCTTAAAATTGTCAAGTTTGGGAAACACTGCAAATCAATTGAATTCTGTCAGTGATGATGAATACTCACAAAAGGGGCCAAGCAATGCCAACCTTTCTGATGTTCACAAACCCATTGATCAAAGACAGCAAAACATCATCCAGAAGTTATCCATGATTTGTCTGATTCCTATCCAGAAAAGGCCAGACTTTGGTTATCTGCTCTGTCTAGCCTGGATCTCACCAAAACTAGTGAAGTGAATGCTTCCCCAGAAAGGACCAATTTCATTTTCAATAGCTGCCCCTACCCATGGAACTCCCTCTCAGTAAAAGCTTTGATCAACTTCATATCTCCTGGCCTTCAAGAAACCTTTGAAGACCTCACTATGCTGTTTTGTATAGAAGATATTCTGTAATCTGAAGGTGGAAATGCAGGGTATATGGCATTTGTATTTGTTGGTGTTTATTTCTTTGATTTCTTTAGATTTACATTATCTGACATATTTTTATATGTTTATATGGTTAGCTGATCAAAGCCTGTGGGAACGGATGGCATGCAAGGAAATAAAAAAAAACTCCTGTTCTGTTGAACAATAAGAGATTATCTTATGATCCTCTTATCATCTTTACCTTAAAAGAGAATTCACTGTTGATTGGTTTTTCCCAGGAAGGACAAACTTGCCAATCATCTATCCCAACACTTCTGGGATCCATATACCTATAGATCAGAGGCCACATAAGTACATCATCTCTGAAGAGGCATCATTGGTCATTGTTCTGATTCTTTCATCTGAAAATAAGTACAGAAATTATTTTTGAAGATATGAGCCAAAACATAATGTAGTCTACTACAGGGGTCCCCAACCCCAGGTCCGTGGACCAGTACCAGGCCGTGGCATGTCAGCAACCGGTTCACACAAACAAAAAAAGCCCCATCTGTGGGATGCAGGCAGCACACAAAATCACGCACTCTCCGTGGAAAATCTTTGCTCCACGGAACCGGTCGCTGGTGCCCAAAATGTTGGAGACTTCTGGTCTACTAGACTTGCTATTTGCAGGAAAAATGAAGCAGCTGCAGACAATTTGATGCTTCCCGTTAAACCTATGGACATATATTTCTTTGAATCAAATCTTAAAGTGACTGGAATCAAATTTGTTTGCCCTCAAATCTCAGGTCATAGACAAATCACATTGTGTCCTTGTCAACTCTCCTGATCACATTACAGTGGATTTTCACAAGACTAATATATAAGGTTGGACACATCCTACTGACTAAGGGGTAGATGTTGGACCAATTATGTTATTTTCTTCATTTGGTGCCTGATTTCTTGGGAAGAAAGAGGAAGAATCTGTGATGTTCCTAATTCAGGGCTAACAGCAATTATACAGATATCTAACTGCAACCAGCCAGTAAGGCAGAAACAGGCAGACAGACAAGTTTTCCTTCTGGGGCTCTCAGTCTGCTGTGGTGCCTTCGTTACAAATAGGACTCTTTTTCTCCCAATGTTCACCCAAAGCTACTCCATTACCTTTATTATTCTGTCAAGTTCAATGTGCAATAAAAAAAACCAGTCCCCAAATGATGGGTACCTGTGTTCATAGCTCAGTGGAGAGGCCCATAAATCACACACGGAGGCCAATATGTATGTGCTTTCCATTTCTTGCTTCACCTTTTATTATCATAGGACTGAAAAGTTAATAACCCAGTGGGTAATCATGCCATTATCAGTTTACATTGTAGTAAAGCCCATTCAAATGATGATTACATATGTTAATGAGCATCGTTATAATACACTACACAGTACATTACCTTCAGTAAATATAATTGTTTATGCACTTTAATGAGGGATATAATGCCTCAAAACTAATGGCATCGACTGAATTGTGATTTATTGCTGAAAAAACTTTGCTATTAGGAAAGAAACTCTGACAGCCCCCTTTTATGTTTACCTAACTTGCCCCCCCCCTTAAAAATCTGCCACTCATCTCTCCCTCACTGAGTTCCTGCGAAGAAGTAAAAGGCACCAAACAGATCTACGACTGTTCCTTGTCAAAGGCTTTCTCCACCTGAAGAAGCAGGAAGTGGGTTCATTGAAAAGATTTAATGAAGATTATTATGTTTACCTCTTAGTAGGCCTTAATGCATTATCTGGCAACCAAATCGATGCCACGCCAGAGTTTTGGCTGCAAGTCAAGCAACAGAAAATTGAAATCTTAAACTGTGGGTTTGAGAAAGAAAAAAAAATATTTTTTTTAAAAAAAGGATGACATTTTTGTTCACAGAGTCCTTCCACTAACAACTGAATGGTCAGAGAATTGTTCAGCTGGCTGAGTATTCATAAATGCCCAGCTACAGAGAGATGAAGGGGGGGGGGATTGCATGTTAAATTTGGTTCCTGAGTGTTTTTATTCTGGGTGGGTTGTCATTTCTGAATTGCTCCATGAACAAAGAAATGTTTGTAGGGCATGGAGGGGAAATCAAGTAGACCAATGTAATTGATTTTAGAAACAATATGCTGAATTATACAAGTTCACATACTTGTCTCTCATTTTTTCCACTTGCTTTAATTACCTACTTTCACTGCTGAGACTTTCGCAGTGAAATGACAAAACATATTAGTTTGCATTTACTACCTTCTCTTCCCCATTTTCACACACTAGCAAAAGTTGCAGTGTGTAACGCACTAGCATAAATCTAATTTAGGGATGTGCTTGCTTCTGTAAAGAATTTATACAAGGCTTTATTTTCCTCTTTCTAGGAAGCTATATATAAGTATTTTTTTCCATTCTCAGCACTGCTTTAAAATGCAAAATTGTACTATCATTTTGTCATTTACCAAGTTCCACAGCAAATTATAATATAACAAGAGAAGTACTTAATGAATTTGAATGAACAGAAGACCAAAGACATATCCATACTCCATAATCACCTTTCATTCCCAGTTCTGAAAAAATATTGATGGAGAATACTTCCAGAAGAAAGACCACCACCTTAAATTAAAATTAAGAGAGTAGATCTCATAGGGCCACTAATATGAGACTGAATTCTTAAGAACTAGTTTATAATACTGTAAAAAAAAAAATCCTCTGAGTGTTTCAGAATAAAACAAAATCCTAAAACACATCACATGAGATAATATACTGGAAAGAAATAACAATGCAGATACATTATTGGACCAAGTTGCTGAAAAAAGAATTATCCTGTGCTGTGTAATTAATTCATTCCAGTGTTCTTAATTGTTTGTTGGATATGTTGGAAGTATGAAGCTTTGCTTTAAAAAAATACAAAAAGGTAACCCTTTATTTGATCCCCAGATTGGCCTGATCACTTGCAGGGATCAATTGAGGAAGAAATTTGTCCAACTAACACTGTATTATGGATAATATTTCACCCATACTGCCACTGACTGCTTCCACCCTACCCACCTTCCTCTTGTGGTTTATATTGTACTTCTTTGGAAACTGCATAATTTATTTCTCCACGTGCTCAAGTATTTCAATCAACCAAATTGATTGATTAACCAAGTGAAATCATATGCCATAATCAAACATAGAAGATAAAGCAAAAACAAAAACATATACTATGATATCCTATAAAAATAATACTTTCCATTTTGACGCTCAGACTGCATTTATGCTGTGGATTTGCTACAAAAGGTTCCTGTGTCAAGGATCTACACTAGTCTTCTCTGAGCCGATGTTTCCAATTGTATCCCACCATTACAGGACAATGGGATGGGATGGTTAACATCATCTTCATTTCATAGTCTCTTAATTTATCAAGATAAGTTAACCCATTTTCTTCCTAAGAGTATTTTCTTCATTTTTTAACTGTGCTCTTAATGACTTAATATTGTTCAGTGTGCATAGGTTGATCTATTGGACACTTGGCAAGGGATAGATTGGGCAAGGAGAACTCAGCTGTATATAATTTGATTGCTTATGTATACAGTTTTATGAATTAGATTCAAAGTTGAATTCTAAACACCTTCATTTAGAGGTAAATTCCAATGAAATCAATGATGATTCTAACCAGATGTAATTCCCAAGTAAATGATCCAGGATTTGATTTAAGGAGTAGTTTTTTAAGCATATTCCTGAAGATGTGTCATTATGGTAATAATCATGCACAAAACTTTTTCACAGATTGCACTTGTATTTCAACTAGTTTGAAAGTCAGTAGTCTTTAAAAAAAATCCTCCAAATCCACTGACATTGAGATGCAATTTGTAGTAAGATCTAATTAATTTTTTTGCTCCTCAGAATAATTTATTATTTACACTTCTTATTATATATGTATTTTAGCTTCATTAGTCTGCAATGCTGGAAAAAATTATACCTTCAAGTCCTATTTATCAAATTAATGGTGCAATTTCATAGTGACACATTCCACATTCATTAAACCAAGTACAGTAAAAATGCATTTAAATTAGATTAGTGTGATGTAATAAAGAGCCCAGAGTATGGGGTAATATTCTAGCTATAAAGGCACACCCAGACTGAGTTGAAAGCAACTTTAAGATAATTTTTAGAAACTAATTTTGGCACCAGTGTAAGGACAAGAATAATAAAAAATAGCCATTTGTTCTTGCTCTGTCAGATGAAATAATATGATATTTTTATATCATGATCAAAGAAAAAATGTATTCTTCTATAGTTATAATAAAAGCTGACCCCAAAAATCACCTGGCTGTATTTGACATTATTAACAGAATTTGACTTAGAATTGTTAAATAAATGTTACATTCAACAGATTATGACTGCAATCATTTTATTTTGGACCAAATTTATTATCATAATATTATTTAGGAAGTTGATATTTTAAAAAATGCTAAGATTCTGATTAAGTTGCCAAATTGCTGAAGGAAATGAAAAGATACTCAGATCTATGCTGATTATATGACAAAGTATGAACTTTATCATATAATGAACTAAAAAAGTGCATTTCTTGATTAATCTTCCCCATCTGGAATGCTCCATGCTAGTTTAGTCCACACCTTGTACTTCAGAATATACCCAGGGATGGTCAAATGTTATAATTCTGGTTCTGGATAGGAAAATTCAAGACACTTTCCTTCTCTTTTTTAATACACCTGCATCAAGGAAAAAGTCCCTGGTTTAAGGCTATCTATTTTCTAGATAGATTATTGAATGCCTCAAGGTACAACCTAACCTGTGGCAAACTCTCATAAATATCTTTATACAGGCTATCTTGGAAAAAGGAGTTGGCTGTGAATTTTTATTACCTACACTAAGTGGTGGGATTCAAATATGTGAACAACTGGTTCTCTATGTGGATGCCACTTCCGGAAGTCCATTCTGGGCCTGGGCAACAAAAAATTAGCTACCGGTTCTGCCGAAGTAGTGCAAACCGGCTGAATCTCACCACTGCCTACACTCCTGGTTTATAATGTGCAAAAACATTGATACATAATCAGCATATAATGCCTCCTATATTATTTTCTCTATGTAGCCAATGAATGCTTAAATCCTTTACATTGGGATTTTTGGTGCATAGGTTTGCTAGGTTCTTATAAGTAGTTCTTTGATTAATGTTCTCTTGCTTTTTCCAGAGATAGAGCTAAATAGAGAGTTAATAAACTGAGTTCTTGAGTTCATCTTGATGTTATCTAGACTACTAGGCTTTTAGCACTCTCCCAGGTTTTTGATGAGCAAATCTGAGCAAACAAAAGTGGTGAGAAATTTAGCTTTCCCTCCACCTCATCACTATAGTCCAAATCTTCACAGGATCATATCTCCTTACAATTAAGCAGTAAGGATACTAGGAAACGTGTATGATTTGCAAGCTAACATTCTTAATAGAAATATGCTTGGAAGGATAGTTGGAACTGGTTTGGGATTAGGCCACAAAGAATTTGTTACCTTGAGTTATTTGTAAAAATAATAAAGGCAGGGCACAAAGATATCGGTGAGATATAGGAAGAAAAGCAGTGTAATTTTAATCACAAAGGAAAAAGGGCTGATGCAGTGTGAACAAACTTTCTGAAAGCAGAAGATGGTTAACTGCAAGCATGGCTTCATTTATCATGCTACACTCCAGTGCATATTTATCTGGAGGTAGGTGGCAGCACCTGGCTGCTCTTGTTTGGACTTGAAAGTTAGTACTTGGATGGGAAATGTTTAGGGCTAGTAGAGCTCTAACTAATGCTGAGAGGTTGAAAAACAACCTGGAAAAAGGAAATGGGCAAACCACTTCTATACTGATGCCAAGAAAATTTCATGGCTGTATTCATGTACTCAGCAGGAGTCAGGTTCAATTCAACACCATCTCTATCTTTTAAATCTTACTATATTCAGTAAGGCTTCCTTCTGTGGTAATGCCCAGCCTAAATAGACACTGTGTCTATTTTCACACAGTGAAAATTGGGAGGCAACAATTTATTTTATTTGTCCATATAAAGTATACATAACCTATTCTGTACATAACAGTACATGAAAATAGTTTTTTATGGGACACGCTCAACTCTTTTCCTAACATTTGACAAGCAACTTAGAATCATCACAAAAGTTCAATCCAATGGAAAGATCAATATATCATTTATTGATCTCCTATTGTATTCATCATATCAAGATTACCAAGACAAATAGCCTTCAATAAATCCTATTGTTTTTCACACTATACTATAATAACATGAGGAAGTATAGATAAAATAAAAGTTTATGTCCATAGTTGCTTTGCAGATGCCTCTTCTGGTATGGTATAAATATAATATATAGGCTTGGCAATGTGATACAGTTTTTATTTCAGGTTTTTCAGGGATGGCCATACACATCTGTAACTCATGAAAATAAAAAGTGTATTATGCTGCCAACTGTTACATATTCTCTAGTAAAGCAAGAAAAAAAAGGAAGATAAATTTATTTTAGGACCTTTTCTCCCTGTTTCCTCTCCCCACCAGCAGAGTGCTTTGCTGACATGGCTTTGAAGATGTGATACAATTAATATTATTTACAGAAATGGCTTTCTGTGACAGAAACATTGCCAGCATTATCTACTTGACAGTCAGTGTCTGAGCTGCAATATCCAGCATTTCTTTCCTCTGCATGTTATATTTTGTTTAATTTGATACTGCTCTGTTTTCTGCTGTTCCCTAGGAATGAAAGGAAGAAAGATGGCTTCCCTATTCCCTGTGTTCTTAGAGTTGCTGAGGTACATGCCCCCTTGTGTCTTGAGAGCCCAGACATCTGTGCAACACATGTGCCATAGGCAGCACTTCTGGAGCGCATGCATAATGGAGCAAGTGGAGAAGTATCCCAGCTGCACCGTTTATGCAAAGGGAATGAGAGAAAGAAAATCTGTGTAATTTATCGATAGAATAGCAAACAAGGTAGGATGCTCAGCAACCACAGACTAAAATTGTTCCTGAAAAAGGAGTGATGCTTGGTGAAGAAGCCTTTTCAAACAACAGAGGGTTCTTTTGTCTGTGTGGTTGTTAAAAGTGAGGTCCCAGGAGTAAGAAATATCTTCATAAAGCAAATCCATCATGATTTTATCTAATCCCTTGACATTTTTGCAGTTTTCTCAGGTGTGCCTCCAATCCCTGAAGCAAATCATCACTTAAGAGAGAGGTAATACAAAGTCACTCTCACTCTCCTACACAAAAATCTCTTCAAAATTCTCCTTTGTAAACATTGGTAGTGGATGTCTTCCAATTATGTTTGAACAATAAAAAATGAGAATTGACAAAAAATGTCCTATGATTTTTTACTAGAAGGTGACAGTATCTGTCAGATTCCCAATTATTTTTAAAGCAAAGGTTAGAAACATATACAGTACATGTGCATTAAAAGTAAGAAGAATTGACAATACAGTCTTGAATGCATTATGTGCCATATTTACTATTTGGAAAAATTATTTGCAGAGAAAAATGAGAGATAATCTGGTACCCTTCAGATATTTTGGAATGTGATTCCCACCAGCCCAAAAGAGCAGGACCAATAAACAAGATCTGTGACATTTCTCATCCAAAACTTCTCATGGCACTTTGCCTACAGAATAAGAAGACTGACAACCATTTTATATATAACATCTTCCTATGCAGAAGTAATACAGTCATTTCCTCATTTATGAATCATAAAATAAGATGGAAAGGAACACAGTTTCCTTCTTGCTCCAGATACTGAGAATACCCAATAGATACTTTTAAGAGCTGGAAGGAATGCTATGAGAGATGCTGTATCTCCAGCATTTATCTGCATACTTATATTTAATTTCTAGAAAACTTGGAAGTAGTTTTTCAGGAAATAAGTCATGGAATTTAGTTGGGAAAAGATAGGATAAAGGGAAAAAGTAGGAAAGCCTTGTGCTTTCTAGGTCCCTTTGGGTCTTGCCTTCTTGATCAATCTTCTAATTCTCCTCTTTCATTGTTTCCCACCACATTGCTTCACACTCACTGATCTCAAATTAAATATTTGGCATGGATATTATAAATGTGCTTCACAAAGGTTCTAGGACACTTTTAAGATGCAGCATCCTGTACTAACTTTCATTCCAAATTCTCGTCCTAGCACCCAGTTTCACATTCATACATTAGTTTTAAGATGCTCTGGAGCAGGGGTGTCAAACTCGCAATGTCATGTGACATGTCGTGACGTATCGTGACTTTTTTCCCATTGCTGGCAATGGGGTGGGCATGGTTTCAGCATAACGCATCCAGCCTGCAGGCTGGCAGTTTGACACCCCTGCTCTAGAGGATCCCATGTGCATGCATATAAGAGAAAAGTGTTTGTTCATCATTGCCTTACAGTATCAAATGAAACTAATTTGCATTATTTTAATATTAATGATTATTAATTGTTGTCACTTTGTATTACTAATGCAGGGGCAGCTGGCACACATGCTGCTTTGCCAAGAAGTAGCCCTTACTTTAACACTCATTATTTTCTATGGAACTCTCTCTAATTAAGTTTGAAAAGGAACCTTAACCTTTCGGTCAACAAAGGAGTAGATAATAAAAAATGAGATGGAAAACAAAAAAGCACAAATAAGCGGGTGTTATTGTTACTGCTCTAATTGTTTCCAGCACAGCTGCAGTCAAAGGTACTCTGTAATCTCATTTTGTTTATCATTATTTCCCATGTTAGAGCCAGATCATATGTTTTCTGTTCTTAGAAGATGCTGTGGAACTGATGCTTGAACCGAATTCAAGCAGTTGACTGAAGTATCAGGTGCACTTCCTTGCCCTGCCTTCAGAACGCTATGCAAGCAATTGCTTTCACCCCTTTAGATGACCATACTAATGCATGTACCAGGGTTGTGCAAATCTTTTGAAAGAGGTCTTCCTTGGGCATAAAAAGTAAAAACAAATGTGAAGATCACTGTGAGTAGCTTTTGAAGCAGCTGCCTGAGTCTCAACAATAATATAAAGTAGTCCTCATTTAGCAACTTCCATATTTAGCAACTGTTCACAGGCCATAAAAATAACTTTTTGTCATTAAAAAAAATGACCTTTGCAGGTCTGTAAACAAAAGAAAAGCTTTAGTAAATGGAACTTCTGGGTGGGGAAATGGCAGACTGCCTTCAAATTGTGGGGATGGTGGTGAGATAGAGATTGGTGGCTAGGAACTGAGCCTGGATCCGTGAAGGTTTGCTGGACAAGGAGAAGCTGTGAAAGTGCCCACACATTATCTGGAAAGCAGCCCCTCATGCGTAAACCACCAGGATCTGTAGGGACACAGTGGGTGGACATGCAGATAGAGCAGTGGAGGAGACCAAGCTTGCAGCAACAAGTGAAGCCTGCTTAAAGGACACTGAGTTTGCCTACCCCACTTTCTGTAGCAGGAGTGGTCAATTAACTTTCCCAAGGGGCCACATGAAACACTGGAGCTGTTGTGATGGGACACTGCTGTTGCTGCCCCACACCCACCCCTGTCTGCTCCCTATCAATGCCAGTGTCCCACCTCCCACTGATTGGCCCTACTTTCTGTCGACCCCTGCCTCCCACCAGTGCCACCAACACCCTGCCTCCACTGACTTGAAGAGAACCTTAAAAAGAATGTATGAAAAAAGTAGGAACAAAAAAGAAACTTATGAAATGAAACATGGGCTGGGTGAAAGCAAGAAAAGTTTGCAAGGATGAAAAGGCACTAAATGGGGTTTGTATGAACTAGTTTTTGCTTTATTTCCTTTCCTTTTCTTATATCTTTAATTTCCTTGTCTTCTTACTCTTTTTCTGTGCTTTGTATAATGTTTCATCCCCCTAAAGGGAATAGTAAGATGGTTTGTAGCTACTGAAATAAATACAGCACACCTGATCTTAACTCCAAGGCATAGTAAGGGAAGGATTTTTTTTCCCTGAAACTAGGAACAAAATACCTGTAGAATGACTTTATAGCCAGCAGTGTTCTTCACAGCATATTACTTCATTTCTGATTGAGGTTGTACAGGTCAGGTGAAAGCAGAGTGAGCTGCTGTTAAATGCTGAGCAGTACATTTTGTGATCTTTGTTAGGTAGCTCATATGGAACAGCATAGCACCCTAGCAAGAGGAAAGGTAATTCTTCTAGAATGAGCGAAGTGGTACAGCTAGCAAGGGGCAGTGAAAAACATTTGATACTGATGGCTGGTGCCAAAATGAAGGCTGTTACATACTGAGCTACAATTGCCTTCTATCAACTTTTAGTCAAAATGAAATCAGCAGTGCCAGATAGTGCAAGACGTATCACTTGCACAAAGATGGCCAAGTTGACTTTTTCCATTGTTTGTATTTCATGTCAATCAAAAGTAAATTTACAAAAATACCCTGAATTGCTCGAGACATTTAACTGCCCTAATTTGCTGTGGGTGTAGAATAGAACACTTTTGATCTTTTTCGTGTAATTTTCCAGTGGTTCTGAAACTTGAAAATAGAGAGACTTGAAGATGAAAATGATATTTTTAGTTAATATCCTCTGCAGGTCCCTCACTTTTTTGTTGGAGACTGGGGACAGGCATGTCCCGTGAGGGAACATAAAAGGGGGTGCAAAAAGCTGGTATGAAATGGTGATGGAACATAAGGACTCTTATACGATTTCTTGAGTGTATGGTAGGGTTGAATTATTGTGTGCTGTAACATATGTTGAAAGGCTTAGCAATTATCCTGTTATTATAGGAGGGTTAGCTCCTGAGCAGGAGATATGAATCAGTATAGTTAAAACTAACTTAGATGAGTCCAGCTTATCCATAAGACTCAGTGACTGCTAAAGAGTGTCTACACACTAAAGAGCCATGAATCTTCTGTAGCTGCTACTTATTCCTAAAGTATGTGTGGATGACACACAAGCTGTATTATACTAAGTCAAATGATTACTTTCTCTAAAGCACTTATGGCAGAGTTCAGAGATTCACCCAGGTCAGTATTTTTTAAACTTTGGATAGTTGAACAAGCCTTGGTTAAGCTTTTTTTCCTGATGCAATAGTGAAACTCGACAAGTCATGGTATTGACCAGTTGCCTGAATGACTATATATTTCATTTTTATATTGTCTATACTAAAATTGCTGAACAATGCATGTAGTTTGAACTGTATTGATCCACCAAGCTATGACATTATGTCCAGCAAGAGGAAAATTATTTTACTGCTATCTGTGAATGAGTACACCTGTGTACAAGTAAAGTGAAGTTGAACTCTGATGCTCTCTTATAGTAAAGGATTTTTCCCCCAGTTCTTTTTTGAGAATGCTTTTTAAAAAGGGAGAGAGAGAGACAGACACAGAGATAGAGAGAGAGAGAGAGAGACCACTTTTTGAAATGTGAACTTAAATTTAACTTACCAAGAACTTCTGTTGCAAAATATAATTACCTCTAGAGCTTTCTGCAAAATCAAATGCACTTTCCTCATTACAAATTCTGGGATGTGGAAGGGTGGGTGCTTTAATGGCAGAAGGGACAAGCTCTTTTCCAATTGTGATTTAACTTTAAATCTTTAAACACATATTAATTCATGCAATGATTTGGCGAATATAGTAGAAATATGGTATCAGCAAGGATTAGAAATTAACAAAGGAATAAAATTCATCTACCATTATTTTTACATGTATAATCTCAAAATTTCTGGGGCAAAATTATTTTAATTTCCTTATTTTTTTTAACTCTTTTGTAACCCAATCTACTAATTTTAAGACATATTTCTCCCAGCACGTATAATGAAATTAATAACACTTTAGAAGTGTGTATAGCAATAAGGTGGTACTGTGCCAATATCTTGAAATATGCAGGTTGCAGTTACATTTCCTAGTTTTGTGTTCGCTTCTTCCCATTTTGTCTCCATATTCCTCCAGTTTACATTTCCAGTTTTATTTTGATATATTATAAATGGATACTATAATTTGTTAATTGTTTGACATAACAGAAAGATATGATGCACAATAATTGATCACCTAATACTTGGGGCTGTGAATGTTAATCAATTTAATTACCATATTAATCAAACTTTAGTTGATTAATTGTGGGGGCTAAGACTAAAGAATACACTTTTTATGTTTGAAATCATTTGAAGCCTTAATGTTTTATGGGAATAAAAAATAACAAACACAATATTAAAAGATGCTATTTTCTTTTAACAATAGGTGGTGATTTTGTTTTTAAAGTATTGCTGTGTTTCCTTCAACTTTGGAAAAGAGAAAGAATGTATACTATGGAAATTTATTTGAAAATAATTGATTAATCAATGAAAAGACAGATGATTAATCAGCTAAAATTTTAAACCAAGGACTATAATAATTAATTATACAACTTGGTGCTATTTGAGTTATCATTGGGGGGCATTGCTTTTTTATTTTTATTTAAATAAATACTAAATCAAGAGACAATTGTGATAGCAATATTGTTTGATTAAAAAAATCAAACAATAATAGCATAGACTAAAATGTCCTTTATATTTCCTTATATATTATTGATAAGATTCTGAGAAGTGTTTTCCTTTGCTAGAAGGTGGCTTTTCTTTCAAATCTAAGTAATATTATTCCTGGAAGAAAGTGTGTTTCAGCCATCCAGAAAGCTTTGTCTATCAATGCCCCCAAATTACAAATTATAAAGCTGCAATTTAGCTTTAATGTTAAGAGCTTCCTTTTTGTGAGTGTTTGTGTGCTTTTGAATCAGTGTTGACTCCTGGCAACAGTCTGGACTAATGCCTATAGTTTTCTTGGCGACACTTTTGGAAATGCTTGCTCTTGCCTTCCTAGAGCTGAGAGAGGGTACCTGGCCCAATGTCACCCAGCTGGCTTTGCACCCAAGGTGTAATTGGAATATTCAGTCTCCCAGTTTCTAGCCCAGTGCCCTAACCACTGAACCAAACTAGCTCTCTAAGAGGTGCCATACAAATAGAATAATGGCCAACTATAATTTTAGAATTTTGTTAACTTCTCAAATAGGTGGCAGTCATGCACAAGTACTTCTCTCTACTGAACATGAAAATAAGTGTGATTTGGAGCAAGTCACATTAACCTTTAAAGGTTAAAGGGGGCCATCCACAGGGTAGGTCAAAAAAATTCAAGGTTGGCAGCCATCATAGTGTGATTGGTGTGCTGCCCATTTTATATGCGCACATAAAAATATGTTTTGATTCTACCATCAAAACCATTATCTTGATTTTTTTTATGATACCCTGTGAATACTCTTGAGATGAAGAAATGTATTTTGTAGCCTTACATCAATTTATTTTAGTGCTACTATCATGTTTGTCTATCACCTTTAGAGGAGAAATATGGATTGTTCTTCATGTTTCTCCTCTTTTATAACTGACCTTCACCTTTCTCTCATGTATTCCTTTCTCCTTCCATTTTCTATTCTACTATCTTCCCAAAGTAGTATTGGATTGGATGAAAAGACTCTATGGTGGTTTATTTTTGAGAGAGAGGGATGAATGACGGGTTGACTTACAAAATGGCTGTCACTGTGGAAATTAATCAAAGTCTGGGAAATGAAGACCTTAGAGTCAAAACCTGTAGTTCTCAAAAGGCAATAGTGTGAGGAGGTGAATAGGTCAACTTGTCTCATATAATACTGCTGCTGCATTAGCTATAATGGCTTCTAGGAGGCTCTCAGTAGCAATTGAAGATCCTGGTTGTCACCTTTAAAGTCCTACATGGCATGAGACCAAATTACTTACAGGACGTGGTAAAAATTCTCTTCACCCAATTAGAGATGACAGAATGGGCATACTTATAGTACCATCAATAAAACACTACAATTTGATGGGGTCCCTGGAAGCATATCTTTATGATACCTCCCTCCTGAAATATGGACAGCCCCTACTCTATTGGCCTTGGCAAGGCTATGAAAACCGGGAGTTAGGGTGTTAGCATGGGGATTGTGGCATGAGTGTGATAAGTGATTAGTGCTTTTATTAAAGTCTTGATACAATTTTGTTTTGTTTTATTTTAATTAATGAAACCGATGACTAGTTTCTTGGATAGAAAACAGCCATATAAATTGGGTTAATAAATAAATAAAATTATTGGGAAATTTCAAAAAGCTAATCACGTCTAACCCTTGCTAACCTATCACTTCACTGACTCTTTTACAAAGGGAGGAAAAGTTAAATACAAAGATTTGTCTGAAAAGCCCACTAAAGTTGGTCTGAAACTGCTGCAAATAGTTTCCCTCCTTCCCAGCTGTACTTTGAATTAGACTGTTCATCCTTTAGCCCTAATTTTAAAAATAAAACTGGAAAGCAATCTCTTTTACACTGCTGCTATTTTGGATATTTTCTTACCTACACAGCCAACAAATACATTGATCATGTTTTTAAAACCTTAAAAATGGATAATCTTATTTGAAATGTTGAACATTTGTGCGCTAAATAAATTATGAGTGATTGCTCAATTTTTTATCTTTCATTTTCTCTCTTCCTTTCACTGTCCTCGCTACCACTGTGGGTGTAACAATGATGTATAAAAGAACAATGCTGATAACAAACAGGGAACAAAATATGAATAACCCTGATTGGATGAAAAGTCAATTGCATTTTCCCTTACAAGTTAAGCATAGGAGCAATGGTTGGTAGTTGCAAGAGCTGTCCATCTGGAACTCTCAAGCAGTCCACAAGAACCTTCATCATATGCTATCTATCAGAATTTAGCCCAAGGAATAGTGTCAGTCTTTTGCTATCAAGTGTGTTCAGCTTTGTTAGCCAATTTATCCATTTCAAAGATGCTTAGCATAAACTTTCTCTGCTCAGACCTTTCTGTTCATAAAAAATAAGAATGTAACTACTTATATATAAATAGACAGTATCATCTTTGATTATGGGTTTAAGTGGTATCATCACCGGAAGTCTGATCTCCTTTTGTTTGAGTATTCAACAGGAGCATACGATAAGATACACTGCTTTGACCAGAACTTTTATGTATACTGGAAAACAAATAAATTTTGCTTTCTCATTCCCATTTCTTTATCTATTCTATGAAGCCAACTCAATACATATTCAGAGGTCTTGACTTAATCTTAATCAAAGCAACAAGTACATAAGATTGGCCAGGCTATTTGGCTCCTTTCCACAAGAGGAGTAAAATAGTAATAAATTAATTTACTATCAACCCTCAATTTAACACAGGGGTCCCCAACCGCCGGTCCATGGACCAGTACTGGGCCATGGCATGCCAGCAACTAGTCCACACAAACAAGCAAAGCCTCATCTGTGAGATGCAGGTAGCACACAAAACCACCCACTCTCTGGTCCACGGAGAAACATCTCCCCATGGAACTGGTCCATGGTGCCCAAAAGGTTGGGGACCTCTGATTGAACAGATCTTGAGTTAGCTGATTTTGGATACAATGGACAATTTTTTAATTTGGGTTCAACCTCATTAAATAGTCTTTCAAAATAGAGGAGAAATTTGTCTGTTAAACTGAAGATTTACTGCCAATAATATTTCTGTCCAATAATACCGTTTCTGTTTATTATAAAATTATGAAATTACATAAATTGCAAATAACATAAATTTGGATTTAGTGGATATTGGATTTAACAAGCTTCTTTCTCCCTTCAATGATCCATTGAACTGAATTTTTTCTGCAGTTAGAGTTTGCTGTCTTTTCATGACACATCCAATCGGCCCCCTCTGATAATCACTCTGCCTAATGATGGGTCCCATCTCTGTCATGTCCTTGGCTTTACTTTACTTTGTTTTCAACTTCACAGGAACCCAGTCTGATAGCCAAGTAGGAAACAGCTATTCAACTCTGTTCTACTTGGGCTCTGGATACCTTAATACACAGGATACCATAATAATAGGATCAGGCTGCAACTATACCAGCATGAGCTGTCAGTATGCCTGAAAGGAAGTTCAAGTTACATTCTCCCCAGTGTATATAATTAATGGAATACATCAGTATACTAACTAATTTTGTCTGCAGTCTGATTCTAGATTGCTTCCCAGTTGGTGAGGTACAGCTTTGTTTCAGATTGTCTATAAATGTCAAGACATACATAAAATTTAGTCTATAAATGTGGACACTTCATGGATTCCTTTATAAATCATAAGGAGATAAATGGATTCCAACAAGTCAGAAGAAATAGTGAAGTTAAGGAGAAAGAAAAAAAGGGTGTCATATTTCCTCCTCAAAGGTCTAGGTATGAAATCCCTTTCCCCCCATCTTTAAATAGGTTTCAAAGGAATGTTGTTAGAAGGACCTCATGCATTTTATATATCATCACTGACCAGCAATGAGAAGTCACAACATCCGAGAAAAATAATGAGGAGATGTATACGTACAGAGGGAGAAGAAAAATATTACTCTGGAGTACAACTTTCAGACCATGAGGCTTAGATTCACTTAAGGATCTAGAATCTACAAAAGAAGAATCATATTGCCTTTTTACTGTTTGTTTTTCTCCAAATGGGTAGGGCAGGTTCTCTTAATTTGGGATGGAGATGGGGCTGTTATGGCTGAAATGCTTGGCACAACTCCACAGGCAGAAGGGGACTCCAAAATCAGTGTGATATTGTACACATTTTTTAAAAATGCCCCTTCCCTCCCTAGTGCCATCTGGTGAAACAGCATGCTGGCTATGTCTTCACCATTCCAAGCTCATTTTAATGGAAATGGAAAGTGATTAGTAATGGATGAGGAGAATGGGAGGGAACATAGAAGAGAGGGAGACCGTTAAGACAGGCCATCTACAGGGGTGTGGTCAGAAAAGTCAATGTGATGCATATAAAAAGAGGAAAGGCTTGGATCATTTTCCACCCTGCATATCATAAATATTTTTCCTTCTTTTGCAGCCTAAATGCCAGCCCAAAACTACTCTCCTGCTGAATAAAGGGATTTGATATGCATTTCAGCAAAAATAGTAACCGCTTTTCTTCATCCTTTTTGCTGCTCATTCAAATCATTTGAAGGGAGAATGAAACAGAAGGCTTGAAAGAGATCTTTTCTTATATTGTCTATCTAAGGACCTTCTTACCTGCATATCTAATATTTTCAGAGGCTATCTAAAAATATTCACTCTGTTAACCAGTTTGAAAACCACCAATGCACAGGATAGAGAACCATGATGGCCTGATTTTCCAGACTTGGCAAGGTTTACTATTTGTAATGTGTGAAGCAAATTTTGATTCAGCCTAACGCAATCATGCAGATCCAGAAAGACAGAAAGCTTTTGGATTTTATTCTCCAAGTCAGAATTGAAGAATTTAACAAACCTCAAGCCAGTCTTGGAACACAATGAGTAGAATTGCAAAGATGCGAGCTTGCATATAGGGAAGGTTTTAATTAGAAATTCCTTTTTCAACCAATGAAGCAAAATCTTTCTCAAAATAAGTTTATTGGGAATAGGGGAATTTAGGGGGGGGGGAGGATAATAATCACAGAGTTCCACAGTAAATTTGCACAGTAAGCATAACTGATTGTTTACTACATCGGACATAAACCTCAGTTTTAGCCTGTGTTCATATTCATTGCAGAGAGTATAGATACTTCAAACGTGCTCCTTGGATGTTGTTAGGGAGGCTCTCCCTCTTTCTTCTTCCTTTTCTCCTCTGTATTCTCATCCCATTGCTGAATTATGTTATTCTTTATTTTTTCCTTAATATGCTCAAAACAATATTCATCAAATAGTTAACAGTAATAGCTTTTATATTCATAGTTATTGAAGCATATTCCAGAATATTTAACCCAAAAACATTTGGACTGCATAAAACCTACAGTGTTATAATCTTGTTCTTATTTCTGTTAGAGTAATGATGATACTTCAGACAAGAAAATTACAAGATCTGGGTCTACTATCTTTTCCTTCAATGCATTATATCTAATGCAAATACTAATTTTTCCTGGCAAACTAAATGATCAAGTTGCAGTCACTGAAAGCTAAAATGATATCAAATGCAATAGAAGGAATTATCACAATTATTCAATTGGATAATTTGAAAGCATAGCACGTCTAGCTAAACTGTCACTTATCACTGTGAACCTAGCAAATTCCAAAACTCTACAAAATAATCCATAGCACACAGATGTGTCAGTTTCTTCAAAAGATAAATAGTATCAGAAAAAAACCTAGCAACATTGCAGGTGATATATAGAAAGTATCACAGAGATTCTTCAGATACACACCTTTTCCTTTTACATTTACTCTCTAAAATAATTTGTGTTGTTACCAGAAATAATTTGTTTCCTCTGAGGTCAGAGATCTACTATTTCTTCAGAATATATCCATTGTGCTTTGGCATGGTCAGTCCCAAAAGTTAAATCCTTTCCTATTGTCTACATCCCATCCCATTCCAATTTCGTCTAGAAGACTATTCAGCAACCAGCTCAAGCTCCAATTCTTCTTTATAGAAAATGGTCTTAAGGGAAAAGATACCCAAACTGCATATCAACCCATATTTGTCTTTTTAGCTGACTTTCTTCAAGGGATGCATTAGGTTCATTTTGTTATCATTTCTTCTCATAGAAAGGTCACCTTAGATTATACCTCTGTCATTCCCTTTGCAGCCCCCAGAAACTTACTCCAGTGGGGAATGATGGGGGAAGCTGTGGGAAATTTATTGAAAATCCTTGTTTTTCTATTCACAGAATCTCTGGAAGATTGAAGGCTTTTTTTTTTAACCAACAAAAGGACATATTCTCTTTGTAGTAGTTAGATTGTCTAATTTAGTCCAAGAAAATCATGAAAAATGGACAGTTTGCTATTTTAAAAAATATATTTTTACATGGCTTATTGATTGAACAAGGTGGAAGGTGGAAGAAGAGGAGAAGGAGGAGGGGGAAGGGGATGATGATGATGATATGGGAATGCAGTCCTGTTTCCAGTTTCTTGGAACAAATCTCAATCATTCAAGGGGATTTGCTTCGAAGTGGATATCTATAGGATTTTACTGGCAATAATTTTTTTCCCCTCCATAAGTTAGCTAGGTCATGCAGGTGCTAAGAAGGTGATAAGAAGGTGCCGTTCACAGTTTATGGGTGCATTGTAGATCAGCACTTGTCTAACAATTATTGCTCCTTTTGCCACTCTTAATTTTACTGGGCTCTCTTGAGTCACACTGTTGATTTGCAAGACACTAGTTCACAGAGGGTGGGAGAGCCTATTGGACTAACCTGCAACTGGTCTGGTGATATAACTCTTTTATGTCTAATGGATTGAGAAAGTGGGACGTATCGCTCCATGCGTACACATCTGGTTTCCCTTGGTTATGAACGTTACTCCAGATGGTGATCAAGAAGGTGGTTTTATAACCCACTTTAAGAGGACTGTCTGCTGACAAGATATGTGTTTTCTTCCCTTGAGAGCATGCTGCTCAGATGGATAAGTGCAAGTAGTTGAAATTTGGTTGTTAACTCTGAATAATAATAATGCTTTGCATATCCACAGCATTTTTTATTCCAGAATGTCAAAGCCCTTTTAAAACAACCAGTCACTGTTTGGATCTGACCATAAACTTCCTTGCCTTAATCTTTCATTTTTCAATTTCATTCTTACATTTGCTAGATTATGAAAATTTTGATACTGAACTGATGACATGGCTGTCTATAGTCCTATACTGAAAATATTGCAGCTAGTCCAAAACCAATTTCCTCTCCTCTGGTTTCTATTGTAATCATCAAGAGCGAGTCCAATGCTTCCCATTTCAATTAGTTTTACTTGTGCTTAATCATTATATGGGCTAGTTTAACAATACAGCCATGGTTTGATTTTGGAAGCGAATTCTAAGTCCTGCAGTCCATCTTATAATGCATTATTGGCTCATCAGCATCAGAAATTGGCCTGGCATGAGCATAAACTCAATGAACACCCGGGCAACTTGATAGGCATGCAGAGAGTTATTGATGTTTAACTTATTTTTCTATAAAAAGTGATCTTAAATGCCTTTAGAACTGGAGAAGGAGAAACAAACTTCATTTCATTTCTGTCATCCTGATGGTGACTTAAAAATCTGATTTTAAGATGTGAAACTGTGGTTCCTTTTCTCTAAAATCAGGGCTGTCAGACAATTTGCATGGTTGTGGCTTCACTATAACGGATCAGGAAATTAGAGGCCTGGATGTAGAGGGGGCATTGTAAAAAAAAAAATGCTCCCTGTACAGTAATATGGCCATCCAAAGGATGCCTCCCCATAACTTTGAAATGTAACATTGTCCAGTCTTTCTATCTCTTGAATAGGTGGCTCATGATTTCACATAATGACTGTGCCCGTTTTGTAATGGTATAACAAGGGGGAAAGGTGGCATCACTGCAGCACTTGGTAGATGACTCCTGTGTCCAGCATTCAAGAACATTCTCTTTTTTAAGTACGCTGCCAGGCTTATTTAAAGGGAAAGAATATGACTGTCTTTCTATCCTTTTCTTCATTCTCTCCCCTGCCCCCCCCCCCATGACTGTGCTCCAGCACCCCACATCTCTCAAGCACACAATAACAGCAGTGCCTGTCTTTAGAAAATTGGGCAATTGACAAAAAGCCAGAAAGGTAAGCAGGAGAGATATTTTGGTGTTTTATTTTTGCTCATTGCCTAATGCTAACAATTAGGGTCTATGTATGTGTGTGTGTGTGCTTTTTCTCCCAACCTCAAAATACAGTTTTGAATTATACAAACATTTCAGAAAGAAGAATAGGAGGCATGTTTTCATGATCCTTGGAGAGGAGGAAAAAACAGCAAGGGATACAAAGAATGGATTGAGGGTGGCCACACTACCTGTTCATTTCGTTTGCTTAGTTTCTGATTGTCACTCCAGTGCCTCTGAGCTTCCCACAAGCTTCCAGGAACACCAAGGAACAGTGGCTTAATTATGTAGACTGATATTTGCTAAGGTCTAAACTGTGTCTGACAAAGAAACGTCCCTTTAACCTCAGCCAGATTGGATTATTACGCCAATTTATTGACACATATCCCCCTCTAGCAATACATCCTTTGCTTCGGAAGTGCAAATACAAGCATTTGGAACATTGTGCTAGTACAGTATATTTATATTTTGAAAATCAATGCTATATTATTCTTTTTTTATGCACACATACATTCAGACAACAGCAACAGCAACAAAATCCCTTGAATTTAAAATAATGGATACCTGTAAGTAGGAAGTCACTTGAGAGATTTTGCTCAAGTAACATATAACTATCAGTGGATCACCCAGAGGGAATTGCTGCTGTATCTGGCAGAAGCTGTTTGTGGCAGAATAAACAGACAAGCACTCCATATATCATCTTAAGTAAGACAAATAAAGTTGTGTTTCTGCCTTACAACGATGTCATTGTCAGTTATATAAGAATAATTTGGTATGACTTTTTATGAATCTTTCCCCTGTGCAGTAGTACAATGGCCTAATTTTCCACACTGCATATTATAAATAATTTTCCTTCTTCTGCAGCCTAAATGCCAATCCAAAACTACTCTCCTGCTGAGTAGAAGGGTTTGATATGCCTACTATGAAAGGCAAGTTACCCACTTTCAGCAAAAATGGCACCGCTTTTCTTGCATCCTTTTTGCTGTTCATTCAAATCAATGAAACAGAAGGCTTGAAAGAGATCTTTTCTTATATTGTCTATCTAAGGACCTTCTTACCTGCATATCTAATATTTTCAGAGGCTATCTAAAAATATTCACTCTGTTAACCAGTTTGAAAACACACCAATGCACAGGATAGAGAACCACAATAGCCTAATTTTCCAGACTTGGCAAGGTTTACTATTTGTAATGTGTGAAGCAAATTTTGAATCAGCCTAACCCAATCATGCACCTTCTATACAGGCAGAAATCGTATTGAGAGTGGATAGCTTCATGGCAATGAAAGCACCTGGTCTCTGCCCTCCATTCCTCACCCACCTGGACCTGGCTAAAAATCCCATTTTCCTTGAAAAGCTGATGCCAAAAGAGCTGCAGGGCAGCAGAGAAGAACATGAAGGGAGCAGTGGCATCAGAACAAAAACTTTCCCAGTTACAGATTTTCTTTGAAGCACAGAAGCTTTCCCCATTAAAGTCAGTGGGAAGTATGTGTGGGCACAAGCTGGGGAAGCTACAGAAAGTGACTGGAGGAATGATGAGAACAGAGCACAAGTATTCCATAATAGCAGCTGAAGAATAATTAGTGGTAAACAAGTATTAGTTAATCATTAATTAAATAGCTAATGATTAATAAATAGAAGAAGAGCTAATAGAAAATACTGTAGATAGAAGTAGACAGATGTAAGATAAATCTAGAGATCAGAATTTAAAGCAAGGTATAAAATTATAAGATTAGTGCATTGCACGATGGAAGTACAATAAAAACTGGGTTGAGATAATAGAATATAGGAGTAAGGTATAGAACTATTGTAACATATAAGATAAGCTACTGTGCCTATGCCCCTAGAACAAAGATGTGACAATAAACCTGTTTATATGGGGGAAGAAAGTATTTTATAGCAGTTTTTGTAATAAAACATTCTTTTTCACAATGGGAGTTGAGCTGTGTCCTGCCTCAGTCTGTACCATCTGTGAACTGCTGACATCCAGCATGGAGAAGATTGACAGAGGGGGAAGTTAGAGATTGCCACTGCATTTATGAGTCAAACTTTGTACAACATTCAAGAGTATAAAGATAAAAAGAAAGTAAAAAAATAGCCCCTTTTTATATTTTTTCAATGGATGGGATACGTATCTGCCTTATCTGTCAACAGCAATAACTGAAAAATCTCCACTGATATTTATTTGCACAGGAATAAAATAACCAATCTTACTGATGACACTGATAATTCAAGTTGACTTATATCAGTTAAAATCATTAGTAAAATGGAAGCAAATTAGAAAATTAACCTCTTCATCTGAGGAAGTGAAAAAGGTCTTCATTAACCAGCAGGGAATAGCAAATTGTGGGGAAAGAAACCACAGTCCTAGTATTATACATCTGCAGTAGGGAGAGACGAACTAAGATCATATGTGTAATTACATGATCATGGAAATAATACAAACTGTGTAATGCATCAATTGTGTTGTGTGACACAATTAATCCAAACTTCTTTCCATTTGCATGACAATATGACACACTGAGATTTTTGGCCACCACAATGTCCTCTCCATATAACTGCTATTGTTATGTTATACGAGCCGATGTGGCACAGTGGTTAGAATGCAGCACTGCAGGCTAATTCTACTGTTTGGCAATTCAAGTCTCACTGGCTCAGGGTTGATTCAGTCTTCTGTATTCCGAGGTTGGTAAAATGAGGACCCAGATTGTTGGGCACAATATGCTGACTCTGTAAACCACTTAGAAAGGGCTGTAAAGCACTGTGAAGTATCTAAGTACTATTGCTATTGCTATATTCCATACGAAAAATATCCCAAGAAAGTTCATTAGGTGAATAAATAAGCTGAAAAGGCCTGCTCTAAATGCCATTTTTAGGACTGTGTAAAATTTCAGATGTTATTCCTAAAAAATAACTGAAGAACAAATTTATTTATCATCTATCAATAGTGTAGAATAAAATAAAACAATACTCAAAACACCTCACAATTATATGTAAAATTGTAATAGTAAATAGAGAGTATCTAGAACAGGGTGTCAAACTGGTGGCCTTCAGGACGAATGTGTCATGTGCAGGCCAAGCCCACCCCAAAGGCATAAAATGTCATGATATGTCACGGTACGTCACGTGACACAATCGAGTTTGACATCCGTGCTCTAAACTAAGAACGCATAAGATACAATAACATCAGTGCATTCAGAATAATAGATTAAAAGTGTACTTTTAATGGCTATAAAAATGTTTTTATGCCTTCTTAAATATTATTTTTAAGAGCTCTGACTCCAAGCATTATTTTTGTGGAAATCAATTCCAAAAAGAAGAAAGAAAGAAAGAAAGAAAGAAAGAAAGAAAGAAAGAAAGAAAGAAAGAAAGAAAGAAAGAAAGAAAGAAAGAAAAAAAGAATGAAAGGCTCCCAGGCATAATGTGGTTATTCCAATTTGTATGAGAACTTTCCTGATAATTAGATCAACCACCTACGCTCATAAAATACCAGTAAGTTTTCCAAATGCCCAAGGTACAATGTATTAATACCACCTACATATACAGGCATCTTTCAGAAATGATTGGCAATGCAAAAAAAGAGATAAGGTTAAATTAAGGTCCAGAACAGCACAAAGAGTAGCATTCTGACCTAGATCCAAGGGCAGCAGGAGATCTCGCATAACCCAGCCAACAGGCTGCTCTATTAATCCAAGTATAACACAACTGAGCCTGAACTGAGCTTCACTATCTTGGAGGTGAAGAACTGATAAATACTACAAACATTTATTAAGTTATTTTTGCAGTCAAAGACTTATCATATATTTCAACTTCCAAGTTTCTCATAAATAAATGGCATCTCATTAATAAATGGCATCTTTTCCTGGGACTATGAGGCAACTGCCTAGGCCCTAGGGCAACTGTAAGATTTTAGAGAAAGATGTGGCTGCTTTGAAAGTTGTAGAAAGTAATGCTTTTGCACATTTTGAAGGGCTTTTTATAAATTATGTCCTCATTTCTAGTCATTCTAAAAGACATTTAACAGTCCTAAAGTGGTGAATTATAGATGAAGAGGTTCCTTTCTTAAGATTTCCCTATCTGGATTTCCTTGTTGATAGAATCTCTTAAGGAAAGGCTATATAATAGCAATGATGTTCAAATAGTAGAAAATTAAAATGAAAAAAAAAATAATGTAAAGGCAAAAAGCTGTCTTTCATCTCATATTGGGCTGGTTCTTCTATTTGTAGTCTCCCAATTTTAAAGCATGCAAGGAATCAACTGCTCCATTTCAAATATTATTACTCCTGAACAATAAATGAGGGATAAAGAATGTTTGCATTGTGTATGTATTATTTCTAGGTATACACATACAGAAAGGCATATCTTGATCTATCAGTGTGAGTGTTGGTTAATTTGAATATGCATGCATCAGTATACTCTGTACACACATGGGATTAAGCATGCCTTCACTTACGTTGATTGTATACCTTTATTCCCTCGCAGCCTACTAATTAATCTTTTTCAGCAAGAACTATTTATTATACTCATTATAACACTTCTAAACAGTTCAAAAGCCTTTTGCATTTCAAAAACCAATGTTCCAAGAATTCTTTTTTATTTGTGTGTCCTGTCTCATGTCAAGAAAATAGAGCTAGTGCCATTGTCCACTATGGGCTCATCCAGAGAGGTGCTTTAGCATCTTTCCTCCAGTTCCTGCAATGGAAAAAACTAGGCTAACAAAAGACAGCTGATCTCTATTTGGCTTCAGTAACAAGGAGGGCAAATGGACTGTCCTTACAGTTTTAATGAAGAATTAAGATAAGGGCAGCTCATTCTGTCGGAGTTTCACATCTCACCAGCATTAAAATGGGGTAGGGGTGGGGTGGGTGGAAGCTAATTTAACAAACATATTAAAAGCAAATAAATGGTTGGGCTATCTTTCAAGTTGCCCGACGGACAAGCAGTGCTCTGAGACACCTTCTATAGCAGTGGTTCTCAACCTTTCTAATGCTGTGACCCCATAATACAGTTCCCCATGTTGTGATGACCCCCAATCACTTATACATCACCGGGTGCCAGGGGCGTGGCCAAAGAAAAGGGGGAAAAAATGGCGGAGAGCCTTGTTTGGTGACCCCCGTGAAATGGTCGTTCGACCCCAAATGGGGTCCCAACCCACAGGTTGAGAACCACTGTTCTATAGAAATGACAGGAATGACGAAGTATCTGGCAATCACAGAAGTTCAGAATTAAACATTATATTTCCCAATATAATTTTATTTCCTGCTACATATCTTTTTCTCCCTAGGAATTTTTTTTATTATTTTCAGGTTTTTATTTTGGTTGCAAGGTGAAAGGTGAAATAATTAATTTTTTGACCAACTCTTTTCACTGGTGATACACTTTTCCACGAAACTGGAATTCTTCTAGAGCTCATTGAAGTTTTCACTGTTCCTCTCTCCCCCCTACCCACCCACTGGGCCAGGTGGATGAATTTTATTTCACCTGAGTGATCAAATTTCCTGATTATCCATAACCAAATTGATCATGCTGTATGCTACAAGCACCAGTTTGGGCTGCATATTTTTCAGCACAAAGCTGCAGTTATTTTGTGCAAACACAGCAAGCCTCTGTTTTACTGCTCCCCAACGGAAGTATTCAGAGTGTCATTTCATGGGAGAGAAAAGGTATCAATTTATATTTTGAGATAAGGTCGGTTTTAATTATATTTGCTCACCTGGAAAAAAAATCCCTTTGGGCAACATTGTGTAAAGATAATTTGTAAAGATACATGGTCAATTCTTGGCATAATCTGTCTAAAGGCATCATCAAGCAAGGCACGAAACAACTCTAAAATTAAAATTCATCTTTTCTCATCCAGAACAAAGGACAGAGAAGGTGGACAGTGGCATGTTCTATTTTGCTCTGTTCGGCTTGGCTTTGAAGGTTGAGAATTAAATATATTTGTTTATCCTGAATTATTTTATTGCCATAAAAGATACCAGTGGAAAAATGAACCCTAGGGAATTTGACAAAAGACAGATTTAAAAAAAAGGAATTTTATTTATCAGTGGAATCTTTCACTCTGGGATTCAGGATAGGGCCCAGAGAGCTCCAATGTCTTTCTTACTTCCTTGTAATTCACACTGAATGGAGTCCTTTAAACTTAACTCCCTCATGAAGAGAGAAAATGGGCCAATTATGCAATTGTCCCAATTATCAGTGTCTCTGAGGAATAGATGCTATGGGTAGGTAGTCACTTTTATGTCACAGTCTGTAAAAACAAGCATGATGAAAGACATTTTAATGTTTTAAATATATAAACTAGTTGCAGAAACGGGAGAAAGAAAGGGACATAAAGAAAAAAAATCTGTACCTTTACATACCAAAGTTGTATTTTTAATAAGTACATCAATGTCAGGTCCAAACCAAAAGACGACACACTGAAATCTAATTGTCAAGTTCTTTATTTGTTTACACCTATTAAGCAGAATCTTGCCAGATTAAAGCTATAACCCTCTAACCTAATACATATATTCTGAGAGATTGTAGAGTCTGTCACCCTGAACCTCTTCCTCTCTTTCCTCCATTCACTGCAGTCTATTATTCTGGGCTTCTCTCTGGAACGCACTGCCTTTTCCCTGGGAACTGGCCATGGTCTTGCCCCCCCCTTCCTCCTTCTCCAGGTGCACAGTCCATCACACAAGTATTAAATACAAATTGATGCTGACTTTCAGTTACTTACTGCATTACTGCTAATTGACCTATTTCAATTTGGTTTTTATTAGTTTGCTTGTTTGTTTTGATGTGCCATCTCCTTTTTAGAGGAACTGCCACTGAAAACTCCCTCTGAACAATTGTCCATTCATACTGAGTTGGTCAGTTTTCTGACTTGCCATTACATTTCTTCTCCCCTCCCATCTATAAACACTGTATACTGTTGAGCATGTGCACAGGGTATACTGTGAACAAGAAATAATGAACAGACTATGCAAACATTTCTGCAGTGTTCCCTACATCTGAGGAGAGAACTGATCTCTTGGTGTGACTTGCTAAAATGAATACTCCAAAGTGAAGCAAATCATATAAAATTCTGGAATTCAAGAAAGATTGCAATAAACATCTCAATAGTGGCTACTTTCAGTATCATCATTATCAATCACAATTGCTTCTGTTCTCCCCCAAAACACAGTAATGTGGCAATATTTGAACCAGTAAAGAAAGCGTAGGCAATTTATCTAGGAATGCCCTTGCTTATTTCTGTGCTGTAGTTCGTTTACAATTCAAAAGGTTAGATTCAAACTTTATGAATATCTGCTTGCACAGCTCTACTCAGTTTTTCTGAGCAGAGGTACAATTAACCTAACTAAAACAAATGTCAAAGCAGACCTCTTATCTCTATAAATTGGTTCCCTCCCCCAAAGCATTTCTACTCTTGGCCCCATTTGCACTGTCAATTGTATTCCCTCAAACCTGCTTGTATGCAGCAATAATATTTTTAAAGTATCTAAAATACTTAGGCATTAATTCCCATTGTAAAACCCAAACTAACATATATGCAGAACTAGATTTGGAATTAAGGTTGTTCAGTTAGGTTCCTAGACCTTGTTCCTTATATTATATTTATGCTATCTAATAGACAATAATAAAACAAAATTATTGCATCAGTGATTTGGGTAAGGGAATTTCATCATTCTTTGGCCAATTAAAATATGTGTTATTTCATGTGTATACTGAATGCTAGGAATATACTGTATTTCAGAATAGAATAGAATAGAATAGAATAGAATAGAATAGAATAGAATAGAATAGAATAGAATAGAAGCTGAAAGGGACCTTGGAGGTCTTCTGGCCCAACCACCCCACTCAAGCAGGAGAACCTATGCCATCTCAGACAAATGACTGTCCAATCTCTTCTTAAAAACCTCCAGTGATGGAGCGCCCACGATTTCTGAAGGAAAGGTGTTTCACTGGTTAATTGTACTCACTGTTAGGAACTTTCTCCTTAATTCCAGGTTCTCTCTTGGATCAGTTTTCAACCACTGTTTCTTGTCCTGCCCTCTGATGCTTTGGAGAATAATTTGCCCCCTCTTCTTTGTGGCAGCCTCTCAAATACTGTCACCCCTGTTTCTTCTTTTCTTTAGACTAGCCAAACCCAAGTCCTGCAGCTGTTCTTCATATGTTTTAGTCTCCAGGCCTTGGAACATCTTAGTTGCTTTTCTCTGAACTTTTTTCAAGGTCTCAACATCTTTTTTGTAGTATGGTGACCAAAATTGATTGCAGTATTCCAGGTGTGGTCTCACTAGGGTTTTATAAAGAGGTACTAATACTTTATGTGATTTTGATTCTATGCCTCTGTTTATGCAACCCAGGATTGTATTATCTTTTCTGGCTGCTGCTGCACACTGCTGGCTCATAGTCAAGTGATCGTCCACTAGGACTCCAAGGTCCCTCTCACAGTCACTGTTTTGGAGCCAGGTCTCACCTAATCTGTACTTATATCTTTGATTTTTCCTGTTTTTTTTAACAAGAAAAAATATTTAATGTTTTACTTCCACTCTGTATACAAAACAGTTTTGCTGTGGTATAACATATGGCTTTTAATTTAATTTAGTGACTGTGATATATGTGGAGATGAAGTTGTTGGGCTGTTGGGCTAAAATGTTCACAATCTGTGGGCTCATTCCATGATGCAGAAGAAGGTAGTGTTTTGGCTGAAAGTGAGCAGGTTCAATCCCTTGGATGATGACTGCAGACTCAACAGCAGGCTATAAATAATAAAACCGTTTATGTTAATTACTAGAATCCCATGCTTTCTCAGCAAAAGCATAAAAAAATCAAGGTAATCAGAAATAAGAATAATAGAAATGGAAATGCTTTCACTCCACTCCATTTATGATCATATTGCCTAATGACATGTCCTATTAAGAATTCATAAGAAAAAATGAGCTAGCTAGCCCAGCAGCATTGGTTTCTCATAATGGCTAACCAGTTGTCTATGGCCTAGAAATGAAAAAGTTAGAACTCACTTGCTTGATGCACTGGCAACTGGAGGCGGCTATTGTAAAAAGTGATCCTTTTACAATTAGTATGTGTTCCCTTTACATTACAGTAGCTAATGTACATTAGCCACCATGACTAATAGCCATTGAATTTATTCTCCATAATTTTTTCTAATACCACTTAAAACAAAGCATGCATTTTGGGAGGGCTATTACTTTATTGTACAATAGTAAATGCTATTATTTAACTGTGAAGTCCTACTTTTTATGTGTTCTGAAGGAACTGCTGCACTGAAGACACCAGACCAGACACACCTAATATGCACAGCAATCCAGTAATGGCATGTGCACAGCCACTGTATAACTAGGAAACTAAGGACAACTTGAGCAAATACAACCTATAATCTTAATAGCATAAAAGCACAACTGGTTCCTTGTCAGAGTCAGAAGTTTTAATCCCTCAGTAGCTGAAACATACCATTATAAATATTTTGCCAGCGAAAATTTTGCCAGACAGAGTGACGTCTTAGTCTATTCTTTCCTGATATGAAATGCTCTTAGACATTTCCTTCACTGAGTAAACTTGACTTTGCCTGAGGTTCCAAATCTAGTTTGCTGTTCTGGAACTCAATCTTATCTATTGCAAAACCCATAACTTCTACACTTTTAATCTACATATGGGCAAAGAAAAGTCTACAGTCTGTCTTGTACGAAACCTTAACATGTTTCTTTTGGTCCACTTACACTTTAAATCAGGGGTCCCCAACCTATGGACCATGGCCTGGTCCCAGGCCGCCACAGATATGGCTGGCCAGTGGATGCACATGTGGGTGCACAATCCCCCCATTTGAACTAGCGCATGCACATGGGTGCAAACTGGAACACTAGTGGGGGGCGAGTGTCCACAGCCCATTTGTGCATGTGCTGCTAGCCTGGGTGGTTTGCGTGGTCCACTATGGCACCAGTGCATGCCACATGCGCAAATAAGGCTGCTAGTGCTGCCCCAGTGTGCATGGCTCCATGTGCACACCAATTTTGAAGCTGCTCTCCTTCCTTCTGGTCCTCAAGCCCAGAAAGGTTGGAGACCTCTGCTTTAAAGTTTTAATCACTTGGGACTTTTCCATGTAAAGAAGTGCCACTTCTGTTACAAGACTGTCAGTACCTAACATATAGTAGAGACCCTTCTGAAGATGCCCCCATTTTCAGAAGCCATCTCTCGCTCTTCAAAAGTGGGCTCTCTACACTGTTCTGAGATCTAGAAAACACTGCTTAAGGAATCACATT
Source organism: Crotalus tigris (assembly GCF_016545835.1). Taxonomy (NCBI): domain Eukaryota; kingdom Metazoa; phylum Chordata; class Lepidosauria; order Squamata; family Viperidae; genus Crotalus; species Crotalus tigris. Next base: position 1,854,717 of record NW_024100552.1, on the reverse strand, counting down.
TCTCTCCTACTCTTTTTGCTTTTAAAAATCCTTAAAGATTACTCTCTTTAATAAGACTTTCAGAAGCCAATGGTTTTATGTTTTGGTTTAAGTGCTGTTTTTCTCTTGTTTATTCTATATTTTTTATCTTTTTCTTTTCTTTAAGTCTCTGACATTCCATTTTGAACAGAAAGTCAGCCTGTAAATTGATCAGTTAAATAAATATATAACCACATGCACTTAATCAGGAATAGAGAACATGTGGTCTTCCAGATGTTACTGAACTACAAGTCCCAGGACCATTGATCATAATAACTGGTGTTGTTATTTAGAAGCATATGGAGGACCACAGGTTCCTGTTCTTGCTCAAGATAGAACAAATCTCCAAATGCATAGTTAGGGAACAGACAAAAGACAATTTTAAAATTGTCTCCCTTCTGAACAAATACATGGATTTCAGCCACCTAGCCCAGAACTGAAGGATTCTTGATAGATCTAGGGCTTGAAAGATATAGAAGATGAAAATGTAGGAATCACATAGTCAGACATGGTTTTGTCATTTTTGGAAAAAAAGAATGAAAATGTATGACTTTTTGGAGGATTTATTGAAAAAAGTTGTCAATGTAAGGACCCACCCCACTTTGCATCTTAAGAAGACAAACCCTTTCATGAGGGGCAGCGGGTATAGGTTGCTTTCACTGATTGTGTTCAGGGCCCTATAATCCACGCATAAACGTAAAGAGCCATCCTTCTTCTCTCTAAAAAGGACCGGGGCAGCCACTTTAGGCTTAGCTGGTTCAATGAAACCTCTCTCCAGGTTTTTTTTTATAAATCTTTCCAGTTCCTCCTTCTCCTTGGGGCTCATGGAGTATAATCTGGGTTTCGGGAGTTTTGCCCCAGGCTTGAATTCAATGGTACAGTCTGTGGGTCGGTGGGGGGGAAGCTCATGCGCCCTCTCCTCACTGAAGACTTCAGCAAGGTCCCTATATTCCTCTGGTATTTCTGTTAATCTTTTTTCCTCTCCTATGGATGCTTTTTCTATTCTTGATTCTGGTAGCCTCTCTTGGGGTTTTAAGTCCATAGGGTCCCCCTTCGGGAATTTGATTTCTGTCGTCCTCCAATTTACCCAGGGGTTCCATTTTTTTCAACCATTCCATCCCTAGAATCATTGGGCATTCCATACCTGGGGTCACCACAAACGTTAAGTCCTCTTCATGGTTGCCCAGGGAGAGGTGTATTGGCAGAGTGGCTAGGGTAGCTGGCACCCCCCCTGCTATGGATCCATCTATCTGGCCAAATGAGATTGGTTGTTCCAGTCTCCTGGATGGGATGCCCAGATTCCCCACTAGTGTTGGGCTAATGAGGCAGCGGGTGCAGCCAGAGTCTATTAATGCTTTCACCTTCACAGCTTCGGGCATGGGGGGGATTAATATAGTCACTGTTTTGAAGATGGGTGTGATGCGTCCACTTACCAGGGGTTCGCCTTCCGAGCTGTCATCTGAGGCATCCACCGTCCCTTTGGTGTAGGCTGGAGTTCTTTCCCCTTGGTGAGCAGAGGTGGGGTTTTCTGCAATTTCCATCATTTTCATGGCTGTTTCTTTTGGCTTAGCTGAATACCCTCTGGGTTTGTTGATTGGGGGTCTGTCTGGGTTGTGCTGGGGGGCCTTTGAGCGGCATTCTACAGCTCGATGCCCTTCTCTTCCGCACTTGAAACACCCCATCTGCTTCTTGGCTGTATCCGATGATTTCACCGGTTGGTGTGTCAGCTCAGGCGGGGGGGCGGCTCCATTGTTTTCCTCGGCGATGCCTCTTCAATATGTCGATCTCTGCTTCCTCTGCCAAGACGTACCATTCCTCAAGTCGATGTGGGTCTCCTCGGGGCAGGCACGCATCATATAGATCATAGTTTAGTCCGTCTTTGAAACGGCCACGGAGGATGTCTTCTGGCCAATTCAGTTTGCTGGCAATGGCTCGGAATTCTTGTGTATACTCAGCCACTGGGCGTTTGCCCTGCCTCATCGTTGTTAGTCTTTCACGGGCTTTGCGATCAGCCAGGGGGTCTTCAAATCGTCTTCTCAACGAGGACATGAAACGGTTGAAGTTACTGAGTTCTGGGGCATTGGAGTCATGCAGGTTCACCACCCACTCTGCAGCTGGTCCATCCAGGGCAGATTGCACGATCCGGATGCGGGCGTTGTCGCTGGGGATGTCCTGCCCATATTCCTCCATGTAGCTGAGGACTTGGGTTAGGAAAACCCCCAAGCGTGTTGGCTCCCCTTTGAATTTCACCTCCAACGGTGGACGTCTTGGAATGGATCGGTGCCTCCATTGTGGGTGGTAGTGTCTTCCGTCCAGATTTCCATCTGTGGTCCGGTAGGGGTGGGAGCTCCTGGATCAGTAAATGTCCCTGGGGTTGCAGGTTCCACGTCCCCCTCGGTGTCTCTCCCTTTGTGGCTCCAGGAACTGGGGCGGGCGTAGGGCTCAGGAATCTCCGCTCCTAGGGAGCTGAGAGTTCTCTTCATCAGGTCAATAGCTCTCTCTAGGATCCAGTCTGAGTACGGCATACAGCTTCCTCCCTCTTCACTTGCGTGCAGGGATTTCTCCATCTCCTGCTTCCATTCTGGTTGCTTGGTCCCCCGTCTCAGGGTCACTTTTCTTGATTCCGTTCCCCACTCACTTTTCTTTCCAACGCCCATCGACCAGCGAGGCTTGTGGTCCTGTGTCTCCACCACTTCTTCTTCTGAGAAATCTGGCCTCTCGGATCCCAACATCTGGCAAGGGTCCAACTGGGTCAGCGGCTCTCCTTCCAGGGAGTTTTCTCCCTCTCTTGCTTCGTTGTCTGACATGGTAAATTTTTGCAAAATCCCCCGGCAAGGGTCTACCTTCCAGGTGGATTAATTTTGCAAGTCCTGTCTAATGTAAGGACCCACCCCACTTGGCATCTTAAGAAGACAGAACTCTTGGAATAGTTCTTCCAACAGGAATCCTTTATTAAGAGAAAATGGTTGCAGGCATGCTAGACAGGACTTGGGGTTCAAGCTCTCCCATGCAAGGTTTTAAGGGGTTCCCCAGTAGTCCCACCCAATCAACCCCCCTTCCAGTGATAGTTTCAAGTATCACAATTCAATCCCCTTTCTTCTTCCGTCTGGATGGAGACTTCAGATAACTACATGAAAGGCAATTACTCTTCTTTGATATGTTAAAGCTTAGAGGCCACAATAAACACACATTCAGTCCTTTGAAGTGTGCTGAAGGAAGTGATGGCCATAAAGCCCCTTTGCTCTCCCCCTTTTCTCCCTCTTATGGCAGAATCCAGAGAAGGCAGAATTGGGAGTTTCTATGTTTGATAATTAAAGATGAAATATAATTGGATTCTGACAGTCAGGAAACCTAACAAATATTACATCATAATGATGAATATTACATCCTAGCTAGTATATTTAGGAAACATTTGTCAGGAATCTGTCTACAAGGTTCTCTATCTTAGTGTTCAAACAGAGTAACAGAAAGTTCTTCCAGATGAAAATGCAATTCCAGTAGTGCGTAATGTGGCCTCAATCAATCTAACGTTGCTGTAACCAAGGGCTTGAAATTACAAGCTGTCACACTATGGTGGTGATTAGAAGGCAGAGATTGGCATGTAGTGGTCTTATGATGGAGGCTGGGTTCTAATTAGAAAAGTGGGCCTAATATAAGTCCTACCCCCAAAATAAAAAAAATAAGATTCTTGGGCCACTCATTGTTCAGCCTTTACCAGATGAAGGATCCCAGGTGTCGAATTCTGCCATGCTTTCATTAGACATTTGCCACCATCATAAACCCAGAAACACACAGGAAGGCTAGCAATTTATCCTCTCACATTTCTGTGAAAAGGCAGTAAAGATATATGTTTGGGCTCTACCATGAGGGAGTGGGTCATAGCACACAGTTACAGCTAGCAAAAGAACTGATTGACTGGCCAGTTGTCTGTGCTTAGCTACAATATTCCCCAGAGAAAAAAAAATAAAACAATTGGCTGATACTCTGTGTGAGCTCCAGATTTATAAACATAAACATGCAAATGCTTACATAATCTTGACAGCCAAATAAATGTGAAAATCTCCCAAACAATCCAGATCAATCTTGGATATATTTTAAACTGCATTCAAAAGGACTGGGAGTCAGAGAGGCTGGTTGTCAGAAGTTGTTCAGGGAAAGAATAAAAATAAATTGAAATTAGGATAAGAGAAAGGAGAGGTTTGTTTTTAATGAGCTGAGACCTAGAATTCTAAGGATAAAAAGTTACATAGTAATGGTTGTAAAGTTTGGGTATTACTGTATTAGGGATGTGATGTTGCAATGCTAAGCTTTTTATTCAACATGCTTGTTGTAGCCCAAGGGCATGTCACCACACTTGTGAGAACTTTACTAGAGTGTTGAAGCAGTATTATGCCATTTAACTGAGTGATTTGTTTTTCTTCTGGACATTGATTGAAGAAATTCTTACTACATGTTATAATTTCCTTGGCTTACTAAGAAAGTCAGGAACTAAACTGGATCCTAAATTGGCTTGGGTTAGAATCTACATGTCACTTTACCTCTGTTTCAGGAAGCAGCAGGAATCTGCCATTACTTGTCACTGCGATCAAATGCAAGTCCCCTCACGGCTTTCCCATGTGCCACTCCTTGGATAGACTGCTCAGTATGAGCAATCACTTTTTGACAATCACTACAGTACCATTGGTAGATCACTGATATCATTAATTCATGTCATGATTATTTACATGGGAAAAAACCCCTACAGTGTATATTAATAGCTGTAATAATGGCTAGAACTTACAGTACTTGACTTAAGGCCATTGCTCCATTATTGTTTTCTTTGTCGGTTTAACAAATTTCAAAGGAGAAATTAAAATTTTTGGCAATGGCAATCTAATATATAATTTGTGTGACACCAGTCTCTCCCCTCCTGTTAAGCAGCTTGATGCAGCAAGAGATAGAGTTCCACACCAAAATCAAGAGCCTTGCAGCCCAGAAAGTGACAGGTGAGGATGGGCTATGAGCAGCAAGTCCTGCAATTCAATATCTGTGATGGGACATACTGGGATCATAGTGGCAAAGGCTAGTACATACATTATTCCCATGTATATCAGTATGAGTATTTTCTTAAATGTTCAGAAGTACTCTTCTGGATGTCTGTATTAAACAAAATTAAATGGGTATTGACCAAGGGCTCTGTCTTCACAACAGAGGCAAACCTTCTATTACTAAGAAATTCATTTTCCTCCAATAATTTTTTTGAATTACTTTAGATTGCAATATATTGCTCTGATATTAGCACTGTGGAAAGCACTGTCTTTGAAGTTTTAAAACAGTTGGTACTCTGGAAAGCTGCTTCATAACCCTTCACATGTTGTCTTCATTTATGTACACTATCACAGTACTTTGTTTCACTGAGAGTAAATGCAATATATATGCAAGTGCATACATGAGCAGAACATCAAAAAATTGTCTACATAGCTGGTGTTTCTGTCAACTGGATGATAGTGGATCTTGAACATCAGATCAAGTTTTCTGCTATTCAGGTTTCTGTTCAGAAAAGTACTTTATGACTGAATCCTCCTTCTAAATTACTCTGCAATTGAATGAAAATGGAGAAATCACAATTTATTTATTTGACTTCTGTAGCCACCCATCTTAGTAAGAAAGCTTAAGTTTGGGATGCATAGCTTTCTTGACAAGATGATGTCTTTTTGGCCCACTCAAAAGAGATCTGTTGAGTGACTGCAAAATATACTGTACATGGATTATTCTGATGTACTACTGGCCATCTGAGGCTAAGCTTTTGAAGTAATGTGCAAAGCCTTGAAAAATGCATGATCTATGGAAATAAACTCTGTGCATTACCTCTCTATCATTTCAAGTGTCTAGGAAACAGAGGTTACAATTTAGAAATTTAATGAATAATGACAATTGAAATTGCCTCTACAGTAATTTACTAGACACCAGAAATTTACACATTGATCCTTACTACTTCAGAGAGTTGCTAAACCTCAGGACCATGTCATAGATCTAAGACAAAACAGAATACAAGTATAAGAAAAAAGCCACAAGAACTGTACATCTTTTGACTAGATAAAAGTTGAGCAGAAATATAGTACAGGCTAAAAAAAAACATCCAAATATTTTATGCCGCACTGAGTTGAGTATTATACTTCCAGAGAAAGAAACCTGTTTTTCAACTCCAGTTGACAGGCAAGTGGTGGTTCCATAGAAAAGAAACACTCAAATCAGCTGTAAATTGTCTACCTTGCTATAATTCAGAAATTTGCAAAGCTGAAGCAGCCAAGGAAGAATGGTATTTTACAAGAACTGTAGAAATTGTATTAGTAGGTCCATTAAAGTTAGGGGTCTCCTATCTTACCTTCCAATGGGCAAAGTTTCATGGGCTTAAGAGAAAGAGTACTCTAGTCTGAAATTTTTGAAAGTGCTTTTATACAGTAAACATTGTGTGCTATCTCTGGGTAACTCAGCTTTTTTTCTCTCATGCTGCTTCTAACTGTTTCTTCAGCCAACTTCAGAAATTCCAGGATTGCAGAAGATTGACATTGGAGTTAGACTGCCGTTCAATCTGGATATGGTTACTATAAGAACTGACTGGTCATTTCCTTGGTTCTTGTCCTTCCTATGTGGCTATGTGGACTGTTCCACTAGTCCCTATCTTTTCCTAGTCTCCATGCCTTTCCTTTGCTTTCCTAGATATATGCACACATGGATGCCTTCACTCCCATATCCCACATTATCTCCTTGGACACTAACACAGAAGCTTTCTTTTTTCCCTTCTGGTATCTTTGCTGCTCAGCAGTCATGGAATAGGAAATAGGTTGTCTTTCCTTCCTCCATTCCTCTGTAGCTCCATGGAAACTTTGTTCCAAGGAAGAACTTTCATCCAAAATAATGTCCTCAGTTGCAATTTAAATAATTTTAGGGGAACATAAAGTATTGTTGGAATATTGTGGGGAGTGGTGGGAAAGAAAGGGAAATAAATATGTGTCAACCTGACCAAGCAAAAATTGAATGAGTGCCCGATGGGAGCTGTAATGGTTAAATGGAGCAATAGTTTCTAGCGATGAGGATAGTTTGTTGACTTAATGCTGGACTAATCAGAATAATATTAAAAACAATACTAAGCACCTGCCATTCTGGAATAAAGGATTTAAGGCAGCTCACATCAGAACATATCAGTTTTGAATCACAGCTGGAAAACATGTGCCCAGAATGCATTTTGCAGTGGGCTAGAATAGGAAAAGGACCATGTCATCTATTGCTGCCATCAGTAGCCATGAGTGGCCAATATTGATGATGGTCCAAGCAAAACATGCAGATTGCCCTCAGTAAGAAAAGTCTAGGCAATCTTTATCCTCAAAATGATAAATACTTTCAAATTGTCATCTTGCCTATTGCCCTGCTTTCTGGGATGAGAGCTGCTTTTTATTATAAAAAATGTTATACAATCCATATCATTTAAATAATTTAGAAGAATTTTAAAAATGAACAAAGAAAAATCATTAGATCTTTCAGTATTAAAAGCTAAGACTTTTTGAGTGGGTGTGGGGAAATGGGTACGTATCACTTTGTTATATAACAGATATAACAATATTTTTACATTTTATGCTTTAAATATCCTTTTTTCCATTTGGAGGAAAACATTATTTTGCAGCAGCATACCTATTTTAATTAATTTACTGCAATTGTTATGAATCGCACAAGCCTTATTTCAGAATGGAAACTGTAATTGAGATTCAAGAAACTACATCTGATTTTCAATTATCTTTAAATTTTAAAATAATAGAATAAGCAAGTTGAAAACTACTCAGCCAAAGACTAGTGCAGAAGCTATTTGACTTAAGCAGATGCCTATTTTTAAAATATCATTTAAATGGTTGATCTTTTAATGTCAAGCACAAAAATAATTGCAAACTGAAATTAAAAAGTTAAAGATATAACTACTACTACTATAAATCTGATCATATTTCTTGTATTCAGCGTTAAGTTCATACATGGCATTCAGTCAAGAAATTTCTAAACATTATTATAGTTGTCCAAAGAACACTTTGTTCAGAAACATAAGCATTTTTGTCAATATGTGTAGATCTTTTCATTTTCAATTAAAGCACAAAAACCACAAAAAGCAATCAAACTGGGAAAATCCCTAATGAATTTGCAGATGGATGTTTAGCTTAGAGTACACTAGAATCTTAAACTAATTTTAATGGATAATTAACTTAAATTGATAATTTAATACTGTTACAAATTTGGGAGTGGAATAACCTAAAACCTCTTTGGCAGACTCTTTCTTTTAAGGGTCCACAGTAAAAGATATTTATGATAGGCTGCCATCACTCAGGTAGTCTCCTGGCACACATTAGTTGGACAGCTGGCATGTTCTACAAACCCTTCAACCAAAGGTTTCTCCCTTAAATCCAGCCTTAGGAAAAAGGGCTCACTGCAGAGACTATGGTTGGAGAAAGATAATCTAGACCTCCTGATTTAATGTTGATATGCAAGGCTCTTTTGTTATGGTTGATTCTTTAAGACCATTGTCAGTTTTGTAGAATATGAAAGATAAGTGAAAGCTATTCTCTTGGGAGTGACTGGCTGTCCTTTGGAGAAAAATGGTCCATCTTTGCTATTTTCAGTCTAGAATGGCTAATGATATCTTTACAACTCTTGGTGGAAGGAAAAAGATCCAGTCTAATTATCCAGAATAATTATGTTATTCTATACTTGGGAGGGTTGTTTTTTTGGGGGGGAGGGAAACAAAGGTGAATTTTCTTTAAATAGCTTATCCTCATGGAAAGAATTTATTATATATTTTAGGGGGCACTAATGTGCCATATCAACACCATATGTTTGTCACAAAGTTACTCTGTTCTGAAGCTTCCAGGTTTAAAAATAGTGGTTTTATGAAGACTTCTTAGTTTCATCTTAATTTGGGGGAAGTAGATATAGAAGGAACAGCATGAGGTTTTGTCTTGATTTTCATAGTCATGATAGTATCAATTTAAAATGCTCAAACGAAATGAAAGAAAATACAGCTTATAATATTAACAAAGAGATAAAGAAAACCCTTCCAGGATTTAAAGAAATATAAGCCTTTGCAGAAAAAATGGCCAAGAGACAAAGCTGAATTCCTGATGGCAATGCAGGGATTGGGTCATAGAACAATACAAATGGATGCCACCATTATTTCACATTATCTTCTTGCTTCTTCATCATTTGACCATGGTTAGGAAGAGTTTTCTGCCAGTATAAATTTATGATCAGAGAGCTTGGATGGCCAGGGGTCCTCCTTAAATATAGGAGTTTTCTGCATGGTAGAATAGCTGAAGTTTGCCACCACAGAGACAAAACATTTTATGTCTTTACAACCTCTCCAGTCATTTATTCAATTTGTAGAAGCAGGACAATCAACTTTTAATTAAGGGTTTTCATTAAAATTTAATACTTTATAATATCCCAAGAAATTCAGGATTCTGCACAGTGCTTTCCTTGCCCTTCATTTATCCTCTCAACAACCTTATGAGACAGGAGAGAAACAGAAAAATCAATTGTCTTAATATCAGTCTGAATCTCAATGGCTGGATATAGTCTAAAATTGAATTTTCTCAGACCAACTTTGATCCTAATGACTTCACTTGCAATTTGTGGCATTATTTTGACTCTTAGGACACACTGCTTCATAAGGATATCTTGTACTTGGCAAAAGGGTGAAGCCTATCTTGGTTTTATTTATAGAATGTAGGTCAAAAACTGGTCCCCAAGAAGAAAAATTTCCATCTGTTGATGTCTCCTCTTTGCCTATCCATTTAGAAGGATCAAGTCAGACTCTCAAAAGCCTAAGAAATCTAAATAAAAGACAAAGTACTTTAGAACAAGCAATGCCCTGCGGGGAAATCTAAACAGCAGGTGATTGCCCTGGCCATATGTGCGGCAATTCTAGAATACAAAAAGGGCATTTAAGGATGCCATACTGGTCATTCCTCAGTCTTTCCATGCTTTCACAAGTTTAATGCTAAACCTTTGCATTATCTGAAAGTATTTTTGTTTGCTTTAATAAGCATTTAATGGAGCTCTTGGGAAAGTTAATGGAGTTGCCTTGGGGACTTGAATAACATCCCAGTATGTTCCGCATAAATTTACTTTAGCTGCAGGTGAACAAAAAGTTATGTTAAGCAAGAAAAAGAAGCCAACAGCTGCTGAATCCCTTTGGATAGCCTAGGGACAATTGGCTACCAACTGGCTTGCAAATTCTTATCCTTATCCAACCTACAAGGGGAAACAAAGAAATACAGGTTTGGTTCTCTCCATTTTTTTTTTTAAAAAAAGCAGTTGTGAATAAATGATCATAATTCTTAGAAAGGCTCAGATGCATCACTTTTTTATTACCTCTTTGTTGCTAGCTTCCTTCTTCCCTTTTTTTAAGAAGGAAACTTTATAATTTCCTGTCTTATTAAAGAAATGCATTTTGGAAGTCTGCCACTATTAACAGCGTCCAATGAATTTAGGATTGCTGAAATGCAGTTGAAGATTTAATTCTGCTGAGTTCAGCTCGGATCTGTAGTAAAAACTGTAACCTTAGATTAAATGTTTAGCACTAGATATTGCAATTGCTGTTCCGTGTCATAAATCCTTGTGTCTATTGCTGTTCTGGACACCTCTCTGAGGATTTAGTCTCTGTAGGTAATACAGTGTTGCTGTCAACTGAATCTCTTTTCTGTTCTGGAGATGTGCTTGAATGTCTTAGAGCTGCAAATCTAAATATATGGAAAAATACTGAATCACTCATTCTATAGTATATTTGTATATGTATATATAGGTCTGTGTGTGTATGTGTGTGTTATAAAGCTAATCAAGTAAATTCACTAACAGTCGGACAAGATTTTCCACAAACTGCAATAGAAAATCTATTGGAGTGGATGGCTCTCTATTACTATTATTATTATTATTATTATTATTATTATTATTATTATTATTATTTTAATAAAATAATTCCAAATGATCTGAACCATTCGAAGAAAAACTAGCTGAAGGGGTTGGATTGTAGACAAGGCCATATTTCCCCTACAGAAGGAATAGGATACTAATTATCATTATAATACTGCTATTTATGTCCGTGTTTAGTCCTAGAAACATTGAAAGTCTACATCTACCTAGAATTGCAGCAGCTTTCCAGATTTTCAGGGATTTTCAGAATCTCCCCTTCCCTTCCTCAAAAAAACCCAAATCTTCCTGGACATGTCAGAGATGGAATTTTCTTCATTTGAAGCATCTGCTACACAGTACCGAATTAGAATTGACAAGGATAGGTGCTAGAATGGCAGTCTAAATTTCAGCGTAAAACTTGTCTAATAAATGAATACTGTAGATATAAAAGAGAAATATCTCATGGGAGAAATCATTTATATACAGTAATTGTAACTGGTAATTTGTTGAAAATACTAATCTTTCATAGGTTGCTCTGGAGAAAGCATTGTTGGGGTTATCCTTACTAGAATTTGTGGCTACAGAGCTAAGCAAGATCAGTGTAATAAAGCAAGACTGAAAAATGTATACATCATCATTGCTGAAAACATTTAAACTCATTTATTATTTTTTGTTATTTGTTAACATTTCTGTGGACTTGTTTTAGAAGTTTCCCGTCCTTTGATGCTTTAATCTTTTGAAACTAGGCATCTGATTTACACTTGTTGGGGTTTGTTTGTTTGTTTGTTTATTTAATTGTGAGAACCATTCTTAATTATTGCACATCCATTAAGTCAAGCTTAAAGCATTCCCATATAGCCCCTTGGCTGAAGCCAATGAATTGTCCCCTATGACCTTAAATATTCACAGTCCTCTATCAATCACTTTATTTCTCCTGCCCTTTTGACTAATAGATTAAGCCAAAAGATATAATTGCACAGGTTTTTCAGATCATGCAGGAAAAAGGAAGAACAGAGACTACAGATCACGCCGATTTATAACCAAATAAAGTATTCACAGAAACAGAATTGGGCGAACTGCAAAGGTTTACCCAGGGCAAAGAAATCAAAGCCTTACCAGAAGTAATTCAGAATGTAGAGGCAAACCAGGGGGAGTTGGCAGTGAAGGAATCCAGCAGAGATATACAACTGTTCTCATTTGGAAACCAGGCACCTCTCCTCAGGAAGAACAAAACCGTCTAACTAAAGAAATAAAAGAATTGAAACAAAGAATAACTGAGCATCTAGAACAGCACAAAAACAACAGAATAAGGCTACCTGCATTGAAACTTGTTCCAAAGAAACAGCTAGCACAAGCATTAAAAGATGCAAATATTGCAATATCAAGTATAAGCACCAATTCATTGCAAGAAACAAACCAACTAATGTACAGCACAGCTGCAGTTATAACAGAATACCTGGGATGCAAAATCAACAAAAAAGAAAAACAAACAAACAGTGCACCAGAAAAATAGAAGGTTAGACTAGAAAATAAGATCAGCAAGTTAAGATCACATGCAAGCAAGCTAGAACAGATGAAAGAAAAGAAGCTGAAGAACAAGAAGACCAAAGAATACCTAATCAAGAAATACAACTTAGAAACAAGGAACATCAAGGAAGCACTGGAAATAATAAAGCAACAAATAACAGCTATAGCCAGGAAAATCAGTAGATATGAAGCTCGAATTGCAAACTATAGCAGAACCTCCCATTTCAATCCAATCAGAAACGTTTCTACCAATCCATCATGGAGAAACTGCAATGAATCAGTCAGTACCTGACAAGGAAGAAACAGTGCAGTTCTGGAAGCAGGTATGGGATAACCCAAAGAAATACAACAAGGATGCGGCTTGGTTAAAAGAGGTGGATACAAAAAAAAAAAAAAACAGAAGTTGAAATGAAAGAACTAGTAATAACAACAAAAATGGTAGAAAAAAGAGCAAGGAAAATCAAAAATTGGTCAGCACCAGGTGAAGATGAACTGCATGGGTTTTGGTTGAAACTATCTAAACTGTATACACCCACTCATTGCCAAAAACAGTTCAACAATAACTACAAGGAGGAGAAATGACCAGTGGCTAACAAATGGGGCAAAACCTACCTAATAATGAAAAATCCAGCAAAAAAGGGGCAAAACAAGATAAACTCAGGCAAGTACCTGCTCCCAAAAAACTTTCAATACCTAACTGGTGTAGTAGCTGATGCAGTACAACAGCATCTAGTTGAAAACAATCTCTGTCCACCTGAGCAGAAAGGAAACCGCCCCAATAGCAGAGGAACACAAGATCAACTCCTAATAGACAAAATGATCTTGGAAAACTGCAAGAGAAGGAAGACCAACCTGAATGTGGCATGGATTGACTACAAAAAGGCATTTGACTCTCTGCCACATGATTAGATAATAAAGTGCCTAGAAATAACAGGAGTCAGTAGAAACATCAGAAAATTTGTGCAAAGATCGATGGCACAATGGAAGACACAGTTGAAGATCAATGGTGAGAGGCTGGGAGAGGTTAATATCAAGAGAGGAATATTTCAAGGAGATTCATTATCACCATTACTATTTGTTATTGCACTGTTTCCTCTGTCAACAATACTGAATAACTCAGGACATGGCTATCAAACATCAAAAACATCTGCCAGACTATCCCACCTCATTTATATGGATGATCTGAAGATGTATGGAAAAACATCATCTGAAATAGAATCGCTGCTCAACACTGTCCGTATATATAGCCAAGATATTGTAATGGAGTTTGGTTTGGACAAATGTGCCACACTTACTATCAAACAAGGAAAAATAGTGAAAACTGAAGGAATCAAGATGCCCCACGAAAATAACATTAAGAGTCTGGATGAGGAAGAGTACTCCAAATACTTGGGTATCCTTCAAGCTGACAACATCAAGCACACTGAAGTCAAGAAAAAGATTAGAGGTGAATACATCAAGAGAGTGAAGAAGATCTTAAAGTCCAAACTCAATGGAGGAAATACATAAAGGCAATCAACACCTGGGCAATCCCAGTCATTAGGTACACAGCTGGAATAGTGGACTGGACTCAAGCAGAACTAAAAGCAATGGATAGGCAGACCAGAAAAATAATGACAATGAATCATGCCCTTCATCCACGCAGTGACATTGATAGACTTTATCTACCAAGGCAAATAGGTGGGCGTGGAATGCTACAAGGACATCAGATGGTTGAAGAAGAAAAAATGGCTTTGGAAGAATATCTGAAGAACAATGATGAAGATGCACTGAAATTAGTATATCAGGAAGGCTTACTGACTACTGGAGAGACCAAACTGGCCTACAAGAAAGACCAAATGAAGAACAGAATAGAGGCATGGGTGGAAAGTAAAAAAAAAACAAAACGGAAAACAAAGCACTACATGGCCAATACATTAAAAAAAAATAGCTGGGAAAGCAGATAATAACAAGACCTGGCAATGGCTAAGAGCAGGAAAATTGAAGAAAGAGACCGAGGGACTAATTCTGGCTGCACAAGACCACGCCTTAAGGACAAATGCATATAAAGTCAAAATTGAGAAGACAGCAACAGACAGTAAGTGCCGCCTATGCAAAGAAGCTGAAGAAACAGTGGGCCACCTGGTAAGCTGTTGCAAGAAGATTGCACAGACTGACTACAAGCAGCGGCATGACAAAGTAGCAACAATGGTGCATTGGAAGATCTGCAAAAAATATAATTTGCCTGTAAGCAAAAACTGGTGGGATCATAAAATAGAGAAAGTCATAGAAAATGAAAAAATTAAACTGCTCTGGGACTTCAGAATTCAAACAGACAAGCACCTGCAACATAACACCCCAGACTTAACAATTGTCGATAAGAAAGACAAAAAAAGTCTGGATAGTGGATGTGGCAGTGCCTGGAGATAGCAGAATAGAAGAGAAAGAACTGGAGAAGATAACAAAATACAAAGACCTACAAATAGAAATAGAAAGACTGTGGCAAAAGCAAGCAAGGGTAGTACCAATAGTAATAGGCTCCTTAGGTGCAATCCCAAAACAACTGGAGCACCACTTGAACACCATTGGCAGTGACAAATTCATTATTAGTCAATTGCAAAAGGCGGCCTTACTAGGAACTGCTTCCATCCTGCGATGATATCTGTAATACCATCAAACATCCACATCTGCCTATCCCAGGTCCTGGGTAAGGACTGGATAGATAGACAAAATGCCAAATCCAGTCTGAATATCTGGCTGACTTTGCGATGATCCATAATAATAATAATAAAGTTGGAAGAGACTTTGGAGGTCATCTAGTCCAACCCCCTGCTCAGGCAGGAAACCCTATACCATTTCAGACAAATGGCTGTCCAGTCTCTTCTTAAAAACTTCCAGAGTTGGAGCATTCACTGCTTCTGGAGGCAGGTTTTTCCACTGGTTAATTGTTCTAACTGTCAGGAAGTTTCTCCTTAGTTCTAGGTTGCTTCTCTCCTTGATTAGTTTCCACCCCTTGCTTCTTGTCCTGCCTTCAGGTACTTTAGAGAATAGCTTCACTCCCTCTTCTTTGTGGCAGCCCCTGAGATATTGGAACACTGCTATCATGTCCCCCCTTGTCCTTCTCTTTGTTAAACTAGACATATCTAATTCCAGCAACCATTCCTCATATGCTTTAGCCTCCAGTCCCCTAATCATCTTAGTTGCTCTTTTCTGTATTCTTTCTAGAGTCTCAGCATCTTTTTTACATCGTGGTGACCAAAACTGGATGCAGTATTCCAAGTGTGGCCTTACCAAGGCATTGTAAAGTGGTATTAATACTTCACGTGATCTTGATTCTATCCCTCTGTTAATGCAACCCAGAACCGAGTTGGCTTTTTTGGCAGCTGCAGCACACTGCTGGCTCATATTTAAGTGATTGTCCACTAGGACTCTGAGATCCCTCTCACAGTTACTATTATGGAGCAAGTTACCCCCTATACTATATCTGTACATTTGTTTTTTCTTGCCTAAATGTAGAACCTTACTTTTTTCACCATTGAATTTCATTTTGTTAGATAGTGCCCAGTATTCAAGTCTGTCCAGGTCCTCCTGTATCTTAAGCCTGTTCTTCTGGAGTGGCTATTCCTGCCAGCTTGGCGTCATCCGCAGATTTGATGAGTTCCCCATCTATCCCCTCATCCAAATCATTGATGAAAATGTTGAAGAGCACTGGGCCTAGAACAGAGCCCACTACACACTTCCCTCCATGTAGATGCAGTTCCATTGAGGACCACATGCTGAGTACGGCCAGTCAGCCAGCTACGAATCCATCTGGTGGTGATGCTGTCTAACCCACTTTTTTCTATCTTATCAAGTAGTAGGTTGTGATATACTTTATCAAATACCTTACTGAAGTCCAAGTAAATTATATCTACAGCATTCATCTGATCCACTAATTTTGTCGGTCAAAGAATGTAATAAGATTCGTCTGGCATCATCTGTTTTTGACCAACCCATGTTGGCTTTCAGTAGTGATTTTGTTTGCCTTTAGGTGTTTGCTGATTCGTTGTTTAATTATCTTTTCCAGAATCTTCCCAGGTATTGAGGTCAGGCTGATAGGTCTGTAATTTCCTGGATCCATTTTTTTTCCTTTTTTGAACATGGGAACTACATCAGCTCTTTTCCAGTCCTCTGGTAGTTCCCCAGTGCTCCAAGATCTTTGAAAAATATAGTTCAGTGGTTCTGAACTATATTTCCAGTTCCTTAAGAATCTTGGGGTGTAATACATCTGGTCCTGATGATTTGAACTCGTCTAGGCTAGACAGGTGCTCACTTATCATTTTCTTGCCTATCTTAACTTGTGTTTCTATACTGTTTTTATGGCACTATTTTTGATAGGTTGGTCTGTTTTTTCCCTTTGTGTAAAGATGAAAAAAACAAGTTAAATAGTTCTGCTTTCTCCCTATTGCTTGTCACCTTCTTGCCACTTTCGCCCACTAATGGACCAATCATTTCCTTCACTTTTTTCTTGTTTTTTACATGTTGAAAGAAGCTTTATTTTGGATATTTTTGAGTTTGGTCGCAAGCCTTAGTTCATTATGAGCCTTAGCTTTCCTCACTTCATCTTTGCAGGCTCGGGCTATTTGTTGATATTCTGATTTAGTTATGTGCCCCTCTTTCCACTTTCTATACTTTTTTATCTTTCAATTTATCAGAGAAGTCTTTATGCAGCCATGCTGGTTTCTTTTGAGAACTGTTATTTTTCCTCTTTGTTGGTATTGTGCTAGACTGGGCTTCTATTATCTCGCTTTTCAGAATTTTCCAAGCTTCTTGAGTTGTTTTCCCAAGCCCTCTCTAAGTTTATTGAAATTAGCTCTCTTGAAGTCCAAGACTCTAGTTTGACTATGTTTTTATTTATTTATTTATGAGACTTATATACCGCTTTAAGTGCAAGCACTCTCTAAGCGGTGTACACCAGTAAGCAATGTATATACATATTTACATTGCCCCCAACAATCTGGGTCCTCATTTTACCTACCTCGGAAGGATGGAAGACTGAGTCAACCTTGAGCCGGTGAGATTTGAACCGCTGACCTGCTGAACACAGTCAGCTAAAGTGGCCTGCAGTACTGCACTCTAATTGCTGCGCCACCTCGCCACCTCAATGTTTTATTGCTTGTGCTTCCATAATGTTGAATTCCAATATTGCATGATCACTACCTCCCAAGGTTCCTGTGGCTTCAACACCTTCTATCATTTCATCTCTGTTAATGAGAATTAGATACAAAATGGCTAATCCCCTAGTTCCCTTCTCTACTTTTGGGGACACAAAGTTGTCTGCTAGGTTTGTCAGGAATTTTCTTTCATTTCACTTGGTGCAGAGTTTGTCTCCCAGTTGTTTTGCTTATCTCAGTATTGGTTTGCAGCCAATTTACTTTCCATAAGCGGTCATAATCATTTTCGGACATATGCTCACAAAGGTAGAATTGATCAGTGAATGAGATATGTTACTATTTTTACTTTAAAAATGGAAATCTCTGCTTTCTTTTTTCTTTTGTTCTTTGCATCCCCTTTTCATTGTATATATTAATTTTTATTTATTATCACAATTTCTGTATTATCCTAATCTCACAACTCAGGAAAGTGTGCAACAATTTTAAATGGCAGCAATCTATTGAAAAGAAATCAACACAATAAAAAAATGGTCATATTCATCCCATCTATGCTTCCATGGCATCAAGGGCTCATTTCACAGGGAAGTTTTCAGAATTTCAGAAGCAGAAGAGTCCAAACCTATTTCGTGTGTGTGTGTGTGTAAGCTGTAAGAACTACAATAGTAAATACCTTGCCCACATAATACTCACTTCATATGGAAACAGACCTTAAGCTCAGCCTCTCCTGAAAACCTAAAAAGAAGGGCAGAAATATTTTAGATAAGATGGTCCCTAAGGCAACCTGGTGCAATGCCATGTAGGGCTTTCAAGGTGATAAGCAGCTTTTTGAATTGAACCCAGAAGCCAATTAGCAACCAGCGCAACTGCAAAATATGTGTTATCCTGCAGTAGCAGGATCTATTTGCCAACAGCATGGCTGCTGCATTCTGTATCTGCTGTAGCTTTCAATTCATTTCCAAAGGCAGTTTTATGTAGGCCGCATATCAATAATCCAATAATTGAGTAATGGTGAAAACATAAATCTTTATTACCAATAACGTCTGGTATGGGTGGGGTTATAACTGGCATCCCAGGTGAAGTAGGGCAAAGAGCACAGTTTCTACCTGAAGTTTCAGCAGGAACTGACAAGAATCCCATCAAATCTCATAGATATGCTGGAGCCAATGAGTCAAGGAACCAAAATATCTGCAAACAAATAACAGTTTTCCTTCGCTTACAAAACTTACTTTTTCCTCATGAAGTCTAGACACTGATTCAGGATCTCCACAACATTTCTGTCCCAACCCATGATAAAGATACAGACTTAAATATAATCAGAGTGGGTATTACTTTATTCCAAAACAACACATGACTTCTCCAATTGGTTTCATGTAGTTATTAAATGCATAAGAGAAAAGACCAGGTCTTGGGGTACAGTACCCTACCTTAGAGCAATTGTGAGCTTTCTCTGTGACCACTAACTGTAACTGTAAATCCAGTTAGCACTGTAAAACAGTGCTTCTATCTCCAAGCTCTTGCAGGTCATCTAAATGACTCCCCTGGTAAATGGTATCAAATATTACTGGAGTGTCTAATAGAATTAGGAAGAATGTCCTCGATCATGGAATGATCTTGACAAAAGTCCTCTGTTAGAGCAACGAACACTATTTTCTCCCAGGTCTGAATTCTTTTTTTTTTTTTTTGAATTTTTTATTTTTATTTTTCATTTTTCAATACATTTGATACATTCAATACATTATAAAAAATACCTTTGAAATAAATTCATACATAAAACCTTAGATGTCGCTTGTCCATCTCCCCCCCTGACTGTATCCGCCCTCTCTACCTTCCTTACTTACTTCCCTCCTCCCTCTCTCCTCTCTTCACCTCTCTCCCCTCATCCCTTCCTCCCATCCTACTTCCTTCCATCCCTTCCTCCTCCCCTCTCATCCCTCTTCGGATACAGTTCAGGGGAAATACCCGAGCGGCATCTCTCTCTAAATTACTCTACCTATTTTATACATTAATATTTCTATTTATCTAAACTACTTAATCCCACCCATCCCCACCCCCCTTCCCCACCCCACTTCCCAGAGCAGAATACAGGGTTATCGTAAACAAAACAAACACAATCTATAACTTTTAAAACAAAAAAATTATACAATAAACAAATTCATACTTAACCCTTAACTCCCTCTAAACTTTAACTTCATAATAATATAAACAAATCTATTATAAATCATTTATTATAAAATTCTATAAATAATAATTATTATTTCTTTCAAGAAAAAATTTAATCATAAAATAAATGGAACTTTAAAATTCCATATTTATTCTGAATATAATCTATCCATCTTCTCCATACCCTAATATATTTTCCTTGTGTATGATCCTTTAAATAAGCAGAAATCTTTGCCATTTCTGCTAAATTAGAAACCTTGAATACCCATTCTTCTAAAGTAGGCAATGAATCCTTCTTTCAGTATAAACCTATAAGTAACCTTGCTGCGGTTATTAAATTCAACATTAAAATAGTTTCATTAACATCTAAATCTATAAAAATACCCAACAAAAATAATTGAGGAGTAAACTTTATCTTCTTTTTAAAAATCTTTTGAATGTTCTACCAAATCATTATCCAAAAAGCTTTAACATTCTTACAGGTCCACCAAACATGAAAATAAGTTGCATCAGTACTACCACACCTCCAACATTTGGGTTGTAAGTTAGGATACATACAAGACAGTTTTTTTAGGATCCAAATGCCACCTATAAAACATTTTGTAAAAATTTTCCCTCAAATTTTGGGCCTGTGTAAATTTGACATTTCTAATCCAATTAGTCTCCCATAAATCCAATAAAATCAGTTCCTGGATATTCTGGGCCCCTTTAATCATACAATCTTTTACCAACTCTGTTTCCGAGTCCAGTTTTATTAACTCGTCATAAATTCTTTTAATATAAGCATGATTCTGATCTTTAATCTGAATTACCAAATTTTCATCTCCCAATGTTATTCCAACTTTCTTATCTACAGTCCACCTATCCACAATTTGTATATATTGAAACCATGACTGTAAGATATTTTCTTGTCTTAGTACATCTAAAGATTTTAACTGCCAATCAGTACCTGACCAAATTAATAATTCCTTATATGAAATTTTATCAAAATTCATCCCCTTAGAAATTCCCTCAATTACATGTCCAGGAATCCCACAAATAGGTATTTTATAATTTAACCTATAATAATACTTCTTCCAAACTCAAAGAAAAGCATTCCTTAAAATATGTGATTTAAAAGCCCGATCTACTTTCTTATTAAAAATCAAATATGCATGCCAACCATACAATAAATCCCACCCTTCAAGAGAAAGGATATTTTTATTTGTTAAATTAAGTCAATCGCTTATCAAAGTTAAGGTGGCTGCATCATAATATAATTTCAAATTAGGTGCTTTAAGCCCACCTCTTTTTCGGGCATCTTGCAAAATCTTAAACATTACTCTTGGTTTTTTCCCAGCCCAAATAAATTTATTGATACCCTTTTGCCACTCATCCAGGTTTGCATCTTTTTTTTAAAATAGGTAGCATTTGAAACAAAAAGAGAAACTTTGGTAGAACATTCATTTTTACCGCTGATATTCTCCCCAACAACGACAATTGCAACTTTTTCCAATCATTTAAATTATGTACTTTTGCCCATAATAATTCATAATTATTCTTATATAATTTTCCATTAGAAGCTGTTATATATACTCCCAAATATTTAACCTTTTTCACCATCTGAAAATCTGTAAGTTTAACTAAAATTTCATTTTCCTTATTAGACATATTTTAGATAACATTTTAGTTTTATTATTATTTATTTTAAAATTCCTTTGCCTTTGAAACTGTAGTTAATCTATAACACGTTCCTGCATAATTCATTACTATTCCAGTTGAAATCTCCCATCTGAACTGAATTTGATGACGTTTTAACTCCTCAGACAAAAAAGCAAAATCTTTTCTTCTTTTTAAAATTTTTGGAGGTATCTCTTTTAAAATTATAACATCTTGGACTGCAATTTGGAACCTCTGTTTATAAAAAGCTTGTATAATCTCATTATGTATAGATCTTCTTGAAAAGTAAATAACCACATCTCTAGGTAAATTTCTTTGTCTGGCAACCCATGAATTAACTCTGAAGATTTTTTCTATCTCATTCCGAATTTCCTCCAGTCTCCATCCCAGATTAAGAGCAATATCTTTAATAACTAAGTCCTTTAAATCTTCTTGCTGCTTCTCTTTCATCCCTCTGATACGCAGCACAAATTCCATATCTCTATATTGTGAAATAATTAATTCATCCTGTGTCATATCTATCTTGTTCTCAACTTCTTCAACTCTACTTTCCAATCTTGCTGCATTTTCAGTCATCTCCTCCATTTTATCATCAATTCTCTCAATATGCTTAGCTAAATGAATTCTAAATGAAAAGGATCCAAATAATCAATTTCCCACACTGCTTTGTTGTCCAAAATGGGTGGATCAAGAAATGGCTTCTTCACTAGGGATCTCATCACAACTTCTTTCAAGGCTGGCACAATTTTGCCCTCAAAGAGCATTAAACATGTCATGAATTCAACCAACTATGCTCCACTGAGTCATAAAAAGGAATTAGGATAGGCATGGACCCAGCCCATAATATTTCACCTATGAACTTCCTCAGTTTCACCACTCAACAGATTCCCAACTGACAACGAAAGAATGTTAACCATTTTATGTCACTAGTTTTGCCCAACTGACATTCAGTACTAAGCAAATAGAAATGAACAAATTGTCATTTAACTTATAAGTGTTATTTATAATTTTCCAGTTTACACATTTAGTTGAATAGAATGCTCATGGTCTTCCATTTACGATCCAATATTTTAACTCAGTTTGGACTAATCTTAGAAGTGTTCAGAAGTACTAGAGGAGAACAGATGAAAAAAAGTCATCAGCATCATCAGCTTTCAAGTTAGCATCTTTGTCCAGGACTCTTGTAACTCATGGAACTAAACCATAAGGAGTTTTTCAAACTAAAACTTAATATCTTGAGCAATACATATTAAAATATCTACTTTTTCCTCATGCTGTTGGTTTTGGACTGTAACACAAGAGTAAACTACATGCTTCACCTGCAAAAGTTCCTAGTTCCAGTACTTACATCTTCTGTTAGAGCTGGGGAAGGCTTCTGTCAAAAATCCGGGAAGCCAATGAATACTGAGCTACATTGAGTCAAGGACTAGCTCACCATAAAACAATTTTCTGTGTTTCTCTGACAGCATCAGGCTTTATTTCCTATCAACTGAAGATTTATTTAGATCCTCTATGCAAAACAAGATGGAAATATAGGCTGTCCATACTGATTAATTTCCATTTGTGTGGGTATTGGTATTGTTTTACCAGCTGAGCACATTTCTAATTGGATAGTCTTCAATTGGCTTTCCCATTTCACAAAAACAAAACAATCAACATTTGTAAAGATAAATCAACATCTGAATAAATTTGAAATCTTTCTTGAAATAAATATCTAATTTTACTTCTTAAAAGAAGTATGTACATAAATACATTACAAGGGCTTTTTTTTTCCTTTATAGAAGTTTACAAATTACCCCAACATACCTTCAGGCCTCACCTGAACTTGGACACACATTGTGAATAGTAAATAAAGGAGACATCCTTGCTCTTGGTTATTAGTAACACTACAATGCTGGGCTGCAGCACTCCTTCCTGTAAATACCCAAGAAGTGATTTGTCCAAGTTGGGCCATTCTAGACCAAGCAGGTTCCTATACCTCCCTGGAGATTTTCTCCCAAGCAGATGACCTCAGCTGTTTTTCTTTTTGGTTTCCTGCCAAAGGAACTGATCTCATTTCCAGTTAGGAATATGACTGCTCTTGAGTTTTAGCCTTTACTTTAGAAGCTTTTACATGTTCAGCTTTTTCTCTAGTTGGTCTCTGATGTTACAGAATTGATCAAGTGAAAACTAATAGCTGAATGCCAACCTTTGACATTATAGTTCATTCCAAGAAATTGTTATATCTTTAACTTAAATCTGATAACATGTAGTTATACTTCCAGCCAATTGCCTGTTGGAGAGAAAATATAAAAGAAAATATAAAAGATCAGAGTTGCCCTAAATTGCAAATTTTTCTGTACATTTAAATATTCCAGAACAACAGGGATATAATAATGGTTTTAGCTGCCCCATGGCATTGCCAAATACCAGATAGTGCATTAGAAAAAAGTTAGGGTTGTCCCTAGATTTCTTGCATTTTGGTTGGATTATGCCTAATTTCAGCCTGGTACCACCATGACATACAACTGAAGTGTATCAGATTCTAGACCAGCGGTTCTCAACCTAAGAGTCGTGATCCCATTTGGGGTCAAACGACCATTTCACAGGGGTCGCCAAACAATGCAGTCCGCCATTTTTCCCCTTTTCCTTAGCTGTGCTACTTCCTCTCATTCTATTGGCTTTTGAAAGCCAATAGAATAGACTCTATTCAAGAGACTCTATTCTATTGGCGTTCGAAAGCCAATAGAATCTATTGGCTTTTGAAAGCCAATAGAATTAGACTCTCTTGAATAGAGTCTAATTCTATTGGCTTTCAAAAGCCAATAGGAATTGTCCAGGCTGTCTCTGCCCTGCTGAGCCCACCAAAAGTCCCAGTCTGCAAACGGTGCTGCAAGTTGTCTGCAGCTAAGATGAGTTTTCTGGACGTTTCCACCCCTCTCTGCTGAGCAACTACTAAATGTAAGTAAAAGAGGGCCAGGGGTGGGAGGTGGGAGGCCAGCAGGCGCAGGGAGGGTTGCTGGCGTGCGTGGGGCCTGGCAGGTGCCTTATCTCCCTTGGACTATGCCAGCTAGTGGCCCAGCTGGTGGTTGGCCTGCGCCCTTGCTGCCACATGCCATGGCCGCCCAGGAGCGCCTGGGCCTGCCTGCAGCCGCACCAAATGTGTGGTGGCCTAGGTAGGCTAGCAGGGCAGCGGTGGGCACAGGGAGGGTTGCTGGTGCGTGTAGGGCCCGGCGGGTGCCTTACCTCCCTTGGGCTGGTCCAGCTGGTGGTCCAGCCGGTGGTCGCTGCCGCTTGCCAGCTACGCCTCGGCTGGTGCAGGGCACCACCACGCATGTGCGGCGCTCCCGGGCCAAAGGGTTGCTGGCGACGGCCTGCGTGCATCCTCGGCCTGCCCAGCGTATGCTGCAGCCACAGGAGAGGAGGCAGAGCGTGCGTGCCTCCTCCTGCCCCGCCCGCAGGGAAATACAGGTAGTCCTCAATACGACCACATGGTTGGGGGTCACGGCATTAGGAAGGTTGAGAACCACTGTTCTAGACAGTATTCTGATCACACACTATGGGCATTTTCCATAACACTGGAGATGGTTCAGATGGAAAGATATGATTTTGCATGGTATTGCATTGCCCCACAAATTACTGGAATTGCTTGGCTGAGTCAAGACTTTCCTCCACTCAAATACATGTCCAGGAATAGCAAAAACATGATTCAGGAATGCATGGATTCAAGATAGGTGAAAGAATATTATGTGGCCAATATTTTTTCTCATCAGCAATGCAATTTGCTGCAAGCTAGACATGTCATATAACCCACCTAGGCCAACGGCTTTCATTCTTTCCAAAAATAAGGGTAAAACAGAAGACCAAGCAAGATATGAAAAAATACTGAAATTAAGGATAGACATGAGAAGCTGACATGCACAGATGCAGAAGGGGGGGGGAGAGAAGAAAGCTTTATTAGGCATGGAGAGAAAAGAGGAAGTGTTGCGTCCTTGGCGGGAAAGCAGACACGATAAGCAGCTGGAGTTCTCAGTTTCTTTTATTCAGCGTTCAGCTTACAGGAAGATGGCTTCAGCCTCGCCCAAACGCCTCGCAGCCTCTTATATAGGCAACTCCCGGGTAAATGGGTTAATTTTCCCGCGCCAGCACCCGCGCATGCGCACGGCGCTGGCGACAGCCTGTCTGGTCCCGGTCAGCTTTGCACCTGCCCGGGACTGCCTGCAAACGCCCGAGCCGTTTGCAAAGGCTCGGGACATAACACCCCTTTCCCCCGGGCTAAAACTACTACCAACATACAACATTTATTTTATATGACATTTTGCTCCCCCATGTTCCCACTGTTTACTGGCTTTTGCTTTGCCAGCAATGTTATGTAGTCTTCTAGGTACTTGGGAGATTTCTTTGCTCTCTGTGACCTTCTTAGCTCTGGATTACGGGCATAAGTCCCCTGACTGGAGGGAGGCG
The DNA here is from genome assembly GCF_016545835.1 of Crotalus tigris. Classification (NCBI taxonomy): domain Eukaryota; kingdom Metazoa; phylum Chordata; class Lepidosauria; order Squamata; family Viperidae; genus Crotalus; species Crotalus tigris. The sequence goes on along the minus strand of NW_024100552.1, from coordinate 1,828,852 downwards.
TGAGCCTTTTCTCTCTATTGTGCCCTGGTGTCTTCCAAGGACTGTGCCCCAATGCCTGGCCTGCTCGCTTGCCCACCGGGCTCGTCAGGCCAGGGCTTCTGTTGCTTTGTGACCTGGTTGACCTGCCTATCTGTAGACCCTCGGGCCCCTTGAAGTGATAGCCGCTGCTGGGCGTCTCTGTAGGACCTCCTAGGTCAGTCCAAGACCTGTCAGGAGGCTGTCCATTCCCTGAACCCCATTCTGTGTTCGGGCTCGTGTGGGTTTCTGTACTTTCCCAAAACTCAGCTGTTCCCTGATTTGTGCTAGGGTTGTTGTAGTCGGGACTTGGTTCCTCGACTAGCTCTTTGTATGTTTGACCCCCTGTAGGATTTGGGGTAAGGTCAGGCCAACTTTGGGGATTGTGTGCCAGCTCTCTTGCGGGGAATGATTTGTTGGGATGCCCCCAGGTATCCTCCGTGACTGGAGTGCTGTGTGACGTATGTGGAAAGTGAGTATGCCCCCGGGGTGACTCCCTGGCTGGAGTAGGCGTGAGTGCCTGTTGTGTGGGTAAGCTCCATGACTTCCTTTTCGGAGCAATTGCGGACTCTTGGGATGGGCCGTTTGTGGCTCCCTCAGTGGAGATGGGCAGTAGCTCTTGCCCTTCCCTTTGCTCCAAAGGGTCCCCCTCCCCCCCTGGAAAAGATCCAGGAGTCTCAGCAGAAAAGTCTCGCCTAGAGCGAAGTTGGTCGATGTGCCGACGTAGGACACGACCGTCGTCCAGGGCAACCTCGTAGGAGAGAGGACCTGTGATCCTGGACACAGAAGCGGGGACCCATGTATGACCAGGCCCGTAATTGCGAGCCCAAACCGGGGCACCCACAAGTAGTTGTCTAGATGCCCTAGGATGTGAGGTAGATGAAGGCAGTCTGTCCGGATGCAACCGGTCAAGTCTAGTAGTAAGTTGGCGCCCCAACGAAGTTCAGCTGGACTTCTCCCTGTAGAAGTGGACGGTGTGGTGCGATAAGAAAGGAGAAAGTCAGCCAACCTGTGATGCCAGTCCCCGTAGGTGAGTCTCTTCAAGGCGTCCTTTGCGATGCGCACCATGCGTTAAGCCATACCGTTGGTGGATGGGTGAAAAGGCGCAGATGTGGCATGACGAATCAGGTTTGCCTGTAAGAAAGCTTGGAATTCGGAGGAGGTGAATTGAGGCCCGTTGTCAGACACAATGACATCTGGCAGCCCGTGTGCAGCAAAAATCCCCCTCAGTACCTGAATAGGACCTGTGATCCTGGAAACAGAAGCGGGGACCCATGTATGACCAGGCCCGTAATTGCGAGCCCAAACCGGGGCACCCACAAGTAGTTGTCTAGGTGCCCTAGGATGTGAGGTAGATGAAGGCAGTCTGTCCGGATGCAACCGGTCAAGTCTAGTAGTAAGTTGGCGCCCCCAACGAAGTTCAGCTGGACTTCTCCCTGTAGAAGTGGACGGTGTGGTGCGATAAGAAAGGAGAAAGTCAGCCAACCTGTGATGCCAGTCCCCGTAGGTGAGTCTCTTCAAGGCGTCCTTTGCGATGCGCACCATGCGTTCAGCCATACCGTTGGTGGATGGGTGAAAAGGCGCAGATGTGGCATGACGAATCAGGTTTGCCTGTAAGAAGCTTGGAATTCGGAGGAGGTGAATTGAGGGCCGTTGTCAGACACAATGACATCTGGCAGCCCGTGTGCAGCAAAAATCCCCCTCAGTACCTGAATAGTCTTTGCAGTGGTGGTGGACGAGACAGGCACAACCTCAAGCCATTTTGAATGGCTGGCAACAAGGACCAAGAAGAACTGGCCCTGAAAGGGCCCAGCGTAGTCAATGTGCACCCTAGACCCTGGGGACTGTGTTTCCTCCCATTTATGCAAAGGAGCTTGGGGCATCTCTGGGCGAGATCGTTGGCACATGTGGCATGCGTGTACCTTAGCCTCAATATCTTTATCTAAAGCAGGCCACCACAAGTGGCTGCGTGCAAGAGCCTTCATACGAACAAGGCCAGGATGACCCTCGTGGAGGGATTCTAAGACCCTAGTCCTCATTGAGGTGGGAATGACAACTCTGTTTCCCCAAAGCAGACAACCTGAGAAAGGGACAGCTCGTTCCTTTTGGACCAGAAACTCTGAAACTCAGGACTAGGGCAGTGCTCAGGCCAACCAGACAAAACCCAGGAACGGACACGTGAAAGTGTGTGATCTGTACCTGTTTCAGCGGCAACATCCCTGGCACTAAGAGGGAGCTAGGGCAAGGCTTGGATTGATAGAATGTTGACAGCTGGCGCAGGGTCAGCTTCTACTACTGGCAGAGGCAATCTACTGAGGCCATCAGCATGGCCCATTTCTTTCCCAGGCTTGTGGAGTAAAGAAAAATCATATGCAGACAATAAAATAGACCACCTAAGCATTCTGGGGGAAATGATCTGGGGAGTCTGCTTACGTGTGGTAAACAGTCCCAGCAGAGGCTTATGGTCAGTGAAGACCGTGAAATGCATGCCATATAGAAAATCGTGGAATTTTTTAATTCCAGCAACAACAGCCAGAGCCTCCCTGTCTATCTGAGCGTAGTTGCGCTCGGCAGAAGACAGTGTTCTGGAGTAGTATGCAATAGGAACATGAGTTCCATCAGACCTGAGGTGACTCAGGACAGCTCCAACCCCGTAGGGGGACGCATCACAAGCGATGCACACAGGGAGAGACTCGTTGAAATGTGCAAGAACACTGGTAGAAGTGAGCAAGGCCTTGACTTCTTTAAAGCAAGCCTCATGCGCTTGTGACCACAGCCACACAGCCTGTTTGTCTAGTAGCCTGTGAAGAGGCTCAGCTACACTAGCTTTATGTGGAAGAAACGAATTGTAGAAATTCAGGAGGCCTAGAAAGGCCTGAAGTTCGGCCTTAGACTTTGGCCTGGGTGCATCTAAAATAGCAGTTAGTTTGGATTCAGCAGGATGAATCCCAGCAGCATCAATTTTGAATCCAAGAAATTCAGTAGAAGGCACCCCAATCTGGCATTTGTCTTTTCTGAGCTTGAGGCCTGATTTCCTGAATCTTAACAGGACAGCCCTAAGCCTTTCAGCTAGAATGTGTGTGGAGTCTCCTGCGATCAAGACATCGTCAAAGTAGGGGCAGACCCCTGGTATACCTCGTAGTGTGTTTTCCATAACGCTTTGGAAAATCCCAGGAGCGACATTCACTCCAAAATGTAGCCTTTTTACTTTAAAGGCACCCCTGTGGGTCACAATGGTCTGAGCTATGGCAGCATCATCATCAACAGGCAGCTGTTGATATGCTTGAGCTAGGTCAAGCTTTTCAAAAACACGCCCCCCCTTGAGAAAGGCCAGGATGTGACTGACCACAGGAACAGGATAGGCATGTTGCTGCAATGCCTTATTGAGTGTGCATTTGTAATCAGCACAAATGCGAATGTCCCCATTTGCCTTTAGAGGCGTGAAAATGGGGGTCTCCCACGGGCTGGAATCAACAGGTTCTAGGATTCCCTGTTGGATTAGTTTGTCTAATTCAGTGTCAATCTTACTTTTTAAAGCAAAAGGGACCCTCTGCTTTAATCCTATATGGGAGTGACAGTGGGGTCCTAGCTTTAAGAAAAAGGTGGTCCTTTGAATGTGGCCAGCTGGGGCTGAAAACATATGCAAATTCTTTGCAGACTTCCTGTAGGTCGAGTGTTTGTAAACTGGTGAGTCCTGTGACGTGTATCCCCAGGGCCTCAAACCAATCGAGTCCTATGAGACTCGTTCGTTCACCCCCTACTACTACTAAGTCTAGTGGACCTTCAAAACTCTTGTATTGCACGTTAAGGGTGGCCTCCCCCTTAACACACACTCTGAGTTCTGAAAATCTGTTAATACAATATCAGAAGGCCTTAACTTGGCCTTAGACCCACTTCTGGAACAAATCTTCCTAAATGTATGCAATGAAATGATGGACAGGGCAGACCCGGTGTCTAGTTCCATAGATAATGGAACCCCTTGTAGCTTCACGTTGAGTGACAGCTTTTTTCTTCATGGGCTTGTGTGTGCCTGTTCTACAGATGCTTCTTCGCGAAGCGCAAAACCCTACCCTATTCTGGCTGGGGAATCTGGTACCCTTCAGGCGTTCTTCCCTATTCTGGCTGGGGAATCTGGTACCTTTCAGGCGTTCTTCTTGGGGTTGTGCCTTTCGTCGGCTCAGACACACAGCTGCAATATGCCCTTGTTTGCCGCATGCCCGGCAGGTAGCGGAGCGGAACTTGCAGTCGGTTCTTCTGTGGCGACCTCCACAGCCGATGCACTTGAGCGGAGCCGAAGAGCTTCCCTTCTGGTTCTCTTCCTTCGCGGGGTGTAGACGGTCGACTTCCTCGTCCGGATCCTCCTCGGAGTTTCGTCGGACGTCTTCCTGGTGCACGGACGCACCCTCTGCACTGTTTCTGATCGGCCGCATGTTTTTGACGGCGCCGCCTGCTGCTTCTTCTGCGGTGACTTCCCTTAAGGCGTCTTGGAAGGATAATTCTTCCTTTGCGAAAAGTCTCTGTTGTAGCTCGCGATGCCTTAACCCGCACACGAATCGGTCCCTCAGTCGTTCCTCGAGGTCCTTGAACTCGCAGGGCTTGGCGGCCTTCCGTAGCGCGGCGATGTATTCCTTGGCTGTTTCACCGGACCGTTGATCCCTCTGCTCGAAGGTGTGGCGCCATGAGATAACGGACACCTTGGGGTGGAAGTGCTCTTTCATCAGCTTCTTCAGGTCTGCGTAGCTTACAGACTCTACTGGAACAGGTGCTGCAAGGTTTTCTGCGATTTCGAAGGCGTCTTGGCCGCAAACGCAAAGCAGGGTGGCGCCTTCAAGCTATCTTCCCTCACTTGGTTTGCCTTGAAGTAGTTCTCCATTCTGGATACGTAGGACTCCCACCGCTCTGGATGTGAGACGTCGAATTCCGAAAGCCTTCCGATTTTCGCCATCTTCGGATCTTCAGGAGACGGGTCTATCAGCCAGCCTACCCCCGAATGCGCACCGGATTGGCGGGCAGCTGCCGAGTCGACGCCGTTCCTCTTCCGCTGCTCAGGACTCCTTGGGTAAGCTTACACTTCTTCCTTTCCAGGTAGTGCAAGGCATCCCATCCTCGTCGCCAGTGTTGCGTCCTTGGCGGGAAAGCAGACACGAGAAGCAGCTGGAGTTCTCAGTTTCTTTTATTCAGCGTTCAGCTTACAGGAAGATGGCTTCAGCCTCGCCCAAACGCCTCGCAGCCTCTTATATAGGCAACTCCCGGGTAAATGGGTTACTTTTCCCGCGCCAGCACCCGCGCATGCGCACGGCGCTGGCGACAGCCTGTCTGGTCCCGGGCAGCTTTGCACCTGCCCGGGACTGCCTGCAAACGCCCGAGCCGTTTGCAAAGGCTCGGGACATAACAGGAAGTAATAAGAAAAGGAACTGCTTTTGAGAAATGGTGATCTACTGACACTTTTCAAAGTACATGATAATTAAGTCACTTAAATGTTCAACATATTGGAGAGATTGGTGAAAGATGGGAATGGTAAAAAAAGATTAAGAGGGTAGATATGCCACATATAAAAAAGAACTAGGACTTTTATCATGCAGTTGTGTCTGCCATGTTACTTTTTTATTTTTCTCCCTATTTCTTCAAACCCAATCTCATTAAGTTAAGAAATGACCTGAGCAATTATGGTAACATTTCCTATGGCTGTGGGAATTTACGGTTTATCAAACCCTGTCATACAAACCCAAAAAGGCAAGCTAATTTTCCTTTCTGGCCTCAGGATGTAGAATGGAATCCTAGACTAGAACAATCCATTAAAATAGGGCTACTCCAAGATCTTCTTTTTTATGTCTTAAGTATTGGGAGATGTAAAATAAGATTAAAAAGAGCATGGGGGTTATTAAGACTTCTCTTGTCCTAATCTCATAGAGCCCTATCTAATCAGGCATCCATAGACCAATAGATTAAAAATATGTAAATAAAATAAAATTCTGGCATCCTTTAATAGGAAGGAGGTTGAGATAAGCCAAAATAGTTGGTCCATTTTTCACCAGGGCAGTCATGATCAGCTACTATAGGACTAAAATTCTTTTTCCCAAAAGCTGCAGATTCTGTTTGCCATAGTTTGCAGATCACTCTTGTTTCTCAAGTCTAACACTTCTTCTACCATTCCCTTTTGTGGAACCTGTTGAAGTTATGAACCTGGAAGTCTTTACAGTACATTCTAAAATAAAATTGGATCATGTTTTTTTTCTTGTAGGAGTTGGATATTGTGCCATTCTGAGGACCCCTTTGAAGGTGGGCAGAGTGGGGGAAACTAAGACACAAGCACAGATCCGACAAAGCTTCAGCATACTACAAGACTTAGTAAAATGGCATATTATTTGTATCAGGACATGAACTGCACCATATTAGAATAAATCATAACTGAGTGCATTTATTTAAACAATATATTCATATGCTGTCTTTTTTTAAAGTCATTTCTAGAATTCATCAGCAACATTCGCATTAAGTTAGATCCATTTGAAATTAATAGGGCTTGTGTTAGGCATGCTGATGGCTAATTTACTGATTTCAATGGTGCTTCTCATAAGTAATTTACTGTGAATGCTGCTCAATTAAAAAAAGAAAGAAAGAAAAGGAAAAAAGCAGAAGCATTAAAAGAAAAGAGCAGAATTGGACAGCAATAAAATCTCAGGCTATTATACAGATGGCAGGTTAAATTGAAGTGGCTTTTTGCATTTATAGTTCATCTCTCACAAGGCTAAAAAAAGGAAACAAATTACTGTCCAGAGGATATTAAGGACACATATATATATATCCAGGGGTGGGGGAATGGGGGACTGGTTGCTATGTATCTTAAGTCATATATCAGCCTGCTCCCTTATTCCTCAGTGCTTGTAAAAACAAATCTTTTCCTGGATCTGCAATTCCAACACTAGCAGTCTTTCTCTCAGATGATTAGAGCCATGTTTCCTTACCATGGCTGTTCTCTCATCCTCACTAAACAAAATTAGCAAGGAAATAAATTGTATCTAATAAATATGAAGCATCAATAAAATTTCAGTGGTATCTTTGTCTAGGCTCAACTGACCTTTTCTGTAGTTTTAGCCTAAAACTATTACCAAGCCACTTCATATGTAGACACAAAGAGAGATATTGAGATAGAGGTAGAGATAGAGATACACACACACACACACACACACACACACACACACACACACTTGTGGCAGTTTCATTTCAGTTAATGTTTAGATGTTTCTATGGTTTTCCCCAGGGAGTGCACTCAACTGTCCCCACCAGTGGGACACTGCTTTTAGTCCATGGGGTTTTGTTTTACTTTCAATGTTAGACCTACTTCAGTTAGGGGCTCCTGCTGGTTTCAGCTTTAATAGCAAATTGCTGTGTAACATCTCCAAAAACTCTCTCTTTTTAAAAAACAAACAAACAAACAAACATATTTATTGCCATTCATGCAATCCATCCAAACACTGAAAAAGTTTTAGCCAGAAAGCTTCACTTATCTCTTAACACCATACCTGCTTCTGTTAAATGCTAAAGTTTTTTATTTGTGCATTTTTATTCTGGAGTTCTTGATACTGAGCTTGGTTGTTTGCTTGCAGGCTTTTCACTACTCAAATAGGTAACATCATTAATATGAGTGAGTGTGGAGTCTGCTGCCCATTTTCATACAGTAGCTTGCCCTGCCAGTGTTGATGGGGGTATGATTTTCTTCTTGGTAATTTCTTGATTTGGGTGCTTAATGTTTTTGGTGTTAATCTCTACCTATGTGTGTGGATTGCTGGAGTACTCTATTGCTGGAGTACTGAGTGACTCAAGAGTAACCTGAGTGTATTTAGTCTTCCTTTGTTTGTATAGCCATTCAAATTTTGCATAATCATGAATGCATTATAAGGAATTCACCTTTCAAGCACCAATTCCTTTAGATCACATGGAAAGCTTAAATATCAACTTTCTTCACTATTTTACCTGTTAAGCAATTCAAGGTGAACTATGTCCTCCTTTCTAAATTCAGTTTTAAATGTTTTAAGAATAATATATTATGTAAATTAAGAGGGAGGAGGACTCTTAGTTATTAGACTGTTTTCATTTCCTAGTGTACTTTCACAAGTTTCTTATTTGCTGATCTCTGTTCCTGGGAGGATAAGGAGGAAACCTTTTCTTTGTATCCCTGTTGACAACTTTTAAAAAGTAATTTGAAGTTATTTCTTCATTGTCTCTTGAAATTTAGTTTTATTTGGTCCTTGTACAAATTACATTTCTCCATCTTTTTTTCTTGAAATAAATGTAACATGATAATCTGGAAATATTTAATAGCATTAAGATCCTTAATTAGAATCTTAATCATTTGGGAAGAGATCCACCTGTTTCATTAATTCTGAAAGTCATCTCTGTTTACATTGCAAACTCTTTAAATCTGCAACTTTATTTTTATGGTGCCATTTAAATAACCTATAGCATAAAACAGAAAAGTTAAAAGGAATTGCATTGATTGTGAACCACTCCCAAATGTGCACGGGAAGCCACCTAAAGCATAATACTTTTAACACTGTCAGGGTAAATATGGATGCTTGCTTTCGCTTAGATTTAGACCAGAAAAACTATACACAAAATAACTTGAGAACATAAGCTCTTTCAAACATTTCTGTTTGTGTAAGATGATTGCCACAATGATTGAGTAATGGTTAAGGTGTTGGACTAGAACCAAGAAGACCCAAATCAAATTCCATACTGGACCGCAAAACTCACAGGGTGATTTTGGGCAAGTTTGTTTCTCTTAGCCGGGTCCTGGATTTAGCTAGAAAATCAGAAATTATCTATTGTCTAAGCTAATCTTTTGATGTAATGATAAAAATTCATAGTAATGAAATGAAGGAGCTCTTAGAGGAGAATAATACTATTCTGAGGCAAGATATAGTAACCGCTTTATCAGGATTGGCTTCTGTGGTCAAGAAGCTTGACTCCAGAGTGGAAGAGGTTGAAGATAAAGTAGATCTCTTGGAAGATAAATTTGAAGATATGGAAAAAAAGATGGAAATCTCACAAGATGATATCCTTATGTCTCAGTACAGGGAAAAGGAATATGCCCTGAGAATCAGGAGTCTGAAAGAAGATATGAATCAAGATTTGATAGAGAGGGTGGTTAATGATCTTGCTCTTGTTCTGAATAGGGACAAAGATGGATTACGTAGAGAAGTGGAAAAAATTTACAGAGTTAACTCTTGGGTTGCGAAGCAAAAGAATTTACCAAGAGATGTGGTGATTTATTTTGCCAAGAGATCTCTGTCTAATGAAATCATACAAGCCTTTTATAATAAAAGGTTCCAGATTGCTGCCCAAGATGTCATCATTCTAAAGGAAATCCCATCTAAAATTTTAAGAAATAGAAAAGATTTTGCTTTTTTAGCTAATGAATTAAAAACAAGATTGATGCCATTCAGATGGGAGATTCCGATGGGTATTGTTTTGAGCCATGCGGGGACACGCTACAGACTTAACACTGTTACTAAAGCAAAAAAGTTTTATAATTCGGTCCTGGGAGCAGGCTCATCTTCACTCATGATTCAGAAAGTTTTGGATGGCAAAGAGGTGGAACAGCAGTCTGAAGGATTAGGTTTGATGGTTGCTGGAAAGTCACAGGTTGAATGGTCTTGACAAACAGAGATCAAAGAGCAAAGAATGACTCGTGCTGCACATAGACGCAAGGAAAAGGAACAACAAAAGAAAGAAGTCAAAGAATCTTCTCAAGAAAGTGTCTCATTGCCGGTGAGAGGAGCAAGACCCAAGAGCTCTGCAACACATTCTTCAATGGCAGACCTTCAGGCAGTCTTCTCCAGGCTTCTGGTTAAGGGAGATGGTAAAGTTCCTGACCTGGAATGTTAACGGCCTTAATTCCCCTCAGAAGAGAAAGAAAATCTTTCATTACTTAAAGCAACACAACAATGATATTATTTGCTTGCAGGAAACACATATTTTACCTAAAGATCAAAAATACTTAGTCAATGCTCGTTTGGGATCTTATTTTGTATCTTCTGCTCCTGGGAAAAAAGGGGGTATAGTTATCTATGCTAAACAAAACTTACCAGTCTGTTTGGTAGAATCAGATCCTCAAGGAAGATATGTTATGATTGAACTTGGTTTATATGGTAAGAAAATACTCATAGTGGATTGTATGCACCAAACCAACAACAGGAACAATTTTATAGACTGCTACATCAGAAATTAAGTTCGTTGGACTATAGATCTGTGATATTAATGGGAGATTGGAATGGTGTTTTAGATACACAAAGGGATAAAAAAGGATTTTCTACTTTTTTCAAACAGGCTAAATTACCCAATGCCTTTTTTGATTTGAAAGAGGACTGGGAGCTGAGAGATTATTGGCGTGAACATAACCAAGAGGAGAGAGACTTCACCTTCTTTTCAGATAGACATCAATCCTTCTCAAGAATTGACTTTTTCTTGATTACAACTGACTTATATTTCAGGGTAAAGAATGTAAAAAAATTTTCTAGGTCATTGACGGATCATAGTCCAGTTTGGATGGAGTTGGCTGATGAAAAAGAGGAGAGGAGATCGTGAAGGGTGAATGAGAACTTATTTAAACAAGAAAAGAATGTTCAAAAATTAAAGGAGCATTTAAAGGATTATTTTGCTTTAAATATGCATAAGGGAACTTCAATATCAATGGTATGGGATGCAGGTAAAGCTTTCATGTGTGGGATTTTGATAAAAATGAATAATGTTTATAGACAAAAGCAGATTCAGAAACGTAAGGAACTGGAAGATGAGATTAAATTAAAAGAAAAGTCTTTGATTTTAAATCCTACAGATGAAAAGTTTAGAGAATCTATAAAGTTGTTAAAAACACAATTTAATATGTTGATGGCGGATCAAACTGCAACTAATTTATTGTTTATGAAACAAAATACATTTTGTAATGCTAATAAACCAGGGAGATGGTTGGCTTACCAATTAAGAAAGAAACAGAGACAGAGAATTATAGACAAAATAAATTATAATGGTAAATTAGTCTATCAGAAGGAGTTGATCAAGAAATCTTTTTAGATTACTATCAAAAATTATATAAGAATACTAATGTACAAACCTGAGATATAAATAATTATTTAAGTGAGGCCAACTTCCCTAAATTAACAGAAGATCAGAAACAAGAAATTAATGGTTTAATTACCAATGAGGAAATTGTGACAGTTATTAAGCAATTAAAATTAGGTAAAGCACCGGGTACGGATGGTTTGACATCCATTTATTATAAAACCTTGGTAGAACCAAGTCTCTGCAGGCCTGATATTTTTGGATGCTGAAAAAGCCTTTGACCAAGTGAATTGGCAGTTTATGTTATGTTTAATTAAGGAGATGAATTTTGGACAAAATATATTACAAGTATTATCTAATATATATCAAAAACAGACTGCTCAACTTATTGTAAATGGGGGTTTGTCAGAGGCTTTTGTAATAGAAAAAGGAACAAGACAGGGATGCCCATTATCTCCGTTATTGTTTGTTTTAACATTGGAAATTTTGTTGATTAAAATTCGGGAGTCTCAAGAAATAAAAGGAATAGAAATTAATAAAAAAGAATATAAATTAAGAGCCTTTGCAGATGACTTGGTTGTTACTCTGTCTCAACCTACCTGTTCGGTGGTAAAATTATTACAATTGATTCAACAATATGGATGTGTTTCTGGTTTTAAAATTAATAATAATAAGACCAAAATATTAGCTAAAAATATGACTAATGGTGATAAACAGGTTTTAGTTAACTTAACAGATTTTGAAATTGTTGATAAGGTAAAATATTTGGGGGTCACATTATCTGCTTCTAATGCAAAACTGTATAAAAATAATTATGAAAAGCTGTGGATGGAGGTACAGAAGGATTTAAAAAACTGGAACAATCTACAGTTATCCCTTATGGGTAGAATTGCAGTTATCAAAATGAATGTCCTGCCAAAGTTTATTTTTTTGTTTCAAATGTTACCTATTTTAAAGAATGAACGTAATTTAGATGAATGGCAAAAAGGTATTAATAAATTTGTTTGGGCAGGGAAAAAACCAAGGGTGAAACTTAAAATAATGCAAGATTTTCGTGAGAGAGGAGGACTCAAGGTACCAAATATGAAATTGTATTATGATGCTGTAGTATTAACATTGATCAGCGACTGGGTGAATTTAACAAATATAGAAATACTTCATTTGGAAGGTTGGGACTTACTTTTTGGATGGCATGCCTATTTAATATTTAATAAAAAAGTGGATTGGGTTTTTAAGTCTCATATTATAAGAATCTCTTTGCTTAGAGTGTGGAGAAAGTATTATAAAAGTGACTTCAAAATACCATTATGGGCTATACCTCGGCATGCCATAGAAGGCATAAGGAAAGGGGCTAATATGGATATGGTCTCTTATGCACAGTTACTTAGATGGGATGGCCAAGATTGGCAGTTAAAATCTTTGGAAGAATTAACGCATGAAAATTTAACTTATTCATGGTTCCAATACAGACAAATAGTGGACAGATGGAAGATGGATTGTAAAATGGGCTGGCTTAGAGAAGATGAAGCTCTTTTAAAACAAGTAAGAGATCAAAGGCCAACCCATATTAAGAGAGTTTATGGGGTTTTAGTGGAATTGGACTCAGAACCTGAATTAGTTAAAGATTGTATGATTAAATGGGCACAGAATATTGGTGAAACGATTTCAATGGATACCTGGGAACTTATTTGGATAAGAAATGTTAAATTCACACAAGCGCAAAATTTAAGAGAGAATTTTTATAAGATGTTTTATAGATGGCACCTTGATCCAAAGAAAATGTCTATTATGTACCCTAATCTGCAGCCGAAATGCTGGAGATGTGGACATTTGGATGCTACTTATTATCATACTTGGTGGACGTGTAAGCATATAAAAGCTTTTTGGATTAAGATATGGTGGAATATCCAAAGAATTTTTAAACGGAGGGTAAAATTTACTCCGCAATTATTTTTACTAGGTATTGTTACTGATTGTGATGCTAAGGAGGTTATATTGATGTTAAATTTGATTACAGCCGCTAGGCTGTTAATAGGGCAATATTGGAAGAAGGAATCCTTGCCTACTTTGCAAGAGTGGTTTCACAAAGTTTCGTATCTGGCAGAAATGGCAAAGATTTCGGCTTTTTTAAAGGAGCAATCTCAAGAGAAATTCTTTGCAGTATGGGAAAAATGGATAAATTTCATACAATATAATTTGGATATGGAAAAATACCATTTAGCTTTCTTATAACTTGTAATGATTGTTTTTTCCTTCTTTCTTTCTTCCTTTTTTCTTTACGTATTATTACTTATATATATTTTTTTTATATATATGTTCTATTTTCCGTCTACTTTTTTCTTTTTTCTTTCTCTCTCTCTTTTCTTTTCCCTTTTTTTTTCTTTCTTTTTTAGTATATATTATTCATTTTAAAGCTTATGTTATGCATATTATTATTATATATATTATTATATATATTATTATTATGACCTTTATTATTTTTATTAATTATCTTATAAATTGTAAACGTTATTTTTTAAAATTTGTTAAATAATCCTATATTCAGTTCTGGGAAGTCGGGGGGGGAGGGTGGGGTGGTTTGGGAGGGGGGGATGTTTATTTGTAAAATTTTTGAAAAATTTCAATTAAAAAAAAAAAAAAAAACCTTGGTAGAAGAGATGATTCAAACTTTATGTGAGCTTTTTAATAATATACTACAGGGCTCAGAGATTCCTCCGTCATGGCGTAGAGCTTTTATATCTTTGATCCCAAAAGAGGATCAAGATCTCACTTTACCGAAGAATTATAGGCCCATATCTCTTTTAAATGTAGATTATAAGATTTTTGCAAAAATTTTAGCTAATAGGCTTATGAGGGTTTTGCATCAGCTTATACATAAGGACCAATCGGGTTTTATAACTGGTAGGTATATGAAGAATAATGTTAGACAAATTATTAATTTATTAGAATATTTAGATAAGAATAACCAAATCTCCGCAGGGTTGATATTTTTAGATGCTGAAAAAGCTTTTGATCAGTTGAATTGGCAGTTTATGTTAAGATTAATTGAGGAAATGAATTTTGGAGAAAAAATATTACAAGCTTTTGGTGCTATATATCAAAAACAAACGGCACAACTTATTGTTAATGGGGGTTTGTCAGAGGTTTTTACAATAGAAAAAGGTACAAGACAGGGATGTCCATTGTCACCGTTACTGTTTGTTTTAAGTCTGGAAATTTTGCTGATCAAAATTCGAGAGTCGCAGGAAATAAAAGGAATAGAAATTAACAAAAAAGAATATAAATTAAGAGCTTTTGCAGATGACTTGGTGGTTACTTTGTCTCAACCTACCTATTCTGTAGTTAATTTATTACAACTGATTTACCAATATGGACGGGTTTCGGGTTTTAAAATTAATAACAATAAGACTAAAATATTATCTAAAAACATGACTAATTTGGATAAGCAGATTTTGGTTAATCTGACAGACTTTGAAGTTGTTGATAAGATAAAATATCTGGGGGTTACCCTATCTGTTTCTAATGTAAAATTGTATAAAAACAATTATGAAAGGCTGTGGGTCAGGGTACAAAAAGATTTGAAAAATTGGGAGAAGTTACAGTTATCTCTTATGGGAAGAATTGCAGTGATTAAAATGAATGTCCTGCCAAAATTTCTTTTTTTTATTTCAAATGTTACCTATTTTAAAGAATGAGGTTAATTTAAATGAATGGCAGAAAGGTATCAACAAATTTATTTGGGCAGGGAAAAAACCAAGGGTAAAGCTTAAAATTATGCAAGACTTCCGTGAGAGAGGTGGACTCAAGGTACCGAATCTGAAATTATATTATGATGCTGTGGCTTTAACACTAATTAGTGATTGGGTTGATTTAACAAATGTAGAAATACTCCATTTGGAGGGTTGGGATTTACTTTTTGGGTGGCATGCCTATCTAATTTTTAATAAAAAAGTGGATCGGGTTTTTAAATCTCATATTATAAGGATTTCTTTACTTCGGGTTTGGAGGAAATATTACAAAAGTGAGTTTAAAATACCATTATGGGCTATACCACGGCATGCGATAGAGGGGATAAGAAGAGGAGTTAAGATGGATAGTGTTTCTTATGCACAATTACTCAGGTGGGATGGTAAAAATTGGCAGTTAAAATCTTTGGAAGATTTAGCACATGAAAATATTATATATTCATGGTTTCAGTATAGACAAATAGCTGATAGATGAAAGATAGATCGTAATGTGGGTCTGCTCGGAGAAGATGAAAATCTCTTTAAACAAGTAAAAGATCAAAGGCGAACTCACATTAAGAGAATTTATGGGGTGCTAGTAGAACTGGATTCAGAATCAGAACTAATTAAAGAATGTATGATTAAATGGGCACAAAATTTTGGTGAACCAGTGCTACTAGATACCTGGGAAACCATCTGGGTGAGGAATGTTAAATTTACACAAGCCTAGAACTTAAGGGAGAATTTTTACAAAATGTTTTATAGATGGCACCTTGATCCACAAAAAATATCTCGTATGTATCCTGACTTACAGCCTAAATGTTGGAGATGTGGTTGTTTGGATGCTACTTATTATCATATTTGGTGGTCGTGTAAAAATATAAAAGTCTTTTGGATTAAGATATGGTGGAATATTCAAAGAATTTTTAGAAAGAGGGTAAAATTTACCCCACAATTGTTTTTGTTAGGTATTGTTACTGATTGTGATGCTAAGGAAGTTATATTGATGTTAAATTTGATTACGGCCGCTAGGCTGTTAGTAGGGCAATATTGGAAGAAGGAATCTTTGCCTACCTTGCAAGAGTGGTTTTTTAAAGTTTCTTATTTGGCTGAAATGGCAAAGATTTCGGCTTTCTTAAAGGAGCAATCGCAAGAGAAATTCTTTGCGGTATGGGAAAAATGGATAAATTTTATACAATATAAATTGGATATAAAAATATCATTTAGCTTTCTAATAACTTGTATATAAACTTTAATATTTTATAGATTGTACTTTTTATATCTCTTTTCTTCTTTCTCTTTTCTTTTTTTTATTATCTTTTTTTCTTTCAAGTACTTTTTCTTTTTAATACGTATGCTTTTTTTACATATATTTTATTGTTAATTATTTTATAAATTGTTTATGTAAGGTATTTAGATATATTTATGATTTATACTTTTTTAATTTTTTTAAGATTCTTAAAAATTTTAATTAAGCCTATATTCAGCTCTGGGAAGGTCGGGGGGATGGAGAGGGAGGGTTGGGGTGGGTGGGTTAGGGTTGTTTTTTTTGTTTGTTTTTTTTGCTTTTTGTAAAAATATCTAAAAATTTTCAATAAAAAAAAATTCATAGTAATGTTCACCAGTTGTGCCACTATGCTGAATCATATGGAAAAGCTGGGGATGAATTTATTGAATTGTTTAGTGGCTGCTGTAATGACACACTCAAAATGGGAATTATTATAGCAGAATTAAGGAGATGTATAATCATAGTTTTATAAACACTTAAAGTCATTCTGTGGATGAAATAACCCGATAACCATTTTTTGAAGACACCATGTTCTTAAAATTTCAAATGTACCAACTACCCCAAGAACATTGGAGACCCCTGCCATAACCTAATCTGTTTTATGGTCACATTTCATTGCCTTTGGAAAGCTTTGCAGCCTTATCTATCTTTTCCCACACAACACTATCACACACACTGTTCCAAGCAGAATATTTCTTAATAAGATCATCCTCAAAAAGAAAAAAAACAGATCAAAAAGAAAAGAAAAGAAGAAGAAAAAATGCTAAGGTTCTTTTTATAATGAATATTTTTGCCTTCATGGAGTTGTGATAGGCTCACTGAAATTCCACTTCACAATTAAAACACTCACTGTCTTCAATAACATCTTCATTTCATTACTGACTTGCTTATTTTGCCCAGTAAATGCTATTCCCTTTTATTATTTTTATTTCTAGAATTTACCTCTCTCAGCCCCCTCTCCTTGGTTCCTCCCTGTTGCATTCCAAGATGAGATTATCTATTTTCAGCTTCTAATTCTGATCATTTGTCCTTGGCATCAGATAACACTTCTATTCTCAGGATGCTTTCAGCCAAAAATCCTGTCTATATAAAATGTACTCAGGGATTTTTGCAGTTCTCCATTCTATTTTATTCCTTCTCAGAGATTCCCCTCCCCTTTTCATACTAAGCAATTACTCTTATTAATTATTCTGGCTAACAGTAATTATCAGCAGTATGCACCCCTAGTCACATTAATAACAGAGATCTCTAGGACACAGAGGAATTGTGTGGCAAGATTGACTTCACCATTTAGATTTCCAGGCTTCACAAAGCAAGTGAGGCAGTTTTGTTCCCTTGTCCACTTCATAAACACATCCACACCATTATAACACAATTCACCATGCTGTATAAAGTATTAGATATCTGAGACATTTACATTGTACACAAACAAGCATTTACTGCTACGATAGATACAAAATGATTGAAATGTAAACATTATCTCCTGACCATCTCTCTGATACCCATCATGCATACCTGTTAAATTATCAGCATACTTGGACTAAAAGGATCATAGGAAATTGTCATGTACTAGTCATCCTACTGGTTAATTTAACTCCAGACTGCACATAGGAAGTGGTAATAATTCTTCTGAGTCTGGATTTTTTTCTTTTAGAAGGAATTCCAATTATAATTTTATTTTTAAAAGATTTAAGTCAGAATAAAAGGAAAGGGATAATTAGAGTATGCTTTGGACTATTCATTATATTTGAATTTACATGGAGTGGTCATCCACCAGGAAGTCTGTTTGGATTTAAAACAAGATGCTAATGTATTAAGTATAGGCGGCTGGACAGAACTTTATAAATATGATTAAAACAATATACAATAAACAAACAGCGAAAGTGATTGTGAATTGAGATTATATTGAGAATTTTGAGATAAGAAAAGGTAAGGAGACAAGATACAGAAATTAAAGGACTAGAAATAAAAGCTGAAACATATAAATTACAAGCATTTGCTGATGATTTGGTATTTATTTTAAAAGAACCTTTGGAGATGATTCCTAAACTATTGGGAAAGATAGAACAATATGCAGAAATGGCAGGACTCAAAATAAACAGAGAAAAAAAACCAAAGTAATAGTTAAAAATTTTACAGATAAACAAAACAAATGTCGTAAAAAATAGAATTGCAAATGGTTTAAAAGGTCAAATATCTTGGAATATATTTAACAGCAAGATGTTCAATGATAAAAGAAGATAATTATACAAAACTATTGAATCAAATAAGAGTGCATTTGGAAAAATGGAAAAACTTGCAATTGTCAATATTAGGAAGAATTGCTAATTGAAAATGAGAATACTACCGAAAATCTTATTTTTATTCCAAACAATACCTATAAAACTTGAGAATTTTTTTTTGAAGATTTAACTTCATTAATTTTGAAATTTATTTGGTAAGGAAAGATATCTAGAATGAAGATGAAAATGTTACAAGATGCCAAGGAAAATGGAGGTTTTGGTTTACCAGAGTGAGTTTTATATCATTAAGCATCTGCATTAACATGGATTAAAAAAATGGATAACTCTTAGAAACAAAAGGCTGTTATATTTGGAGGGGCATCATTTACAATTGGGGTGGCACGCTTTTTTATGGTATGGGAAAAATAAAATTCATAAATACTTCCAAAATCACTATATAAGAAATGCATTATTAACAATGTGGGAAAAAATAAATGTAAAATATATTTGAAAAATCCAGGGTGGTTGTCAACAATAGAAGCATTTGTACACCCAAATTTAGTGGACTTTGAAAAAATCTGGATATATAGAGATATTCTAAACTCTGAAGGGAATTTAAAATCTAAACAAGAAATGGAAAATCAGGGTATCAATTTATAATGGTGGGCACAGTTACAAATGCAAGCTAGATATGATAAAGATGTTAAACTGTATGGATTTTATAAGGAACAAACTGTGTTTGATAAGAAATTGTTAACTTCTGATGAGAAACTAATTAAGAAAATGTATAATGTCTTATTAACTTTGAAAATGGAAAGCAAACAAGTTAAAGAAACAATGATAAGATGGGCAAAAATTTTTAGATACAATATAAAACTAGAAAAATGGCAAAATTTATGGGAAATTATAAACTGACAATGTCAACTTCCTACAAAGAAAATTTATATAAAATGTTTTATAGATGGCACTTGCCACCAGCAAGCCTAGCAAAAAATGTTTAAAAACATGTCAGATAGATGTTGGAAATGTAAACATAAGTCAGGTACTTATTACCATGTTTGGTGGACATGTGACAAAGTAAAGAGTTATTGGAAAAAGATACATATTTGGTTAGAAAAGATGTTGAGAGAACACATAGATTTTAAACCTGAACTTTTTTATTAAGTATAATGTCAGAAAAGACTGATAAACAAAGTACATATATGATTTTGCATGTTACAACAGCGGCAAGAATTATATTTGCACAATATTGGAAAAATGAAAGAATACCATCAGATGAAGAAATAATTTAAAAAATACTAGAATGCGCAGAGATCGATAGATTGACTATGAGACTGAAAGAAAAAGAAGAAACGGAATATTATCAAACTTGGGACTTATTTTATCAATGGCTAGAGAAAAGAATAAAGGATAGGAATTAAATATGTATTAGCAAATGTAAACTCAGACAGCACATTTGTTGAATAAATATTACTGAATGTATGGGGGAAAAAACCAATAAAAACTTAAAAAAAAGTTTGGGTGGCTGAATTCATTCATTATCTGGAGATCAATCCACTTTTGTACTATCTCAAAGGCAAAATCTGTCACGTGAAACATTTAAAGCATTACCTCAAAGGTCCAGCTAGTCCATTCAAATGGACAAAAATAACACCTATAGGATTCCTAGGATATTTTCAAGGCTTTGCATGAGAATCTATGGCAGACTAGACATCTCTGAAAGCGATGTCTCTTTCTAGGTAAAGGAAGTATTGTGAAATTATCCATTTATACTTTGGACAGCTGCACCTCATGAGTAGACACCAGAACAGAGGTTTTTGCACTTAACTTAGCAGTTGAGCAGCTGAGGGTCAAGGAATTTCAATAATTTAGCCAATATTGACACAAGGTTCATATACATGCCACTTTCCTAAATACTTTTGGATGTAATCAATTTACAACTGAAGAAATATTTTCTGAAGGGCAGGATAGGAAAATATCACCTGGGGATCAACATTCTCAGCTATAAAGAGGACAAATTGTTTTAAAGATTTGAAAAGTTTTGACAAAGAACAAGGACTGGATGTAAGAAAATGTAAAATGGATAAAGGAAATAATCTTTTTGAAAGATCTTTTTAAAATATTGGAATTCAAATAGACAAATGAACATTCCCTTATTACAATTGATGGATTTTACAAAACAAAAGACAAAGATAATATGAGCCAGATTCTAATGAAGATGATACGGTGGCAGAATTTGAAAAAGTACAAATACAAGATTTGCAAGAATAGCATTAGCATTCTTTGTCAGAAAGAAGACAAAAGAAGACAAATTTTACAGCAGCATTTTAATACATGACTGAAGATTGATAGTAGATTGTTCTTAAAGAAATTCCTATTAGAGACTTTCATGAGAGAAAGAACTTTTTTTTTAGCTGAGAGATTAAACAAAAAGATTTCATTTTGATAGGATGAATTCGAAGATGTGATTTTTACTTTTAAAACAACAGAGGTTTCAACTGAATTATGTCCAGAAAATGAAAAAACAATCTAGAAAAAAATTAGAGAGGAATTGGAAGAGTTTCAAGTCAGATGAAACTATACAAAAACTTCAGCAGGTGCAACCAGAAATGGAAAGATATGACATTAAATTAGGCACTACAGATAGGTACTTTTCTAAATTTTTGACATGATTATGGATTACAAATGCTTAACATGCAACATAAATGGAGCAAGTACTCCTCAAAACAAAAATAAAACATATTTTAAAAAATGAAAACAAGTTACCTATAAGATGTCTACAAATTATAAAGAAATATAAAAATATAATAGAGAAAAGGATATAAAATATCATATATATAAAAATTTGCATCAATTTATTTCAGCAAGAACTAAAAAATAAAAAATGGAGTTGTTTTATATATGAGTCCCCAGCTAAACCAGAACTTTTATTGATTGATGAGCAAGGTAGAGTTTTGGGTGTGAAATTTAATTTGCACAGGACCAAGACTCTGATATTGGGAATTTATGTCTCAAATGAGGATAAAGTACAGCTCTTTCAGAGGTTTTTCTTATGAAAATTGGTGTTTCCCAGTTGAGTTCTTCTACAAATATATTTTAAGTTGTAAATGTTGGTTTTGAAAGTACTGGCCCATATCAATAGCCTGATCCTAAATAGCTTTAAACAAGCCAACATGCCAGATTGCATTGAACCCAACAAACCTTTTGTATTCAGAATCAGATTGTTATAATGCAACAAAAGCAATTATTTTAATTTTTTAACAATGTAGTTCTATATTAGTATATATTTAAATGTAAGTATTTTTAGTAGAAATACTTTCATGAAAGTATACTTCAAAGGTAGTGTACTTCTTTAATGACTTAGTAAAAATACATATGACTGAACTATGAATCCCCTTAATTGAAGTAATATATACGTTAACTTATTTTGCTTTACGCTTTTCAGGTGCAATTTTGCTATCAGTTATGGGCAGATGATTTTATTGATTTTGAATGCATTTGTGCACAGCTAAGATGCAAAACATTAGCCATTCACTTTACATTGCTGTGTTTTGTCAAACTTTGCTTTTTTTCTTTTAACAACTACGTTTAAAACTGATTTGCAAAGGAAGTCTAACAAGGAATATTTCATTCTTTGTAGGATGAAATTGTTTTCAGTTGAATTTCTGACAGACCTGTGAAGTTGGTTTAATAATGTGTTCATGGAAATGGAACATTCTGGCTATATTCCCTTAAAATCCAATAAAGCAGATGACTCCAAGCTGTAATGGAACTGATGTTGTCAAATGGCTTTGCTATTTGAATATGAGCGTGGCTTGGATTATTGGGGAGAAAACAAGCAATGTGTGATTGGCATAACTTTTGACAAGGGTCCTAGAATCCATCTGGTTTATGGCACTGTCTTCTCCATATCCTCCCCTGCTCTCTCTCTCTCTCTCTCTCCCCCCCCCCCCTTATTTGCCCAAGATGATGAAAATAAAATGTTATAGTTTAGCTTCTGGCTTTCTGCAACAGCAAACTGTCAGCAAGCATTCCATAGATACAGTCCTGGGTGTAAGTTTGTGAAAGTGAAATGTGCTCCCAACAAGTCCCTGTAACTATAGGAGGGTGGGAGGTGGGGAAATGCTTATGATTTTATTTTTTAAAAAAAAGTTCAATTACAGTTGTTTCCAAGTCAGCGGCTTTGAACACCACTTTCTGAAAGGCACAAGAGACCTTGAAATGTGCAAATCTCTGGTGTGAAAGAAAGATATTGTTCAAAGGACTTTTACAAGGCTTTGTGAACTGACCTTGATTTACCATCCAGTATGAACTGGATAGATGACTTTTATAATAAAAAAACAAAGCAAGACATGGGACATGTCATGGCAGTCAATTTCCACTTAATCTTCCTAGGATTAGTTTTGTTTACTTGTTTTTATTTAAATAAGTACCTCCAATATTGGGGGAATTAGTTCTCTCAGTGTGCTTCATTAGTGTAACTTACCACCACAAAGACTGGCTGTATTGAGAAAGATTATGCCATTATCAAATAATTAGGAATGCCTTAGCAGGTGCACACACTTACCTTTGCAATTAAATCCTTGTTAAAATGTGGAATTTCAGAGACTTGAAATGGTTCCTTGATCCCAGAGGATATAGCCCAGAAACTTATTCTATAAAGCAGAGATCATTTGGGAACAACAATATCAAGCAAGGAATCTTCTTTTTCATGAGGTATTTATGAAGCACACATGAAATTTTTAAAAAGGCAGTGCCTAGTGCTAATATGGTCAATGTGAAAAGTTCTTGAGCTGATTTAAAACCCTCCTATTTAAATGTTGGAAATTATTTGCCTTGAGGGTTCATTGAGGTGGTACCAAATAGTTGGTCTGAACTGATCACAGCAATATGCTAGTTATCTTTCATGGCATTAAAGTTTCTTGCATAGAAAGCAAACACATACACATATATTACTGGTTTCCTACTGCAATTATTTATTTTCAGCAAAGCATTTGTTAATTATCAAAACACTGCCCAATATTTATTGGCTTTGATCTTATATGCACTTAGAATATGTAAAACCATTTACATCAATATATATCTATTGTTTAACTGCATAGGAATAAATCTATTGCTTTTGACCTTTTGTGAAAATCATTTTGCTTATGGAACATTTATCCAATAACCATATATTCTTTATAATTACCTGAAAACATTTCTGGATAAGGAAAATATGCTGCTTATTAGCAAATTTGCATGAAAGTTTGGCACGTATATTTCAGTATGCAAACAATTTGATTTGTGGAAAAGTTGCATGCAATGATGTTTCCATAATGGTGTCATATTTTCTGTGGTGAAATATTTTCTATAGGAGAATAAGGCAAGACATTAAAGTAAACTTTTATGAACATGATGGAAGCCTCTTCTACTATAATCCCATCTTCAGTTTTATATATATTTATTGCTGCAGAATTCCTATTGCTTAATCTAGCATACGAGATTATAATCCATGAACATTTTATATATTCAAACAATCAATAAAACTGCAAAATAAAGAACACTTTTGCCATCAAGAAAGGTAAACTTCTATCTATTGCAAAGGCAGAAAGTGACAGAGAGATGTTTAGAAAGCTACACTATAAATTATTGCAATTAAATTACTTAATGTTTAAAAATAATTTTAAATAAATGGAATACAAACATTTCTTTTTTTCTGCAAAGTTGAGGAGAAAAAACTCCTCCCAAAATTACAATTTAGAAGAAAATGAAGTGCAGTACTCTCATGAAGACTGGAGATAATTTTTAAGTCAGTTCAACAGAAGTTTAATGCCATAATTCAAGGTGATATTAATTACTGCCAAGCAGAAAAAAAAATCCCCTCCATTTTTTTCTACCAGGTCTAATTCAGTTTGATGAAAGAGATGGCAATAGAAATATTTCCAAAGTGTGAGGTGAGAAGACTTTCAGAGAAACATTGACATCTTCTCATAGATGAATTTTGTTGTTGTGCATTCTTACTTATGAAGCTGCCAGGGGACGCACATGAATCTCCTGTCTTTCATTTTTCAGAATCTCTCTTGAGAGCTGCACTACAGCCTCTATGGCTTCCCAAGGGAAAATGTAATGAGCAAACTCTTCCCATTGTACTTTTCTAACAGTGGTGCAATTGTCATTGCTCTGCCCAAAGGGAATTCCCTGGAGAAATTATCCACCCAATTTCTCTGCTTAACTTTTTGATGGGGCTTTCTAAAGGCAGTTTATGTCTAGTTTGCCTAAAGAAATAACTTTGATTGTAAAAAGTACAGATATGTCTTTTTAATCCACTTTATTGTCATTGCTAGAGAATGATAAGTTGATGGATCAGAGACCTGATCCAAATAAATGAAAGCATGAAAAAATGTTTTTATTTGCAAATTTGCTTGTTCCTCAATGCATCAGGCATGTACAGAATTCTTAAAATATTATGGGAGACTTCTCAGTTCTTAGTCTTTTGCAGAGAGACAAGCCAATTTTTAGAATGAGATTTTTAGACAAATTGAGTTAGTCTTAGAAAATCAGTTTAGACAAATCTACAGCGATGTGGGTTGGAGGAGGCACCAATTCTCTACATAATTTGAATAAATGGGATGTGATTTGGCTCCTGAGAGCAGCACTGACAGCTAAAAGAATTATACTGATGGACTGGCAAAGAAAAATCATGCCATGAGTTGATTTATGGCCTATTGCCTTTCTGGATATAACTAAGTGGGAGAGAACTCCCTTTATTTGTGCTAATAAAATGGACATCAGTTCTCTCACACAAGTATAATTTCAGAGTTAGTGATATGAAAGGCTGGCATCTAGGATTCCCCCCCCCCCAGTCTTCCATCTCATGTGTGCCCTTGTGGTAGTCTGTTTCAGTTGACATTAAAGTATTAAATGTCAAAACCAAAACCCATTTCTATGTCACTTTATGAGCCTTTCCTTAAAAATCCAGCCTCATTATCCACACTGGCATTCCTTAAATGGCTGATTTCATGAAAACATATATTTTTATTTCTCATAGTTACTGTAACATTTGGAATATGTATTTTTCTACACTATCTACTTCAGGTATTATTATTTATTTATTTATTTATTTATTTATTTATTGCTGCTAAAACTATTTTACCAGCTGGGCTCATTGCTCAGAGGAAGAAATGAGAATATTAGTAGCCTTATCACACATTATTTGGAAGAAGTGCCTTGGACTTCTCAAATATTCATCAGATAGTTGGTCCTTTTTTTCTGCTGTCTGCGTCAACTTTGAAAAAAAAAAAAGAGGATGCCACCACTTTAAAAGTCATTTTAATGAGCTGTCTCCCTAAAACAGCAGCAGCAAGATGTGCCTGCTTTAATTAATAGCAAAGAATGATGTGTTAGTAGAAGATCCAATAATTCTCAAAATGTGCCAAATCATAAATATTAGTACCCTCCACTTTACAGCTATATATGTGTTTGTATTGGAATGCTTTATTTCATCTCTGAGAATTTGGGATCAAGATTCTTTGGAAATTAGATATACTCTTTCTTTTTCACACAAATGAAAATTACTTTCAGGAACCGTTATTTCCTAAAAATGGCATCTCAGTCTATGTCAACTCTTTTTTCTAGGCAAGGATGGACATATTTTGCCAAAAACAAAAGCTGTTATTTTTCATTCTATCACATTGGCACTGCCTACCTGTTAACTACCAAACCAGATTAAAGTTTGATATTAGAATATATAGCCATAAATAACTTGATTTCATGAGCAATATTTAATCTGACAAAATCTGTTCTTGGTAAATTCATTCTGAGTTCTAATAATTATTATTGTGTTTTAAAACGCTTATAAAACAACTACTTTTTGATTTACTCCACGATCTTTCCAGTTGTCTATATCTGGCCTTTCTAAAATTTCTTTTTCCAAACAGCTTTTGAAACTATTCTCATTCTGAAGAGAGTTTTTCTGTATGCATAACTTAGAATATATGGCTATATAATTTGGGTTTATCTTGAAAAATTTGAGAGGAGTCAAATGTGGTCAGTACTTGAATGGGAGATCACCCAGATAGATTACCAGGGAAATCTCACATTTGTAGAAAAGGCTGGGAAGTTAAAAATAGCACCCTCCCCAGAAGCTTTCTTGTTGTTACCAAAAAAAGGTACATGGATGTATCCATGCAGTCATTGGGGAATGAGGTTTAAGGGAGTCTTTACCTTTCAAGGTGTCATAAGGATGTACTGTTCTGAAGGGCTTTTTTGGGATACACGGTCAGGTTGTAATTTCAAGGCAAAAACAAGGAGCATCATTGTCCATCATGAGTGTTGTTTAACATACATCTTCCTAGCGTATTGAACATCAATCCTTGAAAGTGAAAACTATACTGGTTAGGAATTCTAAAAGCAGAAGCCTAACTTATTTGGAAGGCATCAGATTATTGAAAACTACACTATGTATTCATTGTGGTTACTAATTATTCAATATTCTAAGCACGTTCTGTAAAAACATTAACCAAATGAGAATGCTTTTCATTGTAACAGGCCTGATGATGGCCATTTTAGCAGTTTGATATCAATAAGGACAATATTACCAATGTATTTTTTTTAATCACTGCTTTTCTTCTATTCCTTTCTTAAAACACAGCATAGCAGGAGTAGGTGTGAACATGCAACCAAAGTAACTTTTGTGGCTGCCAAAAATCAAACTGTTGGAGAATTCTGTGGTCATCTAGTTGCCAGATGTCTGGCTGTGCAACTCCCTGGCACTAAACTGAATGTACAGACAGATCTATGGATGGGATCTATTAATGTTATAGTTACCATCTGACAACTATTTAATAGCCATAGCCCAGTTTCTAGCAGGCAGGTGTTCGGATCACAAAAAGGGGAGGAAACACACTACCACAACTGGTACTGCTAATTGATGAGACTGCTGGCAGGCACAGCAGAGAAAACAGAAATGGCATTAACATAGAAAAAGAACCATTTCATTGCAGGAAAAAGCACCTTTGCTTAAGACTATCTGAGGTTCTTTGCAAATATACGATCAAAGTTTAAGACTCTGCTGGTTAATAATATGTTTTTCAAAGTGAAATTTCTAGAGTTCTTGGGGCCTACAAAGGCACCACTGGGAACTTAGGGGACACAGTGAATGGCTTATATTTTTTCATTGCCTCCACACATATCCCATGCCATTCTAGGTCAAATGCAGACAAAGAACTTATACTTCTTGGATCCTACAACATTTCTTTGATTGATGGGACCTAAAGCACATCCTCAGTGAGATCTAATAAGTTGAATAAGACAACTGAAGACAGATGGTCCTTCTCCAAGTATTCTATGGCGCTATGAAATGAAGGGCTTTATCAGTGACAATCAGCATCTTGAGTTGCACTTAGCAGTTCACATACCAAAGGTATACACTAGGAAACATTGCCCACAATGAGGCATTTCAAACTGAGGTGAAATTTGTGAGAATTTACCAGTTTTTTCTTCTAGCTGAACTGACCAAGCATTGAAACTCAAAACTATTAAGAAGAGTAAAACTTCTTAAATGTCCTTTCGACATTTGTCTTGCCAACTCATGAGTGGCTGGAGCAATAGGAAGACAAGTAGAATATTAACTATATACAATACTTCTGAATAAGGAGGTTCTTCTCAGCTGAGAAAGCAAATATCACATTGTCTTTGTTCTTGTAGAGCAAGTTCAAGGTGAATCCCTCTAATCAATGGCTCTCATAACCACTATTTGGACAACATTCTTTTGACAAAGCATAAGCTGGATTCATTTCCAATTGCTCTCAGGAGAAATAGTTGTGAGTTGATGCCACAGTCAGCAATTTCCAAGATTTATTTCCATGCAATATTGGATCTGTTTAGGGCTAAATTGTTTTTGAGGTCCCACAACATAATTATCTACCATCAACTCAGGTAAGCATGTCCTAGGAACAGGCCTGTGTATCAGCTGTTTCATAAAATGTTGCCATCTGGGGGCCACAGATCAGAGCTCTATTTAGCTGAATGATGCAGCAAGATTGATTTGCATATGTTATAGTGAATTAATACACCTTACCATCCCAAAGTAGAAAAACTGAGAGGGACAGCATGAAACAAGCAGGTCCAATTATGCATCCAGAAAAGAATAAACCACGGAGAACAGCACTCCTGATGGTCCTTGCAGGATCCTGCAATGAGTGGCATCAACCTGTATTCCCCTTTGAGTGTGTTTGGGAGTTCAATAGGCAAAATGGATCGTTTAAATTTTAATAGAAGCATAAAGCACTGGTTCATCATTTCAGCATGGCAGAAATTCAACCCATTTTGCCCTCAATGGGAGATAAAGGCAATTTGGCCCTCAAAATCTCCTCTTCGGTGATATGCTCTAACACTAAGTGACGTGACATTTCCTACATTCCTCACGCATACATTGGCAATGTTGATAGGAAAATATTTCATATTTAAAACACAGCTTAGATGTTTGCAGACTGTATACCTTGAAGTTTTCTGCAAGGGCCATTTTTTTTCTTGAAGTTCAATAGATACATGAAAAAGTTGACATAGTGCACATTTGTTCAGCTACTTGGTTGACCTATGAAGTTGCCCATTTCGTTTAGCAAACTTTCCTGAGAATAAAATGGATCATACTAATATAAATTGTATCTCACTAACATTGTAAGATACTTGAGAAAACAACATCAAAATACACAAATAGGAATGACTTGATATACTCCCCATCCACCCCCCACACGGTGGATTTGGAGAATGGGGAGAGACTTTGGCAAATTGCAGGAAGATCTTTTAAGAGATCATAAGATAAAAGGAGAGCTGAAAAGGACCAAATTGAGGAAAACCTGAGTGAAAGTAGCATAAATTCCAGCACTTCTGTCCAGACATTACAATATATTCAGGACTGCAAAAATCTTGCTTATGCACATTACATTCCAACTTACTTCATTGATTTTAAATAGTTTTAGCAGGCATAGCATAATTGTATACAGCAAGGCAAAACCTGTACATAAGAAATGTAATTTGTTAGGAGACACAGAATATTTTACAGACTGAGTTGGGGATGGGGAAAGCATGAAATGAGATTGTGCAGTTAAATACTGAGATTTCCCTCTTCTAATTCAGCATGTTCAGGGTTTAGAAAATGTGTGTGTTTGCTTAGGGGGGGAGGATTTCCCCTCTGCCCCATTTCCAACCCCATTTCTGAAGGAGAAAAGATGAACAGGCTGGAGTCAAAGGTATTTCTTCAAACAAAAGCACTTATGATGTGGTAAACAGTGGCAGACCAGAGAATGCCAGTGTGTGTAAGCTTTGTTTGAAAAGTATCATTAACATTAATTTTGACAAGTAGCCTCTCCTTAGGGAGTCTGGGTTTCATTCAGAAGGCCTTTACTTATGCAAGTAATCCTTATTGATATGAAGACTCCTTGATTGTTCGGATTTGCCTAATCCTAAAATAAAAACACAGTTCTGAAGATGCATGATTTATTTAGGATTAAGCAAAACAAAAAGAAACAAAAGGCTAAATTATTATGAGTTATCAGAGGCCATTAGTTACATTAATCTTTATATTAGGTAGTATTCTGTACAACAGGAATTGGGAACATGAGCCCAGCCTAATCTAATTTATGAAGCCTCAGGTGAAGCCTCTTCCAAGCATAGCCCCATTTCTTTTTTGCCTTCTGTGGAAGCTAGAATGCCTGCAGAAATGCTGTTTTGGGCAACCTGTACTTTTGAAGAACTGCAGAGTGCCTGAACCTATAATACATTATAAATCATGACTAACAAACAAACCACAATGTCTAGATTTGCATAAATTCTATGCCAACCAATACAATACAAATCACATTTTGCTTCGTATTTTATGAAAACCAGCCCAGCATCAGGCAATTCAAATAACAAGACCAATAATTTCATTCTACATCATTTATGATATCACACTACAGTCATCAACTTATAAAACTGTATAAATGTGATGAATGAATAAATCTGTCATTCCATCTTTCAAATTTATATTATTTTCCTTGCTATTTTAATATAAAAAATCTCCTTTCAATTGCATTTTGAGTTTCTTTTGCCTTTCTTGGCCTTCTACTGATATCAGTTTTATTGGATAAATTCTAGTATAATTGGGAAAAAGAATATTCTATCCCTTTTTGTTCAACAAACTGTGTATAGTTTTGCCATATATGCATACACCTCATATTCTTTCTTGACCACCACAATAGCATTACAAGTTATTGGCCTTGCTAGAGGAGAATAATGAGAATTATAATCTATTGTCACACACGGCCACAACCACATAATTTGCTTACCATTTTCTATGCCTTGTCCAAAATCATAGGCATTGTATGTTTGTATGTTTGAGAAGTGACCGCATCATAAATTTGTTTAAATGGCTGTCACCCTTTAAACCCTTTTCTAACAATCCTTTGTATGAGATTTTAGCCTGACATTGCTCTCCATAATAACACTTTCATTAACACAACCTCTCTACTTGTTAATCATCAAAAATTCAGATCGTCTTCCCTCCTAACTATGTAAACTTAGTTTTGCGTTCTGTCATCCAAGTAAACTTCTTTAATTTCACTGCCTTAGCTGATTGTTAGTCATCTGAATACTGGAGGCTTTTCTGTATGACTGTGAATGTCAGCTTGTTACATGGTTTTTCCTGATTACTATGCCTAATTGGTAGCAAGAAAATGGAGGAAACACACTGAAATATAAAACATGACTGATCTTTGTTGGTACAAAAAAAGATTCAGAAACTTCTAACCCACAATTATAGCTTTCAAGCTACATAAATTGCAATGGACCCAAAAGCATTAACTACCCATACAGCATATGTACCTTAAGTACCAACCAGAGCCAAGAAGCATCACCAGCATGCATTCCAGTGATGAAGGTGGTCTGCCTGATGACACATGAAAACTACTACCATGTGGATTTGCTGTTAGAAGCATTTCTATCCATTGTTTTAGCCTTTCCACCCTTTTTTGTTGTCAGCTGTCTTTGTTTCATTCACCCAGAGAAGAATGAAAAGGAACATCGGTCCCAATAGCTGAGCTTGATGAGATTGTGCTCTTGCTGAAAGAGCTAATTTGTCAGTAGAGATCCTCCTTCTCCTAGAGCAGCAGCTGGAAGCCATGGACACTGGCTCAATGAGAAGCCTAGGTCTTACTGAGCATCAGTTAAGGCCATACCAACTTCAGGATGAGACTATTGCTCCATGTTTACAAGGGGATGCTTTTGAAGATTGTTTACAAGAGGATGCTTTTGAAGATTGCTCTGAATTATAGCTGGTGCAGAATATGGTAACCAGACTATAGATTGGTAAAACCCATTTCCACAGAATTATACCTATTCTGAGATCAATTGTCTACAGTTACAGAAGGATCTTGCAGACTTGAACATCTTATCCAACCAAATGCAAGAAAAACAAAGTGCAGTTATAGAATAGGTGACATCTAGCTGAACAGTAGTACTGTGAGAGGGATAGAGATTTCCTAGTGGACAACCACTTAAGAATGAGCCAGCAGTGTGTTACAGCTGCCAAAAAAAGCCAATAAGTCCTAAGCTACATCAACAGAAATATATTATCAATATCACATGAAGTGATAGCACTATTTTATACTGCACTGGTAAGATTACACTTGGAATACTTCATCCAGTTCTGGTCACCATGATATAAAAAAGAAAGAGTGGAGAGAAGCGCAACAAAAATAATAAGGGATCTGGAGTCTGAATTTTATGATGAATGGTTGTAGGTACTAGCAATGTCCATTCAAACGAAGAGAAGGACTAGGGATGACATGATAGCAGTCTTCCAATATTTGAGGGGCTGTCACAGAAAAGAGGGGATCAACCTATTTTCCAACATATCTGAGGGCAGGACAAGGAGTAATGGGTGGGAGATTATTAAAGAGAGATCCAATTTAGAATTAAAGAGAAATTTCCTGATAGTGAGAATAATTAATCAGTGGAACAGATTGCCTCCAGAAATTGTGGGTGTTCTGTCATTGGAGGTTTTAAAAAAAAAAATAGACAACAATTTGTCCAAAATGGTATGCAGAGGTTGAACTAGAAGTCCACTAAGATCCCTTCCAACCATATTATGTTCTAATAACCACATACTATGGACCACTCTAGGAGATATCCCTGGCCCAATTCAGCTTACATTCTGGCCCTTAAACTGTCAGTTAACATTCAGCTTGTAGCATGAGTGTGAATGGACTCACTATGTTATTATTAATATTGTTAACAATTTTATTACTACTATTATTTTTATGGGGCTGATTATCAATGGTACTTTTCTTCTTCTTGTGAACCTAGAATCTTTCTGACCATGGCAATGTATAAATATTTACATATGTATAAATATTTAATCACTAACTAAACATTTGAGAAAGGGATTTTGTTTACACAAGAGCCATATCTTTAAAGACAATTTTTAAAAATACTGCCTTATGTAACTGAGTCTGACCTTTTTTCTTCTTGATTGCCAACTCACTTTCTTCTAATCAGTCCCTATAAATCATCTCTTTATTTCCTGTCTAGTAGTAGAAATAATTCCTCCAGACAGGAAAGCACCAAACCACATCTGTGTCCATGACTGCAACCAGAAATAGTGTTAGTACTAAACAAATATTTAAAGAAGAAGGAAAGGATGGTGAAAATGGCATGGTGGCTCCATTACATTTATGAAAATGAATCCTACCACTATGGCAATAAATCAGTTTTATTCAGCATCCTACAGAGAATAAATCTTATTTTATGTACAGCCATGCTCTCTTGAAAGAAAGATTCTTTGCCATGAAACTCCATTTCTTTTTTCCACTTGGGATCTACCATGGCTTCCTCATGAGACAGGGTCTTCCATACAGTTGTATTTGCTTACAAGTCATAATACAATGTTGTACATTCTTATCCTTGCTTAGTATTGACAGTTTTAAGCCAGAATTGAAAGTATTGAACTCCTTTGATTATCATAGAATAACAAAAAAGATTAAGCAGCCAGTAATGCAAATAGCAATGTCAAATGGCTTTGTTTAACATAGATTTCCTCCCACTTGTGCACTGGTGCAAGTAATGCTTTTTGGTGAACTGAACAACTGCAACACTTTCTGTTGCACTTTTTAAGATTTATTTATTCTCTTATAAATGATAGATAGCACATCTTTCAGGGCAGCATTTCTGTGCTGCAGCAGACAAGATAACAGGAGTAAGTGAACGAATATTTAATGGTATATTCCCATGAGTGGGAGATGACAGTGTATCTCTCAGGTGGCCAAGCAAAGTGGAATCACAAGTAGGTCAAGTAAACACCAAAAGTGCTATTTTCTTTTCCATCTTCCTTAAATGACCCACTTCCACCCATTTGATATATACTTATTTAACATCTTATAAAATAATGAGTCATTGTTGGTTCCTTTCTACTCTGTTATTTTTCTTTGTACTGTAATATTTATTGTTTAAATGGTTTTATCTGCGAACTAAGATTCATTTACCTTACACATGGAATGATAATAATCCAGCTAATTCTCCTCAGGCTGCAATGAATTTCTCCTAAAAATATATACATTCTCTATTTGTTACATTTATATCCCACCTTGATTATTTTTACAATACTGTAACTCAAGGCAGCAAAGTACTCCTTCCTCCTGCTATTTCTTCACAACAACCCTGTGAGGTGGATTGGATTGAGAGACAGAGAGACTGGCCCAAAGTCACCCAGCTGGCTTTCATGACTAAGGCAGTACTTGAACTCTAAGTCTCTCGCTTTCTGGCCTGGTACCGCAACTGCTAGAAGAAACTAGCTCTTTAATTCAGAATCTGAGGATAGCATTCATAAGGTGCTGGCCTAGAAATCAGGAGACTGAATTCTGCCATAGGTATGAAAGCTGGCTAGATGACTTTGGGACTGTGATTTTCTCTCAGCCCAGCCCACTTCACAGGGTTATTGTAGGGAAAAGAGGAGGGGGAGGGGGAGGGAGAGAATAGGTGTATGCCATTACACTATCAGACTTGGAAGATTGTTGTCAGCTTTTCCAGGTAATACGATCAGATGAAGTAATTGATCTTTATTGTATGGTTACATTAACAGAATCTTGCAAGTCCAGCCATCTCTTTTACAGTCTGAAAAGTTAAGGAAGTTCCTTTCTGAGTTTCTTTCTTTGCCCATTATGCAGCTGCAACTCTGATTGTTCCCTAGGTAGCACATCTTCCTCCCAAGATCATTGTCATATATCATTAGAGAAACCAACACTAAGGTGACCAACTTTTTTACAATGAAAAGGAGGACACAAATAAATTGAAGAAAAAAATATTGTAAATAAAAGAAATATTTTATTCATTGCAACAATAATACAGATAGCTTGCATGTGCAAAGTTTGCCAGCTGGGTGTTTTGGCGCGCTTAGCAGCAATTCCTATTGGCTTTCAAAAGCCAATAGCGGAAGTAGCACAGCTCATGCAAAAGCTGGAAAAAAACCATTAAAAAAAGGTGCAGGAATGCCGTTCTGAACACTCTAGGAGGGAAAAAAAGCCCTGCAGATTAGTCTTCAAATATTGAAAAGGAGGACATGTAGGAAGACACTTATCAAGGGAGGACAGAACTTACAAAAGGAGAACTGTCCTCCCTGAAGGAGGACGGTTGGTCACCTTAAAACACTTAACCACGATACCACACTGGCTCTCTTATATCATACTATGATTTGAGTTTCATTTTTAATTGACGGCTATATTATTTATGATGGATTACTCACAAGGTTGTATTTACTCACAAGTTATTTAAAACAAATCATAGAAACTATGTTTCTGTATGCCCAAAGTTATTCCTTCAGTATAATTAGTGATGAGAATTAATACAAAGATAATAGGAATGGAACATTGGCTCAAAATACTACCTTTCTGTGAATGATACCATATAAAATATATCAATACACAGTCAAGTCAGTAATAATAAATAATAAATAGATTAACAACAAAACAACAACAACAATAATAATAAATTTTGCATTCAGAAGAGACTTTATTTAGGCCATTGCAAGTAACTATCTCTATAAGGACCACTAAGATAAGTAACTTTCCTGGTTTGTCAAGTTCTAAGGTTGCTTTTCCTTGATTTCTCCACTTAGTCCATTTGCTTCTTGTTTATCTAGATAGAACTTATAACAAAACTTGATTCTTTATGATTCACTCTTTTTCTGTCACTTCCATAGTAGAGATTTTCTAATAACAAGGGCAGTAATTATAGCATGGTATTCCCAGGGAGCAATTTCCTCAGATATAAGTTGTAAGAAATTACAGGATGCTGTTTTCTATTAACCACCTTTTCTAAGCCACTTCTTCTTCTGAAGAGTAAGAATCCTGGAAGAACATGAAAGCAAGCATCTCTTTTGTGCCATCTTTCATTTACTGTGTACCCTGAATCATCAGATAGGTATGATGTTGAACAGATAAGGAATCTACTCCTTACTTTCACACCTGAAAACTAGCTTCAGCATCCAAAACCTGGTCCTAAACTTGGTAATAGTCAGTCCATCTTCTTCAGATTGAGATCAAGGCTACACATGTAACATGTCTGCTGATGCTGCATAAATAAAATCTTGCTGTTTCTAACTTTTCTGAGTGCAGAGAAGAGCAACAATGGAAAACTTAAGAGTTTCCAATTTATAGATGTTACAGCTAGAACCCTACAGCAGGTGGTCCTATTCAGAAACTATGTGATTTCAGAGAATAGCTTATTTCAATACATTGTACTTTAGAGCAGCTTTCCCCAATTCTATCAAAATTTGAAATTGCTATTTTTACAAGCTGAAGGGAAGGAGAGAATAATTTAAATCTTTCTTTTATAAATTTCCTAGTAAAAGATAATTAAGAGAGCTTCCATTAGTTAGGCTAACCTTCCTGATGCATTCTAGTCTGCCTACTTCTATCACCAAAGACTTCTCCTTCTGGTCTTTCTCTAGAAAAAATGGAAGTGTCTTATGTTTTCCTGGTAACATTCTGAAATACAGAACTTAGCAAAACTGCAGCAATTCTCTGAAAACATAAAGGGAGTTGTGCAGCAAAACAAAAGTTTTAATGTAAAAATTCTTTTTAAACAAAATAAGCCAAGTCTGTTTATATAAAAATAAATTTTGGGTGGGGGAGGGGAAGAGAAATTAAGAAAAACAATAAGGGGACATAACAATCACACTTACTGAATTCCAAATAAATTTAATACAGTTAGTTTAGCTACATATAACCTGCTTGAATAAAATCTAGATACATATAACCTGCTTGAATAAAATCTTAGCATATGTTCAAGGCTCTTTTGAGAAAGTGTAGCTGAAGAAAGATAATCTGGGTCTCCTTTTCAAATGTTTGTCAGCAAGTCTCCCACCTCCTTTTTGGATTATGTGTGTGTATGCACACACACATGCATGCAAGCATACATGCACACACACACACAATCTTGACCACTAGCAACTGCCTGGGCAAGTGTCCACAGTTTTCTTGACAAGATTTTTCTGAAGTGGTTTGCCATTATCTCCTTCTGAGGGCTGAGAGAAAGTGACAATCTCAAGGTTAGCTAACTGGCTTTCTGCCTAAGGTCAGACACTCATGGTCTCCTAGTTTCTTGATGTCTTAGCCACTACATCAAACTAGGCCTTTTCTTTTTTAAATATGTTCTTTAATTCCATAGAAAGTGGTGGTTATGTAAAAGACAGATTCTCTGGGAGACCTACAATATTATCATTTTGCCATTAATCAAACTGTTTCATCTCTGATGTCATAGGTCTAGTCAGCTGATTAGAAAATTATCTTGCAGCTAAACCCATCTTTCTAAGACACAGTTGAATGCTAAAAACACTAACTAGTTTTCATAATTATGCCATTTCTTAAAAAGATATATGAGATAGTTTTTGAGGGAAAGAAAAGAAGAACTCCATGTCTTAAGGTTCTCATCATGGAGTCAATTTACCAGAAATTTTAGGGGGCACAGTTATGCCATGCCAAAACCAGAAGTTTTTCATGAATTCCCAATATATATCTGGAATGCCCCAGGTCAGGAAAGGTAGCCTTAGAAAAATATGAAAATATTCAAAATATTGAAAGCCAATAAGAGAATTAACTTTAATTCAATAATTATCAACATTTTTTTCAAGAAATAGTTGCATTCTAATGCTATATAGCTCAGTGACAGAATTCAGAAAAACCTAAACAAGGTGTTCTCCATATACTGTACTGGAAGTTTCAAAATTTCCAGTCAACATACCTAGAATATAAATGGAGTTGTTAAAGTGGCAAGACAGTGTTCTAGACTCTTTTTTAAGGCTGAATAATAAGAAAAAGAAAAGAAACATAGAAAAGAGAAAGATTTGTTGTGAAGCTAAAGCTGAGCATTTTTCCTATTGTCATTGTTTTGAGATGTGTTAGCAAAAGGTCTAACACTGGTAGCATAGTGGTTAAAATGCAGTATTGCAGTCTATCTCCGCTCACTCTTTGGAGTTTGATCTTGGCAGGCTCAAGGTTGATTCAGCCTTCCATCCTTCCATGATCAGTAAAATGATGACTCAGATTGTTGGGGGAAATATGCTGACCCTATAAACTGCTCAGAGAATGCTATAAAGCACTATGAAGCGGTATGAAGTGCTATTGCTATTGCTAAGGTGTTCTGAATTAGGGCAAGTGATTATATGCTGGGAAAGCCCAACCAACTGTGTTACTAATACCAGTAATCTAATCTGCTCTTATATATCAGTTTGCCTTTCAGTATTTTCACCCATTGATTTATCTATTTAATCTGCAAATAGGGTTACCTAGTGGACAGGTGTCTCAGGACACAGAAGAGAGGTGTTGGCACAATACAAATCACCTATGTTATCCATCCCACCAGTCCTATAATGCTGGCAGTCTAATCATTGCTTACATCAAATAATTGGATTAATTTAATTTCAGTTAAATATTCCTATAAAAATAACAAAGTGAAACCTAAGAAGCTGTATCAAAATTTGACCTAAAAAGATGGGCATGCACTTAAATGCAAATTAAAAGTGAGGAGGAGGGGGTGGGAGGAAAGGTAGATATAATCCAGTGTTTCTCAACCTTGACTATTTTAAGGCATGTGGACTTCAACTCCCAGAATTCCACAGCCAGAATTCTGGGAGTTGAAGTTCACATGCCTTAAAATTGTCAAGGTTGAGAAACACTGATATAATCTCTTCCTAGTTTAGGAACCCAAAACTGACCCAAAACAATCCTTCTAGTAGGTCATGCTCCACAAAGCTGAAGAACTTAATGTAACTTGTTCAACTCATTAACTCTCATTTAAAGGGGTTTGTACAGCATTCCACTGCAAATGGATTCTTCCTGATTCACTGAAGAGGAAAAAAAAGAATGAAATGTAAAACTATAGTTTGAACACAAATTAATCATTGTCAGAAAGACATGTTAAGCTTTGTGAAAAAATATCTATACACAATATCAAAA
The DNA here is from genome assembly GCF_016545835.1 of Crotalus tigris. Classification (NCBI taxonomy): domain Eukaryota; kingdom Metazoa; phylum Chordata; class Lepidosauria; order Squamata; family Viperidae; genus Crotalus; species Crotalus tigris. The sequence continues at coordinate 1,790,079 of NW_024100552.1, read as the reverse complement.
GGCATCCTGCACTCAGGGCAAGTGGATAAGCAGAATTGTTCTGACTGTGTTCAGCAGGTCAGCGGTTCAAATCTCACCGGCTCAAGATTGACTCAGCCTTCCATCCTTCCGAGGTAGGTAAAATGAGGACCCAGATTGTTGGGGGCAATGTAAATATATATATACATTGCTTACTGGTGTACACCGCTTAGAGAGTGCTTGCACTTAAAGCGGTATATAAGTCTCATAAAAAAAATAAAAAATAAAAATTACTGGCTGCATTATTAAAAAGAAGTTGTTCCTCTAATTTTTTTTTCTTCCTGCGGCTGACAAAACCAAAAGACCCTCTCAAATGTCAAAATGCCAATGTTGTTGAATTTCATGTAAGAGATAAAATTCCCAGTGCTTCTACCAGGTAAAACAAACTTTAAGAAGGATTCTAGCACTTTTGTAATGATGGAATACAACCTTAGGCAATATACATTCATAATCTCTCAGGACGAATGGCTTTAAAAATGCAACAAATTACCCCATTTATGAAAAAGAATTTTTCTGGCAGTCTTCTAAAATGCACATAAGACATAGCGTGAAAACTGCACTTCAGCAGCAGCATGTTTTCATTAGCAATTAATTCTTCATGCCAAATCTATACAACATCAATTATACTATTAGAATATAAGTATTTTAGACCAAGAGTGCCTGCCCCTTTACTTGAGCTGTTTGTTCAGCCAGAAAAAAGCATCTCGAAGGTGCACTGAAAGGCAGGTATTAATTTCCCCAGTGAAGGGAAATCCTCACGTTGCAAAAAGCCAGCATCCTTAATGCTATGGGCATTGCTGTGTAGGCAGCGAACACTGCTGTTTTCTTCTTTCTGCTTTTGGTGTGTTTAGAACAGGAATAAACATTGGATTTAAAAAAAATTCTACCGTGAATCTCTCTTCTTTGCTTTAGGCCCTGCATTCACCATTCACATATTCATATTACAAGTGTGCAATCACACACACATTTTTATGATTCATATTACATGAGAATGTAAGAAGCATTCTGCTGGAGCTTATTTAGCTTATTTAGCTTATTTGTTTGAATGAACTATTTGATGAATGGAGTAATTCAGGGGCTGTCACAAAGAGGGGGTCAACTTATTCTCCAAAGCACCAGAAGGCAAGGCAAAAAACTAATTAAGGGGAGAAGCAACCTGGAATTAAGGAGAAACTTCTTAACAGTGGGAACAATTAACCAGTGGAACGGTTTGCCTTCAGAAGTTGTGGGTGCTCCTGGAGGTTTTTAAGAAAAGACTTGCACTAGATTGAAATGGTATAGGTCTCGTGCTTGAGCAGGAGGTTGGGCTAGAAGACCTCCAAGGTCCATTCCAACTCTATTCTGATTTTGATTCTGAATGGACACAATTTCTTCCTCCTCCTTTCTCTGAGTCCTTCACTTATCTAATAAATGGGCACAGCTCATTTTTTAAAAGTATCCTTGGAGCTTCCTTGCCAGGTATCTTTCTCATCTTTTTTTTAAAATCAAGGATCTCTCTCTATACATATTGATCAGGCACAGACATTCAAATCCAGCATCAGATTAGGAAAAGGTAAGCTATTGTGTCATACCTTATTCGGTTTTCCTACTAGTTAGGGTAACTGCTTTGGTGCTGTGCCAGCTAGATGCATTCTGCCTTGAGAGTCAAAGATAGCAATGTTTGAAGGCTGCTTTGGGAAGCAATGTGGGCAAAAGATTATTGTGCTCAGATAATGTCCTTGTGACCTTTTGAATTCCAGGCACATTTACCAGGCTTAATTTAACTAGAATTTGTTCAAGAAAGTCAGTTCCCTGAATTCACACAACATATTGAAGCATAAAGTAACCACACAGTCTGAGTTAATGGAACATACTACTTGTGTTAAAGCTTGTGCTTCAGTGTGTTATGTGAAGAGAAAAAAGTGTTCCGATTCTAAAAACACAAATCCCAACTGCCCAACCTAGGAATGGACTCTATTTCTTTTTCAAAAAATAGTACCGTATACACACTGGGGAAAAATATGATTCTATTTCAATCAAACTTTCTTTCCACAGGGTTTATTCCACTCTCTGAGGTTTTAACAATAGCTGGTAATTTTCATGTGCACTTTCTTTCTGTCAGTCTCTTAGAGACTTGGCTGCTTTAAAGATGGATTATAGTAGTAGTTTTAACATTTTTTAAAATTAATAAATAAGCAAGATTTGCTTATTTTTTTAAAGAAAACATCTCTCTGTGTTTTGTGATGATGATCCTTACCATGTAATCCTTTTACAAGATTGCTATTTAAAACATTAAAATTGAGAACAACAAGCACTCACATATACTTCATGTCAAATGTAGATTGGCTTTTAATAGTTCAGGACTGTTATTAATTATATCTAAACCCACTTTGCCTCCACAGAGTTAAAGACAACACATTGTAAGCTTCCCCTTTTACCTTAGCAACAAATCCTATGAGGAAAGTATACTGAGAGAGATAATGACCGACTTTTCCAAGATCATCAAAGAAGCTTCGTATCTGGAGGATTTGAATGTGTGCATCCATTAAACCCACTACCCAAAGAACTCCAAATAAGAAACATATTATATGATTTTAAGTCAGATCATGAATGATACTTTGTTAGAAAATAGCGTGTTTTATTTATTTAGCATTTGTATGTATGTATGTATGTATGTATGTATATATATATGTGTTCTACCTTTCCAAACAAACTGTTTCTAGAATTAAATGATTTTATTCTATTAACTACATTTCCTGCAAGACTCCTTGTCATGGGATCAAATTATAGTTGTATGAATCGTAGGATGTGAGCTTAAAAAAATAAGACTAACTCTGTCAGATCAAGTCTAGGCCCATCTAGTTAGAATTCCATCTCACATAGTGGCCCATCAGAGGTACTTAGTAAGACCACAAGCCAGATGACTTCTCTCCCATTGATGTGCACCTGGTCTGGAAAGGCAGACTGCCCTTGTGCCTGAGGGATCATCAAAACAACAGTCAGTGTGCTAGGAATTTCTCTAGCTCCTTTTAAAGCCACCCAAGGTATAGCCAACACTACATCTTCTAGCAGTATATTCCATAGAATAGAATAGAATAGAATAGAATAGAATAGAATAGAATAGAATAGAATAGAATAGCGCTGGAAAGGACATTGGAGGTCTTCTAGTCCAGCCCCCTGCTCAAGCAGGCGAACCTATACCATCTCAGACAAGTGACTGTCTAGACTCTTCTTAAAAATCTCCTGTGATGGAGCTCCCACAATTTCTGGAGGCAAGCTGTTCCACTGGTTAATTGACCTCACTGTCAGGAAGTTTCTCCTTAATTCCAGGTTGCTTCTCTCTTTGATCAGTTTCCAACCATTGTTTCTTGTCCTGCCCTCTAGTACTTTGGTGAATAACATGGCCCCCTCTTCTTTGTGGCAGCCCCTCAAATACTGGAATACTGCTATTATGTCTCCCCTACTTGTTTTTTTTTAGATTTGCCAAACCCAAGTCCTGCAGCCGTTCTTCATATGTTTTAGTCTCCAGGTCTTTGATCATCTTAGTTGCTCTTCTCTGAATTTTTTCCAAGGTCTCAACATCTTTTTTGTGATATGGTGACCAAAATTGTCTGCAGTATTCCAGGTTTGGTCTTACTAGGGTTTTTATAAAGAGGTACTAATACTTTGTGTGATCTTGATTCTATGCCTCTGTTTATACAACCCAGGATTGTATTAGCTTTTTTGGCTGCTGTTGCACACTGCCGGTTCATGGTTAAGTGATCGTCCACTAGGACTCCAAGGTCCCTCTCACAGTTACTGTTTTTAAGCCAGGTTTTGCCCAATCTGTACTTGTACCTTTGATTTTTTCCTACCTAAATGTAAAACTTTGCTTTTCTCCACACTGAAACTCGTTTTGTTGGATAGGGCCCATTAGAGTTGCATTCTGTCTCCATCTGCAAAGTTTCAATACCCTAATTCATCTTGGACACACTCCTCTGACTTTCCTGATTTTTCTCTTGAATTTCATGGTGTCTAGAACTGGACACATTTTAATACTAGATAAGGAGCAATTCCTTGAGAGACTAAACAAGTATCAGTAATTTTTGTTGTTGTTGTTAATTGCGAAGTCGTGTCCGACCCATTGCGACCCCATGGACAACATTCCTCCAGGTCTTCTTGTCTTCTACCATCTTCTGGAGTCCATTTAAGTTCACACCTACTGCTTCAGTGACTCCATCCAGCCATCTCATTCTCTGTCGTCCCCTTCTTCTATTGCCCTCAATCTTTCCCAGCATTAGGCCCTTCTCCAGTGAGTCCTTCCTTCTCATTAGGTGGCCAAAGTATTTGAGTTTCAACTTCAGGATCTGGCCTTCTAAAGAGCAGTCGGGGTTGATCTCTTCTAGGACTGACCGGTTTGAACGCCTTGCAGTCCAAGGGACTCGCAGGAGTCTTCTCCAGCACCATAGTTCAAAGGCCTCAATTCTTTGGCGCTCAGCCTTTCTTATGGTCCAACTTTCACAGCCATACATTGCAACTGGGAAAACCATGGCCTGGACTATACGCACTTTTGTTGGCAGGGTGATGTCTCTGCTTTTTAGTATGCTGTCTAGATTTGCCATAGCTTTCCTCCCCAGGAGCAAGCGTCTTTTAATTTCTTGGCTGCAGTCCCCATCTGAGGTGATCTTGGAGCCCAGAAAAATAAAATCTGTCACTACCTCCATTTCTTCCCCATCTATTTGCTAGGAATTGAGAAGGCCGGATGCCATGTTTTGGTTTTCTTAATGTTGAGTTTCAAGCCAACTTTTGCACTCCTTCTTCACCCGCATCAACAGGCTCTTAAGTTCCTCTTCATTTTCTGCCATTAGAGTGGTATCATCTGCATATCTTAGGTTGTTGATATTTCTCCCGGCAATCTTAATTCCAACTTTTGTTTCATCAGTAATAATTCCCCCATATTTTAGAACTGATCCCTAAAACTTTATGACTTATAAAGCTAAGCCTTGGCTCAAATTGAATTCAAAATAAAATATTATTTGTGGCTCTTATTTGTTTGTTTTAGTGTATGCTAAGCAGAAAAAACAGAATTACTTTTACATTTTTACTAGATGAAGGAATTTCAATATATAGAGTTTGCTTAACAAGTTACTCCTGTTGGAATTTCTGTATAACTATAGGTATAAGAACAATTTTTTAATCTGTTCTTAATATCTATTGTATGTGTAGATTACTTAAAAATATAATTAGAAATGAGATATTTTAGTCTGCAGTTTTTGACATATTGGGCATACTCTGATATAGGGCAACTATGCCACTAGAAAGATATTATCAGCACTTAATACCTTAAGCCAGCAAAACATGTTTGTTGATTTAGACAGAATATGTTATACAAGTCTAGCTATTATTGTTTCTCAAACATGGGTTATGGATTAAAATGCTGTAACACTTACTCAATAGTGTCTTCAATAAATCAAGAGTAAACAACTTTTTTCAGATTGAGGACCACAAAGTACTAATGCAAAAACTGGGTATAATTAATAATAGTATAATTTAAAATCTAAAATGAAACTTATCTGAATCCTTTAAATTAATTAAATGAAATATTAAATGATATGCAAATGGGACAGGAGAGAAACCTCAGATAACCTGAAGTTAATAATTGGGGACAACAATAAGGAAGTAGTTTGACATTGCCTTCTTATGGATGCTTTTAGGTTTGTAGCCCTGATAGTTCTGGTTATCTCTCATCTATGTTTACCTTGTCCAATCATGCTTAGTTTTTTTTAAGATCAGCAGCCAATTTTCTCAACTCTGTTAAATAGCTGGTAACTTGGGTACATTTATTTTTGTTGGTTTCAGCTAATTTTTTTATTGCATACAATGAAATAAAAATACAAGCAAAAATAAACCTTATGCATGAATTGAAATTGAATAAATGGAAAGAAATAAATCAATATTATATTCCTAATTTTACACATAGACATTGATCGTGCCCTGGCAAAATGTTATATAGGATTGTCCTAATCACGGTGTAGAACACTGTTTGCCAATTGTAGCAATCTCCAGGTATGTGAACCAATTCCCAACATTCTTATCAATGGCCATGCCGGCTGTGAAGTTCTGGGATCTGAAGGCCGTAGGGCCTAGGACCTTAAGGCTGGAAATTGCCATGACTGAGGGAATCCTGTAGAGAATAATAATAATAATAAAGCTCATTACTTTTTATGAAAAAAGATGATTAAATATGTTTATAAACAAAACTGTTGTGTGTTAATAACTCTAATAAACGGAAATACAGTGGATTAAATAAGTTGTGAATTATTTCTCAGAACAATTCAATGAAGTAACCCGGCGTCAAATAGTGAGTTTCCTCAAGCTGCACAGTGAGCTTTATGGCAGAAGAGAGATCTGACTACCTGCTGCTATACCAAACAGCCCAACTGTACTAACTGCTTCCAATTTCTCCCTTTCTTCTTGGCAAAGAAAAGTGGTCTGCTGAGGAGATGGCAGAAACCTGTTGCTTGCAACGTTATTCACAAAAGGCTTTAGTTCTGCCATCCAAGAGAGCTATTTATGTAGCCAAGCCATAGTTAAAAGAGTTTCCAGATTGCAAACAGAGAAAAATAACCCCAAATGTGCCTTCCTGTTTGTTATCAGCACTCTTACATCTCCAGCAATTCACCAAAACACTCAGCTTATTGTCTCCACCATTCTATATTTTAATCTATGGTACATCTGGACATTCAAGGTTTAATAAATCTTCAGAAGACAGACCAAGCCAGAATCTGTAAGGCAGAGAATTAAGGTTCTTTACGTGGCATTCCGATTAAGGTATTTTTTTCTTCCTTAGACACTCATTTATTGATGTGAGGTTTTGGACTTGAATGCCATAATTTTAAAGCACAGCTTAGCTTGCCTGTGTAGCTAACTATCATCTCCTGAGGTTTACTTTGGAAATACTGGAAACCAATTTGCCTTACTTGCACAAGTGCTTCAACTCAACCAGGAAAGTAATGGATTCACATCACAGAATCATTTTTATAGCTGTTGTACTGGGGCATTCCCTAGGCATACTTTTTATATATGTATGTGTGGGATATATTTTTCCCCTCTCCTCTTCCTTAGGAGCACCCATAATATGGACAGAAACAGAAAATTTCATCTTTGACTATCAAGGCATGTGAATTCAGAAACTTCAAAACTTTTCCCTACACTGCACCCCCAAAATGAGCAAGCCAAAGTCAGTAGGAAGAGACATGCAAGATAAGAGACTTTACATTTTTTGGGACCAGAGCTCTTCCTTCCTTAATCCTCAAACATTTGGAATACTGTATAATATGGTTCATGAAAAAGGATCTGGGCTGTTCATGAAAAAAGAAATGGGCTAAATAAAAGTTATAATTCCTAAGGATAAAATGGTGGGGAGGGGAACAAAGAAAGAAGAACAAATAGAGAAATTTTGCATGCAATTTTGGTTGGGGAAATCAGTAGAGGAATTCCAAACCATATGGACAGTGAGGGAAGCATCACTGTGATCAGCAAATGCAATGCCTAAAGAGGACTCAATTCACAGGTACCACAAATACACATGTTGTTGCAATTAAAAAAATAAAGCAGAGAGGGTTATTTTCACTTGATTATAGTGGGTATAAATAAGACTACTAAAAATGATGCTGACAGAATCTTCAGAGGTTGTGAAGCCTGGACAAGAAGATTTAGGAACTGGGAGCACAAGTAAGATTTTGGTATTTTTCTTTTTTGGTCAATCCTTTCACACGTGACCTACTGTGTAAGAAGAGAATAATGCAGGTTCCTGGAAATCAGTAATTGGTGCATAGATAATGAAACTAAGGTTTATGTTACTGTTGTGTCCTGAGCCTGCAAAGGCAGGCTCAGGATGTTGCAACGGTCCCAGGCAGTTGCAAGCTGCCCGGGACCAGACTGGCTGGTGCCGGCACTCGCGCGCATGCGCGAGGCGCACAGGGTGCCTAAATGTTGCTTTTTGGCCCAGGGATTGTCTTTAAGAGAGGCTGAGAGGTTTGCATACCTCAGAGTTGTAACGGGGCTACAGAACAACAAATAAAGAGGCTCCTGAAACTACGAGATGCTTCGACGAGGATGGGATGCCTTACAATTAAACGAAGAAATTGTAAGCTTACCCTGGAGGCCTGAGACAGCGAGGAAACGGCATTAAACTCAGAAAATGCCTGCCAATACAGCGTCGTTGGAGGTAAGCTGGCTGATAGACCCTTCCTGCACTACTGTAAAAATGGCAAAGATAGGAAAACTTTCTGAGTTTGATGTTACACATCCAGAAAGATGGGAGTCTTATGTGGCCAGAGCAGAAAATTATTTCAGAGTAAATAAAGTGAGAGAAGATGGCTTAAAGGCCGCCACCCTGCTGTGTGTTTGTGGTCAAGATGCATTTGAAATTGCTGAACATTTAGTAGCTCCTGCTCTTGAATCTGTTACCTACACAGATTTAAAGAAATTACTAAAAGAACATTTTCAGCCCAAGTTGTCTGTTATTGCATGGAGATACACTTTTGAACAGAGGGATCAACGGGCTGGTGAATCAGCTAAAGAGTACATTGCTGCATTGAGAAGAGCAGCTAAGCCTTGTGAGTTTAAAGACTTAGAGGAAAGACTAAGAGACAGATTTGTATGTGGGCTGAGAAACAGAGACTTGCAGCAGAGACTTTTTGCTAAAGAAGACATATCGTTCCAAGATGCCTTGAGAGAGGTTACTGCAGAAGAGGCAGCAGGTGGGGCAATCAAGAATATGAGGCCTATTAGAAGTACTCCAGAAGCTGTTTCTGTGCACCATGAGGGAGTCCAAGGGAGCTCGGAAGAGGAACCTGATGAAGAAGTATATCATCTCTACCCAACCAAAGAAGGGAAGCAGAAGGAAGGCAAAGAAAAGTCTTCAGCTGTACCCAAGTGCTTCGGGTGTGGAGGTCGCCACAAGAGGACCAACTGCAGGTTCCGTTCTGCAATCTGTAGAGCATGTGGAAAGCAAGGCCACATAGCAGCTGTGTGTCTGGGCCGTCAGAAGGTACAACCCCGAGAAGAATTGCGCCTGAAAAGTACCAGGGTCCCCAGCCAAAACAGGGTGGGTTTCTGTGCTTCACGAAGAAGCATTTATAGGACAGGCACACACAAGCCACTCAAGAAGAAACTGTCCCTTAAGGTAAAGTTGCAAGGAGTTCCATTGGTCATGGAACTAGACACTGGGTCTGCACTTTCAATTATTTCCTTGCACACATTCAGAAAGATTTGTTCTGGTAGTGGATTCCAGGCCAAGCTCAGGCCTTCTAACATAGTGCTGACAGGCTTTCAAAACTCCAAAGTGTGTGTTAAGGGGGAGGCCACCCTTAACGTACAGTAAAAGGATTTTGAAGGTCCATTAGATATATTGATAGTGGGGGGTGAGCGCACGAGTCTCATAGGACTCGATTGGTTTGAGGCCTTGGGAATACAAGTTACAGGGCTCAATAGTTTGCAAACAGTAGATCTACAGGAAGTCTGCAAAGAATTTGCAGATGTTTTCAGCTCACAGTTGGGCACATACAAAGGGCTCCCAGTTTCTTTAAAATTGGACCCCACTATCACTCCTATCAGAGTAAAAGCAAGAAGGGTACCTTTTGCTTTAAAAGGGAAAATTGATGCTGAACTGGACAAATTGATTCAGCAAGGAGTCTTAGAACCTGTTGACTCCAGTCCTTGGGAAACTCCCACAGTCACGCCTCTTAAGGCTAATGGGGACATTCGCATCTGTGCAGATTACAAATGCACTCTAAATAAGGCATTGCAACAATATGCCTATCCTGTACCTGTAGTCAGCCATATTCTGGCTTCCCTCAAGGGGGGGGCGTGTTTTTGCAAAGCTTGACTTAGCACAGGCTTATCAACAGTTACCTGTTGATGAAGCTGCTGCTGTAGCACAAACCATTGTAACTTGTAAGAGCCAAGGTGGCGCAGCAGTTAGGGTGCAGTACTGCAGGCCACTTTAGCTGACTGTGTTCAGCAGGTCAGCGGTTCAAATCTCACCGGCTCAAGGTTGACTCAGCCTTCCATCCTTCCGGGGTAGGTAAAATGAGGACCCAGATTGTTGGGGAAAATGTAAATATATATATACATTGCTTACTGGTGTACACCGCTTAGAGAGTGCTCGCACTTAAAGCGGTATATAAGTCTCATAAATAAATAAAATAAAATAAATAAAACTCACAGAGGGGCATTCAAAGTCAAAAGGCTACAATTTGGAGTAAATGTGGCTCCTGGAATTTTCCAAAGTGTAATGGAAAATACCTTGAGAGGCATACCTGGGGTTTGCCCCTACTTTGATGATGTCTTAATTGCTGGAGATTCCACTCAAAATTTAGCTGAGAGATTGAGGGCTGTCCTGCTGCGGTTCCGGAAAATAGGACTCAAGCTTAAAAAGAACAAATGTAAAATTGGGGTGCCTTCTAGAGATTTTCTGGGATTCAAAATTGATGCCAATGGGATTCATCCTGCTGAGTCCAAATTGAAAGCTATCATGCAAGCTCCTAGGCCTAAGTCCAAAGCTGAACTACAAGCTTTCCTGGGTCTCTTGAATTTCTATAATTCATTAATTCCTAACAAGGCTAATGTAGCTGAACCACTTCATAGGCTTCTGGACAAACAGGCAGTGTGGCAGTGGTCATAAGCACATGAAGCAAGTTTCAATGAGGTTAAGGCCTTACTCACATCCAACAATGTGCTTGCACATTTTAATGAAACTCTCCCTGTGTGCATCACTTGTGATGCTTCTCCTTATGGAGTGGGAGCAGTACTCAGCCACCTTAGACTGGATGGAACTCAGATTCCTGTTGCATATTACTCCAGAACCTTGTCTTTTGCTGAACGAAACTACGCCCAGATAGACAGGGAGGCTTTAGCTGTTGTTGCTGGAATTAAAAAATTCCATGATTTCTTATATGGCAGACATTTCACGGTCTACACTGACCATAAGCCTTTGTTGGGGTTGTTTGCAACAAACAAACAAACTCCCTATATCATCTCCCCCAGGATGCTGAGATGGTCAATCTTCCTGTCAGCCTATGACTTTTCTTTATTTCACAAACCTGGCAAAGAAATGGGCCATGCTGATGGCCTCAGTGGATTACCCTTGCAAGTAGTAGAGGCTGATCCTGCCCCTGCCATCAACATCCTTTCCATTTAGGCGCTGCCTGAATCACCTTTAAATGCCAGGGATGTGGCTGCTGAATTAGCCACAGATCTCACACTCTCTCGTGTCTTAACTTGGGTTTTGTCTGGATGGCCAGAGAGTTGTCCAGGCACTGAGTTTCAGAGTTTCTGGCTTAAGAGGAATGAGTTATCCACTTTTCAGGGTTGTCTGCTGTGGGGCAGCAGAGTTGTCATTCCTACCTCAATGAGGTCTAGGGTCTTAGGTTCCCTTCACGAGGGTCATCCTGGCATTGTACGAATGAAGGTGCTTGCGCGCAGCCATTTGTGGTGGCCTGGGTTAGACAAGGAAATTGAGGCTAAGGTGCATGCATGCGACCTTTGTCAGCACTCACGCCCAGAAATGCCCTAGGCTCCTGTGCATAGATGGGGGGAAACACAGTCTCCATGGTCTAGGGTGCACATCGATTACGCTGGGCCCTTTCAGGGTCAATTCTTCTTGGTCCTGGTTGATAGCTATTCAAAATGGCTTGAAGTTGTACTTGTCTCTTCCACCACCGCTGCAAAGACCATTCAAGTACTGAGGGGGATTTTTGCTGCACATGGGCTTCCGGATGTTTTGGTGTCTGACAATGGCCCTCAATTCACTTCTTCCAAATTCCAAGCTTTCTTACAGGCCAACATGATTCGTCATGCCATCTCTGCGCCTTTCCACCCTTCCACCAACGGTATGGCTGAACAGATGGTCCGCATCACCAAGGATGCTTTAAAGAAACTGACCTATGGGGATTGGCACCACAGGTTGGCTGATTTTCTTCTTGCTTACCGCACCACACCTTCAACTTCTACGGGAAGAAGTCCAGCTGAACTTCACTGGGGACGCAAACTGACTACTAAACTTGACCGGTTGCATCCGGACAGACTGCCTCCTAAGTTTACACAACCCAGGGCACCGAGGCAATTGCTAGTGGGTGCCCTGGTATGGACCTCTAACTACGGGTTCCTGCTGTAGTATGCAAGGTTACAGGTCCCTGTTCATACAAGGTCTCCTTGGATGACGGTCGTATCCTGCGACGGCATATCGACCAGCTGCGTACAAGACTGGACTTACCTTCAGAGACTCCTGGGTCTTTTCCAGGGGGGAGAGGGGGACCTCTACGGGCAAAGGGAGGGGTGTTGGCAGCAGCCAGGCACCAACAGAGAGGCCACAGACGGCCTATCACAAGATTCCGTGAGTTTTCCGAACAGGAATTTGTGGGAACCAGCTAGCACACACACACCAGTGCCTACTCCAGCCAGGGAGTCACCCCGGGGGCATAATCATTACCCACTAACACCATTCAGCACTCCAGTCAGGGAGAATAACCGGGAGCATCCTAATAACTCAAACATTGCAAGAGAGCTGGCACACAATCAGTTTAGTTGGCCCAACACTGCCACTGTTCCCAGGAAGGGGCATTCACACAGGGAGGTGGTCGGAGGGGTAAATCCCAATTTTGACACCTCTGGCATAACGGAGGGGGCGACTGAGTTTTGGGACAGTACTGAAAACCCAGACAGTCCTACTGTGGAACTGGGGAGTGGAGGAAGGCAGCCGCATAATAGATCCAGTGTGGGCCTGGAAAGCTCTACAGAGTTGCCCAACAGTGGCATCCTTCCAGAAGGGCCAGAGAGCCTGCAACTAGGCAGGTCAACCAGGTTATGGAGAGAAAAAAGTCCTGGTCTGACGAGCCCGGTTGGCAAGCAAGCAGGCCAGGCAACGGGGCACGGTCCATGGGGACCACCAGGGTCTAAAAAAGGGGGCGAACCCATATCATCCCCTGGACAAAATGTACTTGGAGATTATCAGGGCCTACGAAGATCACAGAGAGCTAAGAGATCTCCTAAATATCTTGAAGATTTTGTAACTCTGCTGGCAAAGCAGAAACAGTAAGAGGGTGTTTCTGTGGAAAGTTGGAAATAGGGACACTGGGGAATTAATCCCCAAAATTATAGCCTGGCACCATTGGAGCAGGGGTTGGTACACCACGCTCGTGTTGAGGTCGCGTGTAACTATTCATGTAGTTGTAGTCTTAGTCGGGAGGGAAGGGGTGTTGTGTCCTGAGCCTGGAAAGGCAGGCTCGGGACGTTGCACGGTCCCAGGCAGTTGCAAGCTGCCCAGGACCAGACTGGCTGGTGCCGGCGGTCGCACACATGCGCGAGGCGCGCAGCATGCCTAAATGTTGCTTTTTGGCCCAGGGATTGTCTTTAAGAGAGGCTGAGAGGTTTGTATACCTCAGAGTTGTAACGGGGCTACAAAACAACAAATAAAGAGGCGCCTGAAACTACGAGATGCTTTGTGAAGTTATTGCCATTAACCGAGGACTCAACAGTTACCTTCACAAAGAACTCCTGAGAAGAAATGGAGCTACATCTTACGAAGGCTGGGAAATAAGAGTTTAACACATAACTTATTAGGAGAGTTTTAAATCAGAACAAAGGGGTAGAGTGGCAAATGTCTAGAACTGACTATAGAACCAAGAACTGAGATCAAGAAATCAGATGCAAAAGGAGAAGGAAGAGGCTGGAGTAGGATCTCAGGATTTTGCAGGAAACCACAATAGTAATGCCAGTGTCCGTTATGCAGAACCTCAGAGTTATAATATGTATAAAATATGGGAAATGAACCAAGAGAATTCAGGATGACACATATGATAATTATCACTGACCTTGGAGGGGTAGTACTAGGTGAGCTGGCAGTCACAACTGATGTATATATACAGTAGTACTTTGTTGTTATTAATTGCGAAGTCGTGTCCGACCCATCGCGACCCCATGGACAACGTTCCTCCAGGTATTCCTGTCCTCTACCATCTTCTGGAGTCCATTTAAGTTCACACCTACTGCTTCAGTGACTCCATCCAGCCATCTCATTCTCTGTCGTCCCCTTCTTCTATTGCCCTCAATCTTTCCCAGCATTAGGCCCTTCTCCAGTGAGTCCTTCCTTCTCATTAGGTGGCCAAAGTATTTGAGTTTCAATTTCAGGATCTGGCCTTCTAAAGAGCAGTCGGGGTTGATCTCTTCTAGGACTGACCGGTTTGAACGCCTTGCAGTCCAAGGGACTCGCAGGAGTCTTCTCCAGCACCATAGTTCAAAGGCCTCAATTCTTTGGCGCTCAGCCTTTCTTATGGTCCAACTTTCACAGCCATACATTGCAACTGGGAAAACCATGGCCTGGACTATACGCACTTTTGTTGGCAGGGTGATGTCTCTGCTTTTTAGTATGCTGTCTAGATTTGCCATAGCTTTCCTCCCAGGAGCAAGCGTCTTTTAATTTCTTGGCTGTAGTGCCCATCTGAGGTGATCTTTGAGCTCAGAAAAATAAAATCTGTCACTACCTCCATTTCTTCCCCATCTATTTGCCAGGAATTGAGAGGGCCGGATGCCATGATTTTGGTTTTCTTAATGTTGAGTTTCAAGCCAACTTTTGCACTCCTTCTTCACCCGCATCAAGAGGCTCTTTAGTTCCTCTTCACTTTCTGCCATTAGAGTGGTATCATCTGCATATCTTAGGTTGTTGATATTTCTCCCGGCAATCTTAATTCCAACTTTTGATTCATCTAGCCCTGCCTTTCTCATGATGTGCTCTGCATATAAGTTAAATAGGCAGGGTGACAGTATACAGCCTTGCCGGACTCCTTTTCCAATTTTGGTTCCATGTCCAGTTCTCACTGTTGCTTCTTGACCATACAGTAGTACTAGAAGGCTGCAACTCATTCAAAAGGAATTGTCTAAGAAAAAAGGGAAACGTTATACTGCATTTAAACAAATATATGCATATACATATACTACAGAGAAATGATGGAACACAGAAATTCTTTAGCAATGGTTGGGGTAAGAATAAAAAGAAAGAAAAAAGTAAAAGTGGTATTATTGTGAGAGATATTAGACTGTGACGATAGGCAGTAGACATGTATGAGGCCTTTCAGTATCAGAGACCAGTCTTTCAAAGACTCCTGCTGCACTGATAATGGGAGATTTCTATTATCCTGACAACTACTGGGACTATAAGTCTGCCAAGAGTCAAAGGTCCAAACAATTATTGTCCTCTATTGCTGATAACTTCATTTGTCAGAAGGTAGAAGAAAGAACAAGGGGATCAGATATCCTGGGCCTAAACCTCAACAATAGGAAGGAAGTGGCTCAAGAAGAGAAGAAGGGGAAAGGGATTGTGTTATCTTTGAATTTATGTTATCCAAGTGAAGAAAAATTAGAACTCAGAGGCTGGATTTTAGGAGAGTGTACTTTGAGGAATTCTCAGGGAAGATAGGTTGGATCCAATGACTTACAATTCTGATGGAGGAAGAAATCCAGGAAGGATGAGAAATGAGAAGGAATTGCAAACAATTCCTACAAGAAGAGAAATGGGAAAAATGTATCAAGTCCAGAATAGACATACAGAGAGCTCTCTACAATACTGAAGAGAAAAAGGTGCATGTTTAGGAAATGGAAAGAAAGATATATCACCAAAGAATACAGAGTACCGTGTTTGTGTCAGAAAGACTAAAACTCAAAACGAAGGGCATTATTTATTTATTTAAATTTATATGCTGGCTATCTCAGTGTCAAGCACCTCTTGCAAGGCGTATCAAAAACAAACAATAGCAATAAAAAGAACTATTTGTGTATCTCAGAAATGAGAGGAAAGTCAAAGAGGATAAAAGTCTGTTACAAGGAAAAAGCGTCCAATCGATAAAGAGCGATGGTGACAGAGCAGAACTTCTTAATTCCTATTTTGCATCTGTCTTCTGTTAAAAGGAAAATGAGTTGTCATTGGTCATTGTTATGCCACTGGGGAAAAGAGACAATTATAGCTTACGATAGTCAAAGAGAGGATAAGAAAGAATTTACCTAATTTAAACAAATTCAAATATTTAGGCTTAGATGGATTAATCCTAGGGTACTTAAAGGAATTAGTGGAGTGATTGCATAACAACTGCTGATATTCTTTGGGAACTCCTAAAGTACGGACAAGATCCAAGAAAAATGGAGAGCAAATTCTGTCCCCATTTTAAAGAAGGGAAAGAAAAAGTACTGGGAAAATGACAGACTTGTCTTATTTATTCATTTGTTCATTCATTCATTCATTTGTTCATTCATATAGCCCAGGGGTGTCAAACTCAATTTCACTGAGAGCCGCATCAGCATTGAGGTTGCCCTCAGGAGGTGGGTGAGTGCGGCCTACTGGGTGAGAGTGGATGGAGTGGGTGTGGCCTACTGGGTGGGCATGGCCAGCTCTACATTGTTTGGGTGCCTGTGGGGGCCTGGGCAGGAGTGGGACAGATATGAGGGTCTCTGGCGGAAGCGGGTGGGACCAGGGCAAGTGCCAAGGCATGGTCCACTGGAGAAGCCTCACTGTTCCTCTCAGGCCATGCGAGGAAGGGCTGGATGGTACTGCGGGCTTCCCGGAGCTCTGGGCAGCAGAGGTCAAATGCCCAGCCTGGCCCTCGAGCACCCGCAGCACCGAGCCCAGCCCCACTTCTCCAAGGGGCACCCAGCTGCATTTACCTCCTCCTCAAGGCTGCTGCTGCTGTGCTTGCTCTCCTTAGCCAGGTTGCTCATGATAGGTACAAGGGCAAAGTCAGAGGGAGGCCCATTCCCTCTCCATGGGAGGAGATCTGGCTTTGTATCCAAAGCTTCCTTAGCAATAGGATGGGAGACCCCCAGGATAGGCCAGGAGGAGGGGGCAAGGAGATGATGAAAGGCAGCAGGGCAGGACTAAGGCAGGACTTCCCTCAGACCTTCTCTCTCCTTTCCTTCTTTCCTTCCTTCTTTCTTAAGTACAGAGTGGTGGGAAAATATTTAAGATGAGGGAGAAAGAAAAACAGGCAAGAAACGCAGCTGGGGAGGTGTCACCCTTCGTGAGGAATGAAGAAATTTACCATCACTTGGAAGTGGCCAGCGCGATGGTGCATTTCTTCATTCCTCACAAAGGTGACACCTCCCCAGCATGCACCCAGGGGACGGGGGCGACATGGCAGGGGCTGGTTTCTCGCTGTTTCCAGATGGCCTTGTGGAGCTAAGACTGAATGCGTTTCAGCATAGATGGCCATCATAAAATTGTACATTGGTTCCCAGCCAGTCTGGGCCAGGGCCAAGGTAATGGGGGCCGTTTCCTCACTGTTTCCAGGATGGCTTTTTGGGCCACATGAAAGCACTTTGCAGGCCACATCCGGCCCCCAGGCCTTGTGTTTGACATGTCTGATATAGCCACTGATATCACAAATTGTAACTCTGGTTGGCACAATAAAAATAAATAATAATAATATAAAAAATAAAAAAGAATTAACCGCGTATATTGTATTAATTTATATTTATAGTTTAAAAAAAGGGAAAGACAGAGTAATCTTGACACGTGGTTATGAATCTTGATATTTATATTGGACAAATAGTTTATGGAACAGTATGTTTGTGATCCCTTACATAGACATGCAACAATTAACAAACAAATCATGTCAGACTAACTTTTTCAGAGTGAGCTACTAACTTAGTAGATCAGGCAATGCCATAGACATTGTGTACCTGGACATCAACAAATCCTCCAGTAAGTATCTCAGTGGACAAGACGATAGTAGTGTAGGATAGATTTTCAATAGGTGGATGATCACATAAAGTTCTCATTAAAGAGTATGACTCCGCTTGAAGTCCTGAGACAACTTCTACAGAGTTCTCTTCTGGCTCCTGTGCCTTTCAACTGTTAACAAAGACCAAGATGAGAATGTTGAGAAAAGAATTAAGTTTGCAAATGATACACAGGGTTTTTTTAAAAAAATTAAAGCACAGATAGAAGATTCAACATGATATAGACAGCCTGAGATGTAACTTAAATCAATATAAAGGAATTTAAAAGAGGGGAAGTACAGGTTAGGGAAGAACTGGCAGAGGTGCATGTGAAAAGGATCCTGATGTACTTGCCAATCAGAAATTAAAAGAGAGCCAGTTACTATATCCAGTTCTCGGCACCACAATTCAAAAGTGACAGTGAAAAACTGGAAGATATTCAGATGACTACCAAGATGATGAAGGGTATGGAAACTAAGCTCTGTAAGTCAAATAACTGAAAGGTTTAAATCAAAAATAAGTGAGCTTTTTTTTTCTATTTTCCAGAGGCAGGGCCAGAACTAAACTCAAAAAAATAATTTGTAGTTAGAAGTCAAAAGGAATTTCATGACTATATGAACTGTCAACTAGCTAAAAAGCCTGCCACATAAAGTGAGACTTGAAACCAATGTTGGATGTCATCTGTCAGAGGTACTCAAGTGAAGTCTGTTCTGAGCAGGGATTGGACTAGATCAGCGGTCCCCAGCCTTTCCACCTCCACAAACTGGCAGCGGTGGGGGGGGAGGTGATGGTTTCACATGCACATCTGTTGCTTGTACAAATGGAGCTTTCTATACTCACCCGCCGCTTGCACAGACCAGTTGCCAACATGCCGCGGACCAGTAGCATTCTGCATCCTGGAGGCTGGGGATTCCTGGACTAGATGTCTTCTGAGGTCTCTTTCAGCCTTACATTTTCTGCATCAATGGGCTCAGAATTGCATGTCATTCTCCAAAACTTTGAAGACAACACCCTAGAGCATCTCCCCAAATTATTGCCCATTGATAACATTTAATGCAGTGGAATTCCACTCCCAAAATTCCTTAGCTGGCATTAAACACTGCTCCAATGAGAAAGAAAGAGAAGTAATATGTGGACAATAATTATAATAACTATATTCAGTCTTAATTGAAACTTAATTTTATACTTTTCCTCTATTACTTTTTTTTGGGATCAGATACTTTAGAGGAGGTGTCAAACTGCCAGCCCGCGGGCCGGACGCATCATCAGGAAACCATGCCCACCCCATTGCCAGCAATGGAGAAAAAGCTCCGATATGTCATGCGACATCACATGATGTTGCGAGTTTGACATGTCTGCTTTAGGGTGAAGCTCTTGGCTCATCATCATAGCAAAAATTACAAAGAAGGAGAGATGTGCATGCCAGCTCTATTTTATTTTCTCTGATGGGCTTTAAATAAGTTTCCAGCCTATCTTGACAATCACTGATGTATGGAATATTATGGGCATATTGAAGACCAAACCCTAAACTATTGAAACCAGGAGTTTTATTTATTTATTTGTTTGTTTGCTATAAATTTCTATTTCGGTCTTTATATGGAATGAAATTCAGCCTGTGTTAACAATAAAGCTACTTTGAAGAAAAAGACAAGCAAGCATGAAATTAAAATCAAAGCTACAGTAGGAAAATGCATTTGAGAGGCGCTTGTGTTCCATAATGCAAGTCTGTGAAGATTCACGACTATGAAGAAGAAAATATAGTGGATTTTTTTTAATCTCCTGGGTTTTGGAAGGCAACTCCTTCTTCACTGCCCATTTTAAATTATGCATATATTTGCATATATGTAAATATATATGTGTGTGTTTTGAATATAGGATAGAAAATGGAACTATAGACTATTAGATTACTTTAAAAATGCAGTGTAACCAGAAATTATTGTGTATTCTTCGATCTTGCCCTTCTTGGCTGATAAAATATACAGCTAAAATAAAATCCTTTTTTCAAAATCTGGCAACCTTAGCCTATTCGAACTACTGACATGAGGCTAGCCCACATTGTCCTCTTGAGAGTTCCTGGTGCAGTCAAGAAATGAAAGATTCAAGCTTTTGCCAGGATAGTTTGGCCGCATTGCCATTCTGCTCTCATCTGCAGAATGAAACATTATCTTGCAGACATTCCATTTCTTCCTATCAGGAAAATCCATTTTTCCTCTTTCAAACTCTACTTGGCATTTGATTACGTTTGCATAAAAACATTGCCTCCAAAACACAGCCATTTTTAAATTCCAAAAATCCACTTTAAAAGTATGCCAAGAGGTGGCATGCAGAGCCAAAGGGAGACAGCTGTTAATATTGGCAGATACAGAGTACAGTAAAATTGGGTGTGATCTGGCCACTAAGAACAAAGGGCAAAGCAGGGTATTTCAGAAGACCTAAGGCACTATCCATCTTAGGTGGAAAGCTTTAACTGAAGTTTATTGTATCATTATTGGGATTAATAATCCCCAGGAAAGTGATAACTAAGTTTGACATTATACAATATGAACAGAGTTCATTTGTGTCAGGATTGGAAAGCCAAATGCTCGTACAAGTAAATTGAAAAGCTAACCTGTCTTTAAATCATACCATTGTGTTCAGTTATTGCCTATATCTCCCAGCACAGCATGATCTTATATATTGTAAGCAGCAATTAGGCTGAATGGTGTAAGCGCAAGATACATTGGCAGCTGAACTGGATTTTGCTGTTTTATCATAGCAGTGCTCCAGCAACAATGCTCTCTTTTATAGACCAAATCCCTGATGTCCTTACTTGAGAAACAGATGCTGTCTGCAATGGATGTATCCATTGGAGGAGAGAGAAGTATATTTCCTTATGTTTGTTAACCTTAGCTCAGGATGTAATAAAGGCATCTGCAGCCAAGGTGAGCTTTGACAGATGGAATTAGAATTTCTCAAAAGAGAGGTTCAAGTTTGCTTAGAATCATGTTCTGTATATAAGATATCTAGTATTATTGTTAAGCAAAGTAAAGTGGTCATTTTTGGTGGACAATGGCATTATGCTAAAAGAAAGTGTAATGGAACATGATACCTTGTTATAAGCCACCAGTGACTATTTGGCATTATTTTTAGAACAATATTCTTCCCTTATCAGAATTGAAAAAAAAATATTATTTGCTGGATATAGTCAGCACACTCAAATAAACACAGGGAAACCAATGTACATGCAGCCATGTACAAACTTGTACCAGATTGTGGAACAAATGGTCTGGCTTGTAATTAAAATAGAGCGCTGTATTTTAAATTGTGCTATTTTAATTTAAGTCCTAATTTTCATATGAATAAAAAAGTTCTAAAATAGGAGAGCTTCTTCGTATTTTTTAAAGGATAGGCAGATGAAGAATATAATGAGTAAATTCTTACATTACATTATAGGACTGAAAGAATCCAGTTCCTCTCATTCATTTCATTGTCTTTACTTTCCCTGTTCAAATAATGGTCCCAGGAAGGATGCAACAACTTCCTGGCTAAGTCTTGGTAAAAAGACAAATTAAAATTCCATGATAGCTATTCTAGTAAGATAGGAGACTAGGTTAGCTCAGATCCGCAAAGTGAGAGGAATACAGTTCACAACTCAGTTAAGTCAACTGAGACTGGAAAGATTATTCTGATAGTCTTTTATGCTATCATTTCTTGCCATGTCCCATCTTCCTTGTTTGTCTGTTCAAAGGAAAATGAGACAGTGCAATCAAACATGACAAAGGATTCCTTTTTTAATGGTATTTTAGTCATTTTAAAAAAATGATTCTTAAAATCTGTCCCCTACTCTGCTATTCGGCTATTCAGCTTTTCAGATCCCTGAGCATACTAGTGCAAATGGGAATTATCACACCAGTGATGTGATAGTGTTGTGGGTATTCTCCACATAGGAAATGGTATGAAAAGAAGTCAAAAAGAAGTAGTAGTATTCACCAGGTGGAAAAGCTTTAAAAATTATTTCACTGCTACTGCATTTTGAGAAAAAGGGTGACACAATGTTATTAAGTTGTTCAGTCATTGCTAACTTTTTTGACCTGATGGGAAATAATTTCTCAGAATCATCCATTAGTAACTAGTAATTTTGATTCTTCATAAATTTGTGCTTGTGATATCAGTGATAGTGACTTTTTGTCTTCTGCTGGTCTTGATTTTGATTTTTTTGCTGGTCTTGACTTTGATTTTTTTCAAGTATCAGCAACTCCTCCAAAGATATTTATACTTCTGCACCACGAACCCAAAATGTATAAAATTTAGCTTCATTATTACTGGTACAATGAATTAGAGATAATAAATCAAACTACATTGTTAAGGTGGCTAGATTCTCTGTATCATACTGTAATTTGATGAAATCATATGATTGCAATGTTTGGTACAGTCTGTCAGATTAATAGTTTGCTTTCTTTCTATATATCTGAATGGTACTCAGGGAGAGGAAGTTGAAACTAAAGTAGCTAAACAGGAATTTCTATAAGGTAGGAACATCTGCCTTATAGTGCAAAGCAATACTCTATTCAATTGTATCTTCTTTTGGGAATTAAAATTGTTTATATTGCTAGCAGATTTGGACTTCAAATGGACCATTAGGTTGCAGCAAAGAGTCACAGGTTTTGCACCCAGTTTTAGCAGCTGTCTGCTTCACATTTGAAGCCTGTGTGGGCCAAGAACACTGTTCAAGTCCAAAGATCCATGGAAGTTCACTGGTTGTTTTTGGCCAAGTCACTATCTTTCAATCCAATTCAGTCCTTACAGAAGTTGATTCTTGTGGTGAAAAAGAGTGAGGGAGTACTATGTATACTGCCTTTTGCTACTGCAGAAAAAGTAGAATATAAATCTAATGAATACATAAATATTTAGAACTTGAATAGCAAGCTAAGCAGATGCACAAACTTTATGGTTATATTTTTTCCTGTGTTAGCTTGTATTTCTGTTAAATTACAGTAATGTGTGTATAAAGATATAAATTAACATCTGAAATTTTTATGCAAAACAGTATGATTGGGCTGTTACAAGATATAACCAATATAAGTTATATGTGATGCTCAGCACATATGTTCGGAGTTTAGAGTAAAATTTACTATTTCTGAATCTATAAACTGCATCTGGAAGCTGCCATATTTTTTTCCTCAGTCTTTTGTCTCACTCTTACCTTATGATAGGTTGAATGTAGAACAAGAGTGATTAGTAATTTATTCACTAATTGTTTATAGAATCTCCATTGCATCATACAATTATGGTTGAAGTGTTATAAAGCCTACATTATTGTGGCACAAAGATTGTTGGATGACTAGAAAACACTATAAATCACTAGTGTGGAAATGACTTCTAAGTAGGTCAAGGGTGGGTAACCTGTAATTTTCCAGAAATAGTTGAACTTTAATTCTCAGTATTCTTAACAAACATGACCACTGGTGGTGGATCATTTTGATACAGTCACTGTTCAGAAACATCTGGAAGAGTAGAAAATAGGAAATGCATTTATTGTGGCCATTATGTCTGTGTGTATGTATGTATGTATTTTTCAAAGTTATATAACCACCCATATCACAGAACAGGTGACTCATATAAACTTTCATTGGCGTGATCAAGTTTTGTTATGACATAGGTCTTTGAGATTTTCATTTTTTTATTTCCTAATGGAAAAGTTGTCTACTTACAAGGTTAGAATCAACTTCTCATTTGCTACCTTTGAAACATCAAACCTCAGAAAAACACCAGCAACTTATAAAATGCAGCTATTGTACTTTTCTCAAGAAATAGCCAGCTCTTTCCAAAACTCAGAATTATTAAAACCTATTTTCTGTTATTTTTTTTCAATAATTGAGGATGGAAGGAGGCAAAATGAGTGAAATTCCTTCTCCATCTGCTAATCCCATTAGTGTCTGTACTGTTTAAGTGTTGAGTTGTTTGATAAATTTTAATTAATATAAATATTTCCTAATTGATCATTTTAATGGCATTTAATGAATTCAAAAAGCCATTTCAAAAAACTTTTTAAACTCTGTGGTGATTATATTAGACAAGGAAGTAATATTTAGTCTCTGTTCCCCATTTTGTTTTAGATAACAGGATTATGATACAGGAAGATTGATCATACTGTCTTCTTTAGAAATAGGTATATCAAAAAATTTGAGACAATCAACTTAATTCCTGAAGAGAATATCTACACATCTTAGTGATTTGACAATTCTGCCCATAGGAATTTTTTTCCAGAGCATTTCCCTAAACGAGAAAAATCTAATGGGGCTTGCATCTTCCAACAATCCTCAGCACTTCTGCCAACTCAAGCTATCTGATTCTGACACCCTGATAATATAGTGACACATTATGTCGGCTGTTGTTCCCAAGCAAAGATGAATGATACAGGTGATGGAAATTCTAAAATGTAAGCAAGAGAAAACAAAAAGTCATTATGAGCTCTTTTTCTGCACAAGTACCGGTAATGTTTAAGTGACAGTGAACCCCTCCATTCATTTGACATCTTCTTATCCTAACACATTAACCTCTTCCTCACAAGATGATTATCAGGAAAGCACAATAGGATTGCAGTATGAACAGATTGGTGCACATGTATGCAGTGCTAGAATTGCTCAAGTTTGAATGTTGTCATTCAAGAAGCAGGAAAGCTAGAGTCTGAGTTGTCTTGTCCCCACACATGACCAACTGAGGTTAGGAACAGCTTTAAAATTCAACAGTATGATGTGATTTTGAGAACTGCACAGTATGTCTGTCATGCGTTTAGTAATTTCAAAAGGTTCGTATGAAATATATGACTAGACAAGTCAAGGTAATAATTAATTCCCTTGAGAAAATGTTCATTTTTCCCTCAAAAAAATTGTTCTCAGAAAAGAAAAGCACTCTTGAAAAGCTAAGAGATCACACTGTAAGATAACTGCCAATTAAACCTTCATGGGGTTACAGAAGTAAAATGAAGAAGGCAATATAATTTCTGACTGGGGGGATTACATTTTTGATATATCGTAGAAAATACAATGTGCCATTTATCCATGGTTCTCTTATACATCAGTTCTGATCCATTGTGGCATAATAGTATACATTTATAGAGCATTTATTACTTATAATTATATCTTCAAAAATCAGGAAAGAGCCTAATTTTTATGCATAAAACAGAAAAATCTTTCTATTTCCACATAGTAATTTTTGCTCATAAACACAGCAGTAACTAAGTACTATGAACATCTTGACTATAAAATTTGTGTTTGAAAGGTGTGGCTGGGCAAAAAGAAGCACAAAAAGAAGATGCTGGTATTTGATCTTTGAAGGGCTAATAGATCCTTAATGCTTTACATCTCATAATTTGAAAGGAACTGTGATGGTGTTAATAATATATATCATTGCTTACAAATAGACCTAGAGTTGTGATCATAATTGAGCCTGCTCATTACAATTATAAGTTGTGAGGTTTGTAAATCACGTTTGTCACATGACTGACCCAATTTTATGAGATTTTTTTGCAGCAGTTAAGCAAACGTGTAGTCGTTAAGCAAATCAATGGTTCACTGTAAGCCAGTTTTGCTAAAACCAGGAAGTAAATCTCAGTTTTCAGCAAAATCATTGTAAAACATGGCCACGTGACTACAGGACAGGGCAAATAGCTGGAAATGCAACAAAGGGGCAGACCTGATCATTGGAACATCAAATCCAGTTAAGTACCCCTCAGGAGGTCCGTTATAATTTAAAATGGTCACTAAGTGACCAGTCATAAGTTAAGGACTACCTGTATTTTGCATATAGGTAAATATTCATAGCAAAATATAAATGTAAAGTGAGAATTATGCTGATAGTGAATTGTTTTCTCTCTCAAAGACCATATCACTATTAATCATTTTAACAGTTGCTGCTAATATAAAAGAGGACTAGCATCCTAGGCTTTGGGGCTATTAATTAAAGCAGTGGTCCCCAACTTTTCCAACTTGGCAGACTAACAAAAGAGGAGGTGGTGATAGGGTGGGGGGGAAAAAGCGGATGGTTCCATGTGTGCGCACCACTTTCACAAATGCAGCTTTGCGTGTGCACATGCACTCACCTACCACTTCCACAATTTGGTTTTGAATGGGCTGTGGACTGGCACTGGGCTGCGGATCGGGAGTTTGGGACCCCTGGATTAAAGGATGTCTGGTGTGAGATTAGCCCCTTCCTAACTTCTTTTGTCAGAGAGGATTAACATTCATTCTGACAGATGTATGGTTGAAAATCTCATACTAAAAGGTAGGGAGAATACCCAATACACTTCCTTTCACCTAGAGAAAAAAAATAGTATATATCTTTGAAAAAGAAATGAAAGTTATTTAACATTTGGGTCATTTTTTTCCTTTTTTGTACAGACACAATTTATTTTCTTTTTTGTTGTTAATTTTGGATGTATGTTTTTCTGTTTTTGTTTTGTATTTTACTCTTGTTGATAAAATAAATATTAAAAAAAGAAGTGATAGTTAGGGAGAAAAAAAAGTAAGAAGGTACATCCCAAGGGGTGAAAAGAAGTGAAACATACATCCTTTTGAATCTCAGATTTAAACTGGAACTTGTAGACGGAAGAGTACCTGAGTAACAAACAAGAGGTAAGATTTGTTCTAAGGGCTGTTAGTTCCATAGGAAAAGCCAAGAACTATAGCATAAATATTTTTTGCTATAGTGTTTGCTAGTTAGTGATTTCTTGTTCTTTCTCTCATGTTTATATTTTCTGAAAACGTAAATCTTTGGTAAAGTGTAAATCTTTGTACAATTTGGAAACTTTTTACCTCAGAGTTACCTCTCAATTAAAGCTGACCAGTGACATGCTACGGTCAGGCAGAAAGTATTCATGCATATTTTCTATTGAAAATTCTTTTAAGATGTTATCACTAATTTTAGCAGTTCTATGTTTTTCTCTTTCTTTGCTATTGAAACTACTAAAAAGGGCTTAGAATTTCTTACTTTAAAAAAAAAAAACATTTTGAGACTATTCATACCCTGTGAGATTGATCTATTTACCAAAGGAGGCGACAGGCTGCTTTCACTACTTGCATACTCAGTAGACCAGGAGGTGGTTATAAATATTATTTCTCTTTCATTATTTCCTTTAATATGTCAATAAGAAACATAAGCTTAATTCACATACTGGAATTAAGGAAGGTCACAATCTATGGCAATTCCTTAGAAAATAGTTAGTGGCAACAGTAACTACTAAACCTCATACAAAGGCAAATGGTGGAATGAGGGTGTGTAAATCTGCCATTATAATCTATTTTGTGTATTTCCAGATGAGAATAAAGTCATATTCTATTTGGCAAAGTTCTATGTATTTCATTCAGGGAGACACTTAAATATATAGGCAAAATCTCTTATAGTGTTATATGAAAAAGAATATGCATATTCCATCTATCTAGTAGTGTCTGATTCATTTAGGAATATGGAGGCAGGAAAGGTGCTTTGTGTACAACAGACTCTTTAATGATCATAGCTTGGGCTCCTGTCAGTTCCTCTGTAGCTGTCCCATTCTGATATTTTTTTCCAAATCAAAAAGATCTGACATTGATGGCAGGAACACATATCCTATGGTCTTTGAGACACTGTCTTAAGGGTCATGACATTGTGTTCAAACAGTATTGAAATAATTATAAAATATACTAGATTTTAGCCCTAGCATTTACAATAATACTAATTATTAATTCAGTAGAATTAGAAAGTTAACCAGAAATCAGAATAAAACATGAAAATATCATAAATACATAAACTGGTACAAATTAAAAACCTGGTGGATCAAATGTATCTTAACAATTTACAAAATTACAGCTAAGGTCTCATTTTGACTTTGCTTATGGGGGATTTCTATAGATAAGGTGATGTCAAACAGGAACGTTCTTATAACCTCTACCAATCATATTTCTTTTGGCGATGGAGCACAAAGCACAGCATGATAATATGGGAAAAAGCTATTCTTCAAATGTTCTGTTCATAAATCATGAACTCTGCTTTAGATTCTTTTTTAAAAGTGGAACGAGTCAGTTTTCAAGTTTTACAGATCCAGGATCTTTTAATCACATGGAATCCCACTTTAAAAATGTCAGTCTTTTGATATATACATTTCACTTTTTTTTCTGCTATTCCTCCTTCTTGAGCAATATTTTCCAACAGCAATGTTATCAATAATAATAAACAATAACAAAACCAAAGTTTATTTTAGCTCAGTTCCTAGTTTTCTTGACAACAATATGGTTTGACTTTTCCCATTGCCTCTGTCCATTGTCTTCTTCCAGAATGTTTTTTCAACTATCCTGCCAATAACTCTAAGATTTTTTTTTTTTTTTTTTTGGTCTCTCATCCAAATGCTAACAAGTTCTGGCCCTCCTTAATTTTTGTAGCTGACAAAGGTCTATTTCATGTGACTACCTTAGCATAATTCAAACAGTAATTCATGAAAACCTCAGAAAAATGGAAAGAGGAACAAATAACTAAGGCTGATTATCAGCAGAGCCAGAACATGCAAAGACAAAGTCAGGAAAGCAAAGCTCAGAATGAACAAAGACTTGTAACAGAAATCAAAGATAATAAAAAAAAGTTTTTTTCAACATATTAATAACAAGAAAAAAGTCAAGGAAACTGTAGGTCCACTAAAGAGAGAAGATGGCAATGAAGTAACAGGCAGTAGTGAGAAAGCAAACCTGCTTAACTCATTCTTTGCATCAGTCTTCACACACAAAAAAATTATAGCACAACACACCAAAAAAAAATAGTGCAAAAGACAAACTAGAAAAAAAATTAAAATAATCAAGAAAATAGGAAGAGAACACCTATCCGACCTTGATGAATATAAATCAACAGGACCTGACAGACTATATCCCAGAGTTTTGAAGAAGCTGGCAGATGTTATTTCAGAACCATTGCACCATATCTTTCAAAAATCCTGGAGCAACGGGGAAGTATCTGAGGATTGGAAAAGGGCTGATGTGGTTCCCATCTTCAAGAAAGGAGAAAAAAAACAGACCCAGGAAACTACAGACCAATGAGTCTAACATCAATATCTGGGAAGATCCTGGAAAAGATAATAAAAAAAAAACAGATCTGCAAACAACTAGAAGCAAACAAAATTATAACTGGTAGCCAGCACAAGTTTGTTAAAAACAAGTCATGCCAAACCAATCTTATTTCATTCTTTGATAAACTGACCAAATTAATAGACCAGCAAAACGCTGTGGACATAGTATACTTTGATTTCAGTAAGGCATTTAACAAAGTAGACCATAAGCTACTGTTTGGTAAGCTAGAAAAAGGTGGAATAGACAATATCACCACCAGATGAATTTGTAGCTGGCTAACAAACTACTCAATGAGTAGTCCTCAACGGCACTACATCCACATGGAGAGAAGTAAGCAGAGGGGTACCACAAGGCTGCCTTAGGCCCAGTACTCTTCAATATCTTCATCAATGACTTAGATAAGAAATATAAGGGGAACTCATTAAATTTTCAGATAATAATAAACTGGCAGGAATAGCCAACACCCCAGAAGACAAGCTCAGGATTGAAAAAGATCTTGACAAACTGGAACAATGGGCCCTATCCAACAAAATGAGTTTTAATGTGAAGAAAAGCAAAGTTTTACATTTAAGTAGGAAAAATCAAAGATATAAGTACAGATTAGGTGAGACCTGGCTCAAAAACAGTAACTGTGAAAGGGACCTTGGAGTCCTAGTGGACAATTACTTGACTATGAGTCAGCAATGTGCAGCAGCAGCCAAAAAAGCTAATACAATCCTGGGTTGCGTAAACAGAGACATAGAATCAAGATCACGCGATGTATTAGTACCGCTTTATAAAACCCTAGTGAAGCCACACCTGGAATATTGCAAACAATTTTGGTCCCCCTACTACAAAAAAGATATGGAGACCTTGGAAAAAGTTCAGAGAAGAACAACTAAGATGATCCAAGGCCTGGAGACTAAAACATATGAAGAACGGCTGCAGGACTTGGATTTGGCTAGTCTAAAGAAAACAAGAAATAGGGGTGACATGAGAGCAATATTCCAGCATTTGAGAGGCTGCCATAAAGAAGAAGGGGTCAAATTATTCTCCAAAGCACCAGAGGGCAGGACAAGAAACAATGGTTGGAAACTGATCAAAGAGACAAGCAACCTGGAATTAAGGAGAAAGTTCCTAACAGTGATGACAATTAACCAGTGAAAAAGCTTGCCTTCAGAAATCGTGGGCGCTCCATCACAGGAGATTTTTAAAAAGAGACTGGACAGTCACTTGTCTGAGATGGTATAGGTTCTCCTGCTTGAGTGGGGGGGGGGCTGTACTAGAAGACCTCCAAGTCCCTTCCAACTCTATTCTATTCTTTTTCTCAAGGAATGTACTTGTTGGGCTTTTGGCATCAGCCAAAAACCTAAGTGATCCTTTTCCAAGCAAAATGTCCTTTGAGGTGTTGTTTTCTTTTAAACTGTGGTTGAAAAGAAGAAAGTTTGCATAATTGACAGTAGCAGGAGATAGTAGAATAGAAGACAAAAAATTGGAGATTCACAATCACAATTATCAATAGCTGAAAATCAAAATTGAAAGATTATGGCCTAAACCAGCCTAGTGGTTTAGACAAACTGGATGCCATGCCAAAAAATCTTGGACGGCACTTATAAAATATGGTCAGTGACAAAATTTCCTCCAGCCAATTACAGAAGGCCACACTGCTTGAATCCGCACATATATTACACCAATATATTACAACATCCTAGGTTCTTGGAAAGAACTCAATGAATATGATGCCAACACCAGCTAAACAATTGACAGCTCTGATGTCACACTGTTGTGTAGATAATAATAATACATATTAATTGTATAAGCTGTCTGACTTCCAACGATTCTATTCTCACATTTAACATCTCTTTTTTACTGATTTTTCTTCCTTCTCTCTTTGTATTTGTATGTAATGTAAACTAAAAGGGAAGTACAAGAGCAAAGAAGAAACAATGAAGAATTATGAGGAACAAGTTAAATGAAAATAAAAATAGATGAGATACAAACAAGCAGGCACATTAACACCTGAATACTTACTTAGTTCTGTTGTAAAAAAAAATGTTAAGGGCTTCAATAACAATCTATAGCAGCAAATGTTACTTGTCATGCTAGAGGGAAGGTCATTCTCTAAACTCTCCATTCAGGCATATTTATAGTTATGAAGAATAACTTCTTAGCTTAAAACACAGTTGTAGTAAGGTCTGCAACATTTTATTGCCTGAAGCATGTCAATGAAGCAAAAGCCATGTCTCTGATAGCAGTGGTATTTTCTAACTTTAGGAATGTCATTTATGACACATCTTTAAATTCACTATGAGGCTCAAACATAAAAAAAGAGAAGCACACAAATTCACAACTCTGTTCACTTGTGAGCAAGCTTTATTTTGCTGCATTTATACAAAAAGCACATATATATACTTACACATATGCATGTACATACACATACCACATGCATGTGTATATAATATTTGAATATACATATCTGGGCTCACTTTATTCCTACTATGCCTAGATTCTTTTAGCTGGAAAGTATAGTATATCACCATATTTGAACTCTCAGGATAGGAAAAGGAGGAGATAAATACATTAACTTACAGTATATTCTTCTTGGATGAGGAACAAAACATTTTCAAGGAAAAAACCAAGGAAGTCCAGTTGCCTTTTGAAAAGCACCTTTGGGATTAATTTATATTGTAGATTATGTAATTTGACAGTATCACCTCTGATCCTTGAAAGTTTATGACACAATACTTGCATGAATCTTCAAAGTGCTATACAACTTTGTTGGGAGGCAAATAATATTCAACCCTTTTTTATGGTTCTGAAATGTATACTACATAGAGCAGAACTAATACCGCCTGATGACCCTAAAGTGGAAAAATATAGATAACAGAATCCACATTGCACTTTCCTTAGTGTGAAAGGTGACACTGCATGGGTATACTAAGGCTACTGTTTATGTTAGAAGGTGCTAGCATTAGTAGAAGGGTTCTATAAGGCTTGGAGACCTTATAGAAATGTAGAATTTTGAAGCACTGGGTCAGACCATAGTAAGGTTACCCTCTGTTATCAGGTGTTACATTCCATTTATAAAGATCACAGTATGATTTATATTGCTTTCTTGATCATTTCAATTTAATAATTTGGGAAGCATATAATCTAAAACCCTGTTTTCTTGTAATAGGAACTGAGTGATCACTGTACTTCTGCACGCCAATTACAGGTATTCAATTACATCTGACTTCATTGGCAGGTTTGAAAGGTCAAGGGGGGGACTGTTGAGGTTTGTCAGTAAGGTCAAGGACCATGTTAGGCATACTCCTGCCATATTTGAAGGTTCATGGACCCTGCTTGGGCCCTTCTTCCTCTCAGACTAAACTCGTTTGGAGATATAAATAATGATGATGATGATATGATGATGACGACGACAATGCCGACGACAACAACAACTACAACAACAACAACAATAATAAAGTTGGAAGGTACCTTGGAGGTCATCTAGTCCAACCCCTGCTCAGGCAGGAAACCCTATACCATTTCAGACAAATGGCTGTCCAGTTTCTTCTTAAAAACTTCCAGTGTTGGAGCATTCACCGCTTCTGGAGGCAGGTTGTTCCACTGGGACCAAACTGGCCTACAAGAAAGACCAAACGAACAGAATAGAGGCATGGGAAGACAAAGCACTACATGGCCAATACATTACAAAAATAGCTGGGAAAGCAGATAATAACAAGACCTGGCAATGGCTAAAAGCAGGAAAATTGAAGAAAGAGACCGAGGGACTAATTCTGGCTGCACAAGACCAAGCCTTAAGGACAAATGCATATAAAGTCAAAATTGAGAAGACAGCAACAGACAGTAAGTGCCGCCTATGCAAAGAAGCTGAAGAAACAGTGGACCACCTGGTAAGCTGCTGCAAGAAGATTGCACAGACTGACTACAAGCAGCGGCATGACAAAGTAGCAAAAATGGTGCATTGGAAGATCTGCAAAAAATATCATTTGCCTGTAAGCGAAAACTGGTGGGATCATAAAATAGAGAAAGTCATAGAAAATGATAAAATTAAACTGCTCTGGGACTTCAGAATTCAAACAGACAAGCACCTGCAACATAACACCCCAGACTTAACAATTGTCGATAAGAAAGACAAAAAAGTCTGGATAGTGGACGTGGCAATGCCTGGAGACAGCAGAATAGACGAGAAAGAACTGGAGAAGATAACAAAATACAAAGACCTATAAATAGAAATAGAAAGACTGTGGCAAAAGCAAGCAAGGGTAGTACCAATAGTAATAGGCTCTTTGGGTGCAATCCCAAAACAACTGGAGCACCACTTGAACACCATTGGCATTGGCAAATTTGCTATTAGTCAATTGCAAAAGGCGGCCTTACTAGGAACTGCTTCCATCCTGCAACGATATCTGTAACACCATCAAACATCCACATCTGCCTATCCCAGGTCCTGGGTAAGGACTCGATAGGGTGCAGCCGGGCGTGGAGGTGTTCGTGGGCGGCGTGCCCGGGGGGGTGTCGCGGGTGGAGCTGCGCAACCTCTTCGAGGCGGCCGTGCCGGGCGTGGTGGTGAAGGTGGCCCTCATGAAGCAGTTCGCCTTCATCCACCTGCGCGACGAGGCGGCGGCCGAGCGCGCCATCCAGAAGTTCAACGGGCACCTCTTGCACTGCCACCGCGTGGTCGTGGAGTTCTCCCGCCCGAGGCCCACCCACACCGTTAAGACCTTCGTGGGCAACGTCTCGGCCACCTGCACCAGCGGCGAGCTGCGCGTCCTCCTCGGGCCCGTCATCGAGTGCCACATCGTGAAAGGAGTGGGAAAGGCGAGCTTCTGGCCTAGAAATCTACTCTGTACATGCTCAGAGGTGTTGTTACGTTCTCCATTCCTGGCTGCAATCCCAGCAATTGAAACCAACTCAGCTTTAAGGAGCCCCAGTTTGACTAGCCGTCCCGCCGTGGCTGGGTTGACTTTACACAATTGTTGGATGTCCGGAGAAGCCACTGATGAGCTGCACAAGAGGTACTTGGAGAAGTTGACCCAGCTCTTTGAGGAGCATAAGGCCAAGTACGGTCTGCCCCAAGACAAGTACCTAATGATCACCTAGCCGGCCACATTGGACCAGCCTGGGACACAGAGGGGCAATATTATTTTTTTTAGAGAATGTTTGTTGTGGGTGTGTGTATGCATGTAGATGAATGGTGGCCCTGTTATGTATAAATTTTATTATTGTATTTAGGGCGTATGAATGTGAATATTTTTATTTTTATGTATATAAATTGAGTGTGAATGTGTATTGAGTGTTTGAGAATGGTGGAGTCAGGGGCAGAGCCTGGTACCCCTTCTGCTGAGTGTAATAGCAAAAGTAGGGGGGGCAGGATTTACCCTTGGGCTTGGTCTGTATGGAAAGCTAGTCCGGTCAGGAAGGAGAAGGCTGGTGAGGGTGGGGAGAAGGTCGGAGCATCCCGGTTATGACTGGGATGGGCAGATATGGCGGGAGCCGAGGGGCAGGCCATCTTTGGGGAACGAGGACTCGCTATGTTAGAGTGATTCCTTGTTCCGGCCCCTCAAAAGGCTCATCCTGTAGTACTGGTGACAGGGGAGTACAGGGCCCTAATTGTAGGCTGCTGTTGCTTAATGCCAAGTCCGTTGTCAGCAAAGCCCCCCTTGTCCGTGATTTAATATTGGACAGCGGGGCGGACCTGGCATGTATAACCGAAACCTGGCTGGGCCCTGAAGGGGGTGTTTCCCTCTCGGAGATGTGCCTGGATGGGTTTGTGGTGCTTCATCAGCCTCGACATCAGGGCAGGGGTGGGGGAGTGGCAGTCATCGCTCGGAAGTCCTTGAGTCCTCGTGGGATTCCTGCCCCGGAGGTTGTTGGGTATGAGTCCCTCCTATTGAAGTTGGCTTCACGGGTTCAATTGGGCTTGCTGCTGACGTACCTACCTCCCAGCTGCGTTGCAACAGCCCTGCCTGCGTTGCTGGAGTCAGTAGCCAGGTTGGTGGTGGAGTTCCCCAGACTTATAGTACTGGGGGACTTTAACCTACCATCACTCGGCGATCGCTCAGAGGCGGCGCAGGAGTTCATGGCTTCCATGGCAACCATGGACCTGACCCAGGTAATTCAGGATCCGACTTATAGGGGTGGTCACACACTCGACCTTGTGTTTCTCTCGGGGCAATGGAGACATGATCTGGAATTAAGGGGAATAGAGATCTCGCCCTTGTCATGGACAGATCATTTCCTATTGAGGCTGGACTTCAGAGCATCACTCCCCCATCGCAGGGAGAGGGAGCCGACTAGGTGGTTCCTCCCCAGGCGCCTAATGGACCCAGATCGGTTCCAGGAGGAGCTTGGGGAAATACCTGACTCCCTTGTCCACAACTCGTCCGGGTCCCTGGTTGCAGCCTGGAATGAGGCGGCGTCCGGGGCCCTGGATCGAATTGCGCCTTTGCGACCTCTCTGTGGTGGTGGTCCCCGGAGGGCGCCTTGGTTTACTGAGGAGCTCCGGGAGATGAAGCGCCACAAGAGACGTCTAGAGCGACGTTGGAGGGCCAGTAACTCTGAATCTGACCGATCACTATTAAGAGCCTATCTTAGGACTTATTTAGTGGCGATAAGGGCGGCAAAGCGTGTTCACTTTTCCGCACTTATTGCGTCCGCAGAATCTCACCCGGCCGCCCTGTTTAGGGTGACCCGCTCCCTTCTTAAAGTGGAGGAGGCGGAGGAACCCTTGCAGGGGAGAGCTGAGGAGTTTGTTCAGTTTCTTTCGGACAAAATCGCTCAGATTCAGAGAGACCTGGACTCCGACTGGGCAGTGCCAGCCGAGTTGCCAGGGGCTGGTCTTAGTCATGTTATCTGGAGCGAGTTTGAGCCTGTGACTCCTGATGAAGTGGACAAGGCTGTGAGGGCAATGAATGCTGCCACCTGTTTATTGGACCCGTGCCCCTCCTGGCTGGTTTCTGCCAGTAGGGAGGTGACATGAGGCTGGCTCCAGGCGATAATCAATGCCTCCTTGATGGAGGGGTCTTTCCCGCAACCTTTAAAGGAAGCGGTGGTGAGGCCCCTTCTCAAGAAGCCTTCCCTGGACCCAGCTGTTTTGAAGAACTTTCGTCCCATCTCCAACCTCCCCTTTGTGGGGAAGGTTGTAGAGAAGGTGGTGGCGTCTCAACTCTTGCGATCCTTGGATGAAACCAATTATCTGGACCCTTTTCAATCTGGTTTCAGGCCCGGCTACAGCACTGAGACTGCTTTGGTCGCACTGACCGATGACCTCTGGCGAGCCCGGGATAGGGGTTATTCCTCTATCCTGGTGCTTCTTGACCTCTCAGCGGCTTTCGATACCATCGACCATGGTATCCTT
This sequence comes from Crotalus tigris, assembly GCF_016545835.1. Taxonomy (NCBI): domain Eukaryota; kingdom Metazoa; phylum Chordata; class Lepidosauria; order Squamata; family Viperidae; genus Crotalus; species Crotalus tigris. Next base: position 1,753,920 of record NW_024100552.1, on the reverse strand, counting down.
CTGCGTCGTCTCGGAGAAGTGGGGGTGGGCGGCACCGTATTGCGGTGGTTCTCCTCCTACCTCTCTGACAGGTCGCAGTCGGTGTTGGTGGGCGGACAGAGATCGACCCCTAGGTGCCTCGATCATGGGGTGCCTCAGGGCTCGGTCCTGTCCCCCCTCCTTTTTAACATCTACATGAAACCGCTGGGTGAGATCATTCGGCGACACGGGGTGAGGTATCATCAGTACGTGGATGATACCCAATTATATATCTCCACCCCGTGTCCTTTCAGTGAAGCAGTCGATGTGATGTGCCGGTGCCTGGAAGATGTGAGGGTCTGGATGGGGGTGAACAGGCTTAGACTCAACCCTGACAAGACCGAGTGGCTCTGGGTCTTGCCTCCCAAAGGCCAACTGGATGGTCCATCATTAGTCCTGGGGCGGGGCAAATTTACCTCCCTCAGTGCAGGCACGCAACTTGGGTGTCCTCCTGGACTCACAGCTAAATTTGGAACAACATCTATCGGCTGTGGCCAGGGGGACCTTTGCACAGGTTCGCCTAGTGCACCAGTTGCGGCCTTATTTGGACCGGGAGGCTTTACTCACAGTCACTCATGCCCTTGTCACCTCAAGACTGGATTACTGTAACGCGCTGTACATGGGGCTACCCTTGAAGGGCGTTCGGAGGCTGCAGTTGGTTCAGAACGCAGCCGCGAGAACGATTGTGGGCGTGCCAAGGTACGCCCACGTGTCACCTATCCTCCGCGAGCTGCACTGGCTTCCTGTGGGTCTCCAGACGCAATTCAAGGTGTTGGTTATCACCTTTAAAGCCCTTCATGGCATAGGGCCAGGTTACTTACAGGACCGCATTCTGCCGCACAGTTTCCAGAGACCGGTGAGGTCCCATAGATTGGGCCTCCTTCAGGTCCTGTCGGCCAGACAATATCAGCTGGCGGGCCCTCGGGGAAGGGCCTTTTCTGTGGTGGCTCCGACCTGGTGGAATCAACTTCCCCCTGAGGTTCGAACTACTCCCACCCTGCCGGCCTTTAAGAAAGCCGTTAAAACTCTCCTGTTCCGGCAGGCCTGGGGCTGATGTCCCCGGGGGGGGGATATGATCGGACTCGCGGTATGACTGTATTATTTTATTGTTTTATGATTGTTTTAACTCTGTACGCCGCCCTGAGTCCTTTGGGATTGGGCGGCATATAAATAAAATTAAATACAAAATACAAATAGACAAAATGCCAAATCCAGTCTGAACATCTGGCCGACTGTGCGATGATCCATAATAATAATACAGTTGGAAGGTACCTTGGAGGTCATCTAGTCCAACCCCCTGCTCAGGCAGGAAACCCTATACCATTTCAGACAAATGGCTGTCCAGTTTCTTCTTAAAAACTTCCAGTGTTGGAGCATTCACCGCTTCTGGAGGCAGGTTGTTCCACTGGTTAATTGTTCTAACTGTCAGGAAGTTTCTCCTTAGTTCTAGGTTGCTTCTCTCCTTGATTAGTTTCCATCGGTTGCTTCTTGTCCTGCCTTCAGGCGCTTTGGAGAATAGCTTGACTCCCTCTTCTTTGTGGGAGTGTAGGTTAAAAGAATGATTTGGTGATTTGGTGACTGCAGGGGTAAGTCTGGTCACCCAGCAGGAATGAATTTGAAGTTGCAACTCTAAAAGACATTGTGATTTGATCAGAGAAGTTTCTTTAAACTACAAGTCTATTTACAAGACAGGAAATTATCAGGTGTCCATCGCTTCCTTCCCTACAAAAATTCCATCCCAGCCACCTTCACCTCAGTTGCAGATTCTTCAACAGAGTTCAATTTGTCTTTTTTTCTGTTTTAATTTCTGCTTTCTATTTTTGTTTTGTTAAAGTGTTTACTTTTTCTTCATTTTTTCTCCCTGTTTGTTCCTGGCTACGCTTCTTGGTACTTCTCTTAATCATTAGGTCAATGGCTTCAAGAATTTTTATCTCATGCCAGTTTGAAAAAAGAAAATAACTACTTCGTTTTCTCCATTTTCTCAGCTACTGCCTCCATACTGGTTGTGTCTTTTGCTCAGGACAGTCTATCCTTTAGTTTGTTTCTTTATTTGACTTTTCGGTTTTCTGTTTATTTGACTTCTTTCTCTGTGCCACAGAGCTCCCAGGCAGCCATCTTGTCTTCGATCCTCTGGTCTCCTGCCCAACACTCCTGTTTGATTGGCAGTGGGGTCACCCTAACAGGGTAAGGTGAAGAAGGGAGGGGAAGAAAGGAGCACAGGTGCTTATCAACTATTCAGGCAGGCAGTCCCCTTGTTTGCTGGTACTCAAATAAATTGACCATGGCTGCCTGTCAGATTTCCCAGGGGATTGAGTACCATGCATGCTCCAGTGGGCTATGTTTATTGTCACTTGAATCTGTGGTGTGCACTTAGTAAGTAGATGGGGGAATGTTTCATAAATGTTCATGTTGCAGGGAAAATATAGAAAAGAAAATGGACAGGAGATTCCTTATCCTTGCTGCAAGTTTCCACAAAGTGGGATGTCATGACCCAAGGGCCAAGCTTTAAAACAGGGGTAGTCAACCTTGGCTCTTTTATGACTCATGGACTTCAACTCCCAGAATTCCTGAGCCAGCTTTTAACCTACACTCCCACAAAGAAGAGGGAGTCAAGCTATTCTCCAAAGCTTTCTCCCCATCCCTTGCTTTCCATTTCCCTCTCTTTGGCTGCATAAACTCCGTTTCTGTCGTTGCCATTCCGTCTGACATCTACTTGCTCTTTCACCCCATTATCAATGTTCTCAGACTCCACGTCAGACTGAATCCCTTGAATATCTCCTTCCTCCTCATACAAGCCCTTGTGTGCCCTCCTTTTTTGAATACGTATGCCTGGTTCCTTTGTATCCCTCCCTCCATCAACACAGTGATCTTTTTTACAGTTTCTAAGGGTAGAACGTGATAGAAACTTTAAAATGCAGTTATATGAAGTCCTATTGCTATAATTTGGGGAGGAGCAATTGGTCATACTAGAAGTATTAGTTATGATTTTAATTTCTTATAAATTGACACAACTATCTTGAATTTAAAAGGAAATCTGGGCTAACATTATCATCATGATCATCAATATCATCTATAAACAGTAATGTAATATTTACAATAAATATTTTTATGCTTCTCGGATATAATAATTCATTGTTGTGAGAATCTCAAAGTAGATGTTCCAGAAATTTCATCTCAATATCAACTGCCTAAAATAAAATTGTGTAATCACCCCATTGTTTGGATTTATTTTGTACCAAAATTTGTCATTTACAATGAGGTCAATAAAGATGGATTCTATAAAAATATATTAAGCTTCTTTTTAGCAGATATTTAGCAGATATTTCAGCTTACAGTTGCTTCGAAAGTTTCTACACCTTTTTCTCACTTGCAATCCTTCTCCAGGATTTTAAAAGGAGAGTTGATCTTTAAGAAATGCATGTGATATTAGTTTTCCGTTTTAAAATAATCACATTATTGCAGACATTTTAATAGCTGTAGAGGTTGCTATGTATTAACATGATTCATGGTCCTTGACAGCAGTGTCTCCGAGAATCCCACAGGAATGCAAAATACAAAACTCCACACACGTTCAGATTTTACTGCCTGCAGCTAAAAAAAGGTGGGGGGGGGAACCCTTAAAACTGTTGAAACCCGTCAACTTTAAAAGCATTAATAGATGGTCCTGAGGGATTAAATCTAAATCTTAATGTGTAAAAATCAAGTTAATAACCACAGAGATTAATATGGTTGCATTTGATTATTGTGATAATGCAAACAATTAGTACTGCTAAAGTGAGATATATTAGCCTCCTACTTGCCCCACACATCTGCAAAGTAGTAGAAATAAATGAAAGGGGAAAAAAAAACCCCTTAGGTTCTAAAAGAGTGGGATTTTTTGTTGCTTTTTTGTCTTATTCTGTCTATAGCTGAATAATTTTTTGAATTATAATCTTAAATTTCTCAAGCTTCATTTTTTTAAAAAAGGAACCCTATATACAGTATGTGTAATTAAAAAGGGGCTTTAGCTACTTCATATGTTATGTTTTAGATGAAACTAAAAATATTATGGCGGAAATAGAACTTGGTTATCTTTGTGAGTATCTTGGATAAATAGAAGTGTTTCCCAGCTCATAAAGTGACTTGAAAGTATCTGTCATTACAGAGATTGGATACTGGCTTCAATCATTTTAGGATCTTGAATAAGGATGCAAAGTAACAGATATACAGCTGGTGAGTATACCATTTTGTAAGGAGAGTGAGAAAAGGTATCCTAAAACTAATATCCAGAACTACTTTGAAAGCCATTTATAGATTATGTCAGTGGTGGGATTCAAATATGTGAACAACCGGTTGGTTCTCTGTGTGGATGCCGCTTCCAGAAGTCCATTCTGGGCCTGGGCAACAAAAAATTATCTATCGGTTCTGCCGAACTGGTGCGAACCCCCTGAATCCCTCCACTGGTCATTATGCCAATCATAACTTATGTACCTCAGTCATATTGATAAGCTATTACCACTGTCAATCAGAAAACAAATAAAAGAATTAAAACACATAAGGGAAGAGAAAGTTTCTGTGCTTAAGGCTAGCCCAAACAACTAACCCCTTGCAAAAAATTAGACTGTGTTTGTCTTTGTTAATATATGAGTGTGCAGACCGATTCTTTAAGGAACACTTGCTTCCTTAAAACAGCAGGTGAGAACGACTACAGCTGAGGGCATCTAGGAAGAAAGAAGATAATTTATGTGATTGGGTTTTTTTATTTTCCATATGTAATAATGCTGTTATGCAAAAGATGTATACATTTGCCAAACAAGTTTTTTGATGGAAAACTTCTGTTCTGCATCAGACCACCTGGGAAAGAATGACTTGATACTTCTGAGCCTCTGTGAGTCTTGATGAATTTCACTAAAATGGTAACTTAATAAATATGGTCAGTAGGGATTCAATTCAAAGGCCTTCAGCAGTCTGGACTGCTTCACCATGATGAGGGTGGCCTCTGAGGGGATAATTGTTTTTCAATGGCTTTGGCTGTTCATGGAAGTTAGGTTCAAGAAGGTGAACTATTGTTCCAGCATGGAGCCACTGATATGCAGGATTTCCTATTATCTCTGCATGAACGTGCTGGAAGAAGTCATCCCAGTTATGTGTCAGAATCCTTAAACACCCAGTTGTACCTTTGACTTCCATTGTTCAGTTCAGGGAAGACAAGAAAAACAAGGAAATATCTTGTAACATTTTAAAGACCAGCCAATTTATTATCATATAAGCTCTAACAGCACACAGTCCTCTCCATTAGATTCATCGAAAATAGTCTAGAGAAAGGAGTATAATATTTCCTCACAGTGTTGCAAACACATCTTTGAGGACCCTTAAGGCTGCTTCATTTTGGCAGGCATTCTTCATTTTCATTTATATTATTTATTTATCTATTTATGCTTCATTTTCTTTCTTTTTTGCTCATGTTATGAGTTTGATAATATTTTTAGAATTATAATTTTTATTAAGAACATATTTATTTTTTTAAAGTTTGAATAAACAAAAAAGATGTAACTAAATATATGTTAATAGTTTATTTTTATCAATTAACAAAATAGAAAGTAAATGAACAAAAGAGACGCTATTTTGAAATTGATTTGATTTGCATTTCCCTTCTGTTCATTTACTGTCCATTTGGTTAATTGATAAAAATAAACTATTAACACTTCTATTTCTGAAAGCATTCCTAATGTACAACATTTTTGCACAAATGCTAACACTTTTGTAAATTACTGTATAAATATTATCGCTATGTGTGTGAGAGAGCAAGAGTGAGAAAGAGAAGCAGAGAGAGAGAGAGGGATCCATGCATACAGGTAGTCCTAAGTTTATGACTACAAATAAGCCTGTAATTTTGTTCATAAGTCATTACAGTCATTAAGTGAATCACCATGTGACTGGACTCGATGTTATGAATGTTTTTAAGATGGTTGTAAGGGAAGTTACCATGGTTGTTAAATGAATCATATAGTTATTAAGCAAATCAGGTGGTCTTTAAACAAATCCAGTGTATCCAACGGGCATTATTTTGCTACTATCTGCCAGAAACCAACAAAAAAAGTCAGAAATTGAGGTCGTGACTACACTGCTGCAACTCAACATAAATGCAAGCCAATTGCCAAGTGCCTGAAATGTGACTGTGGGAATGTGCAGAAGTCATAACTTTAAGGACTGGTCGTAAGTAACTTTTTTGAAGTTCATTGTTCAAACAGTTATTAAGTAATCACTTGTTAAGTGAAGACTATCTGTATGCCTGCAAACAGACAAGCATACAATAAAAAAAACCTAGTCAAATAAAGTGTTATTGTATCCCAAGAATTATAATCAATGCAGACTGCAGTCCACTATACACTTACTTGTGAAAAGTTCCCAATAAATTCATAGTCAAGTACTTGTCATGGGTGAATTGCACTATCAAGCATACATACAGTATGTGTCTACTTCTCTCTCATACAATCAGTGAGACAGACACTACAGTGTAATGTATAACTACTTAAAAATAAGTTTCACTGAGTTCAATTGGACTTCTAATTGTATGTGTTTAGGACTATATTATTAAAAATTGTACATTTTAATATGTTATCTTATTCTCTAGCAAGACTGGGAACTTTGGATATGGTAATTAAAGTGATCTGAAAATTAACCAGTTAAAAAAGGAACCAAATCAAAGGGGAAAAGATTTTTTTCATTGTTTTCTTGAATGACTGTGAAGATATTGATATAAATATATTAAGAAATTATATATTTTGAAAGAAAATAATCCCAAGCAGCTGTTTTCAAAACCTTACCATTACAGAGGAGGTGTGCATTAACTTTTTTGTAACATAAAGGTTTGGATCTTTTAGCATTTAATACTGATCACTTGCACCCCAAAATTACCATGTTCGTTTATAAAAATGTCTATAATGATTATAGAAGCCATAATGAACTAAACGTTTGAAGATATTCACACAAATGAAAGTCCAGATCTGTGAATCAATGTCTTCTTGTATTACTTTTATCTCTGTTCCTAATTTAAAATGAAAGTATTGCCTTAGTTTAGGAAAAATTATATATTAAAATTAAACCATTGCTGTAGTTTAACTTGCAAAAAAGCAGAGCTATTTATACTAGTGATATGTCTCATGTGCCAGGAGTATTTTTTTTCCCTGCTTTATGTTTCATCACATTTAATATGTAGTTTAGTGAGAGTTTTCTTCTTTATATTGGATCAACTTGTTATTCAAATTGAGTTGTTTCATCCAAGCAAGTTTGTGTTACATGAACTTATTCAGTCAAGTAATAGTTATAAACTGAATAGCTGTTCACTAGTTATAACCAAAGTCACAGTATGTGAAATGCATATTTGGCAAAAGTGACTACATAGGGAATATCTGTCAAAAGCTTCAGCTCTCTGACTTTGAAAGTCTCTTTGACAGTAATAATCAGCAGATTTAATTCATTTTAGCCTAATTGTGAATTGGGTCTGTGTGCGGACACGTATACACCTGCTATAAGAATCTAAAATGTATCAAAAGCAAATGTGATACAGTATATAATTTGTTGTTGTGCTATGCAAACTCTGCACATAATTTATATACTAGTTTTACTTAGGTGAGTTGTTACTCTATTTACCAGTGTGAGACCATAGGTAAAAAGGTAATCACTTCTGAGAACCTTAAGTTCAGTAACAGTCCCATTGTCATCATGTTTTGTGAACAGTGATATTTCTTCTACTAGATACTATATTTATGTTGTATTTTATCTTAGCTACTTCAGATTGTCTCCTGGGTTCATGCAGTTGTTTCACTGTCTTTTAAAAGTCCAGTTTGCATTGAAAGTATAGAATTAGAAATAGGACTGAACCTGTCGCTTAGATTTGATCTGTTGCAATGCTTTATTTCTGTTTCAGTTTAACTTAATTTAATCAGTGTTTCATCTAGACTGTTTTATTTGTATATTAATAAAGAAGCAGAAAGAAATATTGCTCAATTTTCTTACATTGAACAATATATGTCATATACAGAATATTAAAAAACCTAAAATCCATATATTGCCAAAAAAAAAAAAATCCTGAGCCAAGATTTATACATTTTAAATGATAATTGGGTTAACATAAGCCACATAATATAGCAATAGCTGAGTTGTATCTTACCTTAACCGATACCAAACATATCACTTTATAGTTTAGTATGATGCTTGAACAAGTTGTCAAGTCAAGTCAAGCCCATCCAGTCCATTACTTCAACAATAACTGTCAGGGGCAGTTTGATGCTGGAGGTTTTCCAACCTTATCTGGCATGATCCTAGATGATCTGGAGTCTCTGCAAGCAAAATAATTGCACCTCTGCTAACCTACAGCTGCTCCAGGCTACGCTATGCAAATCTAAGGCCTAACCTTAAGTTAGGCACTTTGGTGGAAACTTCAGACAAATAAGTAGAAAATATACTAGCAATTTTAATTGCTGTATCTTATCATTGCCTCAACAAAACAAGATTCAGATGCTTTTGGTACAGCACTGCAAAACTCAAAAGAAATTTCTTGCACTTGATAGTCTTGCAGCAGCTTCTCTTAAACAGGAAGGCAATATATCACCATGGGGACTTATATTGCTGCTAACATATAGAGCGTCTCTTTAGTCATACTTGTGGCAATTTAAGCAGTGCTCGGCAGCTCAGCCTTATTCATATAATAAAATATCATATTATCATTCTGCCATATAGGCAAGCTAATAAAATAGCTACGTCTCCAAAAATGTAAACTATGGCTATTAATTTAGTTCTGCTGAAGACATTAAGACTGTATGACTAGCACACCTTTATTGTTCCCTGGATTATGAAGATGATACCAGACTTTCAGACAAAGAGTAGTTTAATTATGTTGCAGCTTCCTGAAAACATCCACTATAAATGGCACATTGCAATATAACTAGATAATCATGGCTCTTTAAAGAGGAATCTAAATCCAAGCGTGCCTGAAGGGGAATTTGTGAACACAATTATGTCTGCCACAACATTGCCAGGTCAGTGGGTGGTGAAAGATGCACCCATTCTTCTTGGAGCAGGAGGATTTCCTGCTGCTTCCCACCCCCTCCCAGTAGTGACCTAGAAGGAGGTTAATGATTCCAAAGAATGACTTTTCCCTTAGGGAAAATTTAGTCTTCTGACCTTTTTTTCCCCCTCTATCTATCTATTCCTTTCAAGTCACAGGCTTCCATTCATTTAGCTTACATCAAGCTGTTTTATTTTCTTCAAAAACATGGATAAAGTAATTATTTTTGCTTTCATTTAACCCTCAAACTGGATGCTTTTCTAAATGTATTAGTTGCTCAGCATACAGCATCACTTTCAGCTCTAGTACTTGTCTTAATAGTATGAATGGTAACCTTCAAAACATCTTTGGCAGCTCATGACTTTTAAAAAGCCAAATCTTTGTTCAGTTTAGCAAAGTGGCTGTAGAGATTTGGGGATGGGAGGAGGGAATGACAAGGAAAACAAACTGTTTCTTGTTTACTTTTAAAAATTCTTTCACAGAGAACCTACTACAATGGCATTTTAAGCTGTTAACAACAATTATTGTGACTGTCTGATTGATATTTACAAAAAATTATCCAGTTAAATTGAAGCCCTGTTGCTTTGTTTGAACTCTGCAGACATTCAGGACATCTAATTCATTGTCAAAATAAAATGAAACAAAAATGTAACCACTTATTATTCTCAGGGGTTAGATCTATTGCTACAAACAGTTCTTGAGGGTAAGTGGAAACAGAACTTGTCTTGTGCTTTAAGCTGTCAACTTCCTTCGGCACTTGAACACATTTTTTTCCCCTCTCTCTCTCATCATTGTCCACAGCATATTTATAGGGAGACTCCAAGAGGTGGAGAAGCTACCATAATTCAACTCCACAAGAAAAACATATAGTTGTAGAAAACAAAAAAACGAACACCTTTTAAAAAACAAATGCCATGCTATAGCAAATTAGATGTCCATCTTGTCTTGTATATTTCTGTTTCAAATTGTGTTGGTGCCTGAGGCTTTTGGGACTGGTATAAATGTCACATAATGCACCTAATTGCAACAGTCTGTCACTGAGGGAATCTTCTCTGCAACCTCGGCTGGTAATCAGCTTATGCCCTGAAGTGTGAGAATAGAATTGCCCTTATTTTTTTTTTATACCAATTACTTGTGCAGATGCTTAAGTTTGTCCAAAACACTGGAAGAATTGAGTATTCCCACCCATGTGAAAATCTTAGCAAAGTAAAAGTTTGAAGGATACTCGCAGAGATGATCAGGAATATATTTGGTTCATTCAAAGAAGAATGTTTCTAAAGAGTGAGTAAAGTCATAGATTAAGTTTTCAAAGGCTTTAATAGAAATATGCCCCTCCCATTTTCGCCAAACTCATAGTCCATATTCCCAAGCTGTTAGTCGAAATTTATTATAAATCTATGTCATCTGGAGATCCTCATGAGAAAACATAATAGAGATTGAAAAGGCTGTCACATGCAAGAATTTACTTTTGATTTATATTCTCTAAATTGTAATATTAACAACAGGAAACAAAATATTATTGGGTATATTCTTCTCTCTGTCTCATCCCAAGTTGGCCTTATTAATAAGAAAGTATACATGTCCAGCTCAATTCATGGTCAGATTTTCAAAGCTTGGAAACTAGAGGATAACTCATCTCAATTGGCCCTTAATTTTATATTATAAACTACCCAGAGTCATTGGATATGAGATGGGCAGCAAATAAATTTCATAATAAAGACATATATAAAAATAAATAAAAATTCTGGAGAACTCTGATAAAGAGAAACATGGGCTGCTTGGGGGAAGCTAATATGGGAAAGATATGATCATGCAATGGTACCCATAAAGTTGTTATATGTACAGGACAAACTTTGCAGAAAATGTAGGTCATTGTAAGGAGATGATAATATATATTTGTGTGATTAGGCTAAAATGCTAGAAAGCTAGCTCCGAAAATTTGCACAACATTCCTGCCACAATTTGACTATGCCTTACATTCTCAGTCTTTTTAGTGATATTGTATGTTAACTTTTTTCTCTTTTTTCACTTCTCTTCTCTCATACATATGTATACTCTCTTATTAATAAGGCCAACATGGGATGAGATCGAGGGAAGAATATACCTAATAATATTTTATTCATAATTATTTCTAGAATTAAAAAACTCAAAGATAAAAAATAACAATTTGTACATAATAAAACACATGAAAGAGTAGATTTTTTCTTTATTGAAAAAATTAATTTTAAGCAAAATAAGTGGTATATATAGTGAAAGAATTGGAAAAGAATAGAAAATTAGATAAATAAACTGAAGGATGATGAAGTAGATACTGTTCATAAGAATATATTGCCATACCAAAACCATATAATATATTGATAAAAAATAAGCTATAATTGCAAGGGAATGAATATATGTTAGTTTCCATCTCAAATTAACACAATCTCACTATCTGTTTAATTTTTTGCCAAATTGGTGAAACATTGAATTAAATATAATATTTTTCTTATGGAGGCTTTATATGAAAAAAATGCTTGTCAACAAGTACTGGTTTTATTTTATTCCTCTTTTTTCCTTTGCCCTTTCTAGTGCATCTAGTAGTAGAATTCCACTAAACATTGTGGATTAGTGACAGGTAAGTTATAAATATTCTGCATCAGCATGATCTGAACTGAGCTGAGTGGGATCACAATACAATATTAATAAATGGTATGGACTAAAGAAGATTGCTATAGAACAAACTGATTTCAATGGAACTTATTCCCAGTCCTTTACAGGACTGAAACATTACAAATAAGTTGAGAAAAATTGTACGCAAAAGTAAATTTTGTTTCTGTCTATTCTGGAGAATAGACAGAAACTTTAATGGCAGAAAGTGAAGAGGAACTAAAGAGCCTCTTGATGCGGGTGAAGAAGGAGAGTGCAAAAGTTGGCTTGAAACTCAACATTAAGAAAACGAAAATCATGGCATCCTGCCCTCTCAATTCCTGGCAAATAGATGGGGAAGAAATGGAGGTAGTGACAGATTTTATTTTTCTGGGCTCCAAGATCACCTCAGATGGGGACTGCAGCCAAGAAATTAAAAGACGCTTGCTCCTGGGGAGGAAAGCTATGGCAAATCTAGACAGCATTCTAAAAAGCAGAGACATCACCCTGCCAACAAAAGTGCGTATAGTCCAGGCCATGGTTTTCCCAGTTGCAATGTATGGCTGTGAAAGTTGGACCATAAGAAAGGCTGAGCGCCAAAGAATTGAGGCCTTTGAACTATGGTGCTGGAGAAGACTCCTACGAGTCCCTTGGACTGCAAGGCGTTCAAACCGGTCAGTCCTAGAAGAGATCAACCCCGACTGCTCTTTAGAAGGCCAGATCCTGAAATTGAAACTCAAGTACTTTGGCCACCTAATGAGAAGGAAGGACTCACTGGAGAAGGGCCTAATGCTGGGAAAGATTGAGGGCAATAGAAGAAGGGGACGACAGAGAATGAGATGGCTGGATGGAGTCACTGAAGTAGTAGGTGTGAATTTAAATGGACTCCAGAAGATGGTAGAGGACAGGAAGACCTGGAAGAACGTTGTCCATGGGGTTGCGATGGGTCGGACACGACTTCGCAATTAACAACAACATTCTGGAGAAAGGAGGGCTATCTGGATGAATCATCGGACTCAGCTACAAAAATGGAGAGATTGATTCATAGTCACACCTCTGAAGACAGTGATGTACAATATTTGTCTGGGGGATTTCATGAAAATATTTATATATATTTATTTCTGAACAATTTTCCTGGATTAAAGAAAAGTCCTTATCAAAGCATGTTCATAAAAGAGCCAGTTTAATTTAGTTGTTCAGGCACTGGGGTAGACAGTTCCATCCTTGCCTTAGCCATAAAAACTAGACTGACCTTGGGCCAGCCACTCTCTCTCAACCCAATGTACTCCACAGGGTTGTTGTGGGGGGAAAAGGAGAAGGAAGGTATGATGGATATGGTCACCACTTTGAGTTATTTGTAAAAATAATAAAGACAAGATAAAAATACATAAACCCATGTACAAAATGAAAACAGAAAAGTGGATTTATTTAGGTGGAACTAAAGAGTTTTCTTCTAGGCCTCCTGGTTAACGGAACCACATGCAGACTGGGCCAGGGCAACATTTGAAATATATGTCTAATTTGGGAAGAAACACAGTATGCCAGCTTTTCCCAATCTGGTGCTCTCCAGATGTGTTGCACTTCAATTCCCATAATTCGTAGCTAGAGTCCAGTACATCTGGAGGCACCAAGCTGAGAAAATTTATAATCAATCATTCCATGGTATCATTCATTTCCCATGTATTTGCTATTCTGTTTTATTTTTTATCGGAACCATTTAGTTTGATGATTAAATATCCATCAAAAAGGGTAAATTATAACCACTCTAAAATAAAATTGCAACTGAATTATAACATGAACAATATCAGCATCTTGGTTATCATATTTGCTGTTTCTCTAAAGGCAACAAATTTATACCCTCAGGGTTTGAGACTTTTTCAAAAGTTGAAAAGCTGGAAAAATTCTATCATCTTGAATCCTGCATAGCTCTCCTTTGGAAGGAATGTTCTGAGATCATTGAAATGAAATATGTCAGTTCCTCTGACATGAGTCTTCTGCACATTGTAAAACACAGAATATCATATGTGCGTAACGGATCTACTCACACAATATATCTAAAGAGTGATAAAGTATCTAATTTCCTGATTGATACAATGCATTCAATATAGAAGAACTAATTAAAGTTAGAACTTTGGGTGACTTATAAAGCAATGACCCTATGAATTTATTTAGCCTAGCATAATATTGTGTCTATGGCCTGATAGAGATAGCTAGACAGAGAATTTGTATAAATATGTGTGTTTGTGTATGTGTGTGTGTGTCTGCTACTAGATCCAGACAGGGAGAAATGACTTCATGAGACATTAGTGGTTTCATCTTAATTCCTGCAATATATTTTTGTGGTCTGGGTCAAGAGGATTACATTTCAAATTACCAATATTTTATTTGCTTTTTCAGTTTTCTTAAATTATATTTTTTAAATAAGTTAATATATATGATCCAATTTCCTTCTTGCAAAATCCACAAATTTCTGAGGTGGCTTTTACAGGTTTGCAGCTTTATATCTATTTAGCTTTAGTAGTGAGAGATATTTGGATGTCAAGGGAGATTTCAGAGGTGGAGATATTCTTCTAAAAAAATCTAGAACCAGACTGTCAAACAGAAATAATCACATCAAGACAAACAATAAATGCAAATAGCAGCAACAGGCAGCTTATCAATAGTAACCAACACAGTATGTTACAGCATTTTGCAAAATTGTAGCTGAACATGGTTCTGGAGACAAAGCCTGGAGTCACTATGGCAAAGAACAATTTTCTGATGCAAGATTGATCACTAAGCCTCACCTCTCTCTATAAATATACATTGCTTGGCAAATTCCACTTGGAGGAGATAATCTGGGAAATGGTCAAAATGATCTTTACGTACTTTGGAAGAATTCACAGATGCCTTTGTTCCATCTGTGCTATAGTGTTAGATTCCTTTTATAGCCAGAAGTCATGTAATTAATGTTTATGCCTCAGTTATTCATTTATAAAAACATATGTGTTAACCAACCTCATAAAGAAACATAGAGTTTGATTAATATTTAAAGAAGATAGTAGGCACATATTTATACTGTTAGTAAATTGGAATTTTCTTTTTATTTGGAATTGATTCCTTTGATTTTCATGGAACTTACTAGAAGATGTGCTTTTTCTTTCTTTCATGGAAGTTCATTCTTGTGCACATTTAGTTGAAAACCTATTCATAATAATGTTGAAGCTCATGTATAGGACTGTAAACATAGATTTGGGATAAAATCTACAGAAATGTCTGAGGTTTGGCTATATTACATTATTTTGACATCTATATGTTTTTATTACAAGCTCTTCAAAAATTAAGTCATTTCCATGCATGTTGACTACTCCATGAATCATTAACTTAAGAGGTTAGCTAAAAGTATACAGGAATCACAGATTTTTTATTATTTTTTTTCTCAGGAGATCTTTGATACCAAAATGTGAATTACTAGCTTTAATTCCCAGGATCATCATTAACACCTTTTAAAGAGATGGGTATAACCTTGGCCATTCTCCAAGTTGCTAGTAGAGTCTTTTCAATGATAAATTACATATTTGTGTTAGCAGCTCAGTTATACTGGTTGTTAGTTCCTTTAGAATTCTCCACTGAACACCATCTGGTCCTTACTGAGTGATTGCAATTTAATTTCTTTAGTTGCTTATAATTTTTTTAAAAATATTTTTTTATGAGAGCCTGATTTTCAGCACCCAGTTCCATACTTGATACAGTGAAAATACTTAGAAAGAATAAAACTTGACAAAATAGATCCTTTTCTTCCATGAAAAGTATCTCTTAGGTCACTAGCATAAAATAATGAGAAAAAATGATGCAAGCTCCCCAAATTTTTATATCCTAAATTGTCATAAATTGGTTTTAGAAATTGTCAGAAGTGACTGTTTATCTACTTTTGAAATGGTATCACTTAACATGTAAGATTTTCTGTTGTGTTTAGTGCAATTAATGCAGTTATTCATATGACAATTAATGGAGTTCACAAATTCCAGTACAAAACATTTGTAATTCTATACAAAATTAGGTGATTTTAATTATGGTTTAATGAGAGAACGGGGGAAGTCCACATAAAGGAGGAAATCCACAGTGAAAATAACTGGAGGCAAAGAAACAATGCAAAGAAAATCTATCAGGATGAAGCAGAAAAACAATGTTTTCTTCTCTCTGTTTATAATGTTATCTATTTACTGGTTACATCCTCCTTTTTTAGTTCCTTGATCACTGTTCTCTTTGTGTGTTTTAGACTGTCAGTTTTTCAGCAAAGTTCCAGACATGCCAATAATACAGATAAATTCATGAAACTTGGGCTTTTAACACAATCTTGTTCAAATCAAATGTTACTATTAGGTTGAAACAGCCTCAGGACCTTCCCCAGCAAGTCTGACCTTTTAACTCACAACCAGACCATCCAGGTTTATAGTGCCTTGAGGTCAGTTCTCCTATTTCACATGACTTCAGGGGTTTTAAAACCACACTGTGTTGAGAAAAATCTCTGTGCATTTTGGGATTATGTAAACTTTGCACTCCTGCTGCCTGTGAAGATGGTAGTAGCAACTTGATTCTAATGAATTGTGGTGGCACACTGGCAAAATTCATAAAAGATAAGTGAGATTAGAAAAATGAAAATAGCCTGAAATGTACTAATCTATAGCGAGAACAGTGGATTATTTCACCCCCCCCCCCAGTGGTTTGGATCTCAGGATTGCAATTTTG